>NW_025763554.1:1358547-2037821 GCF_020744255.1 Microdochium trichocladiopsis
AGGGATACCCAATCCCCATGTACACCAACACGTGGCTCAACTTTGACGACCCGGCGGCCGCGGCCGCGGCGGCGCTCGATCTCGAGGGTCTCCCCTTCGTGGCCGGCGGCGGTGCTCAGCCGGGCATCTACCCGTCCGGCGGACCCTGCCCGCACGTCACTGACATCTGGCGTTTCAACGCCCCGGCCCTCGACTTCCTCGCGCCCGACTTGTACTTGCAAGACTACGAGGCCGTCTGCAGGGACTACACGGCCCACGCGGACAGCCCGCTGTTCATCCCGGAGCAGCGCCGGGACGAGCACGGCGCGAGGAGGGTCTGGCTCGCGTATGCGACGTACGGGGCGCTCGGGACTGGCCCGTTTGGTATCGACACGGCCCCGGAGGCGATTGGGAGGGAGTACAAGCTGCTCGCACAGACCAAGGAGTATCTCCTCAACACGCCGCCCTCGAAGCGGTTCGGCTTCTTCTTTGACGAGCTGCCACAGTCTGGTCCGCCCAAGGGCCAAGAGCACTGGACCAAGATGTTTGGCGGGCACCTCGAGGTCATCGTCGAGCGGGCGTTTGTGTTTGGCAAGGCTGGCCCGGGAGGCGGGATGGTGATCCAGCTCGGTGGCGAGGACTCGGCCAGGTTCCTGGCGGTTGGGAGGGGATTCAACGTCCACTTCAAGAGCCACAAGGACGACGCCACGTTCACGGGTATTCTCGACTCCAGGGAGAAGGAGTATGTCGAGGATACTGGGGAGCTCCGCACCCTCAGGACGCTCAATGGGGACGAGACGAGAAGCGGCAAGTTTCTCATCATGCCGAATGAGGACCCGGACTATGGGGGATTTCCCATTGCGGTGACGATCCCTGCCAGAACCTGCATTGCCGAGGTTGAAGCCTACTGGATCTGTGAGAGCAACGAAGACATGTAAACAGGTTTCCGCCTATGCATGAAACGTCTATGATAACTTGTACCTCGTTTCAAAGAACAATGGTTATGCTCCGTGTTTGAACGTAGTGAAAACTAAGGGGTTTGTTTCCCCTCGAACGCCAACGGGGTGGCCTCGCCAGGATAGGCAAGTAAAGTCAAAGCCTTAGAGCCTCGTGGTGATGGCTGTATTCAGGTTCAGATGGGTGGGGGTTTGCTGTCGGAGCTGAATGACTCACTGAACGCTGTTCGGTGAGCACGGAATGAGGCCCTCTCCACCCACGCAGCGAAGGGCTGGACAGTATTAGTGAAGACCAAGCATGTCAAAACAAAGGCGCGCGCCTTTTTTATTCAACGTGAGACGGCAACATGCCTCAACGCGGTCAAGGATGAAGTACAATGCACTTTTCCTCGTGTGGAACAGCTAGCGAGCCATCAACTCCATTAACCAGCACGGCCGACACGGAGACAAGCCGGAAAAACCATTGGTGTCATCATCACGGCGTATCTATAAACGAGCGACCTTCGAGCCAGCTCTGAATCAGGCGGTTGACCTCGTCAGGCTTCGTCTTCATCATCCAGTGTCCGCCTGCCTCCAACAATTCCAGCCTGTCGAGCTCGTCGTCCCACCCAGCCTCTCTAATGGCGTCTAGAAACTGACCGGCCGAACTCATCACTAGCCTGGGCACCTTGACGCGAGTCCGCCTGGCATACTCGACGCCGCTCGGCAGGAGGCACTCGACCTGCTGCTCCACTGACCGAATTGCGGCACCCTTGTCCATGCTCAACGCTCGCAACAGGTTCCACGTCTTGATGTACTCCGGGGTCTCGGACGGGTAAAGCGCTTCGAAGCAGGAGGCTAGAGCCGTTTCGTAATCGTCCTTCAGCTGCTCGACAAGGCCGAGAAACATGTGCAACGGCGCCTGATACGACGGGTCGAGCAGGACCAGGCCCTTTACCAGCGATGGGTGCCCGTGGGAAAGCTCGATCCCCACGGTAGTGCCTAGGCTGTGCGCTATGATTATGGCCTTGTTACTGTCGTCGACACCGCTCCGGCGGAGAATCTCTGCGGCATCCTCGGCCATGGCCGTCGGCGACATGTCTGTCTCGGTGTGGCCGTCTGCCTGGAGAGTCCGGCTCGCCCCGTGGCCGCGCAGGTCCATAGCGATGACGCGGAAGCACTTGTGTGTCTGCAGGAGAAATGGCAGCTGGAAGCTCCAGTCGGTCATGTCGCACGTCCAACCATGGATGAGAAGGACCGGCAGTCCAGAACTAGGGCCATGGATGGTGTAGAAGAGGTCGCAGTCGTCCCGCGAGAGGTGTGCGCCAGACATGATCGTGGCTTGACGCAGGTGTCGCTGGAGCCTTGTTTCATTCAATCTCTGTGGTCACTTGAGTTTGTTTGTGTTCAATTGCACTGACGGGCGACCGCGAGCGACGAACGTGCCTCAAACCAGTGACGTTGCTGCTGGCCCCAGTCTAGCGGTTATATGTAGCCTGTTTGTGACCTTCATCTGAGCTACCCCGCGATGGCAACCCAATTAAGCCATCGGTGGTCAACGTCGCCGATGGCCGGCTTATCAAGCACGCAGTGCCTTGACTGGGTCCCGCTGACAAACATATATCTTGTGCTTAGTAGACAATCGAGGCAAGGCAATTCTTTAGGTAGTGACCTCCGCTTAGTCCGCTGGAGCAGGAACACGACCTCTTTGCATTACGTTTCGGGAAATGGTTCCGAATCTGACATGAATTATAGGCCTCACGTTTTCAAGGATAGGTCTTTGTTATTCTGGCTAATATCTAGATAGAAAGAGAGGACATAGTACGCTACGGCAATCCTCCTTTATTGAGCTTACAACCATGCTTCCGTCCTGGTCCTCCGAGC
The DNA here is from genome assembly GCF_020744255.1 of Microdochium trichocladiopsis. Taxonomy (NCBI): domain Eukaryota; kingdom Fungi; phylum Ascomycota; class Sordariomycetes; order Xylariales; family Microdochiaceae; genus Microdochium; species Microdochium trichocladiopsis. The sequence goes on from NW_025763554.1 coordinate 1,361,346, forward strand.
GATCCGCCGCCCAATCGCAGCCAGCCCACGGGCACACCTATTCCCAAATGAGGGGCATCAGCAGCTGTCTATGGTCGCAACAGCAATTGCCCGCGTCCCGGCAGCTTTAATTCATCCGACCAATTTTGCTGACCATATCGCAGGCTGGTGTCATGATCCTGCCCCCGGGGCCAACCGTTAGACAGGGCGCTGGGGTTGCTGTTCTGTAAGATAGGTAAGGCCTATGCGATAATAACTAATACTCTACTATCGTTCTCTCTTTAGGGTTGTCGTATCTCTAGGAAGAGATATAGTACTATTAGTTCTTAACGTACGCTAGATAGCTCCTTAGTTACATATGTAGTTCGCTATATATACTATATAGCTCCGTTAGTTCTATATCCCGGGACCTGCTAATATAATCCGAGGGTGTTCCGCCCCACGTGTATGACCTGTCCTTATCCCTGGCCTGATCCTGCGACCTGCTGGTTGGGTCGTCACATAACCAATCGGCCTAAGTGATTTCCCGGAACTCGACAACCCCTGTAAAATACCCGCTTTCTAACGGATTAAGTCGAAAACGTATTAGCGCTTATGTCGCCAAGCAAATAAAACCCTCTATCTACTCGGATTTACGGAATAGACCGTTATCTCTATCCCATTATGCCATCTCCCCTCTGCTGTCTCACTGCATCCCATCGTGTCTCTCAACTGTACCACGTTCCGAAAGCCTAGCTGAGTATACAGACGTCTGGCCATAGCCGTGGACTGGGCTGCCCGCTATACGTGTCTCCTCTGGTAAGGTCCACCATGATGGACACGCCAAGCCTCCTGAGGGAACTTCGCCCGCATCCCTCCAATGTTACACGGCCCAGTGTGGGAAGGAGAAGGAACGGACGGTTGAGCTCATGTGAACCTTGTCGCAAGTCCAAGCTCTCTTGCAACCATGAGACCCCTTGCTCGCGGTGTCTGCGCCGGCGCATGGGGGACCAGTGTGTCTATCACCCGCATCCTCTCTCCAAGGTACGTCGCACCATGCCGAGACCTCCCGCCGAGGAGGATCCATCGGCCGTATCCAGGTCATGCTCAAGTCGCCTGGCACCGAACGGCACTGACGCTTTGCCGAACAGAACAAGTCGGCGCCACCTGATTCGGGACGCCTAGCCACTCCGGTCTCTTCCACCTCGGACACCCCTACGAGCGAACACACCCGCTCCATCCCCGTCTCAGAGGCCATCTCGCCGTCCATCTCCGACTCTGACGAGCAGGCCATCCACAACGAGCACAACCCGGGCTATGTCGGTGTGACCTCGTACTCGACGATATTCTCCGACGGGTTCGCCGACCTGACGGTGGAGCCGTCCAACGACCACAAGTGCAAGATCCAGGAGTCGGTGACGGAGAAGAACATGGAGCGGAGCTGCGAGGTGCTGTCGTTCCTGCAGAACCGGGCGCTGGTGGACGACTTTGCCGACATGTTCAACCAGCTCGAGGAGGACGGGGGCCTGCTGGGGCGGCCGATCCTGGAGACGTGGCAGAAGGGCATGTGGGAGACGCACGGGGAGACGCTGGCGCGGCAGGACCGGGGCGAGGTGCGCAAGCTTGCGCGGCTGCTGTGGGACAACTCGCACAGGCTGCCGCCGATGAGCAAGGACATGTCGGCGCGGCAGTGGGCCGAGGGGGACACGGGGATGGGCCTGCGGTGGGTGACGGTCGGGCTGATCGCGGCGATGGTCGGGCTCGCGGCGCAGCAGGTGCTCGAGACGCACGTGCTGTTTCGCAAGCACCGGGTCGAGCGCAAGGCGCTGCTGGGCCAGATGGGCGCCGTCATGAGCAGCTGCCTCGACTTCTACCGGCAGTGCGACATCATCGACCTGCGCCTCGCGTGGCTGGTGCTGGCCATGAGCCTCATGCCCTCGCCCAACAAGGGCACCTTCAGCTACGAGTCGTACCGCGAGTCGAGCGAGCTCAACGACATCATCATCACCATGGGCCTCCACCAGCCCCCGCGCACAGAGGTGCCCCTCTTCCACGCAGAGCTGCGCAAGCGCACCTTTCTCTGCGCCTACGCGCGCGAGATTGCCACCGCCACCTTCCTCGGAAGGCCCCCGCGCCTCTCGCACCGCTACAGCACCGTCGAGGCCCCCTACGACCTCAGCGACGACGAGCTCTTCCTCGACCCCCCAGAGCTCGCAAAGGTCATCGCAAACCTCGACCCCATGGGCTTCAACCGCGAGGGCAAGTTCCGCCGCTCCGCCTACGAGCGCGGCTGGATCTCGGTCACGACCACCCGCGAGGACATCCTCGACCTCGCCCTGGGCAAATACACGCCCGAGGAGACCATTGCCGCCGCCGCCCGCATCCAGCGCACCTTCCGCGACACCTGGGCCACCTACCCAGAGTACATCACGCGCGTCTGCACCGAGAAGCTGACGATGCTCCGCGAGCGCCAGGTCGCAGAGAACCTCACGCCCCTCCAGACCCTGCTCCAGTACAGCGCCCGCCATGTCAGGTTGTCGACCGAGCTGCTCCTCCAGCTCGTCCTCATCCGCAAGGTCAACTCGCACTCCTCCAAGGTCAACAACAGCACCGCCACCGCCGCCTCCAGCCAGATCCCAGAGATCAAGCCAGACACCATGATCCGCATCGCCTCGGACCTGCTGTCGGGCTGTCTCGACCTGTCGCAGAACAATGTCCTCATGTACAACTTCCCCCAGGACATCTCCGCCTTCCTGGGCAGCCAGGGCATGCGCGCTGCCGCCATCGTGGGCGTCGAGCTGCTCAAGCAGGAGCAGCGCCTGCAGCGGCTGCAGATGCAGGGCCTGCGCCTCGCCGAGCCGCCCCTCCTTCCGCGCAGCCGCACCATCCAGGACCTTGCCGTCTTCGCCTCCAGGCTCGAGGCCGTGGACCCTTCAGATGGCATGTCGGCCATCTGTACGCAGGGCCGGAAGGTCATCGGGAGGATACTGGACAAGTTGCTCACGCCCGAGTTCAGCAGTGCCGGAGTGCCGGTGTCTCTGAGCAACGGCGGCGGCGGCGGTGGTGATCGGAAGCCACCTTCCTCAGCAGCAGCCGAGCCATCAAATTCCCAGCACCAACACCAACAACAAAGAGGATCTCTGCCATCGCAGACGCAAGCCTCCCCCCAGCATCAGCCAAGCGCTGCTGCTCAGGCATACAACCACACCGACAGACAGAAGCAAGAACAATCAAGCCTGCCACGCTCGGCGGCGTCCTCGATTGCCGCCCCGAGCCAGTCTCTGCACATCCACCCCAGCGTTCTGGGCATCAACAACTCCGCTGCCGCTGACCACATTCACGACCCGGCGCCCTCCCCGCTGGCGACCCTAGCCAACGCCGCGGCCGTTGACGCCTCGTCGTGTAACCTCCCGCCCTCCGTGGCCCTGGACTTTTCGGGGCCCCACCCCCTTTCCCATCCTCAACTCGGCACCACGGATTACTACGACACCGCAATGCCCGATGCCAGCAGCGAGAGCGCCGCGGCGAGGCCTCAGGACACGGACCTGTGGAACTTTGTCTACGGCACAACCGAAGCCCCGTTCCTGGGCTACGACCACGACTTTATGGCGTGGTTGGAGAACATGGACTTTGACGGGGTCATTTGATCTTTGAGTATGAGGAGGAGCCTTGAAATCTTGGAGTTGTTTTGTTTGTTTTTAGCGACATTGTCATGGAACTTCAGCATAGCGTGGGTGTAGTGTTGTTGTTCTGGGGTCTGATTTTCACTCGCGAATTGATCCGTCAAGTTCAAAACGTCGGCTGGTGGGCGCGTGAAAGAATGGGTGTACTGCTGGAAGCAGGTTGTTGTTAACTCTATTATTATATTGTTTTGTTCTCTATTGGACGACTCGGCCATAATGGAAGCCAGATATGTGAGCTAAACACAAATAGGAAGGTAAAGGGATTGTCCCTTGGTGCACACCGGAAAATGATGGGCGTTCGACACTGCAACGCCTTGTCCAGCAGCCGTCCGTAGCTCAAAACGATAATTATCGCGCTTTGCGACCTATGGTCGCCCCGTTTTTTTCATGCTCGTCCCTGCTTCGCAAGTTGTCGGCGTCCTGATAATAAGTCTCAGCCGCTTCAGTCTAACTCTGCATCACCGTAGATCTCATCTCGCGTGAGCTGGCGAACCGTTTCAAGGTCAATTTGCTCGGGTAGGATGTGAGAGTAGAAGACCTCAGGCGCTGATGCCAGGATGTCGCCGGCCATCATCTCAAACCGTTCGGCAACGTGAGCATACAGCGGGACATCCCAATTGGATCCGTAGTAGTGGTCTTGATCATACTGAGTCTTCTCGGGATGGAGAGTCAAGGTGAGGTTCCAGTCGACGCCAAATTGCTTCTTGCGCCAGCATAGGTGCTCATCCATCTCGTTTTGACGTACCAGGTGCCAAGGCTTCCGTGTGTATAGTGCTTCGTTGAGATTGTTGTCGAGCTCACCGTCGAGATCCCCGTCGTCCGGCTCGGGGATCTCAACAGAGGAGCAGTCGTCGGCTTCACTGTCAGTGTCATCGCAATCAGCTTTGCAATCCCAGTACATGCATTCCTTGGGCTCTGCCTTGCCCGTGAAGTTGTAGGGAAGCCACTCGATGATGTGGAGTTCATCCAGGTTGAACATCTTGAGAAACATGCAGAAACGCTTAATCTCGTGGAGGCAGCCAACCGGCACAAGTGCTGCGCCAGACAGAGCCAAGCGCTTGATGCGTTGGAGATCCTCTGGCATGAACTGGCCAATCTCCTAGAAATGGCCGCCCATGAGCGAGTAGCGGTGAGGACCAGCGCCCTGGATCTGTCTCAAGTACACGGTGTCGATCTTGTGGTTGAACCACGTCATGGCCGAGCTCGAGCGTGTCCCGAAGGCGAGTTCGTAGCCGTGTGATTGCAGCGTGTTCCTGGACTCGCGGCACGTGTGGAGCAGTGCTGGTAGTGGTGCTCGGCTGAAGAGCTCACTACGTCGCATGAACTCGTAGGCGACTACTGGCTGCTCTATGAGCCAGTTGAGCGGAATCTCTGGGCACTCAGCGGTAGGCACCCAAGGCTTCCGCGTGGGCTTGCTGTTGGTGAAACCGTAGTCCTCAAGGGCAGTTTGATTGTCGACTTCGAGCGGCAATTCGTGCCGCCATCCCGGAGCGAAGTGCGCAATCGATGGGTCGAGCTGGAAACCCTGGGGGAAAATGGTTGTGCGAAATCGCTTGAAGAATCCCCCAGGACACTCGGCCTTCTCCTTGACTTCGACGATACGAGGCTGGATCGAGGCCACGTATATCATCTCACGTATCTCGAACGGCAAGCGTGAGAATGGGTGAAAGGCTGGATCGACCATGGTAGAGGGTGCTGCACTGGCACGAGTGCAGAGCGTGGAGGCTGTGGCAGTGGTCTATATGCTGTCAACCGTGGATTGCGTATGTGTCTGGTTTTATGCTGCTTAGGTCGGCGGCAGCATGAATGGAAAGATGACTAGCGACAGGGAGGGGTCAGCTGGCCGTTCCAAAGAATGGCGATGGGATGAGCAGGGAAGCTGTCTACACGAGATCGAGGTTGAGTGCGTGAGAGTGCCCCGGGGAAAGGTGAGGAAACGTAACACATGCACGCCGTTTGTCGACCTACTGCACTCCAGGGTTCCCTTAAGTGATGGTTGCATGCCTCAGGCCATAATCCAGACAGGGAAAGAAGACCTGCCCGAAACTTCCAAGGTTGGAAGTCACAGGACGTTGCCTGGCAGTCACGGCCCACTCACTGGCTGGTCATTGACTAATCATTCCTGGGCTCATATTAAGTAGATGCTACGACAGCACTGGACCAGTTAGTCCCCTAACTTGGGATTCTGATGGCTATGGTGTCAAAACCCTCAGGTGCAGAGCTTCAGAGGTCCAGAGGTTCAGGGTACAAAGGTACAGAGATGCAGAGGTACGGCGAACTTGCTTTGATTGTATGAGACTATGCCGTCTTAGTGCGGAGGAGTTAGTATCGCCTCTCAAGTGCCACATGTTACTTTGTGTGGAAATGCTCTAGCGTAAGTGCGGCGCAAGGCACACAGGTCGAGATAACCAAGTATAACACAAGTATATTGGCACATGTGATCAATGCAAATCGGCCACACGAGAAAAGCCATTCTATGCATCAAGCTGCCCAAAGAAGTCCTGCACGTCCTTGACATAGAGATCCGGGTACTGCTCAGCGGGGAAGTGACCACCAAAGTCGCGGCGAACGAGGAAAGTCAAGTTGCTCGTTCTCTCGATCCACCTGGGAGGCTATTATTCCGGTAATTTCCTGCAGTCAGCATTGAACTCAGAGGCGCTCCCGTGGGGGGGCCATGTTCATCAGCATCAACTCACCGCCAGTGGGAAGTTCACCAGCTCCTCGAACGGGCCGTTTATGCCGCCCCATTGGGAAACGCCGGTGGGCACGTCTGATTTCGGAAACTGGCTGCTCTCGGGCTATTCCGCCACGAAGGATGCATTGGTTAGCGAAGTACTCCGTCTTGGCGATATACATGGCTCTGCCAAAAAAGAAATGCAGGGATTGCGTGGAATATCTTCTACACCACGTACCCTGAGCCACTCCAAGTAGGCCCTCAGATTTCCATATGCACCGGGAATCCACAGCAGCAGGGTCCTCGTTACGACTTGCTTGAGGGTATAAGGATAGCCGTCACTCCCGAAGTGACAGAGATGCCAGATCCATCCTGCGTAGCCGACGGGGCTGTCGTTGAGAGCTTGGCCGAGCTTCAGAGGACCTTGGCCCTGGATCACCATGTACGCGTTGAATCCCCCCTGGAATGCCAGAACACTGGCAATGTATTCTGTCTCGAGCTGATCCGTCTGGTTGTTGTTGTAGCGCTCTATGTCGGCCGGCGTCGGCTGGGCAAAGTGAAAGTCGGTAAAGTGGCCGACTATGTGGTCCTTGTCATCGTCGACCATGAACAAGGCGACCCACCACCCAAAGTCTGTCGAGACGATCCCGTACTTGTCGTAGCCCAGCGTGCTCATCAAGTTGGCCCAAGCAGCACCGGCTTGACGGGGTCCAAATCCTGTATGAGTAGGCGCAGGGCTGAAACCGAAGCCAGGGCTGTCGGGCGCGACTACGTGAAAGGCCGGCGCATTCTCATCCTGCGGTGCAGTGAGCGGCTTCAAGATGTCGTTCCACTCGGTATACGTAGATGGCCAGCCGTGTAGCAGCAAGAGCGGGATGGCGTCGGGCCTCTCGGACCGCTCGTGGACAAAATGCACAGGCAAGCTTTGATTATATCCGTGTCCCGCGGAAAGCGTCACAGTGTAATGTCGACCGGCGGAGTTGAGTTCTTCCTGAACCTCAAGCCAGTCGTAATCGTTTGCCCAATAGCTAGCGAGAGCCGTCATGTTCTCGGTCGGCGGACCTTCTCTCCATGTCTCACTTGTACCATCCTCCAAGGGCAAAGAGGGCCTATAGAGCCGGGCTTTGATAGCAGCCTCTTTGATGAGCTTTGGATCGACAGATATCTGGTAGGGCGCGGGTTCGTTGTTGGCAGACGCTGTGGCAAGCATTGCCATCGCAAGGAATTTCGGGAAAAGCATTTTTGAATTCAAGAAGTGTTAGGATTGCTTGACCAGGTGAGAGAGCTCAGCGATGCTTTGTGGAATAAATAACTTTTATCCTTGGCAAGTGCTATCATTCTTATGTATCAACTGCCTCATTCGTTTTCAACTGCCGCCCTTAAAATCAAGCCGACTGGATTAACAACATGGTCACAACGGCCACCAGCTGACTGGCTGAATAATTGCCGTTGCGGAACCAAAAAACCCCCCGGCCGCGGAATCAGGCGGTCAGCAAGGACATTGAGTGTGATTTCCAAGCAAGCTGCTTTGGGTCCTGGTCAAGTGAAAGCAGCCTATCAGGTAGGCCAATTCTGCTCAAATCTGGATTTGTAAGCGATGCCGTGAGGTATGTACTGGCAAGTTTTCGCAACTACAGGGAGCAAGATGTATAAGGCGGGGGTGCGCCAAGCATGTAAGCTTATCCCGATGGCCCCGTGGAGGAGATTAGGAACAACGAATTACCAGAATCTCGCGAGGACTGTTTACCTTTTTCCTCATCGTTGTGCACTAGTTCGTATGCAACCAGGCGAACGGACACTGCTTTACTTTTGACCGTCTCATGAGGCGGGATTCTCGTGGCTATCATTGTTCTATTCTCTGCAAAGACATTCTTTGTAGAAGCTCTTTCAGTCTTTACCCGGCCTCGTCAAAACACTATACTATCACTCAACATAGACCCTCATTGCGTGCGGCTTGCGCAACTCTCCATGTATCACACTTCAGGCACTATGCACTACAGATCCAATGACGGAGTCCAGCAAGCCACCCTGCTGGATCGACCAATTCCAGGACAATAGTTGTTTGAAGCTTAGACTTGCTTGATGGAAACCTGTGAGCGTAGAAGGTCCTGCACTACAGATGGGATGTGCCCATCAAGGGACTTTGGGTATTGCTTTCAAGAGACCTCAAAACCTCCTCCTCTTTCGAGGCTCGTCTACATCGTCATAGCCTTCAGATTTATCCGCCGGTTCATCCAAATCGTCGTCAACTAAATCGCCATCCGAGAGTACTTCAGCCTCGACATCTATAAATGCTGCACTTCTGCTCGGGTGTCGTCTTCGTATAGGCTGGTCCACGCCACTATCATCCTCGTCATCTGTTTCCAAGGCCTCCGACTCCGTGGCCCAGTCTTCGTCAGCTACCTCTGCCAGGTCATCGATATCAGTCTCCCGCATCCTGTGACCGCCTTCATGACCTCTTGCATAAGCTTCACCTCCAATGACTGAAGCCTTGAGCCTCATACTGCGCCGCGTGCCTGCGTTTCTGTCGTCCGTTGTAGAGTCCGCACGGTCATGGCTGTGGATCGTTAAGCCATGCTGGAAGTCGAAGTCGTACCCCGGTGTTTGCTGTAGGAACTTAGATTCATCCCCTTCCACCAGGTTCTCCTCGTCAAGGTCGTTCGTGATGACTGGTACAGGTATCTTTGCCTCGTCATCAACGCTCAGGACCCAGTCGTTCCGAAACAAGTCCAGCGTAAAATGGTAATAGCCAGGGCCACTGCTTCCATTGTCGTAAGATTCGCTTGCCCTGGAATCTTCTGGCATAATCCTCTGGAACTGGAGTGGCGGAAGCAGTAGTCGGGGCGCCCTGACTTCTCCTCCGAGTCCGATGAACGCCACAGGCGATGGAAGACTTGTCCAGCATGCCGCAAAGTTAATCCTCCTCTCGTCCAGCCCATCTTGGTGACCATCTCCCTCCTTCTCTGCCCTCAAGATGTAAACCTTGTCCCCCTGCACGAGGATGTTGTCATGATTCACCACGAGTTCCTCCTCCTCGCCAAGGAACGTGATTGGCGAGCTGAGGATTCTGCGCCGCGTATATGCGCAGCAGGCCTCGTAGATGCTCGAGACCTCGATACTATCTCGTGCGTCAAAGTTCTCGTAGTCGTGAAAAGGACAGCACGATGGGCGATCTTCTTCCTCGTCATCCTCATCATCCTCGTCCTGTTTCCAGGACAGCCGGCGCTTGATAAATGGCTTTCCTGTGTCCTCCTGGAACAGTGTGTCGACGTTGGAGGAATTTAGTCGGCGAAGCATGCCCCCTCCCGCCGCATCTTGTTTATGCGTCTCTGCCGCTATTTCCTGGTTCGGTACAGGCGTCGTGGACAAGATCCGTATGACGTCCGCGTCGCAGACAACCTTACCACGCACCGTCTCCGTTTGCAACAACGATCTAAACGTCTTCCCACCGCCAACACGACAGTTCAAGTAGTCCAGCACCGCAACCGTTGCACAGTCCTTGATATGGCCCGTTTCGTCGGTGTCGTCCTTCGTTGTTTTTGAAGATGACCGACTGTTCGGTGGTGCGGTGGTGGAGAACCAGTAGTTGTACCCGTTTGTCAGGAACCGTGTTCCCGCGAACTCTTTGAGCAGGTACACCATGTTCTCACCAGACTGGTCCAAGCTGCCCGTGGAGGAAGATGTAGACAGTCCCCAGTGCATCGCGTTGGCCTTCTCATAGCAAGTGTGCGCGTGGGCCGCAAGCTCTGCGTCGAACACGCCATGACCGGTCATGTAGCACGCCTGGCTGAAGAGGCCAGCGACAGCCTCGTTATGATATCTCGAGCTCATGGGCTCCGAAGAATGAAGCCGCTTGTCCTCAAAGATGAGCTCCGTCCGGAGGAAGACCTTGTCCGTGTCGATGAACGGGTGACCTTCGTGCTCGAGTCGCTGGTCAAAGATGACGAACTGCATGGGCTGGATGTCGTAGAAGCAGATGTTATTGCCATGGTTCTTGTCTGCTGATCCAGCCTTGATGAGTAGAGCAGGCTTGTCGATTGCGTCTGCGGCATCGCTGTCTTGCTGGCTGCCCCGGCTTGTGCCGGATGCCAGGTAGACAAGCACCGTGTATTTCGATATCTGGCTTCGCGCAGCGTCGTAGTACGGAGTGTCTCTGTGCTGCGAGAACTTGTCTGTTTGTGGTTTGAATCTGTTGCAGCGGAACACATAGTTGACGAAGCGAAACGAACCGGCTGGACACGTAGGCCCTGCGGTGAGCCCTATTTTCTCCAACAGGTCACTCCGCTCAATCGCGCTGGTGAGGGCACGAGATAGTATGTTGGAATGGAAGATGAACCGCTCCCCGCCGCGGGTGGTACCGTTCAACGGAGACACATAGAGGTCCAGCTCGGCAAGTTGCTTGACGACGATCTCCGCCGAGTCGTCCATAGACACTCTGCCCGTCCACACTTGTATATCGCTCTGGCTTTGCCGCAGCTCGACCAGGCCCATAGGGAGCACCGTCTCTGCTGCCTTTTCCATCGCCGATGTCGTCCTCGACTCCAGCCACGCATCAAGCGGTATAATGTTTTCAAAATTGTGGTATGACAGATCTGCCGGGTCCACAAAGACCGCAAAGAGCCTTGGAGTGCCCAGGACCTGCGCGAAGTACGGCTTCAGGCCCACGTCGGTAATCTTGTAGTCGAGGTCCTCGACAAACTTGAGCATTTTGTAGCTGGCGGAGGGGTGAAATGAAAGCGGCATGATGCCTTTGAGGATCTGGGCGTCAATTGGCGCGTGCAGGAGCTGTGTTATGCCCTCGAGCAGCTTCGTCTCCTCGTCACTGAGCAGACCCCGCCAAGCCGCGAGATAGAGATCACGCACACCGAGAGCAACATGGCGCTTCGAAGTATTCGACAGCGCTTCGAGGGGGGTTGGATTGGCTTCAGGAGGTGCTGCTAGAAGAGATCGTAGATATGCCAGAGAGCGAAGAGTGGTCAAGGACGACTGCCCGACCTGGTCTGAGTCTGGTAGGCCATCGTCGAAGATCAACGGCCAGACGTTTGAGTTGATGGTTTCACCGCGTACCAGCTGGGCAAGCTGGGCGTTTGTTGCGCCTGCATCGCGGTCTTGGATGAGGCTGACTATCCTCTGAGAGTCGAGCTGGGGCTCGCCGTCTTCTGCGAGGCTGCACCATCGCGCCAAGGAGGGCTGTGGCGAGGCACGGGTCTGAGGAGCCGGCTGGTTGTGATGCTGGGACTGCATCCCCTGTGGTGGTGGTGGTGGTGGTGTCTGCTGCTTGGGTCTGTCTGGGAGAGGTTCCACCGCAGGCCGTTTGCGAGCGAGGCATCAATGCAACGGCTGCCTTGGGGATTGCCAGGGGTCTGAAGCCAATACGGTGGGGGCTGTTCCCCCGATCGGCGAATCATGTCTCTGGATGAGCTGGAGCTCCTCTAGCTCCTTCAGAGACAATAGAGGCAAACACCACAAGCATTGCTTTGTAGATGGCTGTCCTTATTCTTCCTCTTACTGAAAGGGTTGTCAGTATCGTCACAGTCTGCAAATAGTTGGATGACATTGCCCCTGCGGGAGTCGGCACTGCTGCAGTTGTCTCACTAGGACAGGCATGCAGGCACGGCCAGATCTCGCCGGTGTCCATGCAACCGGAAACCGGGCACCAAGGTGTCTCACCACCCAGGGCCAGGCATGTGCCGGTCTGGTTGGACCACTTTCCCACAAGGGACCATGTCCGTCTTCTCATTGTCCGGGGTCGCGGCAAATGAAGAAAGCTCCATTGCTGCATCAGGTCTAGAGACGAACTCAAGACACCCTTTCCCGGCAGTCCCAGACATGGCTTGACACCCTCAGGCACCCAACAACAGCTAGCCTTGGCTTTATCTAAACACATCTCTGCATCCTCCCTGTTGGGGTTTCTCTCTCCTCCGACACATCACCACAAGCACGAACCGCGCAAGGGAACGCTCTCATTAGCACTCTTTGTCAGTCTTCCACAAACCCTCCCTCGATCACCGACCGACTCGTCACAAAGAAATGAAGGCATCCACCACCCTCACTCTCGCGACCATTGGCGCCCTAACCCACGCCCAGACCTTGGACGTGCTCCCCAACCCGGCCGCCTCGCAGCTCAACGCCGCCGCCAGCGCATACCAGGCCGGCATCCAGAGCCTCAACTCCTGGATCCTCTCACAGCAGGCCGGCGTGACTGCCACCGGCTCCGCCATGAACGATGCCTATGTCAGCATCCAGTCCGAGGCCGCGGCCATCGGCTCGAGCATCCAGGGCGAGCTGGACGGCGTCGTCGCCAGTGTCACCCAAGCTGCCGGGACCACGGGTCTGCCTGTCACTTACATCACCGGCGGCGGCGGACAGGCGTCTGCTGTCACCGCCGTCATCAACGGTATCACCATCACAGGCTACGGAGACCTGCCGACCACCTCCCCGACGGCTTCCGTGACCAGTGAATCCAGCAACCCCTCAGCAGCCATGACAAACTCGACTTCCATCCCGGCCGCAACCAGCACGCCCTCGTCTCCAACTTCCAGCTCAGTCCGCGCCACCGGTGCCGCTATGGCTGTACAGACGGCCGCTCTGGGCGCTCGGTTCCTCGTTGCCGGAGCCGCCGTCCTGGCTGTTGCATTGTAAGATGTGTCTGAGAGAGAAACCAGACGGGCTTCAGCAAAAAAGAGGCATGAGCCTTGAGGCTATACTGTGGTCACGGTGTAGCTTGCCTAGCTGCATTCGCAGAGGATGTCGCAATTGTATCATTATATGTGAAAGATGAGGCAGCTTTGACGCAGTACTTAAACGATGTTTCACACAGCATTTGGCTAGAGCGTGTTTGCAATACCTGAAGAAACGATCCAATTTAACTGGTGATAGTCTGTATATCTTGCACCAGGTCGTGAAACTTCATCTGACTTCCGCACTTACAATATAGTGTGCATGAACTTAATTTGGCGTAAAGTCGGCGTTGTCATATGCCACCACCATCACCACCACCACCGTTCTCTATCCCGACTCTTCACTCCCGAAAAACACTTCTCAAATACTCCTCGATGCCCAGAAACTTGACGTCCGGCAGGATCTCGTTCCATTCCCTCGTCGCAGTGTACGCGCCGCGCGCGGCGCCCATGAGGAACCCGGCAGTCAGGAGCTTCTCGAACGCCTCCTTCTGCTCCGGGGTGACAGAAGAGTGCGTGATGGTGGGGGTCGTCTTGGCCAGGATGCGGCCCGCCACCAGGTCGGACTCTTTGAGACGCTCGACAGTGAGTTTCTTGCCTGTTTTCTCGTAATTTTGCAAGGTTTTGCTTTTTGTTAGTCTGCCTACGGCCTGCGCACGGTAAATGTTTTCAAAAAGGGGAAAAATGCTTGTCAATCTGGCGTAGACCGGAAAACAAAGTGTGCGTGGAGTAGCATTACCTCTGACCCTCTCCACAATGTCAATCAGCTCCTTCACAGTGACAGTCTGCCCCTCGATACCTCCCCAGACGGGCCACTTCCCCTGCTCGACGTCCAGCGCGCGCGCCACGACCTTGACCACATCCCCCGGCGAGGTAAAGGTCATCCTGTCGACCTCCTCCCTGCCCTCCACGGTCAGGGCGTGCAGGATCTCGGGCTGGAAGCTGATGGCGATGGTGTCGATATGTTTAAGGTTCGCGGGGGCGTGAGGGTGCCCGAGGTACTCGGTGAAGTGGCCGCTGTGGAAGAGCGTGTACTCGAGCACCTTGTGCGGCGTGTTTACCTGCTCGAGATAGGCCCGCGTCTTGAGCTTGCTGTCGTACCAGGGCAGGAATTGGATTGCGTCGGCGAGGTGTCGGCCGCTACAAGGATGGGTTTTGGTTAAATCTCGTCGTTAGAAAAAGGAACGGGGAATGGAGGACTATAACAACAGCGCAAAGGCAAAGGCAAATCCATATATCCCTTGCCACCTTAAAAAGAACAAAACACACACACACACACACACACACACACACACAAGTGTGATTTGGGGGAAGGAAGCACATGAGAGAACGGAAAAAAGACTTACACAGACCACTCGCTAGGCACAAACCTCTTCACGCCCGCGTCGATAGCCGCGTCGACGAGCCGCTTCGACACGGCGGCGTCCGGGTCGAGGTGCGCGATGATGAAGCTCATGACCACGTCGACGCTGCCGGCCTTGAAGATGCGCGAGAGCTCGGCAGTGTCCTGGTAGTCTGTCTGGACATATTTGAGTCGGGGCACCGTACGGAGCGTGGATGGATCCTAATAGAATGGTCTCAGCATGTTTCGCATTGCATCGGCACAGCATTGTCGTGTGGGGGCCAGTTCCCTGGGAAGCAACATTGGCCAAATCCGGTGGGCATGTCAGGGCGAGGGGAAGGGAGGTTTGCTCACCCTGCGGACGAGACCGAGCATCACATGCTCCGTGTGCTCGGAAAGGTAGTCGATGAGCGTGCTGGCCAGCTCTTTTCCGGCATAGATAGCACGATTAGCAAGCATGTTTCACATGGTCGTGTGCACTGCCCGGTGACCAGAGCCAAATTATGGGCAATCACGACGCCAAGGAGGAACACTCACGACCCGAAGCTCCAATGATGGCGACGTTGACCATGTTGACTGATCTGATGACGACTGTCAAGCTGTGTAAAGATTGATCTTGTCGAGTTGGTGCCGAGGTGCTTTGGGATGTTTTCGTATTTGACTTCTTGACTTTTTGTGTTGACCGTCGAAAAACAATGTGTCAGATGATCGGAGTGTTATAAGACCGGATATCGATTGCAGCGGCACTCCTCAGTTCATTGCAAGACCACCACCCGATTACTCGTTATATAAAGGTAACGATCTGTGCACACACACTCCAGCTCAGCTCGTTCGGAGTAAGCAATCACATAATGCTCCCCTGTCCACCTCGCTACGCCATTATAAAGCAGCACGACCCCATACATGCGCCTGGTGAATCAGCGGCGACTTCACACGAGGAATCGGACGAAAAAAACCCGAACTGCCTGCCTGGACAATATCCTATCTCCTTATCCAAGACCGCAGATCGCGCTTGGCCCTCAAAGTCTCGAGTATGCTTACACACAAACCCCCTTCGGAGTGTGTAAGCCGCGGTCACGTAACCGCATACCCCACCCGCCCACGCCTTTTGCCGAGCCAGCTCACTTGAGTCGCAGAATCCAAGCTTCCCTCGCCGCAAAAAGAGGTACGGAGCTGTTGCATAGCACACCGGAGATAGCGGGAAATTTTATGCCCGCAAGAGCCGTGTCTGGACATCAAGTGAAGAACCTGGTCTTGATGACCTCGCTCTGCACCAGGTCGTCCCATTCTCACCACCGGAGGATTCATCGCCCAAGAAGTATTCCAAGCCTTCACAAAATACGTTGACAGACAGACCTCCACGCCTACACGATGGCACAGCTCACGGATCACAGCATTAAATCGTTCTGTCTTGGATCTAGACTAATGTGGGTATAGAAAATATGTCTCGCATTGCCGTTGGAAACAAGGAAAAGAAGTAAGGGTATATAGAACTCGGAGCGCAAATGACTGAGGTGAAAGCCATTGGCAACGTATGCGGGTAATGCCGCGCCATCATTACAACACCTATATGTATACTGGAAATGTGTGATAAAAGAAGGACAGAAAGAAAAAGTAAAGACGCTGGGCGTCCAAGAGGTATGCCGCTTCAGGGGAGGATCATACTGCCTCCGCCGCTTGTGATGGTGTTACAGCCAGAGCAGCCACCGCACACCGCCCCAGACGCCCTTGCCGACAAGGAAGACGAAGCGGAAGATCACAAAGGCCGCCCACAGCCACCACATGCTAGCGACGAGTACCCACTCGACAACCAGCCACACCATGCGGCGGAACCATCGGAACCGGCGGCGGCGGTTGCGGCTCATCTTGTCCATCGCCTCGACCACGTGCTGGACCTTCAGCCGCTGGTTGTGAACCAGATCCTGGCTCACCTCGTCCGCGTCGTCCGTCGTCTCCTGCGTCGTCTTGATGAGATCTGTCGCGATGCGCAGATGTAGTGTATCTATGCGCTGCTGCAGTGCCGGTACGTCCTTCGTGGAAAGCTGGCCCGCCGTGTCGTGGAACGAGCGCATCGAATTGTCGATGCTGCCAGCCAGGACTCGGGCGGTGGTCGGATAAAGTTCGAGCTGGGATGCCGTCATTGTGGCTGCCTCGTCGGGTACGAACGCGGAGACATCACTCCATGAGACACCTGGCCCTTTGGAGTCGACTGCAAACAGCGGGTGAGCTTCGTTGGCACGTCGCGATATCTCCATGGCTTTGATACCGGAGCTGAGGATCAGTGCACGGACGCTGGCCAGCTCGCTTCTGGACAGCTGCGACTGTCGGGGAGTGATATCACGATCTGTAATTGACCAATGCCGACCAGAGTCTCGCTTCGACGCCAGCGAGTTGGAGTGGTGCCGCTTCTTGGTTTCTAGCGAGTGTGGCATGCCGACAAGCACACTTTGCAGGTCTCTGGACGACTTTCTTGAGCCCTCTTGGCTACTGACGAGATCGGTCTGTGACTTTGCATCGGTCGTCGTGTCGGACTCGTCGAGCTGTCCGTTGTCTACATCAGACACCTCCTCGCTGATACGAGGCTGAGGTGGAGAGTTCGGGACGTTGAGACGGGGAGGTTTCAGCGTGTCAAAGCGTGCAGATTTGCGCGCTTTGACAGTATCGGCCGAAGACATGAAGCCAGATGTCTGGCTCTCTGGCGCTGCTGACTGGCTGGGGGTGGCCCTTCCATCAGCACCCTCCGATGTCGATTTGAAATGGGGCATAACATCTAGGAAATGCTTCTCCCTGTTCCGCGAGTTGTCCCGAGACAAGACATTGAGTCTCGACCGCCGGCCTCGCTTCGGTTCGTCGTCAGATTCGTCACTGGATGATGAAGATGACGAGGAGTCGTCCGAGTCCTTCTTCCAGATCATGTCTGTCATCTTAGACACACCACCACGAACCATGCTGTCAAGCTTGACGCCACCCTTGATGATATTCTTGAACGGGAAGACCTCTTCACCTCTGAGCTTGATGCTGCCGAGGCTACGGTGCGACTTGTGACTCTCGCCTGTGGTCCTGCTCGGTAACTTGCCCAGGACGGGACTAGGAGACCGATCGCGCTCAGCGAGTCGCAAAAGCTCCGCATCCATAGGCGTGAAGGCAAGATTCTCATGGACCTGGTCAATGCTGTTGCGTCCTTTCGCTTCTCTATCTTCAGCACGTTCCCGACTTCGGTCGCGGAAGATGTTTCTGACCTTCGTCAACGGCCTCCTCGATGGTGATACAGGCCGGCTGTTGGAGGGCGACATCTCGGAGCCACTTGGCATGAATGCACTGCCGCGGCGCGAGTATGTTCCCTCCGGTGAGGTTGGCTGTGAGAAAGTGTGATCAACCGAGGACCGCTTGCTATGACTCGGCACGTCTAGGCTACTTCTTCCAGCATAGACGCCTGATTGCTGCAACGCCGGCCATCGCTCTGTCTGCGCGATGGCATTCGCTCCATGTCCAGCGTATGACTCTGCTCGCACGTGCCCCGGTCGAAATGCAGCACCATTCTGATTAAAAGGAGTGGCATCGCTCACGTTCTCCAATGGAGATGGTGTCTCTGGTACGGGCTGCAGGGCCAAAGCGCTCTGCTTCTCAGCAGCCTCTTGCGCCAGTATGTCCCGCATTTGTTTCTCCAAGAGATCTCTGCCCGAAGCTGTCAGGGTTCCTGAGCGGTCTCTCCTCTTGCGGTCCGTGTCGCTGTCCGAAGTGTCGGAGGTAGCATTCTTGCCCAGACGCAGGAAGTCGTGGTAGCTATGCTGGCTGTCTGAATGTTTGTGTGATCCTTTGATCTCGTGCAGTTTCTGCCGGGCACGACTCCTGGCACTGCTCCGGGAGCCGTCGGTACCAACTCTATTGATCCCGGCATCCAACTGAAGACTGTTGCGCGGCTCAACCCCTCCCACCTCTGATGGTGGCGACAATGGGCTGGCCTTGTGCTGCTCGGGGCCAAGTGGAGACCATGGTCTTTGAGACCTATCTACCTTTGATGGGAAGATCTTTGCATAATTGCGGTCTTCAATGAGAGAGCGATTATCATCTTGCTCAAACCAATAAGCATCTGCGAGCATGTCGGCGGGCTCAAAGCTCCAGTCAAGCCTCGGCCGCTTGGGCTTGCCTGTTGACGTCACTGGGCGGGGAATGTTGGAGAGGTTGTTGCCGTGGTCGTGGGCACCAGGGAAGTGAGGAAGTTTGGATGAGCCAGACAGGGGCGTCGAGACAGCTGCCTGGTCGATCCAGTCTGTCACTCGTGAGACATCGCCAAACCCCTGAGCTTCACCATCTATAGCCTTGCGCTCGCGCGCACGCACTTTGCGGTTTCGAATGTACTGGAGTGGGTTGTATGGCCGACCAAGCGGTGGTCGCTGACCAGGGAAGCTGCCGGGTGACTTTCCCACGCCAGGGGAAACTGGAGGGCTTGAAGGTGCGCCCTGATCGTATTGCTGTTGTTGTAGTTGTGCGCCAAGGGGTGGCACAATCTGAAGGAGCCGTCGATACTGCGCCATGAGCTCGAGATGTTCCTTGGCCTTCTGTGCCCGGTTTAGAGTTGACGAGGAGAACTGATATGTATATGAGCCTTCGTGATCGAAACCGTGCGGTAACGCGCTGCCTATCATGGGGCTGGACACGGAGGGATGACGTTGCGAAGGGACAGCGCCCTTGTCGGGCCTGGGCGATAGATTCTGCGAAGTTCGTCGTTGCTGGTGCAGGTGCTGCTTAAGGCTGCCAACGGCCGACGTGTCCGGCAGAGGTGCGAGTCGAGGGGGTACTGGTGCCGAAACGTTGCGCCTTGCGACCATCCTCCGGGATTCGCTCAGGTTCAGAGCCATGTTGACGATTTGTGTCGAATCTATGTCCAGCATGCCCGTCGATGGTCGCGGTGTAGGCGATGGTATTCTAGAGACATGCCGGTGGGCAGCAGCTGTCGCCGCACTTCCAGGGCTGCCCGATGCTGTTTGATGGGAGTTTGCATGGTCCGAATCCATATCCACATCAGTGACTTCTATCCCAAGACCCAGCTCGGTCGCAGGATCTGGTGTTTGCCTGCCAGCAGAAACGAGAGCCTTGCCTTTACGCACATCTCCATTCGCCCTCGAGCGGCGCTGTTCTGCGTCTTTATTAACAGCGCTTCTTCGATTGTCCCCTTCTATCCTCGCGTCTGGGAGCAGGAAACCGCCAGTAGTTCGTGGTCTTTGAGTACGGCGCTTCTTGTGTACGGCTTCATTGTCTCGGCCGACAGGCTCGCGCGACCGCGGGCTCCGAAGCCTTCGTTCTGGTTCCGAGGGACCTGCGCTGCTGCCGTCGTAGGTAGACCCTGTGGATAGGCGGGTGGAGCCGTCTCGCAACATGTCGGGTGTCGCAGGTGACACCGCCCGCGGAATGGACGAGCGCTTGTTAGACATGTTGGGAGCGCCTCACAGGGGCTGTGAAAGTTGTCGTCACGGCGAGCTGGATATGGATATGACGAGCATCGTAGGTCGCTGTAGGGCTTTCTGTAGCCTGTACTGTGCAGAGATCGATTGCATACCAGGGCTGAGCAGAGGACAGGCGTGTCGCCGAGGTTGCGACTCGGAAGCGGCCCAAGCTGAGGGCGTTACGAAAAGGGCGTTTTCTAAGTTGAACGCATGTTGCGGCGCAAAGAGAGTGCTTGTGGGCGCGGCAAACCGATATTTCCAGGTCAGCGACAGTCGTGTCTCGGGGCGGGCGTGTATGGGTCGGTGGTCGGCTGCGTTGCCTTGCTCCTGTTGGATGTGACACCTGGTGATGTGGTGGTTTCTGGGTGGTATCACAGATGAACAAGCTAGATCAACGACGGTGCACTGGCAGGGACGGGACGCCCACTGACGTGAGTCCCTGAGAGCTGCAGCAGGTGCGGGTCCATGCGGGCGACCCACGCCGGTGCTGCTCAGTGTGCTCGCGCTAATTCCCAACTGCCGCCGTTCATCACATTGCACTGAGACATTACCATCCAGCGATTTCCACGCCAAACTCAATCTCCGTCTGGTCGATATATCGCGATCCATAGAACAAACCTCAAGAGGCGACCTGCCAGAGCGGGACGACAGCCTTCACAGCGAGCTTTCAAATGACTGTGCCGTCAGACTTCTCGCCACCCGTGGACGGAGCAGGTTCCACATGCAAAATGGTCCAAGGTTTTTCGACATGGGCGCATCCCTGCCGCATTTGCAACATCCTGGCAAGCAAGACACGCATGCGTCTCGCGGCGGCATTCACACAGTCCCCTCTTTTATGCCGAGCTTCGTCGCCGGTTGTGGACGCCAATGCCATCACTGCGCGCATCGTGTCGTGTTTAGCCGGTGCAGATCGAGTCTGGTCAGGTGTCCGACGCCACTGCACCACACCACCCCATCGCTACCACTGGCATCTCCAACTTCTTAGCATGTGATCATGCAGCGGCAAGTGCTCAGACATGGCGCCTTGTCTCGCACGACGCAGCTCATCATTACTCAACGATCAGCCACACATTCACCGCAGTCCGCTCTCTGTCGACAATGCAGCAGTGGTGACCAGAACCGAAATCTATTAGTATCTCGCTCCAGAACCAGGGCTGGTCGTCCAGACGAAGCCACCAACTCCGCTCGCTCTGGGCCTTTACTTTTCCTCTCCGCAGAGCCGCCAGACCACAGCCACACAGTATACAACCCCCCTTCCTTTTCTTCTTCAGAGTACACGTTACAAAGTTTAAGTCTTCTCATCATGTTGTTCTTGATGGTACAAGGCGGACAAAGAAAAAGTGACTGCTGTCTTCATCGCTTGGTGGATATTGTTGACACGGAACGGATGCATGTCTATTCGACCTTCAAGCTCTGGAGCCTGGCCTCGGTGGCAATGACCTGTTTCTGTTGTCAGCATTGTGTTTTTTGCTTGGGAATTACGTATGATGAAACTCACATCGAGTGCCTGCTGCACCTCTAGCACCTTGCGGACCTCGCCGAGCCAGTCGCGGCTGAGCGTCTTGGCCCATCCTTGCAGGCTGTTCATTTCACGGGCAGCAGCATCCAGATCACCCTCCTCGAGGAAGGTTTGTGTGCGTGTCAGAATGCTTTCAACATCGTTGCCATCAGCAAGGCCTTGCTTCTTGAACATGAGCTTGCTCAACAGCAGGCTAGAGGCGTGGCTGGCAACACCAGCGTCCTCCGGAAGCAGTGACGCTTTGCGCACCTCGGCGGCAACACGTCTGAAGCGGTCGATCAGCTGAGCAGGCGGGGAGATGCCACGCTGGTACGCGCTTGGGTTGATGGACGCGATCGCAGCGTTGACGACGGGATCGTCTGTAGCAATCTCCTTCAGTGCCACAAGCTCACGAACAAAAGGGCGGGGGTGAGTCGCGTCCTCTAGGCTGGCCCGGACAGCCTCCACGGCAACGTGGAGCTGCTGAGTCTTGAGGTTCAGGTCCACAACATCGTTCCAGCCAGTAGTAAGCTGCTGAAGCTCAGACACGGCTGAAGAGAGCTGGTCGAGCTTGCCAAGTCTGCTACCACGCTCAGACTCGACATGGTCGCTGATCTCCTTCAAGAATTGCCGCTTGAGAGAGACGGCTTGTTCCACAAGCTTGTTCTTGAGCTTCTCCTCGTTGACCTGTTGTTCGCGCTCAATCTCCGTCTTGATTCTGGCGTCGTAGGCGGACTGGATGCGCTTCATTTCCTCCTCAAAGTCTGTCCTCCACTGGCTCTCCTGTGCGGCCATGATGCGCTCGACACTGTTGATGAGCTCAGACGACGCGTTCTGGAACTCAGTGACCTTGGAAGCAACCTCGGCGGCGGCGTCCTTCTCGACCTGCTCCTTGATCGCCCGAATGCCATCGCCGACCTTCTGCAGCTCACCCTTGGCCTTGGTAATGGTAGAAGAAAACCGGTCGTCGGCATTGTCAGCGTTGACGACTGTAATGATGTCGTTCAACATCTTGACCAGAGCCTGGACAACGGGCTCATTAGCATCCTTGACCTTGAGAGGGTCAATGGGTCCGGCAGGAGGGAACCGTGAGGGCTCATCAACCTCGGGGGCCTTGAAAGGCACGCTCGACGACTGTAGAAAGTATTAGCATGGCAGCGTACCTTCGCAAAGGAAATGTACCACATACCTTGGCAACCGCAGGTGCAGATGCTTCCTCTGCAGGCTTGGATGTCTCGACAGCCTTCTTTGCAGTCTTCCCGGCTTTCTCCGCGCCGGCCTTGACCGTCGTCTTGGCCTTGTCGACCTTTTGAGCTACATTCTCTGCGGACTTCTTTGCGGTATGAGCCACAGCACTGGACTGGCGTCCAGCTGGCTCGCCACTATCCGCCACCCGCCAGGAAGCACCGCTCTGAGGGGAAATCTTGACCTGCGGGGAGGTATCCTTGACACCAGTGCCAAGTACTGGGCGAGGGTGTCGTTTCCTGAAGTCAAGCTCTTCAAAGTATAGCACCGCCTGCTCGCCAAATGGGACGTACTCGGTGAAAAAGTCGTGGAAGTTGTCATTGATGCGTGAGTACCAGACACCACCGCCGAACGTGATGGCTCCGAGGATGGAGATGGTAAGAATGAGATTTCTCAGCCGGCGGAAGAAACCCTTCTTCTTCTTGACAGGGGCCGGAGGCGGCGGCGGGGGCAGCTTCGCCTCGACGGCTGGCGCGGGAGGTGTCAGAGGGACATCTTTGGGAGAGGTGGCAGGCTCGAGCTTGACGACGGGGGTTTGGCTGTCGGCAGCAGTGACCGTCTCAGATCCAGGCAGCTTGACAGGCGTCGGGTCGTTGACCGATGGCTTCTTGTTATCGGCGAAACATCTCTGTTCAAGTTAGCAAGGCTGGCAGTGCCATTGGAGTGGATCATCACGTACCCGCGCAGCAAGAGCAGAGGTTGGCCACTGAGCATTTCGGGCTGCAGGCGCGGCCAGAGACCGGCGGCCTACAGCCTGGGCAGAACGCAGCGAAGCGCGCAACATCTGGACATGGACTTGCCCGGCGCGGTGGAATGCTGCAGGACCCTGAAGGACGTGGAGGGGGAGGCGGCGATGCGCAATGGCGGTCGCAAGAGGGCGTGACGTTGGGATGCTCGAGGTGGACTTGAGGTGTAAAAACCTCGGGAGCTTTCGCGCCGGCTGATGATGGCAGAGTGCCGCAAGCTGGCCAGGCCCACACGACAGCGTCGAGAAAGCCTTACCTAATCCTAATCCCCTCTTGTTCCCGCATTGGCGAGACTGCCCGCCCTCCAACAACACCCGATCACACCCACTTATCCGGACCACGACTGGCTCTTCTGAAGCATTGACATTTGGCACAACAACACAGAGCCGCTGTGGTCTCGCAGCAGGCCACATTTCAAGGCCTTATTCAGATTCACCTTGCGATTGAGCATGCACGGGCGCATTGTGAGACTTCCAGATGCATTCGCACTACCTGCGAAGCGTGGCACCTCGTTCAGCCTAACCTGAGAGACACATCCAGCTCGACTCCTTTCGTGTTTGGGTTAGTGGTGTCGCCGTGATTGCTGGTTGAAGTAATGTGAATCCTGGCACCAGTGACGTACATGGCCAACACAGCTTTAGGGCCGGGATCTTTCAGGGCCTGCTCGGAGTGTTGATCAGGCTGGCAGCTGGCGGCCAGCTGAGCTCACAACAATACTGGTGCCTATCTCCCACCCCTGGCACGGCTGGAGCGGGCTGCGCTGCTTGGACAACCTGGGAAGATTGCGTCTGTGCCCCGCTACGGCTTCAGTCGAAGCTTGTCCCGTCCTGCTCTGTCTATCGACCTGTTGTGAGCTGCGTTTGATATGGCCCAACGACAATAGATTGGTTGATGGATGTTTATGATTAAAGCCCTCCAGAACACCTCTCTCCAGAATTACCCCCTTTGTGTGCCACATCTCCAGCAGTCAAGCTTGAAAGGTCTTGTGACAGCCTGGGGTTGCGCAGCTGCATCGGCACTCTACCTAACACCCTGGTTCCCTTAGCCTGGCCACCCAAAGCGGCCTCCTGCCCGTGCGATAGCGCCTTACCCACCTGACATCCTATCCTACACCACGCCAGACCATCGCACCTGCACTCTCCCCCAACGACATCGACAACCACAGCGTCATCTCCGCAGCCGCGCCGCTTCCATCCACTCCGACCGCAGCCGCAGCCCATCACAAACTTGTCGCAACACTTGGTCCTGGGCTACTTCACCAGACCACCACACATCATGTCGGCCGCTGCCCAACAACAAGGCACTGCCCGCGGCACCCGCCTGGTGACTGTCAAGGTCGTCTTCCTGGGCGACTCCGCGGTCGGAAAGAGCTCCATGGTCCTCAGATATGTCAAGGTAAGGCTTCTCCGAAGCGCCGGGCTCACTGGAAGCGTCTCTCATCTTTGCTTGAAAACATGCTGACCCGCCCTCGTCAGAACTCGTTCGATCCCTACAAGGACTCCACCATCGGCGCCGCCTTCCTGACACAAACCGAGACGATCAACCCGACGACCGCCGTCAAGTTCGAGATCTGGGATACTGCGGGTCAGGAGCGGTACAGATCGCTGGCCCCCATGTACTACAGGAATGCGCCTGGCGCCGTTGTTGTTTACGACATCACCCAGGCTGCGTCCTTCGATAAGGCCAAGCAGTGGGTCAAGGAGCTGAAGCGCAACGCCGACGAGAACATTGTCATCGGACTGGCCGGAAACAAGCTGGACCTCGTCACTGAGCAGCCCGACAAGCGCGCCATCCCAACAGCTGACGCTGAGGCTTATGCCAACGAGGCCGGGCTTATTTTCTTCGAGACATCTGCACGGACATCGGAGAACGTCCGCGAGCTATTTACCGCCATCGCCAACAAGGTGCCTCTAGACCAGCCTCGCAACAATCGCCAGGGCATCAACCTCGGCCAGTCTTCCCCAGCTACTCAGCAGCCCGAGCGATGCAGCTGCTAGACGGTTTTATGAATCACTGCTCCTCAGCCATGCCCTATT
Organism: Microdochium trichocladiopsis; assembly: GCF_020744255.1. Taxonomy (NCBI): domain Eukaryota; kingdom Fungi; phylum Ascomycota; class Sordariomycetes; order Xylariales; family Microdochiaceae; genus Microdochium; species Microdochium trichocladiopsis. The sequence goes on from NW_025763554.1 coordinate 1,386,652, forward strand.
ACTTGGTAAAGATGCTGCGGAACTGGACTGCCGACACTCTATGGTGGTGACACCTGTTGGGACTCTGCGTTAGGCATAGACGACCTCTTCGTGAGAGTTGGTCACGATGATGAAGCACGAAGGACACCATGAACAGCATCCATGGCAGGCTGGCTCGAGTGTGTTCCGGAGGGGCCTGTATATAAGAAGGAAGGAGTCTTTTTGGACCGATGGTTGCTGCAGCTTGTGTATTCACCTGTCCGGCGTTTGTTCTTTGTCTTGTTTTGTTTCTAGTCATGAGAGTGGGATACAGCTAGTTAAGAACGTAATATCATTCAATCATCTAATGCAGTACATGAAATTATGAGTCAAGCCTCGATAGTGTACAGTTTGCAATCGGGAAACTGTAGTGCTGATGTCTGCTGATTACCACGAGCTGCCTGTTGGGTCACCAAGGCGTCCTATGCTTGAAACAAATCTCTTGCAGTTTGTTCTGGATATATGTGTCCCGTCGCTCTGGCACCGCTCAATACCCATGTAAACTGCATGCTGGATGGCCTTTACTCGGGCATCTTGATTCCCACCGGAGCACAGATGGAGCTCATACTGCTGCAGGCAAACAGCATCCATGGCCACGGCGCCCCCAGTGCGCCTCCCTCTGGAGCCGTGGTGGGTTGCTGAGGGACGTCTGACGGCGGGGCATCTATGCACGTAGGGAGGGCAACTGCAGGCATGACGTGCCACCAGCGCTGTGAGTCTGGGAACCCCATTCCTGCGCTAACAATAACTGGGGCCAGGGGAGCTGCGAGCTGTCACGTACGCAAGATTACATGTGTTCCAAGCTTGCAGGTCCAACCTTGGAACTCTCAGCTTCACAGGCCACAGCACCACCGACCTCTTGAGTTTCCTTTCGGCGTAGGCTATTCTCTCCCTCACAGGGGGCCGGTGACCGCGACACACACGACCACTCGCACCAGAGCGCCCACCATGGCGCTTCCTTTCCGCGACATCAACGTCCACGTTGCCGCCGACTCGTACACCTTCACCTCGCCCTCGTCTCCCAACTCTCCCGCCCTCGTCGTCGACCGCCCAACTGGCGATGTCCGTCTCAGCGATGTCTCTCCGCTCAGCGGAAAGCGGGTGTCCCGTGTGTCCAGCATCGCTGGCATACTCGGCATGATCCGCCTGCGACTCGACAAGTACATCATCGTCATCACAAAGGCACAGCCCATCGGCCGCCTCAAGGGCCACATGGTCTACAAGGTCATCTCGACGGACTTCTTCCCGGTCCGCGAGCGCCAGATCCGTGATCCAGACGAGGACCAGTTCCTGTACCTGCTCAAGACCTTCATCATGAAGGGGCCCATGTACTTCTCGTATTCGGTCGATCTTACCAACAGCTTCCAGCGGCAGGCGTCCATGGACAGCTCGAGCCCGCTCTGGATGCGAGCTGATGACCGTTTCTTCTGGAACAGGTTTGTCCAGACAGACCTGATCGACTTCCGCAAGCACGGCAGCAGGTCGCAGCACGGTGCCCAGCCTGCCGTAGACCCCTTCATCTTACCCATGATCTGGGGCACCCTCGAAATTCGGCCGACCACTCTTAAAGGCACGCCTTTGACGCTCGTCCTCATCACACGCAAGGCGCGATTCCGTGCCGGAACAAGATACTTCACTCGTGGCCTTGACGAGCAGGGCAATGCGGCCAACTACAACGAGACGGAGCAGGTTGTCATTCTGAACGATACGGCAACTGGCATGGGCGGTTTTGCAGGCACCGGCGACATGAAGACTGGCAAGCTCGGTGGCTCGGAAGGACGGGAGATGCAGATCCTGTCGTATGTGCAGACTCGTGGCAGCGTGCCGGTCTTCTGGGCGGAGATCAACGCTCTCAAGTATACCCCAAAGCTGCAGGTTCGGGGTATCGAGACGGCCCTGCCTGCTGCGAAGAAGCACTTTGACGAGCAGATTCGCATCTATGGCGACAACTACCTCGTCAACTTGGTGAACCAAAAGGGTCGAGAGCAGCGCATCAAGGAAGCATACGAGCAGATGGTGGAGATGCTCGTCACATCGCCCAAGGAGAAGACCAAGGCCGATATGTTGACGGATGAGAAATTCCACGTCATCGAGCCAAGTGGATCGAGACAAGAGTACGACCGTCTGCACTATGTCTACTTTGACTTTCACCACGAGACCAAGGGCCTCCAGCTGCATCGGGCCATGCTTCTTGTTGAGCAGCTGCACGATGCGCTCATTGCTCAGCAGTATTTCCGTGGCCTCGACATGCCGGCGAACGGTGGCCTCGAGACGCGAAACTACCAGACCAGTGTCGTCAGGACCAATTGCATGGACTCGCTCGATCGCACCAATGTTGTCCAGAGCATGCTGGCACGGTGGACCCTAGACCGGATGTTCACCGATTTAGGCCTGCTTCAGAAGGGCGAGACGTTCGCTTTGGCAGACCCTGCATTTGAATTCCTCTTCCGTAACGTGTGGGCAGACAACGCCGATACCGTCTCCAAAGCGTATGCTGGCACAGGCGCCATGAAGACAGACATGACTCGCTTTGCGAAGCGGACGAAGAAGGGCATGCTGCAAGACGGAAACGTCGCTGTAACCAGATTCTATCTCAACAACTTCCGGGATGGTCCTCGGCAAGATGCCTACGATCTGTTCCTGGGCTTTTATCTCCCGAGCGAGGCCACACACACCTTCGCCGACCGGAGACCGGTTCTCATTCAGAGCATTCCTTATGTCTTTGCTTTTAGCTTCTTCCTTGTCCTTGTAGGACTCTTCACGCCACGGGCGGCCGATGCGTCCGCTCTGCCCGGTCGCTTATTCATTCTCTTCTGGCTAGGCGCCGCTGCCTGGTCCCTAAGCTTTATCCTTAACAACGGCATGCTCTATGTGAGTCTCCCTCATTGTTGCCACCAGTGTGTTGTTGCATTAGGCAACTGCTGACCACCATGATATCAACAGGTCAACTGGCCCAAGCTGAACCCCCGGCCGTGGGCCGTAGAGGGCTACCAAGATGCCATTACGAACGTGCGCAAAGACAAGCTGCTTGGCCCGTTTGTTGCGCGTCACGAAAGAGGCCTCAGCACGGCGAGATACCTCAATGCCGAGGAGGGCAAGAAGAGAATCGAGTAGAATGGTTTTGTGGCGGTAATGGGCATGGCGGCTTACTTCCGCGAAGCAGTCGAGTCTGCGGTTTCATTTTCATATTCGTCTCCTGTAGAGCGTTTAATTATGTGTAAGATTTTCTCTTGTTCGTTTCTATACCAGTCGAGAGTTGCGACAGAGCATGTAGTGATACACATTGCCGAGTCTGGCTCCATACTTGAGAGTACCCTTTACAGCCACAAGACGTGTGCTTTCAATTCGAGCCGACCGCGTCGCAATCTTGGCGACACCGCATTGGAGTTGAGCCTGTCCCTAGGAGTCGATACCACTCAGTTACTGTGCCTGTTTACCAATTGTTGCCCCGGCCGTTGCGGTCAAGAAGATGCCTGCTTTCGAATGCTGTGTGCACGCAGAAAACAACAGGGCACGATCTGATTTTGTGGTTAGCCCATGCAAGCTTTCTGATATTACTACCACACGCATCAAGAATTCTTTCTGGAGAGGAGAGCATCGCCCAGATCGTTCGAAACTACGTCACATCGGTTCTTTCGTGTTAATCACATGGTCCTCTCAATGATTTCTTCTTATAAGCCCATATTGTTTCGATAGCGACCATCTCAGAGACTCAAAGCCTGGTACCATGGTACCCCCGTTGATGGATCCGTGCGGTACCATTCCAGAGCGTTATGATGTGAGCTTCTAGCGGAGAGACTGAGCCACGGTTGGGACCTCAGAAGACATCGGAGAAAGCTGCCAACTCCACCTGAACCACGTTCTGAGAGGCAACGTCCAGAGCTTGATGGCGAAGCCACGAGACATCTCCGATAATCGTTTTGTGTACACCACTCACCAATAGGTACATAAGCAGCTCTACGTGCGTGCCTCCGAGAAGAAGTTCCTTTGTGTTGTGCAGCAGTTCTTTGAATGGGACTATCCAAGCTTCATGCAAGGACTTTGTTACCTTCTTACCGAGTTGAACAACCAAGTCTACGCATATTTCTGACTACACACGGCACGACATTTTGGATTCTGATTCTTCGAGGTTGCGGATCACCACCACAAGCAGACAACCATCCGCATTTGAAACATTCCTGGCGCATCATACAAGATGATGAGGTTCCTGCGGAACACGACCACCAGGCGTGGTCGTCGTTCACGGTTGCCGGTCCCCATCCAAGCCACAAGAGCACAGTCGGCAGCATCGACATCAGTCACTCTGGCCAGCAGAATCCCTCGTCCAGTCTCTAGTATTCACACTGCGGTCAAGACCACCGCAGCCAAATCGCAGCTCTACAACGAAAGCCACGACCTCGACTTCTGCACCAACCCCGAGCCAACCACAACAGCTGGGCGATCGCGCCCCAAGAAAACGCCAGAAGAAAACTCCCATGAGTTGGGCCCGTCATCACCGTCGGCGCCTTCGGCGTCCTGTAGTGGCCGTTCCCATTCCTCATCTTGGTCCACGGAATCGGTGGCATGCAACGACATGGACCAACACTATCATTCTCCTCAGGACGCCTCTCCCCCACCGCCATGCTACAGCCCATCTATCTACTCCCAGGACGACAATAAGGTAGACATGGCGGCGGTGACCGTCAATTCCATCTCCACGCCGCCTCGGCACAGCCTAAAGTCTAAGGCGTCGGCGTCCACACTTGTCGGCGAGGAGGGAAAGGACGCCAACACGTACAGCCCAGCAAGCCACATCAACGCCTTTTCCACCTCCGGACACAACAGTCCCCGGGGCCCAGACACCGCCGCTGTTGGAGATGACCACCTTCAGCAGCAGCAGCCGCGCCCTGCCTGCTGGCCATGGCCCTGGGTGATGCTCCGCGGCGGGCACATCGCCGAGGCGGGCAACAACCTCGACACGAACGCACCGGCTTCCTCTGATGGCACAAACGAAGACGTCGTCGAGAGTATTCTTGCGCCGTCCCAACCACCACCACCACCACCAGCTCGTCCGGCCGCAGGCTCGCCGCAAGCGTACATTGAGCTGCGCGAGATGCTTCGGCGGTTGCGGGACCACGGCAGCAACGCAGCGAGCAACAGCCCAGATAACCACACCAACGACAGCAGCGATGTGGACGGACCGAGCCACTTGGACAACAACAACAACAACAACAACAACGCCGTCACTGCCGCCCCTGCTGCCCCTGCGGCTGTTCATCACAATGGCAACGACCGCGGCTGGACCCGGATGAGCCAAGTGAGCACTGCACCCGACCACTACCACCACCCCCCACAGCAACAGAACCGGCCTCGCCCATATCAGCAGAATGCCGACTTCACCACCACCACCTCGGCCGGCCCTGCCGCAACGGACGACTCCGAGGAGGACCTCTACAGCCTGCGGCTGCGCCGGTTCAAGGCCGCGGGCCATGGCCTGCGACCAGCCGGCGCAAGCATTGCGACATACATGGCAGCCACGCACCGCAACGGCCGCCGCCCACGCACTCTAGCGTCAGGAGGTCCTGGCAATGACAATGACGACCACGACCACGACGACGCCGACAACACCTCGTCCCAAGAAGACAACTACAACAAGCGCATCACCGCGGCCAACCGGCAGCAAGCTCAAGCCAAGTCCCTCCTTCCGATGCTGGACCTGGAGCTCGCCATCAGCAACGCAGCATACTTGTGCCCCCCCTCCCTCCTCCACCACGACCGGGCCGCGGCGCATCAGCTCGTCCTCCGCGGCAGCTTCGGCGGCGCGAGGCTGACCGAGGGCAACCTGGCCCGGCTGCAGGGGGAGCTGGCGTGGCGGCGCGACGCGGAGCGCCAGCGCGGGGCCAACCCGAACGAGGACGTCTTCCGCATGGGCCTGGTGACCAAGGAGAACCTGGTCATGCTGAGGGACCTGTACGACACCATGGAGCGGGTCAAGCTCGACCAGGCAGAGTATCCAGGCGTCGCGCGGAGCAATGCCGACACCCTGGACGTGTACGAGCATATGCGTATCCGGCGGGAGCTGCATTTGAAGACGGAGCAGGAGGAGAAAGAGAAGGCCCAGAGGGAGGAGGGGGGGGAGGAGGAGGAGGAGAATGACGACAATGACGACGACGACGGCAATGCCGGGCAGCAAGAAGAGTTTCCCCGGAAGCATGAACACGACTCATCTCCCTTGCTCAACGCAGGCTCCCTCGAGGCGGCCTCTTCTGCACCCATCGCCAACAATGAGCACATCCGACCAGGACGCCGCGCCCGCATACGCGCCAAGTTGAGGCGCATGAGCCACCACGTCGGAAACAGACTGCACCGAAGCCGCGCAGCCATCAACTGCGGTAGCAGCAACACTGCCGCCTGCAGCAGCAGGAGCAGTAGCAGTCGGTACGCAAGTATCAGGGGGACGCGGGTTGTAAGCCCACTGCCTGAAGCTGGTATGAGCTGGACAAGGCTTCGTACAACGACAGACGAGCTTAGACGGCTGCGGATCGGGCACAAGGTGGAGGACCTGGACACAGAGGACGACTCGATGTGAAACCCCGGGATAAGCGATAAAGTGTAGTTTAATTATGTCGGATTGTGTCTTTCAAGTTTGTCATGTCGAGTTGGCTTCGTTATTAAGAGTGCATAGACATTGCTGGATATTCTTGAGTTTTCTTAAGTAATATTGTACTTGTTGTTACATCGTGGGCTCTTTCCTCTATCGCTGTTGTACAGATGTCCCTTCCGGGTCTATTATACATGTGTCCGTCGACTCACTGTGCGACCAGGTCCTCGCATCGACCGCAGAGTGCATCCTCGGCGGGGGCCTGATATCTCCAGCAGCGAGGACACTTCTCGGCCTTTGGCGGTAATACGTAGACTGTGGCGACGTCGCCGGCAAGCTTATGCTCGTATATGTATGTCCCATCTTTCTGAACGTCTGCGGCGTCCTTGACAATATCAAGCGAGGAGACGACAAACATCATCGCGAGCTCGTCCTCAGTATATCTGCCAAGCACAGATTGCACCTTTTCGTCTTGAACCTGCAGCACGACATGCGACTGCAACCCCGAACCAATGCGCTTGTCCGTGCGAGCGAGCTCGAGACAGCTCATGACGGCGCTGTGGAGCATCATGATGGTGGGGACATCTCCGCGCACAGAGGCGATATCAGTGCGCAGTCTGTCTGGCTCGACAAGAGGATCGTTGTAGAGCTGGTGTAGCGGATGTATCACAGTCGAGTCCTCCTTCATCCACTGGGGACGATGCTCCCAAGCTTCTTCGACGAGTAGTGGCGTCATGGGCGCCAGCATCCTCAGTAGTCCATTGAAAATTGGCTCGAGGACACCGCCGCCATCGCCGCAGTACAGTCGGTCCTTGAGAGCCTCGAGATAGAAGGCGGACAGATCTTTCGAGACGTACTTGTTCAGCGCAACACACGCGCGATGGAACTCGTGGTTGTCGAACGCATGCCCCACCTCCCGCATCGCGTCCTCAAGCTGGATGATGGCAATGTTGTCCGCCACTGACAGGGGCGCGGTCCGTGCTGACTTATGCATGGAGCCAAGCAACATTTTGATGATCACGCGGTACTTGACCAGCGTGTTCTGAACCTGTTGCAGGGCCGATATGCCAATAGCGACGTCTTTGGTGTAGTCCCCGCTGGCTGCCCACAGCCGCAACGCATCCGGTCCAAGAGCGTCGTACTTGGGCGGGCCTTGGGCCGCCTTGCCCTTCTGCTTTAAAGGCGGCAGCAGGGAACCTTCCATGACCTCGTGGGGCTCTATAATGTTGCCAAGTGACTTTGACATCTTCTTTCCTTCACCGTCTAGCGTGAAGCCATGTGTGATCAACTGCTTGAACGGGGCACCCTTCGCGACCTTGACTTCGCCCACCGCGCCAGCTGCGATTCGTGTCAGTAGACTGGATTGGAACCAGCCACGGTGTTGATCAGAGCCTTCGAGATAGACATCAGCTCGGTTGTCCATCATAGTCCAGCTGCTACCACTGTCAAACCAGACGTCCATCGTGTCGCCCGTGCCTCGCGTGTGTTTGCCAGTCAGTGAAGCTGGGATCCAGGCTGGATCATCTTCCGGGTCTGACCACCACGCATTCGACCCTCTCTCTTGGATCACTTTGATGATGTGCTCGATAATCCCGTCGTTTACCACTGCTGTACCACTCTCGTCGAACAGCACAGGGATGGGCACGCCCCAAGCACGCTGGCGAGATATGCACCATTCGCTGCGGCCAGTCACGAAGCTGCTGAGGCGAGTCTTGCCACCTTCGGGGAAGAATCTCACATCCTCGAGCGCGTCGAGTGTATCTTTCTTGATCGATCCGACATCTGCAAACCACTGCTCCGTGGCGCGGATGACGACTGGCTTTTTCGTGCGCCAGTCATACGGATATTTGTGTGTGTAGTCCTTGACCGACAAGACATCGCCGTGAGCTTGGAGAAGCTCGAGAACCTTCTTGCCGCCTCCTTCAATCACTGATGGAGCTTGGCAGAGCACATCAGGGTCATCGGGATATGCTTCGGCAGTGAATTTGCCAGTCTGGTCAATCGGCGCAGACACGGAGATGCCGTGCGCACTGCATACCAAGTAGTCATCCATGCCGTGTCCAGGAGCCAAGTGAACAAGGCCCGATCCAGAGTCCGCCGATACGAAATCGGCATGAATGATTGACTGCTCCTCGGCGTGTCTGCCTTGCAGCTGGTTGTGGTATGTGAGCCCAGTAAGGTCACTGCCTAGCAGGGTAGCCACAACTTCGGCGCTCGTGTCTGCAAGTATTGGAAGGAATGCATGGAGTCGACTCTCGGCAACGAGATATGTAGCAGAGCCAGCTTTCACCACGCAATAGTTGAGGTCGTCGTGTACGCCGATGGCCCTGTTCGCGGGCAAGGTCCACGGGGTAGTCGTCCATATGACAGCATACAGTTGACCAGAAACCTTGTCCTGAATCTTCTGGAGCTGTGGGTGGCCATTCCAAGCCTCAGAGATTGGGAACCGGATCCAGGCAGCGTTTGACACATGGTCATCTCTGTACTCGAGCTCGGCCTCCGCTAGCGCTGTCTGGGATGACGGCGACCAGTACACCGGCTTGAACTTGCGATAGATGAGCCCTTTGCGGACCATGGCCTGAAACAGACGGAGCTGCCTGATTTCGAAGGACGGGTCCATGGTTGTCCATTTTCTCTTCCAGTCGGCCATGACACCATACGACTGGAACCCCTTCATCTGCTTGACAATCGTGTTCGAGGCGAGATTGCGGGCAGCCTTGCGGATTTCGAGCCGGGAGAGCTTCTTCCCCTTGGCGGCCTCCAGCGCCTTGAGCTCTATGGGCAGCCCATGGCAGTCCCATCCTGGAATGTAGTTTACCCGTCGTCCTTGCTGAACCTTGACCCGATTGATCATGTCCTTGAGGATCTTGTTGAGGGCGTGGCCGACGTGGAGCGAGCCATTGGCATAAGGGGGCCCATCGTGGATGACAAATAGATCTTTACTCGGCCTGTTCGTGCGTTGCCAGTCGTAGAAGTCATCGGCACATCTCTGTATGTAGAGGTCTCGGGTCTTGGGAAGCGGTCGAGGACTGCAACAGTGGGATGGTTAGCGCTGTGCAGACCGTTGTGTTGCGAGGTGCAGAGTCTTACGGGAGGGTCGACTTTGGCAGCATCAAGGTGGAGGACCATGATTTTGACATTGTCACCTTGCTGCCATGACGTAGCCCGCGTCAAGCCCAGGACTCGAAATTGTATACACGAAGCACCAGCCCTTGATCGACCATCGTGAAGTTGACCCCGAAATTGTGTGGGGGGCGGAGCCCGCCCAGAGCTGGAGGAGCTCCGATAGCGATAACGGCGGTCGCTTAGCTAAGCGGTGCCTGCCTGGTGCCTGCCTGGTGCTGGGACCCGCTACAGCTCCAGCAGTGCCGTCATTGAGACGGGCCAGTGTGCATTCCGCTTGCGACGGTACTGTGATTCACGGTCTCAAGAGCATGCACTGCGCGATGTCGTGGGATTAATGAGCCGACATGGTAGCACATTCTCATCAACATGGCTCCCATTCGTCGGTATCTCCGCATCACAAGATACTCTGTTCTCGAGTGCAGGATCTATCTTGATAACCCAGCCTTGGCACAGTCATGGCTGCTCAACCCCAGACACCCGGTCCTCCCACGGGTCATTGAGGCCGTGCGACCTCTTGTTCTGCCAAAGCTCCGCGAAGAACGGGAGCGTGCCCGCACAAAGAAGGGCTCGAAGAAGAAGGGTATCAAGGACGTCGTGGCTGAAGGTCGGGTTCCTGAGGAGGCTGTCTCACCTGCAAGTGTATCGTCCATGTGGCTAACAATAAGATAGATGATTTCGAGGTGTCAATATTCTTGACAGAAACGACCACCAGGCACTCACTCCTCAGCAAGCACAAACACTTCCACGACACGAAGCAAACGAAACTTGTGTCGAGCTCGGGCGGGCGCCTCTTTGGGGCCACGAGCGAGGCTCCATTGGATGTGGACGCTGCTGCAGACAACTTTACCGTAGAGCTGCGCCAAGAAGAGAGTGACGATGATGTTGTATTGTCAGAGATTCCTGCGGCCGAAGCTGCTCAAGCCGAAGACAACACGCGCAGGGTGAAGAGGCCGCGCCGAGAAACTACCACTGAAAGTGAGGCCGTGGTTGAGGTTCTCTCGGACGATCAAGAAAGCAACGACCAAGACGAAGAGGAAGATCTTTTCGTCAACAGCCCTGGTTCTGAGGAGCGTGACAGCACAGGACCGCCGCCCGCGAAAAGGCACAAGGATGGCACCCTCGGCGTTGTGGCTCAGAATGGCGGAGACGACAAGAAGAAAAAGCTAGCGATGGATATCTCATATGAAGGCTTCTCGATCTATGGTCGGGTTCTCTGTCTCGTCGTGAAGCGACGGGAGACCAGTAGTGCCTTTGGCACCACCAAGTTGCTTGGCAATAAAGCGGCTGCAGGCACTGGTCAGAACATGATGGAAAACTTTATCGTCTCAACGCAGGTTCCTGCTGGACAAGAGGTTTGAGGGGTCTTTCCAGCGCCTACTCAGTTCGTTCTTTGGGGTGTGTGAGCGGCCACGTACAACGAGCCGCGGCCAGCGTCACAGGTATCTCTTGGCTGGCGAATCATCCGCATATCGTATTCGCCTCCCTCTGCCCTTCTGGAGACCTTGGCCGCAGGATGGGATGACCATGACTATGTAACGGGGTATGAATATGGCCATCTCTACCTACATGCGACCTCATGTGCATCATGCGTTGTCATGATCAAGGTCACTCAATTCGCGATATCAGCCGGGAAGCGAACCACACGATACCACAAGACTCACGATGTCCTTGCCCAAGACGCTTGCTTGCAACGCTTAGCCATGTCACACACCTGCAGCAGGTTTTAACCCGGCTCCGTCGCCACACGTCGGAGAACGGGAGAACTTTTGCACAGGAAGAACCACTCCTACGTCTGTCGTCGGTCCCGGCATCCGGCCACCGGCCACAGATCGGGCCGCCCATTCTCGAGGCCGCCAACAAGATCGCATCTGCGAAAATGCCCGTCCCCAGGGCTGAAGCGACAGGGATGTCGTGTTTTCGGTGAAATGCAGACAAATCATTGGTTTGAATCCAGGGTTGTACAATCAGGTCGCAGCTCCTGCGACCGGGAGGAGTTCGACATGCAAACCCGCCTCAGACCATGCTTCATTCGGGAGATGTGGTCGCCGACGTGGTCGATGCAACCTGTAATGATATGTTCGCATTTCAGAAGACGCTCTTTTGTTTAGAAGGGCGTCGATCTAACCACGAGATCCCTTCATGAAGTTAAGATATCTCTGCCATAATGCTGGCCAGCCTGTAGCATACGCCAGCTGTCCCGCTGCGATGCGACGGGACATTGCAGGAGGAATTATTGCAGAAAGTACAAGTATATCCCACCCCTGGAATGCATTACAGGAGCTGGGGCATTGTCTTTCCAACGAGATGGTGGTCCGCTGCCATGCTGTAGGATTACATGACGCATCCTGATTCAGACAACCTTGATCGTCGTATTCTCAGTGCAACAGCTACAATGTTATGACTTCTACATAAGTGCTAAATCATGAAGGTAACATTGAATTCAATTTCGTTAGCTACGTGGTATCAAACATGACATTAGGATGTTCAATTGATACCAGTTCAAATGTTGACTTGCATGTGGAATATTTTTATGGATTTTGATTTCGGTCGTTCCTAGCCAGAGATGTTTATTTCGTTGAAGCAAATGATGTTCTTGGTCGTGATCTATTTGAATATTGCATGACCACAGACACCGTACTGAGTCTTTACTTCTACACGTGAACAAAACAATGGTCATATTTGTTAACCTTCGAGCCGGACCGGCAGCACAATTTCACGAGACGAGGTGAATGAAACCAATCGAATTTCCTTATTTCAGGCATTTCACTTACCTTCAGGCGGACCCAGAAGACATATCTTCCTCACACCGTAGCTACTCGTGTGACAACTATCTGCGTCGCCTTACAGCGAGCGGAAAGGGCTCAACGGCGTGCGATCTCCAGTTTCTCCTTGCCTGATTTTGCCCCATTTCTACGTTTTCAACTGAGATTCACACAGGTGCAACTGCCGTCCGTGAACACGATTTACACACAAGATCCTCGTTGCAAAAGTGCCGTGCAAGCTGATAAGCTGTACGCAAGCCTTGCTCTCATAAAGAGGCAAAGGAACTTTGTAGCAGTTGGGGGAAATGGTGATCGCAATGTTGCATTGAATGTGACTGTGATCTCACAACACCGGGACTCCCCAGACTTTTCAATTGCTGGTCGAAAGTCCCTAATTTCTCAGACAAGTTTTGGATTCTAAGTTACAGATATTGTGCCCAACGCTGAAGGCATCCTCTGTTGTTTTGATGATCCAATTGCGCGTGTTTATGGCTGTGATGCCATGCCATGCTTGCTTGCGAAGTGCTAGAGATCACTCAATGCTCCACGGTACATGAACCAAGTCATCAGGGCAACGTCCATTTACGACACGGCCTTTTCCTTCCCTTCACATGATGCACAATCACCGAACAAAATAATCCTCATTCATTCAACCACACACATGGACTTTATTCGCACATGGCACAAGACTCTCTCGTCCAGCGACGTGCTGCCGGCGAGGGATGCTCACCTCGACGGAAGCAATCCCGTCCACGCCACCCAAAACAAGGCAGCCGTCGTTACACAACTTCCCCTAGCACCCTCTGCGTCCGCCTCCGCCTTTCTGCAGCATGCCGGGAGTACCTGGCCGAGGCCAAAAGGAAGTGGGCGTGTGCTGATGCAATGCAGGTCTCGGTGAAGTCTGTTACACCGCACATAATGGCGGAGCCTACAGTATCAGTCAACAAAGGGGCTCGCACATGCACGCGGTCAGCAACATGTTGTGTCTCCCTCCTCCCTCCTCCCTCCCCGTCGAGGGTGAGTGTTGCACAAGCTGGCGACGCGGGTGGCGGCCGAAAACACTCGCTTTCCCTCCTTCCCTCACGGCGCAAGGCAGCCAGCCAGCCCGGCCTGCCTGCCAGTCAGTAACAAAGCCACGGTGAGCAGCGCCTTGTTGTGCAACCGACATGCCCCTGTCTGCATGAGGATTACCTACAGTACCTTAATGTACTTTTGACGGTGCGTTCTGGGGAGGCAGTGTCTGGTTGCTAAGCACTGCCGTGCTTTTGTGCTTATGGGTAAGGTACCCTCGTGTTGCACAGCCCTGCGACGTAAGCAGCACGCCGCACTGCCAGCCGAGCCACCCCCAGGCATGCCTCATCCTTTCATCTTGGGAGATGCAGGCAGCGGCGGTCCTGTTTCCTGTTTCCGAGCGGCCCTGCGCGAACGAGGGCACCATCGAATGATGTGGTCTGACCATGATAGCTGGTGCTCAGCAGCTCCATGCCAGCCTGGTCCTGTTCAGGTGAGGAAGCACAAGGGACAGTGACTGCAGCTGCAGCAGCAGCATCGTCATAGTGGCTGCCCCGGAGCCGACAGGAGATATCGCTGTATTAGCCCTGATAGTGTGAGGGACGGGATCGGTGGTCTCAACCTTGGTTGCGAAATTGCCAAACTCGTGCATTGATAATCCTTGGCACGGCACCAAGAAAGCAGGGCCTGGGGCACCACCCGCCTGAAGCAGGTGATAATACACTAATACCACGACCACGACGAGGGGATGATCGACCCGAGCAAGTGAGTGTGTCTCTAGCGGGGAGGTGATGACAAGCCCATCGCGCGGTCGGCTCTCCTCTGAAGGACATTATTTACTGCAGTTACACCCTCTTGACTGTTTCGGGCTCGACGCACATGCTGATGCAGCCTTGCAAGGACGGCACGGATGGGTCAGGTCAGGTCCGAGACAGGTATCTTGCGACGATCTGCGTCCAGTTCGGCGACCGCGTCGGCCGTGCCAGGGGGCAGAGCAAGGCAGGCAGTCCGAACGACCCCAGGGGTTCATGTTGAGGGACCTTGTCATTATCATTCTTTGGATCCGTTCTTGGGGCGTTTTTTGGTATGTGGGCGCGCGCGAGCACCTGCAAAGGAAGAAGCCGACGCCCATTTCATGGGGGGAGATGTAACCCTTGCAGAGTCGGCCTCGTGACAGTCCAGATGGTCCAGGGGGGCCCTTGTTACAGCCGCAGATAGTTCGGTACAGGCAGCATTTTTCTTTCTGCCTGCCGCTTGGGCTTGTGTGTATTGTTATTACATATGCGCAACATGGAGCGGATTTGGGAAGAGGTCACCTTGGCACTCTGGGGTTGCGAGGCGATCGGGCCATCATGAGTCAACATGTCGTGACGGTGACGACTGCTCGTCTCCCTAATCCCAAGCCAGGGATGGGTAGCACGGCGCGCGGAATTAACCCAGCATGGTGGTCGGGCATGTCAGCCCGACGACCAAATATATCCCCAACACTCGAAGATAGTCACTAATGTCCTGCGGTGAGATTTGGTGCATTCCGGGCGTGGAGCTGTCAGCCCTCGCTCGCACCGATGACGCCCGCTCTGGTCGTATTTCCGAGACAACTTCTGGCAAGGCTGATGATGCCAGCGTTGCGCCCGCTTCGCACTCGCTCACATGAACCCCTGTCCTGTCTTGTTTGACTCAAGCCACTAGCACCACCATTTGTTCTCAGCCATCATTCTATCAAGTAGAGTCGTCTTTGAACGCGGTTTCTCCACCGACCGCAAGCCACCTCCGCGCGCAGCAGCAGGGACGGGCCCTGGCCTGGGCTTGGCGCTGTCTGACATCCTCCACTTTAGCTGCGCGGTCGATCATTGAGCTTGCTTTTTCTGTGCTGGGGACGCATGTAAAATGTTGCTTTTTTGACGTGCTCAACACACATATGCCCGCCCCCCGCTTCATTGGATATCTGCGGACGTCACTTTTAAGTCGGAGAATCTTGCACAAGACACTCCATTGCGTGCGGTTAGTCCACCACATACACACGTGTAAGTACTATTTGTTGCTCCGCGCCAAAAATTTATGTACCCATCCCACACACGATGATGCTGCCCTCCTCTCCTCGCTGGGCAATCACTCTGTCACCGCCGCCCATAGTACGACGAAGGGGGGTCATATGCTCCGCACAGTCCGAGGCTGGCTTGTAACTATGCTCGGAGCATTTTCCTGGAGCAGGCCTTCAAGGTTCCCTTTTCCCATAAGCGATGAGCACAGAGTTACATCTCAAGACTGTAGTCACATCCAAAAAAAAAGGTCCATACTTTCCCCTCACCGACGTAGGCATCCCACACCTCGCCCCAGCCACACTCTCCAAAAGTGACGGCGACGACGGGACTGCAACCCCAGCCTATTTCGGGGAGACAGACAGATATGTCAGCATCATCCCACGGGGCGGCGGTGCAGAACACGTGTCGGCCACGGGATGTAATAGGCCGGTAGTGCTTTCGGAAGGTGCCGTTCCTGGCTGGCCCCTTCCCAGACTTTCGGGATCCATGGGAAGAGGAAAGAGGGGGGTGCTTGTGTGCCTGTGCCTGTGCCTGTGCGTGAAGGTGGTGGTCAGACCGGTGATAGATGGTGCTTCATTGGACAGATGCCCGGGGCTTATGGTGGTGGTGGGAACTTGGCGGTCTGCAAAAACTTGGCTGACTGATCATGCATGCCGTCTAATATCAACGAGGAAGTGTGTGCATGCATGTTGGGTGGCTGCGGAGAATGGTGAGGGGAAAGAGTGGTACATGTCGAGAGAAGTACCTGCCTGGCCTTCGCCTTGCTGCAAGACACTCCGCAGCAGTTGTGCTTTTTCTTTCTGCTGGGCTTTTGGACCCCATGAGAGAAGAAACGACGTGCATCACTAGGGCAAGGAGGATCTGCTTATTCCTTTCACCGCTTAAAATGTTGGACAAGGAGATGAGTCTGTGGAGATGGTGTGGTGCTTGCATATTAATTAGAGCGCCGCGCTGTTGAGACCGGAAGGCCGCATGTTAGTAGAGGAGTCCACCAGCCAGCCAGGCCGGGCGTCAGGGCAGGCAGGCAGCTCCTTCCGTTGGCCGTCATCATCATCATCATCATCATCATCATCAAGCTAGTGCCAACTTTTGCGACGTGGCCAAGCAGAGAACGTGGTGTGGCACAAGGGCCATTGTGTGGTCGCCGGAGCAGTTGCTGAGCTCGTTGCACTTGTGGGGGTTGCGCACTAAGGCATGCTCTACTGCCTGCAGAACCCCCTCTCAATCTCCATCGCAGCAGCGAGATTACGTGCTTGTCGCATTACAGCGCAGTGGATTGGTCCAATGCTTAAGAGGGGTGGGTGCGCTCTAGGCAGGTATACGCAGCTGGCCACGCATCATGGTCTGGCGCAAAGGGTCGAGGCGACGGCTGTTTGTCCATAATGCCACCATACGGCTTCTACTCCGCTGAGGGACCGTCACCTGTTTGCTGGGCAGTCCTGTAACAGGCGAGACGGACCTCAGGCAGCTTGTGAAGCATCACAAGGCGTGTGGAGCGGGAGCAGCTGTCAGACGGCTCTTCGTCTCAACTCAATGTTTCAACAACTGTGGAGTGAGTGAGGCAATTAAGAGGCGCCGGCTATTTCTACATCCCATCATCATCATCAACGTTGTGCCCTTCAGGTGGATCGCTCCGTTGGCCCCGTGTGTCATTTGTCAATAATGGCACTCCTAGTCCGGCAGGAGAGGACGACAGCAACCCCCCTGCCGCAGATGAAGCATCGATCTCCAGTAACCCGATTTGTAAAATGCCACATGATCCATTGGCGCAAATGGTGTGTGTGGTCATTTCCAGCAGTGGCCCACCGCCGTAACTCCCGCTACTGGGCGCCCCGAGCCGGCCGCAAGCTACTGCACACTACCACGGCGCCTCATTCTAAAGTTTGATGAAGTCGTCCGCTTGCTGCGATTTGCATCTGTGGCCGACGACGTCAGCAATGTTGGCAACGGCCACGGAACAACCCAGCCAACGGTACATACGTACTGGCCCTCGCAGCGGCACGAGGGCACCCACGGCCACTCATTACTCCCATGCGCACCCCTGCCAAGATGTGCTGATGATCGCCATCTGCACGTGCCTGACCGCCCCAGAAGCGGAATCATGTCGCGATGCGGAACGGAGTTATCTGGGGAGCGGAGAGAGCGCAGAGCATGTTTCAAGCCTGGCCCTCCGGTCGGCCGAGGCCGAATTGACATCAGCTGAAGAACGTCGCCAGCACGGCCCAGTTGGAACTTTTTCGCCCATAGTTACATTCTCAAAGGGGCTTGCAGAGATCTCATCAAAGGCAGGAGTATGAAGCGAGATTCCAGGGGTGCGCGGCTGGGGCCCGTCGGAAGTCACGTCAAGCCCTTTGGGCCACCACTCAACCCAGCCACAGCCGTGTGGGAGTTGATTCCATATCGATCCAACAACACACGATGGGGCCCCTGACAGCTGAGACATGCCTCTGACCTTGGAAATTTCTGGTCAGCTGAGCTGGGTTGAAGCGTGCAGGGGGGGGCCCGTACCATCCCACCACGGCCAGCCAGCGCAATGTACCCCTGCCCTGCCTGCAGCCCATCCCGCTCAGGGGTCTCGTGTCTCGAGTGCGACCCTGCAAGCAAGTTCCGAAGGGTCAGAATTGGCGGAAAGTACCTCCGCATCCCACCGGGAATAACTTGTGGCATGGAGCAGGCACTCTTTGATACTGTACGTGCCAATCTGCCAGAGCCGCAAATCAATGGTGACACTGACTGCAACCTCGGCCATCGAGGAGACTACCCACTGCCACAATCACTTTGTTTCTCCCTGATAGGTTTGCTTGTCTCGCCGGAATAATTGACCAGACTATTCGGCCGCGGAAACCTCCCCATGCGGTCTGCCGAAGAAAGAGGCGACACGGTTATCTGCAGCAATGTCTCCTCCATGTTGATCCCACCTATAGGAGCAAGGAGTGTGCATATCGGCAATATCGATGATACTGCGGCGATGGACCTCGCCCCTCTCGCGATATCCCTAATGGGCAATCCGACGCAGATAGACCAGATACGACGACGGCGATGACTTTAGCCGCGCGTTGAGGATTCACCCTCCGTGATCAAAAGAGGAACCGGTTGCACCACGACCATGCGAGCGAGCTGGCTGACTGATGCCGAAGCAGGGATGGAGATTCCCATGTGTGCACGGCAGCCGAATACCCTTGCCAGAGCTGCCAGAATCCCATGTGCCAGCCACAATGTAACGGAAACCCGACCCCCTTCAGCCAACCACCATCATCACGACGACCACCAGAATTAATCACCCACCCACCATCACCACCAAGCAGCGACAGGGACAAACTCCAGGCCATGTGTCTCGCGATCGCCCAACCCCTGCTCATACAGCCCACGTGGACACACGGTCATCCTGGGCAGCTCGGCCCAGGTACGTATGGTACCTGCGGAGCAAAGTAGATGTTGGGCGCCCCCTCCGTAAGCTGCATGCCTCCGCCGCCGGGCTTGCCATGTTTTGTCTTCTTGTTCAGTTGTTTGCTGCCTCTATCCCACCCTTCCCGTTGGGCTTGAACGAGCGCATTGTTTCATACAATCAAACCCTCTTCATTGGGCGCGGAGTCGGAGGAATAGCCGAAGGATGGCCATTCTTTCTGCACCCTGCACCCTCGCCTCCCCCTGGAAGGTGAAATGGATGGTTCAGGGTCAGGACTTGGTGTCAATCAGAACATCATCATGACTGGGTTCAAGATAACGGAAACAAGGCTGGGCCAGCTAGCCCACACGGACGTTCTCGCCCGGGAAGAGAGTCCTTTGATTGTAACGTGGCTCAAGGCGTCGCGACGTGAGGAGGTCATGCAGGGCAAAGTGCAAGCACCTGTTGTCGAGCTGGATATTGCACTTCTTTCTCTGCACCTTAGTATTTGGCTCCTCAAGGTCTGGTGCGGTATCAAGAAGCAACACTTTCGGGTGCGCCAATCGAATCGCGAGTAGACACAGCTGCCGAAGGGAGCTGTTGCCATGCATTGCGTTTGCATGCATGCATGCGCCAGGAAGCCGTCTGACTACGTACATCCATCCATCCATCCATCCATCCACCACAGACAGCCTCGCGGAGATGTGCACGAATATAGCATGATGATTGCCACACTGAAACGTGATCTTACCTGCACTACTCGTCGCCGCAGGGCATTCCGGCCCGCAAAAGCGCATGGTGCGCAATATTGTTTTCTCTTCAAGGATAATGAATACTTGCTCACGCTGGCCCCCCAACAATGATTTTCCAGAATGCAGCCCTGGGTCAACGCAACTCGCGACTTACACCGCAGCATCGAGACCACTGCTCCCAAACACGAAGAGTTTGGAATTGACTTTGATTTTTTGGGGTTTTTTTTTCGTTCCTTCTAAGAATAGATAGCTCTCTTCAAATGCGTCGTGTTTCGAACGCCGCAGATCGCGGTTGTCATTTTGGGTTTTGCCAATGTTTGTGGGGTAGAAGATGGAGCGTTGCGGGTTGTTTCAAAGTTTCAACAGTGTCAACTTTGTTCTGAAGTGAAACCCTGTGAACCACAACCCGCCACCTCCTCATTACATCCACCCGTTTGGTCCGTCGGTCGGTCGATCGGCCGACCGGTTGAATGTTGACCCTCAAAGAACCTGGCCATAATCATTCGCGATACCCTGCCTGGAGGCCGCGCAAGCAGACCAGATAAGCGTCATGGTTGGACTAGGGGGACGCGCAATCGAGATAACATCGCATGTAAGAGGCGGTAGTGACGATGGACCCGACACATGCCCCCCATGTATGTAGCAAGGGCGCTGACAAGCACGGCGACACCTCTTCTGCTGTGTTAGTCACAGGACCCCTGTGTCTCCGGGCGCAGCACTCCCACACCTGATTCAATTGTTCTTCAGGCGAACCAGCCCTCGCCAGCTGTACAGCCAAGCGAGCAATAACCGTGGCATCAGCTCGGCCGGGTCATAGACCCTGCATATCGCCCAATCTAGCAGCACGATAATACCACCTCGAAAAGAGTCTGGACTCTCTGCTCTGGCCATCTGCATTATCTGGCATCGGCCTTGCTTCTGCGGCCGCCCGCGCAGTCTGCACGAACCAACCCGGGTCCTTGATAGCAGAATACAGAAATCATACACCGACCTACAGTAGTTGCAAGCCGAGGCTGGGAGACAGGCGAGTCTAATCAACGACTCTTTACTGAGTCGAGCCCTGCGCGCCGGAGCTGGCGAGTCAGGGTTTCCGGTTTCCCTCCCTCCGGCGGCGGCGTAGACTGACTAGCACTGCCGGAGCACACATCCTTTCTTGTAATAAACCATTCCCAGCATGCGACACACTGCCTCGAGTCTCGCCGCTCACAAGGCGTGCTTGTAAGCCGGTCCTCGGTCTCGTTCAGCTGGCCGAGACTCACCCCCCTCCCCTGTCTGTCTGTGTGTAGCGTATAATTAAGCTTGTCGGCAGGTGTGTTTGCGCTGGCATCGCAGAAACCAGACACAAGGGCCGAGACCTGCCTAGCCGAGCCGGCCATGTGTCGAGCGGCCGGTAAGACCGTCCAAAAGCCCACGGAGCCCAGGCCGCACTAATGAGTGCCAGCTCCGGTCCCTTGCATTGTCGTGTATTGGGAGGGGGCATATTGTTTGTTTGTTGCTCTAGCTTCGATATTAAGGTTTTCTCTACCTACCATGAACGGATACCGGCCACATCACACATACAGAAAAGACACTCGCCCAGGGCTGATAAACCTGCCTGCCGGAAAGCCATGTGCCTGCCAAGACCGCGCGCCTCCGTGGGCCACCACCACGTCCACCACTTTACGCAGTAATTGAGTTTTGCGCAACCCGGTCAGTTTGGGCAACGCCTCGTCCCAAGACCCCCCCAAAAACCACGCCGGTCGACGATCTTCCGCACGCCTCCAGGTCCCGCGTCAAGCCTCCTTCTCGGAGCGCCCGTGTGGCTAGCCAATCATATAGTGCTATTGTCCTCATGTGCGGTCGATTGTGGGCCATTGGGGCCGCCGTGGCTTTGTGCGCCATGCCCTCCCTCCGCGCGGCAGGTGGGCTAGCAAACACCGAGGAGGAGCGCCCATCAGCTAGTGTGAGCAAAGCCGTAAATGGACAATGTGTATGTGTTGCATGTTCCTTTTCTTTTCCACGAGGGCAAGACAAAACAACATCGCGATCGCTTTGCAGTAGTCATCGGGCCCCCGGTGTGCGAGAGGCCTCATCGCGTTCCCACGGGCTTCAGCCACCCCTCCGAATGGCTTTGTAGTCCGCCTGGGATCCGCTTGTGGCTGTTTTGTCGTGGACAGCCCCGGTGTACCTGGCCTGCAGCTCTCAGCTCAGCCCAGCTCAGCCCAGCTCAGCTGAACCGTTATCTAGGCCATTTAGCCGCGAATCATCATCATCATCATCATCAATCATCATACGAGGGGATCACGATTGCGCGGTGCTCATCACCGGTAGCTGCATGGTTTGCTGGGTCTCTCTCTCTCTCTCTCCCCGGCACCGAGGAAGAAGCAACATGCACGCAACTGTGCGTCCCGTGGCGCACCACACGGCTGGTGAAGAAGCATGGGGTACCTAGCCCTGCTCAGCTCAACCAAAGGGGGGGGGGGGAGGATCTGCGGCCGAGCCAACAAAAAACAAGCTGACCGTGTTCCTTGACTTTGATATCGTCTCTGTGATAGTACTGCTTTCCTGACTGGAGTAGCACCTGGCGGCGCTCAGCTCACGAGCCGCATACCGAATGCGAGAGGGTGGTTTACCTTGCCTGTCAAATGTTTTGAGTGATACGCAGGGGTGGTGGGGTCCCTTTGGAACTGAGTGCCCTATCCAAAATACCCTTATGAGGTGACGAAAGAGACGAGGCTGAAGAGACAAAAGCACACTTGCTGCTCTTGGCTCTCATATTCCAAGCCTACACATGCTATGCCAAGAGGGAAAAGGAACCAACACGTTCAAGTTACCACGCCCGCGGCGCTGGGAACGAGGCCTTACGTACTTGGGGGCTGTGGGCGAGTCAGGAAACAAGCAAGCCCGCAGTCTTGCTGACCGAGTACTGTAGCGCATGTCGCTAACAAAGGCCCAGCAGCAGCGCCGCCCGCCCACCACCACCACCAAACGCTTTTCAGCTCGGCAGGGGATTTTGTTTCGAGAGGACTTAGACGACTGCCCCCCCCCCCCCCAGCCAGCACACGCGCTACAAACAGTGGCTTTGGGAGAGCGACTAGGCCTCGCTCGCATTCATTCCGACACGGGTTTTCTCCGCGCCGGCTGTGGCTGTCGTGTACGGAGTATGTATGCGCATGCGTGCGCGTGGCTGTTATGGCTTCGGGCGCCATTGTAGGAGTGTGCATCGGCGCTGAAACAAAAAACGGGCATGGGCAGGCCGAGCAAAATGGTACAAAGGACTACATCGTGGGAGGGCGTGGAGGCTGGCCGGTAATGACTCGTCACATGCGAAGCCGGCAGAGTGAAAAACCTCACTTCCTTTTTCTTTTCTTGTTGTCATCACCCACTATTAACCCGGAACCCGACGCTCTGGTTCCTGTCTGACCCACGGCCCAATACCAAGCTGGTGGGATCCATGAAAAAGGATCTCTTGGTGGGGGGAGGAGGAGGGAGAGGGAGGCCTTGTTTTGTGGAACACCAAGCTTGCCGTGTGGTGGTGCATTGCTGACGCTGCTGTGTCTCGAGATGTTTCGAGAATGCAGAGTTGAGGGCGAGGAGAGAAGCTGACTGATACACTCCGGAAATGGGGATCTCCAGAGATCGGTGCCTTGCGAAACACCGCCCGCCGCAGCAGCCATGTGGCAAAAGCGACGGAGAGACCCTCCCCAAATTCTCCACGTGTACCTGAATCGTGGGCCAGGCCAGGTACCGGTTGCCTGAAGAAGACGAGCGGAGTACTCTACGTACCACCCACCCACCCCGTGTTCCTGCAGGAAAAGGTCGAGATCGTCGTCCGCCACTGGCCAATCCAGCCCGTCGGGACCAGCTAACGAATGCAGCTTGGAACCAATTCATTTCCATATGTGTGTGTGTGTGTGCGGAGTGAACAGCCATGTTCAGCAGATTTCATGACAACGGCGGCGAAGGGGGGATGGGGGCCACTAACGAGACCCGTGTCGAGCGAGAGCGAGCGAACAGCCGGGCAGAAAGAAGAAAAAATCCCCCCATTCCCGGAGCGCCCGAAGCTGGGCTCACTCGGGGAAGGAAGAAAAAAAAAGGTCCAATGCTACCCGCTTTTTCCTTCTGGAAGCAACGGGTTGGCACGTGCGTCGCTGCGAGGCGTTCGCTAGCTGGCCCCTCCTCATTTCCCAGCACGTGTGTGTTGTCCCATGTGGGCAGACACACACACACCCCCCGGAAGTAAAACTGCATCGTCGTCACACAGGCTCCGTGCGTCTGCGACAAGTCTCGGAGAACGTACCCACCGCAGGCCCAATTTGAGTAAAGTGATGCTTCGGACATGCCATCACTAGGAGCAGGGGATTCAGGGTCCAGGGGTTAGGGGGAGGCGTGGAATGATAATTACAGATCGAGCCCGGCCCAGCAAGAGAGAGAGAGAATTAGCACAGACACACGACGGCGACGACGACGAGGACGTGCACCGCGAGCGACAAAAAGAGGCAGCCGGCTGCCGAAGATCGATGAGATTTGCCTGTCCATATTCCGAAAACGGCAACACGGCCTTGGGCTGAAACAAAGGCCACAGCTGCGATGTGCCGCTACGACATGGGGTGCTTCTGCCGCTCTTTTTGTCGCCTCCCAATCTTATTTGTCGCCTCCTCCCACTTCGCACTAAAAGCAGGGGTCCAATGAGCTTGACAAGCTGGGAAAAAAGACTCGTGGCGTGTCCAATGCGGCGGCAGAGAAACGTGGAGTCAATGACGAACCGGCCGATCGTTCTTGTCCAGCAGCCAAAGTCGTCTCATGTGTGCAGCCGAGGTTGCATTCACAGGCCGGCTTTGTCGCGAAACACTCCAGAGCCCTGCCTGCTTTTGCAAAGGTACATTTCCAGACAGGAGCCATGTCCTCTGCCTGGGCGTTATGCAAAGCTACAGCATTATTGTGGATTAAATTATGAGACTCTTTCGCCCACGTCGTCCATCAGACACCGCCCCCCCCTGGCCCGCCCCCAACAACAAGACCACGCATCAGAAGCTTGAGCCTCAGCGTAGAACTTTTCTGGAAGGAAATCTAAAACGTGCGCAGGGGGTTTTGTAGGGGCTGGTGGGCGTTGCATGACCGTCATCATCAGTCGTGGTCTCAAAGAGCCGGGGTCCCCTCTTGCGTTGTTGTCCAATCGCACGCCGCATCGCCTTTGTCCATGCCGCTTGACCGCTCCGAACCGCTTGACCGCTCAGCGAGGGAAAAGATGGCGGCATTTGGGCCGAATGCCGACGGACCAAGCAGCAGCTCCAGGCAGATCCCCGGACACAAGAGAGACGAGTCGAGGGTGTCTGACTGATGCTCGAGGGTGCACAGACAATGGCACGCACGCATGCACGTACTCCCAGGGCAGGACCCCTGAAAATGATGAAAAGGGTCGGGCACAGCTTCGGATGGCAGCTGGGCCCCGCCCTCCGTGCGTTGCTTTAGAATGTTCCGTGGCGGCGCCGACCGACCGACCGAGTGAATGACACTGACCGCCGCTTCCTTCGGCAGCCAGGAACTGCCGAAATGTTGCCTTGACCAGACTGTGATCCTGCCGGATCGTGTGTCCCTCTTCCTCCTCCTCCTCTTGAGCGGATTCGCATGTATGTAACGTGTGTTGTCTTTCCAATCCTGCCTGTGCGTACCGCACGCCCCAAGACGCATTGATGTTTGCAACGCGTGTAATGCATCAACTCATGACGGGGTCTGGTTGTGCCAGCGTGTCCTCTTCATTCCAGTGAGTGTAATGCAATATCCGCAGACAGAGCACGCTCCATCACCATCATCTCAAAGCACGAACCACCCCAGCAAATGAGCATCTCACCAAAACCCATCCCCACAAAGCCCTGCCTCCCCCCCTGCCCAGCCAATCCGGTTTTACCGAGGGAAATTGAAAATCAAGCAAACAGTGAAATGCGGCTCTTGCTGCTGCTGCTGCGCCTCTGCCGAAGCTCCCATGCCATGTCATGCCATGCCATGCCATGCCCATGCGATTACCACAATCCGCACAAATATCGCGCCAGGGGGTCTGTCTTGTCTCTCTGCGTTGTCCCCACCTATTTCTCATCTAATAGACTAGTCGCGCGATTCCGTATGTATGTGGTTGACGACCGTTTGACCTAGCTCGGATCGGGCGTGTGGCAGCCCGAAGCTCCGGAAATGAACCCCTACGCAGTACACAGTAATTCATCACACCACAACCCGCAGAACTTCTAACCGCCGCGCGCCGCGCCAGTGGTGTCGCTAGCTAAAGCGTACGTTACTTCACCCTGGGTTCAGGGCTTGTCTGATGTCGGCATATGCATGGCATGGAGGCACTAATACTTTTCCTGCAGTGCATTGCAGAAAGGAGCCTAGCTTCCGGGAAGAGGCAGAGTCAGGAACCCTGACTGAACCTACGTGTAAGTTGCCGCAGTGCGTCAACAGCGGTGATTTACAGTTTTGTCTTGATGCGCGCAAGAGACGCGGAGACATGCGCGCGCGCCCGCCTGCAACTTCCGCCTTTGGTTGGCGTCCCAAAAGGGCACCGAACAAGGGGAAAAAACAGAGTTCCGCGTCTTTTTCTTCTCGGAAAGCCAAATCGACAAACCCCGTCTTCGTAGCGAGTTTCGACAATGAAATAGCTTCCCCCTTCTTTTGATCGTGTACCTTTTCCTCCCAGAAGCACCAAGTTAGCGCGAATCTTAAGTAATACGGCCGCGCAACCTGGAATACGAACCACCATATACACACACTTGGCGATGACGAGGCGGCACGGGAATGGGAACCCCTGATCTTAGAACCCCCCCCCCCCTTTCTCCAATCTCCAAGAATAGCTCCCAAAAGAAGGTTCTCGGAGAATGCACTTTTAGGGACCAGATTAGTAGAGAGCCCCCTTCGCTCAGATACTGAAACTCCTCTCGCTCGCTCACTATTATGGCACTATACTCAATTCAAGCTTGGCAATTTTAAACATCCGCCACCAGGCCTTCCAAAACACACCGGCGCGCGTGCGTGCGCGGCGGGCCGCGCATACCACACCCGAGGCACACCACCACCACCACCACCACACATTACGAGAGGCCATAAACGCGGTGTGTAAATGGCCATGAGACTAAGCCACCCGCCCGCCTCTCATTTCATCTCAACCCCCCCTCCCCTTTTAGTTCCCTTTCCCGAGATGGCGGCCCATTGTCTTTTTTTCCATCTGCCGCGAGGCGGCGGCGGCGGCGGTGGGAAAGGAAATAACAACAAAGGGGACTCAGGGTCCTTGCCGCACTTACTAGTGTTAGTGCCCATCACACTAACAGAGCACATGATATGACACGACACGACCAAAAATTAAAAAAACGATGCGTTGTCAAATTTGAATGGCGCTTCCTAAATCCATACCCCTCCATACCCACCCCCTCATGTGCCGCAGAATGCCCCTTGTAAACAGCATCCCGTCATACAATACTAGACGCTTCAAGTGATGCTAGAGGGGGAACTCTGTGGCGCCCCGCGGCGCCCCAGCGGGACAATGTGACACCGCCTTTTCCCATTTCCATAATTTTTTTCATTGGGCGCCTTTCCTGCCAAGGGCTTCTGCGTGTATGTGCCGCAGACGTGCGGCAGTGGATCTTTCCCAGCACTCTTAACACAACGTCCACATGGTCACATGCCAAGCTGTGTCAGTCATGCATGCCATATTCCAACAAGAACCCAACCGTGAACACCAAAGGTGGGGATGGGGGAGGGGAGAGGGGAAACTCCATCGCGAGGCCCCAATAATTAGCCGACAAAGAATATCGCATCGCTATGCACGCCTTCGGCCAACCTCGAAACCCAACGTGGGGCCCACGAGAACTGCAAGAGAGAGAGAGGCCAGCTCAAGCAGCGGGACTTCGGGATGCGGATGAGCGCGAAAATCCCCTCATCGCACGGCACGGCAGCGTCGTGCGCACTCGTGCTCCGCCGTCCGCAAACCGGTGATTAGCTTCGGCTTCGGTCACATCCCCAAACGAGAGCCTGTAACGGCATCGTGAGCAGTTTTCCCCCTCAAGGTTCAGGTGGGGGGAAAGCGCGCGCGCCGTTAGATGTCTCGTAATTTGCACGCGAACCTCCGAACCCGCCGGGTTTCGGGCCCTGTAATGCGAAATCCTGCGTCGAAGGCCTGTCCTTGTCTCCGGTTTGGGTCTTGGGGGTTTGAGGCTCGGCACATTACTGATCCACGTCGTGTGTGGACTTGTGACGATGCTCACCCGCGGGTGTCGTAAAGCACTCAACCCACGCCTGCACGCACGGCAGATGCGGCGCCAAGTTCACATGCAATCATACATGGAACCGAGCAGGATGCAAAAAAAGGAATTGTGTGGGAACAAAGCTGGCTGTGCCCCACTTGAGCAACGAGGTCGACAATCTCCACAGAAGAAGCAAGAGAAGGAAAAAGCGGATTATGTGCTCACCGTCCTGTACCCGTACCCACGAGAGCCCACAAGAATAGCCGCTGGGTCACCAACACATCATTGCTGCCCCAAGTTGTCCTGCACGATCGGGTGGGGGCGGTTGGTCGCACTCTGTCGTCATCTTTTGTCGTGGTTGGCTCTCAATGCTGAGCTGCCTCGACTCGTTGCCGCAGACTGTGGTTCCTTCTTGGATATCGAATGGACAATTCGGTCTTGTCGTCTCGGACAGCGTACCCCGAGTACCAGAACGGGCAGACTCGTGTGTAGGAACCAGTCATCGTCCCAGCTTTCCCAGCATGTCGGTTGGTGTTGCCATGCCCACAGCACGATCACCTGCGTCAAGGCCCAACTCGGGACGCTAATGTTCCCAGCCAGCAGGATGCATGCATGCACGGCATGCCCTGCCCTGTCCTGCCCGCTAGCAGAGAATGACTCACTGACTGACCTCTGCTCGCTGATGCTCCCACAGAACCTGGTCTGGTTGGATGTAGGGCTGTGCCTGCTCATCAACCCCTGGTCGCCATGGGGTGAACGAATCAAGTAAGCAGGAGCGTCATGACGTGAGCCCAAAGAGGATTTTCTTGTGCGCCCGTGAACACGATGAGCCCGCACAGGGATCATGGCCTGCTCGAGGATCCAACGTCTCTGGCGTCGAAATGAGCCACACGTTTGTCATCTGGCGGTCTGGTAGACCAGGTTGTGGGACCCAGCCATGGGATTCGTCCATGGTTGAAGACACAACGAAAAGCTCTGGCAGTCGACCAATCAGTGTCCAGTTCCTGCAGACTGTCAGAAAGGAAATACGGATGCCTGGCTGAGAGCAATACTCCGCCGTGCCTGGTCTCGAACACAATGTGCGCCCATGACACACTCTCCCGAGATTTGACAAGCCACCGCCACGTCGTTAGCACGGCAGTTGTCGTGCGACACCGCTTGGCTGCGCTACCCCTCGATTTTGAGATGGCGGGTTTCGGTCGCGGCAATCAACCTTAATCGGCCTTTGCAGTCGTCATGATCCGCATCCTCCGGACTGAAGGGCTCGTACCTGAGCCGAAACTCCGGGTTATGGTTCGAGTTCATGTCCGAGGCCATGCCTCATTGGGGCAACCACGAGTGAACAATACGGCTAGCAGAGCGCTGGCCGACCCGCGTGTCGGGAGAACAGACTTTGGGCCGACTTAAACTCTGTGGGTGTCACAGGTTGCTCCTGCATCGTAGCATCCAGACTTTCTGACTTTACCAACGTGGATTTAGCTTCCTTTGCCGTGCCGATCCAGGTCAACTGGTTACCGAGGCGCCGGATGCGCGGGCAGGCTTGTTCATAGGAACACGTCTGCCCATAGCGGTGTCGTCAGCTCCATTTGCGCTCCGATGCCACGGAAGCCTGATCTTCACGTCAATGGGTTTGATGTCGCGGAGGTATGCCATGTTTGACTGTGGCAAGTCAGGGCCCTTGTCTGCCAATGGGGCAGCTGAGCTTGAAACCCCGGACACCCTGCCGACTGAGGACCTGGACTGGCAAACTGGCAAGATCAGTCAGACACAATGCAACACCGCACAGCCTGGCTGAATAATTTATTGCACCTCGGCCTCCGGGCATAAGCATGGGCATCAGATTGTTGTAGTAATGTTGAGGGGACCAGACCGCGTGCATGGTTGAGAATTGTGCGGCCTAGGCCATTGTGGTCGTTGCCAAAAGAAGGGTTCCAGGTCCAGGTTGATATTGGTCACACTAGTGAGGCGTCCCGACTCTGTCGCTATGTGCATAGCGGTCGAAAGGCTAAATCCCAGCTGGAAGGGACAATATTGCTGACCGCAAGTGAGGAGAGAGCGTGAGTGAGTCCCACTATTCGCAGTATTACAATCTGGACGGTGCATTAGCGCTGGGATGCCATGAAGAGACGGGTGGCCCTGCTCATCTCTGCCGTGGAGACGCCTGAAGTTGCCTTGGAACGAGGCCCCTGCCACCCCTTTCTGCACGATATCCACTCGTTCTATGAAGATTCTACGGCCCATCCCTGCCGGGCATAGGTGGCTCATCTCCGCAGGTTCCCAAGCATGGCAGCGACGCTCGCTCAGCGCAGCGTCATAGCCGGCTCGAGCGCGCGCTGATCCTGATCGTGTCGAGGCAGTAGCTCGCCGGCGCCTGGTGCACCCTGACGATCCACGGACCGCTCGGCGTGTAAAGGCGTCGGGACACGAAAAAAAAAGTTTATGAGGATACGAGGGCTGTTTTGGTGGTAAGCGTGTTTACGGGACATCGGGTCGGACGAGGCGTCGTCGACGCCAGCCCGGGACGACATTGAGACATGTTCAGGATGAACTGGACAGACGGACGGACGGCAGGCAGGCCATGGCCAGGCTGGCTGGCTGGCTGGCTGATGCGACGGGCATGGGAGCAAGGCAGGACAGGCAGACAGGCTCAGTGGGTGCTGGGTGCCTGAGAGGAGGGTGTGTGGCTGGCCAGGCGGAAGGGCGTGGTCGTGGGCGATGACGGGGGGGTGGGAAGGCGCAGAGGGGCGTGTGCGCGGGAGTGGGGTGCGGCGTGTTTCACGGGCGGGGGGTGCGTCACTGCTGGTATTTTGGGCCCGCCGGCGCTGGCAGGCCAGGTACATGTCTCAGCAGGTACTCCCCTGGCTCCACCCCTGCCCTGGCGGTGTGCCTCTGCTAATTACCGGCCCACAGCCATGAGGTGTACCGCCATCATCGCTGCTCGGCCGCCGCCAGCGCAAAGTGCCTGCCTGCCGTGGGCCAGTATCGCAACCACCACCACCACCACAGCCGGCTCGCGCCTACATATATCGTCCCAGCCCGTCCGCCTCTTCCGACCCCTCTGCTCTCTCGATTCCCAACCACAGCAATCACCAAGCCTCAGCAACTCAGCAGTCTATTACTACTACCACCGCTACATCCAACCATCCAGCAATATATCAAGTCCACCTTCCAAGGCTTAGCCAACAACAACAACCACTCTCCACTACCAAGTCGTCATACCCACGTCGACTTACACCAACAAACAACCAAGCCAACTTCCAGTTCGCAACACACAAAACCGTCGCAATGGCCGCCACATCCTTCTTCGACCTGCCCGAGCAGCGCCCCTCGCAGCTCCCTCCCTGCCCTGGCCCTCCCCCGAACCGCCCTCTGCCTCCTCTTCCCAAGAGCGGTTAAGCAGTTGGCATTCCACCAGGGGCAATACCTCAAGAACACGACCACCAGAACACTATGCAACTCTCATGGCGGCATCGCTTGGGCTACTACCATTCGTCACACTACCATTGAGTGACGCCATGACAGCAAACCCGGCAATACAATGGCACCGGCTCTAATACACATTGTCCACAACGCCTGCCTGCCTGTCTGCCTGCCGCGGCTACCTCGCTGCCATCGGCACACCTCTACGGCGGCAGCTTGCGCCCGCCGCGTCTTCTCGACATGGCTGCGATGGGCCTCAGAATCCATCCGGCGCATCTCTGCTCGCTCGCCTCCGGCACCCAAATACTTCCCCCCACGAGAGCTGGTCCCTCTGGGACTCTGCTTCGACCTCCCCTGCCTGCCTTACCAGCACGCAGCACACCATCGTCTTACTACACACACACACACATTTAATAGGCGGCCTGCATACGACAACCAGCCGGAGCAGCCGCCGAGCATGAACACGGGTCTACTTGGGAGCACACATTGGAATTTTGGGGCCACTTTTGACACCCACACACACACATGTATCACTATTACAGAAAGCATGGCATTGGGTGGGGCGAACTATCACTACGGGACGGCGTCTTGTCTTTATATCACACATCATGTAAGGCGCCCCAGCACAGGCGTGACATTTGACATGTCGCGCCCTGCAGTCTGGCTTGCGACCTCGGGAAAGCAACGGGATACCCACAGGGAGGATAACATTTGGATTTTCTCATCACTTTTCATCGCGGGGAGCTGGCAATCGCCCTCCCAAGACTTAGGACATCAAATAATGAACGAGAGAGGCTTGCCTTTTGGCAGCCGCATTATTACCTGATCACACATTTTGTCTGCTCGGTTCTCCATGCTTTGTGTCTCACAGTGAACATGTCTAAGATAACAACAGCTCAACATGACAGGAGGATGGCCGAAAGAGTGGGCGGTTCTCGACATTCCTTCCGCGCGGATTCCCATTGATGTCTCAACCCGTGACAGACAAGGACAGCACACAGAAACATCTTGCACGCACCACCCCAGGAATGCGCAAAGGGTCCTCCTCCTGCCCCCTTACCCGTCCCCTAATTTCCCACCACATTCCAGTGTCTCTTAGAAGGCTTCGCTGCTCACAAACACACACACAAAAGACACCGCTACTTACACTTTCTTACAACAGAAAAAGTCCGACTTCTGACAGGCCGCAAATGATCTAGACTCCGCGCGTACGGCTCATTAAGCGCGTGCATGCCCGCCCGCCACTCCTGCATGCATGCATGCATGCATGGCACGGATGCACACGCACGCACACACGCACGCACACACGCACGCACACACCCGCGCGCACGTACTCAAAGCAAAGCAAAGCGAAGCGAGCATAGTCTACGCTCAAACAAAAGCTAAAACCCCCCGCAACGAAACAACCAAAAAGCTTATTGCTATGGAGGGGAAGGAGAGGGGGGGGAAAGGGGAGGAAGTGCGCTTGCGGGTCGGCGCATCCGCGAGTTTGACAGATTCAAGGACCCAATGGGCATCGACGGATACAAACGACGACACAGCGGACACAAACCCAAAACCCCTCCGCGATAGCGACATGCCGGCGTGCCGCACACCGACTCTTCGGTATACTTGACTTCCAATTGCTCTGGGAGGACAAGGCTCTTGGCATCTGGTGGTAAAATTGAACTTGCCGCCGAGTCGCTGCAGTAGTAGCAGGAGTGCTGCTGAATCTCAGGATACACTCTTCAGCTAGGAACTTTGACGGCCAGCCCGAATGTCTCAGACACCAATACCGGTCCACAGCGGTGGCGACCAATGTCGCTCTCCGTGCTGTCAATGTCTCAGCCCACCAGGAGGGCCACAGAGAGAGACACGCACGACGTAGAGTTTGGGTCCAGGGGGAAACAAACGCATCCAGGAACCAGGGACCACCAACTGACAGACCCGACTGCCCGAACGCAGAGTTGTGGCCCGTGGAGGGTGCAACATGTGTGACACCGGATCAAACAAGACAAGACAATTTGCATGTCTTGTTCTGGTTGCTCGTAAATTACCTGCACTCCGCACCACACCCTCCGCACCACACCCTCTGCTGCGGACACTTAAGCTGTGTTACCAGCGCTTCGGAACTGCCTTCCGATAAGCGAGTGGTCAGCATACTTGAGACTAGAGGACGTCGAGGCTCGAGCGCACTCGCAACACACACACATACATACATACACATAGCCCACGCCACGCTTATGGGTACCTCTTGACAACCCACAGCCTAGCTCATCGAGAGCCAGTCACGATTCCCGATCTCCCCGGGTGGTGGTCCGACCTTTAAGGGTGTGGTACTGTGCTGTGATGGGGAATTGTCATCAACGTGGCGTGGTGTGTGATGTGGATGCTCGGATGAACCCACAAGTGCTGACTTGGATGGGTCTCAGCCCTCTCTTTCTCCGACGACCAAACACCCTACACCGGCGAGATTAGTGACTTGGCCTGCCTTTGGTTTCTTCTGCTTCACCTCGGAGCGCCTGGGGTATTGGCTGTTCTCGGCACGCACCCGGTCGTAGCTAGCTCGGTTCTTGGGAGAGGGGCACCGGCATATTGTCGTTCAGGACGATTTGGCTTTCCTGCTTAGCCAGACGCCCTCAACAAGAAGATAGTCACCACCACCACCACCACCACCACTCCGCACGGACGAGCAATACACGAAGCGTCTGCTATGGTGCTACGCTGGGAGAGACAAGATGGTTAGAGCTGCCGAATCCCGCCTAGGCGTATAGCTGCGGCCCCTTTGTCTGTTCCGATTCGCCTAGCTTCCGGGGGCACGACCGCAGTCTTGCTTGCGTCGTCGTCATCGTGATCTTCTTGCTTCAGAGAGCATCTGGATCCCGGGTGTCAGTGTTAGAGGTGCCTGTTTAGGAGCTTCCCCTAGGCAGTCTTCTCCGACACTCGCGCCACTGGACTGGTATGCGAGCAAGTGCTGTCAGGCTTATGCGCAACCCTCTGCTGGCCGTTAGACGAGCAGAGTCCGTTCTGTTTCTTTGCCTTTAGCGTGGAAGATGGTCAGAGTCTACATTTCCTCGAGAGTCACGACCACGCTTGACGAGCCGAGCCACTCTGTCCTTGACTAGACCATGGCATGTAGCATATGGCTGCTGATGGACAAGGCTGGGCCCAGGCTCTAGACATCAGACTTGGAGACAGTCATTCAAGTGCACACCCGACCCTTTCTCAGCCCCGCATTGCCCAGCCAGCCGGATGGCTGGCTTTCGGCCCTGGCGATCAAAGTCTATTGTGCGTGTGCCAAGGCTGGTACCTAGCCTGTGCGCCGCTGGGTGGCGTAAGGAGCGCAACACAAAGGAGTCTTGTTGTTGCAATCTGTTGCGCCGAGAGGGTGTGCTCCGCATTGCCAGCTCCGAGCCCGGTGGTGATGGTTGCGTCCAGGGACTTCGGCGCAAGGCTGGGCAGGAAAGATTGTGGAGAAACGGCTGCAGGTCGTCCCAAGCACTGAATCCAGCCAAAACGCACGTCTTCTCCTCTGTGATCAAATAGGCGATGCCCAAACTGCAGCGTTGAATCTGCCAATCACCGACGATGTGCGTCGGAGAGCTGTCTCGCGTCCTTCACCAACGTGCGTTCGCTTGCTGGTAATTTCCCGATGGCCGTACTCAGCAAACAACACACTGAAGACAAGACGAGAGCGTTCAGTCCCTGGAACCACCGAAGTGACAACAGCAACTTCAGTGGGCAACGAATCGCCACATGAGGGCCTTGCCCAGACCACACTGCCGCCCCGGACACAGCCAGGCGGGCTGTCGTAGCCACACGAGCGCTGGCGCAAATGCTGTGCTTGGTTTTTGCTGGTGTCGTTGGCGCAGCACGGGGCAATCGCCTATGTAGACCAATCGTGTGGCTCGTTGTACGTGCCGTGTCTGCGACGCCATACACTCGGCGGCAGTGTACAAAAGCGAGTTGACAATGGCACAGAGGAGCCACAGCTCTTTTCATGTAACCCTGTGGCGTCCTCGCTTGTGCCTGAGCTCGAAAGACACCGAAAAAGGGTAGGGTGGTTCTGTCCAGCGCAGTGAGTGACGGCGTGCTTGTCAAGTTCGTGCCAGCCGCCAGGTCACGCGCCGGCACAAACTCAAAAAGGGCCTCTCCCTTGCCGCGGGCGACCCCTCAAAGTCAATCCACATCGCAATAATCTTGAAGCAGGAACACACTCGGACTTTGCCGGGCGTATGAGTGGGCTGGTTTGCGACGCCGGCGAGGCTGGTTCACCACACTCGCGAGAGTGATCACCATGCGGCTACACCGAATCAGGGAATCAGATCATCCAGACATGCATGCGTCGATCCGGGACTTAGCTGCCAGCTAAGAGGAAAATAGTCCTTGTCCCGCAGTCGGCTAGCTCTGATCTGAGACTGCATTGGTGCATGCCAAATGTGCAGGCAAAGATTACAGGACGGCTGCTGACAGCAGCGTGCTGCAGGCTGTGCTCCCTGCATATAGTTGCGTGACGGGACTGTCCATGTCACAGGACATTCCCGACCCCTTAAGGTTCGCATGGCAGGACATCACGCCACGGGTATCATGGCGATGCGAGAACAAAGAAGAGGTTTTTTAAGTCGCTGATCATCGGCTAGGCGCCTCTGGGGACGCATCGGCACTGCACGAGTCAAGCTGTCTTCTCCCATGAGACGTTACTTGCTACAGGCAAACGGTCGCCACCAGGAGCCCGCCAGTCGATGGCTGCGGGCGGAAACATCTCCGCAGAATTAAACATGGCTGAAACCGTGCGTTCGTGTCTGGCAAGGCCTCTATCCATACAAGCCTCCTAGGCGTCTTCCGGTGCGCGAGGCTGGAAGGACCTGGCAGCAAGGCTGCCATGTTCGCACTTCAGCGAATAGACTTTCAGCGCTCTGTCCGTTGGCGAACTCTCTTGGAGGTTAGCTCCGGTAGCTTATTGCATGGCTGGTCGCGCCGGCCTTGGAGGCGCGTGACGTTGGCGTTGGCTTGCGCGGATCAGGATATCGATAATGGTCTTAGTCGACAAAGCGGAGCCGTGGCATGCTGACAGCGGCTTTGGTTGAGTGAGTGGGCATCACACTTTACATACTCGAACATGCCGGATCGTGTCTTTAAGTCGCCGGCGTCTCGACAGTCTTCGCGGCCACACCTCTATCTTGGGGGCCGTCAGCTGCGCAGGGGTCTACGCCACGGTTGACAGCTTGACGCCCCCAGGAGGTGCTTGTTGATAATAGTCGTCAGTTTTTTGCATATCCCTTGAGTCGGTGCAACTCAAATCAATCGACAAGGGTCTTCGGTCGGCAGAACGACAGAGACAACTGCCGGATGCTGTCAGGATTGAAACTGACCAGGCAATGACATTGCTCTGGGCTCTTCCGAAACACCAGGTGAAGGGTCGCCAACGCCGTGATTCCCACCCCATCTAAATCGGGGCCGATGATGGTGGACCTTGCAGGTCTTGCCGAGCTCATAGCTTTCGAATTTTTCGCGCTTGCAACGATTCTTCGTCAAGCCTGACTCAAATCCCAGTAAGGGTTGAGACTTTAGGAACAAACGCCCCGGAAATGGCATAGTGGGTATTTGCAGAGCGCACCGACACGTGGGGTTGTCCCAGGTACCACTGGGTGTAGCCAATCCTGCGCACGGAAGCCCTGTATCAGTCACGGATGGGGAGTTGTTGGCTTTGACTCGCGCAAGCTACCGCTTTGGAACAGGTTTTCCACCGCAACGGGCCACCTGGCAGGGCAGACCGTCGATGCGCCCTTGTCCTTTAGTCATTGCGACCGCGACGTCAGATCTCGATTTCGTGTTGAAATCATACAACTGGGCGGTTGTGGGCCGCTTCGTGTTAGTGATGGGAGAGATTGTTCCTGTAGCATGCACCCTGGCACCTACCACGCACCACGGATATCGGCAGCATAGCCGAGAAAGCGTGCATGGCTGTCCAAGGACAATGCGCTGATGCTTACGACCGATAGTGGTGGCAGGTCTTGCTGGTGGGAGAAGTACAACGGCTCTTATTGGTAAGGCCACGACTTGGTGTGCAGTGCTCCCGCCCATCATGCCAGGTACCCCACGATCCAACATGTCTTGTGCTGCTCATGTCCGCTCTCTTTGAACCAGGAGAGGGCGTTGTCTTTTGAGTTGCCCAGATGATAGCAACACGGGAATGCGGGGTCCTGCTCAGGGCATTACTTGGTCTGACACTTGATGTGTTTCCGTTTTGTCACTCCGGCTGTCCTAGAATGCTTCAACCATGAGGACTGACCCTGATGTCGTTGGGCGTGTTGTCAGGGCTGGCGGCACGGTTGCCAAGGCCGAGGCGCGGTGGATCGCATGATTCCGCGACTGATGATGACGAAGCTGGAAACGTTGCTGTGCTCCACCATTCGTGCGATAGCCTGACAGAGCTAGTCACGTCAAGGACCCCGAGTCTTCACTTCAACGCATCGGGTCTGTCGGGACCGGGAAAGTTGGCAAGCGTGGTGCCGAAGATCCAGGATGTGGACGATGCATGGATGAGGTACTTCTTTGTCAAGTACCCTTTGGCGGTCGCGATGCGGCGGAGGGAGTACTGGTGGTGCTCGTGGTTGTCAGATTTGCGCACAATCACATGGCGCAGAACCTTGTTTTACCCTAGGCGGGAGGGCTAGCACATGATCCCCTCATATCCCAGTTTCGCCCACGCCCAACCGGTACTGCGACTGGGTTGGTGAGCGGATGGTAGGCCGAGCGTCGTATCATCGTGCTGTATGCGCTGGAAGAATCACAGGCAGGCGGAAACGAGCGGGCGGGGCTCTGCTCATGTCCGCTGGATAGCTGGCTCCATGTCCGCTGGTTCCGCTGTCGTGCATGTATCTGCCCACTGCTGCCGTCATTGGTCCACTGGATTGGATTTGGCTGTGATGGTTACAGCAGGCATGGTGCGCTTTCTTGCTTATTCGGCGGGACAACCTTGGTCCCTCGCCACCCCCTGGATCGCCCGAGCACGAGGGGTGTGCACGCAGGCTTGCCGACGGCTTTGCCTTCGTTGTCTATCGCTCCCCGCTTGCTGGGTTTTCACTGGCTGGCAGGGACCGATCGGGTAGTTGAATCGAGGTGTGTTTGCTCCGGGCCCATCGAGATGGTGGTCATTGTCTGTGCAACCGGCTAGAGAGCGGGCAGAGGCTTGTCGCTGACTGGAGCGATGGTGGTGATGGAGGCGGGGCTGGTGGTGACCACTACTGCGTCAGCCAGATGACTGGTTCGTTGGTGGGAGCAGTGGTTGGTCCAGTGGCAGGACGCGAGGCGCTAAGGGTTGATCACAAAGACGGCTTCCCCATGGCGACCGGAACGATTGCCATGCCGCGCGCCGATCGACGATGGGCAGTCACAGGAACACGAAGGCCATGCAACCGTTACGTCAGTGCTGGAGAGCCACATGGGGCAGCTGAAAGGCAGGTGGGGCAGCATGCGAGAAGTTGAAACGCACCAAGCCAGATGGGTTGGTCGCCCAGCAGCGGCCAGCTGGGGGTGCTTGTCTGCCAGCTGCCGGCAACGACGACCGCTAAATGTGCACAGAGCGTGGTCGATGGATGCAGAGCCGCAACTGCCAGCCAAGGCAGGTACTGGGCCGAATGGCATCAAGATATCTCGACATCCTCAATCTCGCAGTTCTTCGAGGCTCGAGTAAGCCCTCGAACGACAGATCGCCTCCTCGAGTCCCCTGATCGTCTTCGGAACCTGGCTTTCTCATCCCCAAGGGTCGTCTGCCGATCTCGTTGATCCCCTGCCCTTTCATCTTGCATCATCCATCAGTCACATTCCTCTGCCACCCCTGCTCACTGTATCATTCCAAGGTTCATCTTGAGCCGAGATCACCACCCAGCTGGTTGCCCAGATCGTCGACAACTGGCACGCACGATCTCAACTCGAAACAGCATCCTTGACAACGCCACCAAGGCTGGTATTGACTCACCGCCGTTCTTGCCCCGAGTCTCAACGTGCCTCGCCCATCTTCAGCCGTGTTTTGGATCAGCGAGTCCCTTTCTGTGGCTCAACACACCCAGCCATGGTCCTCGCTCTACACATATGGGGTCCAGCCTATGGCGAAGCCTCGATCGATCCAGACTGCTTGGCTGCAGCGGAATTGTTTCGCCATGTACTCCCACGTGATGCCTGGGTCCTCGTAGCCAGCAATGACGCCGCTCCTGAATCACATCGTACGTGCACATGTTGCCTTCAAGTTTTTTCCCCCCAGGATCTGCAGCATCCCATGTCTGCCTGCACCCATGAGATAAGTCGAGAGCCATTGTCTGACCCTTTCCGATTGCAGATACGCTGCCGGCTTTGGTGGATGACGAAGGCACATGGACTTCTGGGTACACAAACATAGTCCAATACCTCGCAAATCATGGCCTGTCCAGCATCGACAGTGACCTGACGCCACTTCAGACTGCAGACGCAGCAGCATGCACCGCGTACCTTTCCACACGAGGATCAGCCCTCCTCGCCCTGGCACTCTATGTGTCACATTCGGCTTGGGTTGGCATGACCCGCCCAGCGTACTCACAGCTCCTGCCCTTTCCCCTAACCTGGACGATACCGCCGTCCATACGCACCGCAGCCATTGAAAAGGTCGAACACTTAGGCTTGGGGCACCTGGCCGCCAGCGTGGACGACCTTGATGATCCGTCACTATCGAGTGGTAGCGGTGCCACCACCACGCCTACCGGCTTTCTTCAGCTTCCCGCTCGCTTCGGCCCCAGTAAGACGCTGCAGCCCGAGCAAACCGCCGCGATTAGGCTGCAGAGCTTAGCCGATGACTTCTTCGGCGTGGTTCAGGACTACGGAGCTGGCGGCGGCGGTCGCGCAGGCGGCAACAAGTTCCTCTTTGACCGTGATGAGCCTTCATCGACCGACTTTTTAATATTCGCATATCTCAAGCTCATGCGCGTGCAGACTCCTCAACCGTTTCTGCGGAACGCGCTGCAGAAGTCATTTCCCGGGCTGTGGTCATTCTCTGATCCGCCACACCTTGGCCAGTTTTCAAAACAACAACCAGTATCACCGCCCGAAGAGAGCGCTGCCACCGCCCAAGACTCTCCATCGTCTTTGCCGCCGTTTCCCTGGCAAGAACCCAGACCCCGCGGCCTAGCCGCCATCCTTGGCAGATTCGCAGACACCGCAATCGGGCATATCCCATCCGTCGGCCCGGGCTGGACACGCTTCCGCTACATGCAGCAATCTTCACAAGACCCGGCAAGCGCGCTGCAAGCCGCCTTCACAATCGGTGCGACAGGGACAGCCGCCGTCGCGGTCGGCGCTCTGGCTCTGTTCATCAGGAATCTCGCCCCGCTGGGCGCGGCAGTACATTCATTCGATGCGAGCACGTACCCTGTCCCTGCCTCCGAGCAACAGGATGCTGTTGATGGAGGAGAGGGTGCGAAGGGAGGCTTCCACAGATTCGGGAGCGACCTGGGCGCCATGCTGAACCATCTCCCTGACTTTGGCCCGACGGGCAAGGTCATCCCTTCCATGGCGGCGGGGACCACAGATAAGGTCTACGACAACGCGGTTGTCGAGGTTGATGTTGACGTGGAGCCTGTGCCTTTATTATCTGCGCGTGCAGGCTCAGTCGGTGTGGGGATGTAACAGAGTTTAATGTGAAGCATATCGTTCTGAGGCCCTTGCTGCATCGTGTGTGCCCGTAGTCTACATGTGGTTGTGCGTAGTACTTTGACATGCTGAAATGTCGATTCCCAGAGAAACAGCCCAGAGACAGAAGTACAAAAGGACAGTGTTTGCAAGCCGGGACATCAAGACCCCGAGAGAAGAGCGATTGCCAAACATGATGGAAGAAGATCTCAGACATGAAGCAGAG
This sequence comes from Microdochium trichocladiopsis, assembly GCF_020744255.1. Lineage (NCBI taxonomy): Eukaryota > Fungi > Ascomycota > Sordariomycetes > Xylariales > Microdochiaceae > Microdochium > Microdochium trichocladiopsis. The sequence continues at coordinate 1,427,820 of NW_025763554.1, forward strand.
ATCTTCCCAGAACCAGGCACACCAAAAGAAGCGCACAATCCAATCAAAGACGTACACATTCGCCCGTGAAGCAATCCCCCACTGCTCCCATGTACACGCTTCATGACACAACACAACACGTCGGCTTTATCCACAAGGCCGGTGCCGATCTCGCACGCGCCTCCGGTGCATTTATAAGGACGAGAAACTATGCAAATTGCATGCGGAAAACACTGAGGCAATGGCGCATCTCTTGAACGTTTCACATGCCGATCGGTGCTTCGTATCGCCTTGGCGCGTTGTGTGAAGAATTCCGAAGGGTCAGCAAGTCTGGCCTCATCACAGGAAATCTCTTGGACCTTTGCACCTGCTGTATCTCTAGATTCCGTTGTAGATCCGCTGAAGCTAAGATTGTCTGTGAATGAAGCCCCAAAGAAGTGTCCAGTCCCATCCTGTACGCCAACTCCAATGCCCAAGAAAATCAAAAACTAATGACGCCAGATATCCGTTGACTCTTGGCAAGGGGTCATCGCATAATACGGTACCAAGAAATAAGAATTCACAGCCTAAATCAAGCCCGTCAGAGAGGCAGGAGAACCTGACAGTGACAGCGACGAGAGTTGTCCCAACCAGAGCAACCACAGGTACCGCTTAGTACACGGTCACGGCACTGACGAAGCCATTCCTCAACACCTCGAACACGAGGCCAGGGAACCCGTACAGCGTCGTGGTCGAGTCCTCGTTGCCCCCGTCGAACTTGCGAGCTGCAACCCCGCCACTGCTGTCTTCCCAGCCACCGAGGAACTCGCAGCTGCTGCCGGGGCTGTCGCCCCATCCGCGGTTGAGCACCATGCCGCGCTGTCGCTGTCTTGCATCAGCTTCAGACGGATAGGTCGATTTCCACTCCTCCCGCAGTTGTCCCTCAATGTCGCTGAACTGGGTCTCCGAGTTGGCGATAGCACCCGCATCCAGCCCTGGGGACAATGTGAGGTAGGGAATTTCCCACCGGCAACGGCGATGGCGATTGAACGGGTAAGATCCTGGCACGTTTCCGTGCAGAATTACTTTTGTGGCTACAAGACGGTCTGTAGTGACTGGCTTGATCTCCTTTTCGGGAAACACCTGGAATCCGTTGGCCGCGGCCTGCTGTACTGACGGCGGTGTCCTCGAAGGGGTTGTGGGCAAAGAGATGAGAACGTCGAAGCCCAGGTAGAAGTAATTGTAGAAGCATTCGCCCGACACGTTGCCTGAAAAGTCGTCGTCGACAGCTTCGTCGCCGGAGTCGTCTGATCCGGTGACGCCGGAAGACTGGTCGGTATCGAGGAGGTCGTCCGGTCGCTTGTAGTCTCCACCGGACCGTGACCTGCTGTGGCTTGCAGTCCTCGTCTGGTGGATGTACATCCGCTGATCATTCTTGCGATATATGGCATCCGGCGGCCCGAGTTCCGCAACGAGGTCCTGTGGTGTCGTCTCTCCCAGAGTGATCCACATGGCCACACTTGTCCACTTTCTAAAGAGCTGCAGCTTTCCTCCACCGTGAATATGCACGCACGACACCTCATCGGGAACAACCTCCTTGCTTTTATTGAAGAGAAAGGTCGACTTTATGCTCGGCAGTACCTCGGTCCACAACGTGTCGCGCGCGTGCGCCCACGACTTGCCGCTGAAAATCGCGACGGAAGTGGCTGTCTGGCTTGCCGACGACGAGAGCAGGTTGACGACATCCTTGTCCGGGGAGTAGGCCGACTGCAAAAGAGGGAAGCTGAAGGCAACTCCGGGATATGAGAGTATGTATGTGCCGACGCCGCTCTGGTCGTCGGCCGCGGGCGGGATGTACTCGCCCGCATACGTGGGCCCAAAGAGCCGGTGATAGACGTTCTTGAATGCCGGGCCGGCGCCAGCAGAGCTGTCTCCACCGCCGGGCAGCGGAGAGGCGACGCCGCTCGAGGACGAGGTGGCAGGCTTGACAAGGTCTTTATCCTGGTACGAGATTCTGCTCTTTGTGAAGTCGAGCACCTCGACGAGGCGGAGGCGCTGCTCCGGGCCATCGAAGCGGAGGCGGATGCCGTTTGCGGGCAGGTTGAGGATGACAGGTTCGAGGACGGGCTGAGAGGGTTCGTATACGAGATCGAGCTTCGGGAAGCGTTGGGGCTCGGCCTTGAGGCGCGTGAGGATGTCGTGGAGAGAGGCGCCCAGGACTGTTGTCGCCGTGGTCAGCAAGCCGGGTCCTGTTTGGGCAGATAGCAGTGATGATACGCACTGAGAAAGCCCAAGCCCACGCCAGGGTGCAGCGTTGCGGTGAAGAGAGACATTTCCTGGCGGGTGTTGGGCAGGTGTTGAGACTACCGGTGTCGCTACCTCGAGTTAGGCAAAGCGGTTGTGAAGCTGTCGTGGCAGCCCAGGGGAGCTATCGCCATGTGCCGGGGTAGCTTTCGAGGTCGCACTAGCGCATCAGGTTGGGTGCCGTGAGAGCAGGCAAAATGTGAGCAAGTGTTTTGTGTTTCGCAGCTTACGGCGGACTTTGAAATGATCTGGATGCCCTGAAAAGACTCTCGTGGGCTGGCGTGTCAAGTTGCTGTGCAGAAGGGGCTGTGGGATGGAGGTGCCTGCGATGCGAGGTCATCTGCCCCTCAGTCGCGGGGCTGCGTGCGCATGGCGATCACGCGCCGGGCCGGACGTCATCTGCGGCAGGAGCGTCTGGGGGTGCGGACCCTGGGTGGGCTCCACTCCGTGGGTGGGCAGCCTCACTCGGTGCCTGGATTTCAAGGCTGACATCCAGCCGTGTACTTTCGCCAGCATGATTCCCTGGTCTCTCTTCTGTTACGAATTTAGATAAAAGCTAGAAAAGCCATCGCGAATCACGCATTTTCGAGCGCGACCACTGTTCTGGGCTTGGCAGGACAAATTGCCGTCATATTCTTTTCAGCTTGGTGGTGTTTCGCCTGCCTCGGTGAATGAGTCAACAGTCAGCCCCAGCAGTGCAGATCCACCAGCGACTCCATCGTGTCGTGCCTTTGTGTGTGTCGCCGGGAGAAGCCTTCTGTTTAGCGGCCCTGACCTTGCCATCCAGCTCGCCGAATACTTGAAGTTTGTCACAATCACCACTCTCATTATCCTCCTTCCATCACCATCTGACCACTTGCGCGCCAAGCTCCACCATGACGGCTTCAAGTCTGCTGTACGAACTACCCTGCTCCGCTGAGCAGCGGTGTCTCGACCGCTTTTCAATACTGCCTGACGCTGAAGAGCTCGAGGACGAAAACGGTGAGGTTCCTGTTTGGTACATATTACAGGAGATCCTCTCCACTATGCCAATCGCAGACAGTAAGCAGCTAGCAGAAATGCTCGAGACCATTGCAATCACGCTTCGAGGATCCACAGGCCCAGCTGGCGATTATGGGCTTCTGAGGGAGGTCATTGACGACAGGGCCACGGCCCACTACGGCGACTTCTTCCAGACCTGTTGGCCAAAGATAAAACATCTTGCTCTCGATATGCCAAGACTGTTTGAGGCTGGGACATTACAAGTACTTGGCTATAGCGCAACCGGCCAGCAATCTCCAAGTCAGTCCGTGCGGACCGGCGATGGCCAGGCGCTGGATTCTAGTCTCATGTTGTCTCGATGCAAAGTGGCTTGTATTCTGGCACATCAATTCCTTTGCACTCTGCGCGCCCCACTGCCACGAAGGGGCGACTACTTCGATTTTTCTATCTGGTTCTCGTCTCAGCAGAGACATCCTGAGGCGGCAAGGATATACCTGAACACACTATTCAAATATTTCTCAGATCTTCCCGACTGGCGCGATCAGGATTCAAAGCGCACGGAACCTAATAGTTCTGAGCATGAAACTGTCACTTATACCCTCAGAACTCTTGATCAGGCAGCACAGCACGACTACAACTCGCTACCATTATCCCCGATCAGAATTCAACAAGTCTCCGAGTATGACACAAGCCCAGAATTTCTCGGCATCACTCGGGGTGCAGCCGTCGTCTCTGCCAACAAGGTCATCGGCTTCGGCGAGTCGGCCACCCAGGAAGAAATCCACGTCGGCTGTTCGCCAGAGGCATGTCCCGCCGTACTGATTGTACCAGAGCTACAGCACAACCAGGTCTTGATTATTCGAGGTGTGGAAGCTGTGGCTAACATCGTCGGCCAGAGGCGGGGCATTCGTATGTCAGACTCCCAGGGCAAGCAGAGGAAGGTGGACTGGAGCCAGAGGACCATGCTCTTTATGGACGCCCTCGAGCTGGATATGCCAGAACAATACAACGACGAGAAGGACGAGAAAGGCGCGGGTGCACAATCTCATGCACAAGCCACACTGCCAGATCTTGTCCCGCAACATATGGAACGAGAGATCACAAAGGCACGCCTGGCCTTTTCGTCAGGTGTTTACAGTGAGATCATCAGTCCTCTCTGGGGCTGCGGTGCCTTCAATGGTGATCCCTTTGTCAAGGTCATCCAGCTCTGGGTGGCCGCTTCGACTAGTTCCACTGCGCCAGATTCTCCGAGAAAAGAGACGCTAGGTCTCCGAATAGTATGCGATGAAGGGCTTCGCGGTATCGCTACGGAGGTGACCAACGTTATCAACGTTATCAAAACGCATGTCAAATCTGTTGGTCAGTTGAGAAAGCTCTTGGACACAATCCCGAAACAAATAAAGCGAATGGAAACGGGTGTTTGGTTGATTGAGAATGTCGCAAGTCAGTCAGGGGGGCCTTCATAGCACCGTTATTAGTAGGAAAGACACGAGCCATTGATGGGATATCGACAGCAAGTAGCTCTTTGGAATAAATATTATGCCAGACAACGCAGCTGCGGATACTGCCGTGCTCGCAGACCACGCCAGTGAACGCGAATACGCAGCCTTGTTGATAGCCAATCAAGCCCCTGCCGAGCCCATCCGTAGTGTGTAACCATACTTGGTTCCATGCGTTCCACAGGCACACATGTGGGAACGGTCCCGAGGAGCCAGCTTGACATTAAGCCATAGCCATTCCGCGGCACATCCCGAGTCTTGGCCAAAGGGCTTATCTAGTCTGCCTGCTCTAAGCGAATAGTGCTTCCAGGCCCAGACTTGAACTCTGGTATCCATACAACTATCGCTAATGTTCCCCGAGCTCCGAAATTTCCTTAGCTCTCGGCTGTTCCAAACTCCGCGCCAACTCGATCAGTACCGAGACGGACTTTGACAACTAACGAACTTCAAGACCTGTCAAGAAACGTGGCTTGCGAGTCCGGCCAAACCCAAATCCATGGCCGGTCCGCGTCTGGGGTGATACAAAATTATGGAGCACTGCGGGTTAAGCTACACATGGATCACGTGGACCAAAATTTCCGGGAACCCCCCAGGCAAAATTGACATCGGCTAGAACTACCGATAGAGGGGGGGAAAAAGGCAGGCTCAAATATACTTTCGGAAAGTCTCACCCACTCTGAGGGACTATCCGAGCTATGTCTCGGAACGAGGTTTGCGCTATCGAAGACCCTTGTTCGCGCGCGCGATTACGGAGCGCGCGTGATGGCGTCATGATTGAGCTCCTTAGACGACCATATGGTCATGAGCCCGCGCAGGATACCGGTGAGGCATGGCGCTTCCGTGCGAGAAGGCAAGGGGCGCAAAACATGCCTCTTGAGGTGCTAGTCGCGCGGCCTGCGCAGCGGCCAGAGCTGAAAAGGCCTGCATATGATCATCTGCAAATTACGCGGCCGGGAGTGGTATGTTTGGACTTTCGTGTCGGCCTGACCACGAGTGCTTGCTATCCTGCCGCAAGAAGGCTTGGCGAGGTCGCTTCGTCCACCACTCAGGAACCCTTCCTGCGCCCCAACTGCATGAGATGCCCTGCATACGGGCCAGGTCCCGATGCCTTGGTTGGCTGCTACACCGTCCCGCCCCCTGCCAGCTTGGCATCGTCTGATGATGAACGACAATAGCTGCGCCCTTGGTCGCAGGCCGCCGCCCCCGCCAGACTTGTCAGAGTAAGCTCGTCATGTCAGACATGCTACCTTCTTCAAAGCAAGAAAGAAGGTAGCATGACTAGCCGACTCCAAGTGTCAGGCCGACCTCAGTATCAGACGTCAAAGCATATAGCACGTGGAGAAGCCCCCCTGTCAACAAGGGCGAAAGCTTGTCTGCCGGGCCAGAACGGCCCTTAATCTGCGAGCGCACTACTCACGCAGGGACAGCACGCAATCATCGCTCGGGATGCTCCGCCGTTCTGGGGGCAAATCGGCGCCTGTTTGCTTCGTTGCGGCCCTTGCTTTGATGAATAGGGGCGAGCAAACCTCTTTCTGTGAGTCAGCCAAGCCCGCCGGCTCGTGCGCTGTTGGATCCGGATTCTGTTACCGCCGGCCCCCAAGGACACAACCAACCGCATAACGCCCGGCGCTAACAATCTCACGATAAGTTGTGACCTTGCCTGAATTCTAATCATGGCCAGGGTTATCGCAGGGAGTTGGGGCTGAACTCACTTTCAGGCTTCTCGGAAAGCAGCTGCCAGGGTAGAAGAACTACTTTTTGCTACCGTGGAGGGCTTGGAGTCCCAGGCGTCCGCCCACGCTTGCCCAGGCAGGGCATGTGGTTCGCATGCAGATGCGGTTTGTTCGCACGGGATGCTTGGGCGTATATGATTGCTTCAGGTGGCGGCATTGTGTCGAGTCCCTGTCCCCCTGTATGCAGTCTTGACGGACATGCTTGACATCTGTGGTCGGACTTTCGCCCGTCTTGTGTTGTGGCTTTGCACACTGCATGCATTCACTTACTATACGCACGTTCCTTGCAAGATAACGAAATTGTTGCCAAGAGGACTTGCACATTCAACCAGGTTTGCACGCCACCAACAACTGCCTCCAACACAGTACCTCGCGGCGAGTTTTATTGCAGCAAGTTCTGTGATATAAGAGGGAGCAGGATTTCCCTTGAGATTTTGCACGGCAAAGTTCCCTAGGTCAACGGCCAAAACCAAACCAAGTGCCCACAACCTCTGACTATAGTATACTCGACCGATACAAAGACCGACACAGCTAAGGAGTAGTCTACACAATGGCGCCACGAATCGAATCAGAGGGCTTTCTGGTGATTCTCTTCGACTTCATCAAGCAACATCCGCTGGGCAGCATGTATGCCCTCGTGGGGCTGGTCATGGTTCTCATCATCTACTCGGTATACCGCTATGCATTACCTCGAGTTGACTCCAGAGAACCTCCACTGGTAAACCCCCGCATCCCTCTCATCGGTCACAATATCGCCCTCATCCGCGACGGCCCTGGGGCCTGGCTCAAGATTCAGTAAGATGCTATCCTCCCCGATGCGCATATATATGTATAGATGTACATTGCGTGAAACCCGAGAGTTTCATGGCAGGACTAACCGCCTTCACATTTCAGCAAGAAGCGCTCTCTCCCAATCGTCACTCTTCCAGTCCTCGGCGGCACCGGCAAGATATACATGACGACCAGCCCCAGCCTCATCACCGCGATGTTCGCCTCCCCGACGTTGCAGTTCACGCCGCTGCTGACGCCCATAGTCAAGCCGTTTGTCCAGCTCGGTCCGCAGCAGGCAAGGGACTTCGAGTCCGGCATGCTCCTGGGCTGGGTGCACTCGCTGCCGCGGATGTTGTCTTCCGGTGGAGCAGGGCGGGAGGTGACGGCCGCTGCTCTCGAAGATTTGCGTAAGCAGATTGGCGGCGCTGTTGGAGAGACACAGGTGGGACGAGGTGAGATTGAGGTTGCGGATATAGGGATGTGGATCAGAGACGTGGTTTCCCGCGCTCTGATCAAGGGCCTGATCGGTAACGTCCCGTGGGCCGAGGACAAGACTTTTATCCAAGCCTTCTGGTATGCCTTCCCGTCCTTTCCCCACGCATACATCCTGTTCCTCACGACTTATTGAAACTTACTCACCATGATATTGTTCCAACAACAGGGACCTTGAATGGGAACTCGACCACTTCTTGACCTCCCCCATCCCAGCGTGGACCGTACCAAGGGCGTTCAAGGCAAGAACCCACGTGCTCGACGTGCTTGAGGCATGGTTCACCTCCACCACCCCCACAACAACAACTCACAGTGAGGGATTTGGCCCGGGAGTTCTGTCCCCAGTGGCAGTGAAGCTCCTCTCCGCAGCCGACCCCCTGACACACTGGACGCCCCGGGACCGCGCGACGCTGCTGCTGTTCCTGATCCACGTCGCGCTGAGCAACGTCGTCCAGACCACCTGGTGGTTCTTTGCGCACGTATACTCAGACGCAAAGCTCGTCGCTGCTCTGCAGGATGAGGTCAAGGACGCGCTGGCTGCCACTAACACCACCGACACCACCGCCAACGCACTTGTAGATCTCACCCAGTCCACTTCCCAGTCCTGCCCGCTCCTCCGCGCCAGCCTGCTCGAGACCCAGCGCGTCGTCACCAGCACCCCGATCGTGCGGAGCGTGACCGCCGACACGATCATTTCCGACGGCAAGGGCGGGCGCGAGTACCTGCTGGAGAAGGGGGCGTTTGTGCTGGCGCCGCGGACGATTGTGCACAACGATGCGAAGCACTGGGGCGAGGACGCCGAGGAGTTTCAGCCTGAGCGGTTTCTCCCTCGTCAGCCTGCTGCTGCTGCTGCTACGACTACTACTTGTACTGTTGTGGGGAATGGTGCGAATGCTGAGAAAGGCCGCGATGGTGTCGTACGGGGCACGTTCATCCCGTTTGGCGGTGGCAGGGAGATCTGTCCGGTAAGTAGTAGAGGGGGTTTCATCAGAAAACGGCGCATTCCCCCCTTTCCCCCTTGGCCTACTATCAGCGCTTAAGATACTGACACTTAGACTGGTTAATTGCAGGGCCGCTACGTGGCAACTTCCACAGTCTTGGCCATGGTGGCCATGCTCCTCACCACTGTCGACATCAAAACGCGCAGAGATGCTCCGGTCAAGGTGCCCGGGCCGGGAAAGCTGCAGCTGACGACGGTGGTATGGCGGATCCCCCGGGAGACGAGCTGGCGAGGGAGCATCCAGTCGAGAAGGGGTTAAGCAGTCATTGAAATTTGGGGAAACTGGAAAAGCCGAAGGCCAAGTTGAAGCATCAAACGATAATAGCAGATGGGTTTGTGAGCAGTTTTGAGCTCGTAGACGGGCTTTAGCGATGTACGATGGCCGAATAGTTAGGAAGATGGATTCTCGCGTACGTAGGTTGTCAGTAAGTTGGATGATGGAGACTTCGAATATCTCTAGAGAGCAATTACTGTTCCCAAAGTAATGTTGAAAACTTCACGCCGTACGACGTGCTCCTCATCGACCCCAGCCACGATGGTCGTCCCTCCCGATGGCGGCCATGCCCAAAGAGGAAGGAGGCTTGGGCAGCCCCTGGGCTTCTCCACAGCGCCTAGCAGCAAGGTTATCTGCCTAGGCCCCGCAGATTCGCGCCATGATCTCATCGTCTGATCCTCCTCAGCTGGGCCCGGCGAAGCTGAGGTTCCTTGCATCTCGTGGCTTCAATTGGTCCCAAGAGGGTGGCCATGAATACAAATGCTTTGTGAGGGAAGGGCCTGATATCACCCAGGACTGTCAATCACCCTCCATGCCTCTCAATTGCTTCTTGTCCGGCTCTCGGACTGGTGTCCAACCTTGTCTTGTCCCATGAAAGCTGTGGAATGTGAAGAAGACGGTGGTCCGGACAACGGGGTGGCGTGTCCATTGTCAACATGCAAAGCACGCACCCTGAGTCGTAAAGCTTGTCACTCGACCAAGCAGTCCGAAGGAGGGTTTCCATGAGGTAATAAGCGGCACTCAACGCCCAGAAGATAACAACGGACAAATTATCCCGGGAAGACCTGCCCATCCTGGCCAACCATGGCCTGGTGCAGATCAACGGTCCGCATCCCCAACCACCGGGGAACCCCCCTCCACCTTGTCCCCGATATCGTCGGCGGCGCATCCTCTTCTCCGCACGCGCGATAACAGTTGCTAGCATCCCCGGGGATTTAAAGGGAATTTGTAAGCCCATCCCGGTGCAACTGGGGCTTTGTCACTCGCTCTTCTCCTCGCGAGACGGTTCACAGCTGGCTCCCTTCCTGCCATCACGAGGACACACGGAAGAAGCACCACCGCCATCATGTACTCGTCCCTACTCCAGCTGGTGGCCTTCACCACCACGGCCACCTTGCCGGCCTTGACCCTGGCCAAGTCGTGCGCCCGCCCGCCGCGCCTGGGCGCCGTCGCCTCCGAGACGACCATCTGCTCCAATGTGGGCATCGACATCCTGCACAAGCACCACGGCAACGCCGTCGACGCTGCCGTCGCCACCGTCCTCTGCAATGGCGTCGTCGCCATGTACCACTCCGGCCCCGGCGGCGGCTCCTTTGCACTGATCCGCAGCAAAACAGGCGAGTACGAGTTCATCGACTTCCGTGAAACGGCCCCCGCCGCGGCGTTCGAGGACATGTACAAGGAGGACGAGAACTTGAGTCTGTACGGCGGTCTGGCGAGGTGAGTAGCGTACCGTGACTGACTGACTGACTGACCTACGGCCGGCCTGCCTGCCTGCCCATGGCCTTTCTGGGATCAATGGGCTGACCACAGTCACAGCGGCGTCCCCGGCGAGCTGCGCGGCCTCGAGTACATGCACAACAAATACGGCTCCCTGCCGTGGGCCGACCTCGTGGCGCCCTCGATCAAGATCGCGCGCGAAGGGTGGACCGTTAACGAGGACCTGGTCAAGTACATGACGGGCGCCAGCTACCTCGTCACGGACCCGAACTGGGCCATCGACTTTGCGCCCAACGGCACGCTGCTGCAGCTCGGCGACACCATCACGCGCAAGCGCTACGCCGACTTCCTCGAGAGCATTGCCCAGGGCGGCGCGCAGGCCTTTTACACGGGCGAGAACGCCGAGTACATCATCGCCGAGCTCACCAAGCAGGGCGGCACCATGACCCTGGCGGACCTGGCCAACTACACGGTGGCGCCCCGGCCGACGCTCGACATCTCGTACAAGGGCTACAAGGTGACGAGCTGCAGCGCCCCGTCTTCCGGCAGTGTCGTGCTCTCGTCGCTCAAGATCACCGACGGGTACGCCGGGTTTGACGACCCGGCGCAGGTCAACATCTCGGCGCACCGGCTCGTCGAGAGCCTCAAGTGGGCGTACGGCCAGCGCGCCGAGCTCGGCGACCCGAGCTTCGTCCCCGGGCTGGACAAGTACCAGGCGTCGATGATCTCGGACGCGGCGGCGGCCGAGATCCGGTCGCGCATCTCGGACGTGCGCACGTTCAACACGTCCTACTACAACCCCAAGGGCCTCGAGAGCCTCGAGACGCCCGGCACGGCGCACTTTGCGACGGCCGACGCGAGCGGGATGGCGGTGAGCATGACCTCGACGGTGAACCTGATCTTTGGGTCGCGCGTCATGATCCCCGAGCTGGGGCTCGTCATGAACGACCAGATGAACGACTTTTCGATCCCGGGCAAGACCAACGCGTTCGGGTACCTGCCCAGCCCGGCCAACTTTGTGCGCCCGGGCAAGCGGCCGCTGAGCTCCATGTCGCCGTCGATTGTCGAGACGCCCGAGGGGAAGCTGTACTTTGTCATTGGCGCCGCGGGCGGGAGCCGCATCATCACGGCCAACATCCAGAACATCCACAACGTGCTGGACCTGGGCATGACGTCGGCGGCGGCGCTGCGGCGGCCGCGGCTGCACCACCAGCTGAGCCCGGAGGTGATCCAGTTCGAGTACACGTTTGACAACGGCACCGTGGCATTCCTCAAGGGCGTCGGGCACAATGTCACCTGGGTGGCGCCGGGGGCCAGCGCGGCCGAGGGCGTGAGGTTGCTGCCGAACGGGACCTTTGAGGCGGCTGGCGAGCCGCGGCTCAAGAACTCTGGCGGGTTTGCCATCTGAATGGGATGACGGCGGAGAGCCGCCAGCTTAATATTATATCCATCAAGTGGTTATACTTCGGCATGTAGATATTAATCGTAATTGCACAATCTAAACACGCGGATGTGGTGTAGACTGGAATGATCATCTTGGTGTCACTGTAGAAACGTTCCAGCAAGGGCAGTCACGACCCCCCGGCGCAGGACACGCGCCCCACTTGTGCCGCCAGCGCTGTCGGCGAGCAATCTCCAAATCTTTTTGCCAAACGGGACGGCGTCATGATTGAAACCTTGCAAACTGCCATCACCAACCACAATCACTGCACACGACCCCTTGTCGCCCAGTCCGATCGAGCCTTGCACCACGCAAGTGGACGCAGTTTAACATATTCGACACCCACAGCCGCTCCTGCCACGATGCAGCGAACCCTTCGAGCAGCGCAGCGCGCCGCCGCTTCCACCAAATCTGCCGCCACTGCCGCGAAAACGACCACCGCCGCCACCACCAGAGCAGCTCCTCTTCCATACGCGCCGCCACGACTACAACAAAATCACGTCGCCAGCTCTTATCCAGCACAGACACAACCGGCAGCACAGCCCACCCCTTCCCCTTCACCACAATCCGCGCCGACTCGACCGACGACGACGACGACGACGACACCGCCCCCCGTGGAAAAGGTACTGCCCGGCAGCCCCGCGTACAACCGCGCCGCGAGCAAGTACACGCGCGCCATGATTGCGATGCCGATCCTCCTGCTCACCTCGTACGTCCTGTACGGCCGGTTCCTGGGCGGCCAGGAGGAGAAGGTGTTGCCTGGTGCGGAGGGGCGGGCTGGCGGGCCAAAGCTGGTGGTTCTCGACAAGTGAATGTGCTGAAAGTAGCTTTCATATGGAGGACGCGGGCACGGCACTTCGAGATCCTCGTTGAAGCTACGTGGGCGGAGACAGTGGTTCCTTGCGGCAGCTGCGGACGTCTTCGCGATCTCAGGCAGGCGCTGCCGGCTTCCAGCACGGGGTGGCATGTCGCGTTGGCGATATGTCCCTGGCGGTCGTTGCAAAACTACGTCGTCGAACATTTGGGCCCGTCGTGCCGTGAGCATGCGGGGTATCGCAATGTGATGCAGCTTCAGAAGTCGTGCGATCGAACGGCCATTGCCTGGTTCTCGCCGCGCCGACACGCTGCACCCACTGACACTGTCCTGCCAGAAGCAATAGCAGGAGGCCGAGTGCGAGCACCAGTCAGTGGCTATCGACAAACACCCGCGCCGAGTTGGTGCCAATAAGCCATGGTGCTGGCAGCGGCATGTCCGGACACTACCAGTCTGCAAAGTGTAGCAGGACCGCGAGGATTATCGAAATCAGATTTGGCCAATGAGTCTGCCGAATGTTTGTAGAAGAGGCAGGAGCATCACTAGAAAACGAGGAATGACATTGCCAGTAGCAAAGCAACGGGCAGAATTATCCGCAGGGAACTGAGAGGAAAGTGGATCGCCTTCGAACCGGTAACCTGAATAGTGAACCACTGCGACTTGGGGACGCACGAAACCTTACTGTTGATAAATGTCATGAACCCTGTCTCAAGTGCCAAGGTGTGCCCGACCCCAAAGACGAGTGTGCTTTGTTACTGGATTTGCTGGCCGCCTCGGCTTAGCTGTGCGGAGAAGCTCTCGGCGCGCGCGCCGTTACAGCGCAGCCCCCCTACTTTTACGCCCTCCAGTAAGAGTGTAGGAGCGGGCCGCAAAGGTGTCCGGCGGATCCGGCATTGGAGACATGAATGGCGCAAGAGCTTCGATGACGTAAAAATGCTGATCAGAGAGAAACATGCCTGCGGGATTGAGTTTGCGGGGGAGCAGAAGCAAAAAGCAACAACAAATCATCTGTCCGCGGGGTACTTACTTTGTCCAGCACAGTTCTGTTCCCTTATAAACTTCACGCGCTACATCCATGGATGTGTTTTATTGAGCGCGACCGCTATCAGCACAACCATACAAGCTCAACCTCCACCACCTCCATCATATAAACAACACACCATCATCACCACAACAAAGCACAAGCACAACATGGCACCGCCGCACCACCACGTCCTCCTGATCGGCGGCTCCGGCAAGATCGCCAAGCTCCTCACCCCGCTGCTGCTCCAGCGCTCCTGGACCGTGACCAGCATGATCCGCAACCCGGACCAGGTCGGCGATCTGCAGAGGCTGGGTTCCGGTGGTGCGGGTGGCGGCAATGGAAAGCTCAACGTGCTGGTGCGCAGCGTCGAGGACGTTAAGAGCGTCGGCGATGCCAGGAGCATCCTCGACGAGGTCGGCGCCGACTACGTCGTGTGGAGCGCGGGCGCGGGCGGCAAGGGCCCGCCGGAGAGGGTGAGTATTTCCTGTCTCTTCTCGTTTCCCATTCTTCTTCCCACCTTTCAACAGCTTATCCCTGTCCGCTCTTGGATTTGAGCTTCTTGCATTTGATGAAACATGTCGCACGAACATATGTTTGCAGGGATTGGTGGTGCTAATACATGCTTCCTCTTCATAAAAGACATTCACAGTCGACCGCGACGCCGCATCGCATTTCATCCGCGCGGCCGCCGCCTCGCCGGCCGTGACGCGCTTCCTCATGGTGTCCTTCATCACCTCGCGCCTCGCCAAGCCCGCGTGGTGGTCAGCCGAGACCTTTGACCGCGCCATGGCTGATGTCAAGAAGGCCCTGCCGCGGTACTACGAGGCCAAGGTCGCCGCGGACGAGGTGCTCTACCGCGAGTCCGCTGCCAGCCGCGGGGATGGATTCGCGGGGATATGCCTGCGCCCTGGCACGCTGACGGATGAGCCCGCGGGCGAGGTCCGGCTGGGCAAGTTGCCGGTCGCGAGCGGGAATGTGAGCCGGGAGAGCGTCGCGCGGGTCGCGGCGGAGCTGCTGGCAAAGGACGGGGTCAAGAGCTGCTGGCTGGATCTGCTGGATGGCGAGGATGGCGCTGGGGAGGACATTAGTGCCGCGGTGGATAGGTGTGTCAGGGACGGGGTGGATTGTGCGGAGGGCGAGCCTTTTGCCGAGGTCTGATGTGGCTCGGTGCTGACCGAGAGCTGGGTGAAAAGTATATGCGCTTGGATAAGTTTTCTGGATGACAAAGTTCAAAGTGGAAATCTGCCGATGGTATTCATGTTAATGCTACCCGTATCTATTATGGACTGAATGTATCGTACTGGCGTGGCTGCACAAGATGTTGGCAGCTCTCGCCAACACTTTCATAATATGGAAACTGAAACAAAACAATCATTCAAGGTCAATTCTGTCATAAAGATTTGGCCGGATCGAGACCGCGAGATAATACGTATATTAGTTGCCCCTTTCGTCATTCTAGCCTAATCCACTGCCTCAATAGCATATGTGCAACCGATAATAACCCCTTCGTCCATCTGACGCTTTTGTCTGACCATCTTTTCCTTCATGCGGGCATATAGCGTCCATCACTCTACAGGTTGTGGCAATTGACGTTCTTGATGTGCTGCGGAGGCGAGACCTTGGCTTTCTGTATCGGGGTTGAAGAAGTGATGTCAGCATCGGAACCCATATCTTCTTTGGGTGATTCCACGGCTGGTGGCGCGCGCCAAGGCAAAGATTTGCCGACGCGCGTCAGTATGCGCAGTGGAAAGCCTAGGATCCGAACTCACTCCAGTACCCCTGACGGTGTACGTGCCCGACTTTGAGCCCGTGTATCGGCACTCGACGCCCTTGGGGCCTTTCTGTTTAATCTCGTGAATCGGCCATTCGGCAACTACCCAAAAGATTAGAGTCTGTCAGTAATAAAGCTCATTTCTTCCCGGGCAGACTGGAGGCTCGACCGACAGGACCCTTAACAAACAAAGAAACAAAACGCGGAATGATTTCAATCTGCTCTCCGAAGCGGACCCATTGCCCGAAAAAGGTGCACAGACTCGCGCAGTACTGCAGCCGATACCCTCCCCTGCCGATGAAGACTCTGCACACAGAGCGGACATGATAACAAGGGAAAATACTCACAGCCAGCAAAGTCCCACTTGCCCACCGTAAAGTCCGCCCTGCTGTCGCGGTTGTTGGCATCGGTGAACAGCGCAACGACGATACCATCACCAACGTCCTCCACGTCGGTAGCTGGGTCGGGGGATGCGACCGCGGTGGCGGCCACGCAGAGGAAGAAAGTGCTGAAGATCCGCATGATGGTGGTGGGATGTCGTCGAAGGAAGCAGGAGGCGATTGAACGAGTGTCGTGTGTGAGAGAGAGAAAGACAATGGAACATGTCCAGAACTGCTTGTACAAAAGGACCAAAGGATAAGGGAAGTGAAGGATGTCCTGGAATGGGTTTTCGACTCGGGCCCATGGCCTTGGTCTGACGTACTATATTGGCTCTTCACTAATCAAAAGCCTGAATCGAGCCAAGGAAACCCGGAGGCGGCCTCTTGTGGCATTTGACACCAGCTTGGAAGAATGTCCTTGACGTCTTTGCAATGGTATTGTCCGCATTCAAACACGACGAAACTAGTATAGCGTGCCCGCAGACCATGTCTCACTTACTTGTCTGCATACAAATAAGGTTGGCTGGCAATGTGTCCTTGGGTGGTGGGTCGTGCCATGAAAGGTCGCCGGAAACGGAATTGTCTCAGGTCACGTACTCCAAATCACTCGACGACTACCTTGGAATTGCTCTACCCTCATCATGATCGATTGACATACTGTGAGTCTCAATAGCCGCCGGCCTGCTCTGTCTTCAATCCCTAGCGGCGGGCCCTTCTCGCACCTCTGGCGTCCGTCTGTCCTCACGTAAAACACAATAAGGATCGGATGCCTATCATCAAGGTCTTTGCCCATTGTCGTGACATATGTGAACTGGGCACTCTGGGCAAAATTATTCCAAGTGTCCAGTAACCAGCCTGAAGCGGGGTGACTGGGGAGTACCACCACCACCGTGATGCGGCCCGTTCCCAAGCCTGGGTGGCCCACCGCCAAGCGGCTGGCGC
Source organism: Microdochium trichocladiopsis (assembly GCF_020744255.1). Lineage (NCBI taxonomy): Eukaryota > Fungi > Ascomycota > Sordariomycetes > Xylariales > Microdochiaceae > Microdochium > Microdochium trichocladiopsis. The sequence goes on from NW_025763554.1 coordinate 1,444,644, forward strand.
GTGTGCACCTTCACCTCAAAGTCCATGTTCTCGGCCTCGCGCTTGCTCCAGCCGTGCAGCGGCATGTGCACGCGGACCTCGAGATGGTTCTGGCAGTTGGCGCAGCCCGAGACGTGCCAGCGGCTCAGGATGGCCTCGGTGCCGACGAGCACCTTGTCGCCACTGCCGTCGGCGGGCTTGGCCCACGCCGTCACCATGAACGAGCCGCCGATGTTTGCGCGGTTGATGTTGCTCACGGCCAGCACCGGCGCGGGCTCGTCCATCGGGTTCGGACCACCGGCGCCGGGGGCCGGGGTTGGCGCTCCGAGCTGTGGAGCTCCGCCGGGTTCGGGCATGGCGCCCAGGGCACCATGGTATTGGTACGAGTATCCCAGTTTAGTGATGTCCATGACGTCCCGCGAGGTCATTGGCGTGTTGCAACCGGGCTTCTTGAAGGGGTCTAAAGGACTGTCCAGGTTGAGCCAGGTGCCGCCAGCAACGCCAGGAGTAGGGCCCTGACTATCAACCGAGTTGGTTCCCGGGTACCCGTGGATGATGTCGAACGACTGCGCATGGCCAGTCCTGTGCTGCCACAGGGCAAAAGCAAGATCCACGAAGCAGTGGTGAAAATAAAAGATCGGATCGAACGCGGCCGTGTCGTTCTCACCCATGTCGCCGTTGGCCCCGGCGTACTGGTCAGAGTTTCCCTGCCCCTGGACCTCGAAGCCGCCCACCGCGAGGTGGATCGAGTTGTGAGGCGACTCGAGCGGGACCACGGTGGTATAGCCCGTCGTGTCGGAGTTATCGTCGTTCCACTGCTGGGCAGAGGTCGTGTTCGAAAAGGCAGTGTAGTTTGGGGCGTTAAGACATGCCGCCCACTTGTCCTTGACGCCGGCGTTGACGATTTTACCGTCGCTGTTGACAAAGTGAGAGGCATTGAGCCAGGTGACAATGTTGCCGTTCAACAATTGGTCAGTATAGACCTGGCCCTTGGCCTCGAGATCACTGTTGTGCTGGGCAGTAACCTTGGCATCATCCGCCGTGCCGACCAGGCCCGAGAATGGGTAGCGGACGGTTTGATAGCCGGATGGCTTGGTGTAATTGGCGTCCGGGATCGGGGACAGTCTGTCAATGATCTTGGCCTGGAACTTGTACGAGTACAAGGGATTGTCAATGACTGTGCCATCGGCATATTTCCATTGCTTTGTCAGGAAAACCCCAGGAATGCCTTCCTGGAGTGAAGCTGGTTCCGTCTCGTCCCAGTAGGGCAGCGCGACGCCTGGCACGATTGACTGCATTGCCTGCTCGAGGCGGAATAGGTAGGCTCTGTGCCAGGTTGGGAAGAGGACGTTGCCGTGGTTGCAATAGCCTCCCCACCACTGGGGGCTGCCATAGCCAGCACCACGGAAGGGCTCGCCGTGGTAGCCGGCAATCATGAAAAAGGAGTTGGGGTCATTGGGAGGAAGTGCTTGAATGCCGGCGAAAGCTTTGACCAGGTTGTCGAGCTCTGGCTTGGACAAGGTCCGAATATTTTTCCTGATGACAGCCATCTTGGCAGTGCATGCGCGAGGGATACTTCACTGGTACTGGTCGAGTTCGTTGCTTGCAACTATAGTCGGACGGGCTCTCTCTCGATGGCGCTACATAAGGCGCTCGATCTCGCTCTTTATATGGCTTTCAATGACTTCCAACTGATCCAGCTTTTGGAAGGGTCTTGCAGCCGGGGGCATCATCGTCAAGAATGCAACTTAGTAACTCTACTGACATTCGTCTCCATTGGTCCACATCTGCAGCAGCTGCTGACGACGTCCGGCTATATGCAGCATTCATGGCTGTTCAGCTTGCCAAGTGTCTGACTGGGACATGTTTCAGCCAGCCCTCGTGGAGGTAGTATGAAGCTAACCAGCGCCTTGCGTCCCGTCCCGTGTGGTCCCCGCACCAACTTTGAGCTTCCAGCCGCACGTTGTGCGCGAGCGGATCCCGTGTCCGTTGCAGGGTCTCGGGGAACTATCATGTTGAAAGGACGGTGTCTGTGTAACGTTCGTAGCGTGCACGCCAGCTTTGGTGCTTTACAATAGGGTTCATGGAATGATGATTCCACTGGTCTCTGAGAAGGTCTGGGTTTGGAGAGACTCATCATCCTTGGCCAGTCATATCTACGACCAGAACCGCCAAAAATCCTCTGGTTGCCTATTAACCAAAAGAAAACGCGGGGAAAACTAGTCTTCATCGACCTCCAAACTTAATCTCAAGGTTCTGAGGCTGAGATACAATGTCTCTGCATGATGAAATCTTATGACCAGCCTGCCGAAACAAAACCAAAATCATAGGGCCCGGTTTTCTCATTACTCCAACTCGCGAGACATACGAGCGCCGCCATCGGCTGACCTGCATTCCTTCCGTGGCTTGAATACTGGTATGACGGCGGCACAGTCGGCGACGAGAGTTCAAAAGACCAGCTGCGCTGCCGGCTTTGTCTATAGCCCCTTGCTGGATTGGCACTACCGCCAGCCATGTCCTGTTCATCGTGGCCAACTGCAAAGTTCAACACGAGCCGGACCTAACCGTTAGTTCAAACTATCGCTGGGTCAACAATGCGGTACGTTTTGTGTCCAGACGCAGCTGAATCTTTTCCGTACAGGGAATCATTGCTTACCGTGCATTTAACGCTCGTGCTGCATGCATGCGTGGCTTTCCATAGATCAGCTGAGATCGGGGTCTAGGAGCTGTTGTCTAAGCTAGCCACAATCCACAGCCCTACGCGCGTCCCTCATCCCTTGCTAGTCATTGAACCTCCATTGGCCATCCGTCCCTCGCCCATGCCCTTCAGAAGGCAATAGTCCTAGCTCCTGCAGATCGGGCGTGGCCGTTCGCTTTCGGGCATCAGCGTCCTGCATGACAAAAACGCGGAGTCCCTGGCTCATTGCTGCATCCGCAGCCACGTCTGACCTAGAACCTTACAGATCCTGCCTTGCTGAGGATGGGCTTTGGATGGATGGAGTGGCCGAGAAGATGCAGGACCAATGTTTGGATTTACTTCAATCGCACAGCTCAGCTGCTGGATATCAGCCAGCCACGGAATCAGAGGGCCTGGGCCAGGATAGTGCCCTCAGCGTTGTGTCTCTCACCGGCCTGACCCGCCTAGTAGGGAATGGCTCTTATTCACTATCCGCACCGTGGAGACCGCTCCATAAGAATAACAGCTGACCTGATGGCACATGTCAATGCTGAGTGCTTGGAGGACCACCTCCCCGGAAAGTGCTGCTCAGCAAATACATCGCCTGGGAATCAACTACCGTTGTCTAAGTCTCCTCCCTTCTCGTGCCAAAACTCAACGCCAAACCTGCCGAAATGCCGTCCACGTACAAAGTTCTCTCCATCATCTTCCCAGGATTCAACACTCTGGACCTCAACGGTCCACTTGATGTTTTCACCAAGTCTGGCACAACGAACTACTTCGAAGTGCAGATTGCTGCCGAGGACGAGATCACCACCTCTGTCGAGGGCCTACACGTAAAAGTCAGATCATTTCCTCATTGTTTCTTATGGTGGCGCATATTTTTGGATTAGTCTGTTGCTGACATTGTGCCCAGCGAGCACTGGTCCTCGATGATATGCTCATCGCAAGAGCAAGCAAGGACTTTGATGTCCTGCACATCGCTGGGGGAGGCTCAACTGATGTTCAGACACAGGCCAAGAAGCCCAGCAGTGCATTCATGAGGCTGATCAAGGCCTTTGCAGACGCGCCACCACCTCAAGGCGGACGGAGAATCCTGTTGTAGGTCTTTGTCCCAGTAAAAGCAAGCCATGCTTCCCTGGGCTGAGATTACTGTTCATGTCCTGGTGTGTGCTGATGAACTCAACTCGCTCAGGTCCATCTGCACAGCAGCATTCTTCCCCGGTACGCTCGGCGTCTTCGACGGGCGACCCTGCACTACTCACTGGGCCGCCTACGAAGGCCTTGTTGCAACACTAGATGCTGCTGCTACAGCCGGCAATGCGACTCCCGGACAGGTCTTGAAAGCCCGCTTCGTCGACTCGGGCAAGAACGCGGAGGGCGTGCAGATAATCAGCAGCGGTGGAATCAGCTGTGGTATTGATGCCGCATTGTATGTGGTGAAGCTGCTTGTAGGCGTCACCGAATCGGTCAGGGTCGCCCAGCTGCTCGACTATGCATGGCATCAGACCTCTGGCGTTGTGTTTGGCGACCTTGACGCGCCAAGTACGATTTGCATGGCTGGAATGGCAAGCAATGGAGAGAAGGCCAAGAATGGGCATGGAGATAAGCATCACGATGATGCTCAGGTTCAGACCTTTTGGAAGACTCTTTAAGAGGCCGGGCTTGTGCTGCCTTGCGTGTTTATCGACTATGAAGCCATTTCAACCAAGAAAAGTGTAGTCATCGATCGCATCATGCAAACACGACCCCATGAACCTAATGTCAGGTATGCATATCGATCCGTTATTGCCAATCCTATCATCAGCAGGCCCCTCCCTCCCTGACATATGCCAACACGAGTTGAGCTGCTGCTCCCAGAATGGGGAAGGCCAGAGCTGAAGGTAAGTCCGAATGGAGAGGTGACAGGAACAGTTTGATTCGAATGCCCAGTGACTGGAAATTATGAACGTCAAGGATGCTGTCCAAAGGGCTAGACTCGTACTGTAAAACAAGACTCCCAGAGAGCCTCACACGCCAGATACCTCTCGGGAGGTCTGTTTCAGGGCGAATGAGGCACTGAGGCACCCTGGCGTTGAATAAACCAACCAAAGTATCATCAAAAGCATGTGTGTTGGCCACATGCCATGATGTTAGATAATGCTTTCTCGAGAGCTCTTAGTCGCTGCTTTGCTGTGCCTCTCCTTTTTGCAACTCTGGAAGAGTCGCTCGCCCTATTGAGTGGTAACAAGCCAACTGCTCGGCCTTCGTTGTTGCGCGAATGCCTATGGAAACCCGCAATTCGAGACACGGGACCTCATGACCATCAGGGTGTAGCGTGACACAGCTTTGCTTGCCAGAACATGAGCATTCTGCCCAGAGTCCAGCTCGAATGATCCATACCGTTTTTTCTTTTCCCCTTTTGCGCTTCTTTCGCCTGCGTGATCCACACATTGTGCCGCTCATCACAGAACTCATTCTTGAAAGCGGTTGTAGGACTCTGACCTCGCCACCCGTCCAGGACGACGCCAGCGACGAGTCCAGCATGATAGATCAACCATGAACGATTGGGGTACATATTTCTCGGGAGTTGGTGCTTGACATGTATTCCGGTCTCTGGGATGTCATCGAATAGTTGGGTGGTGGGTTGCTATTCGTTGCAGGATATGATTTAGCTGCGCAACACCTCCACACTTTTGTGAAAGGGAGGAGATACAAAATCGGATGAAGCGGGTACGAAGGCAAACATGGCCAAGCTCGGCATTTGCAAGAGAAACGTGCCCAGGGAATTGCCGGTGGACCGTAGATGTGGTGGACCCGCCGGCTTGCTGGCTTCCTGGCTTCTGCGAAGCGGTAGATCGGACGATTCCTTCCCGCACGCGAGCAGCACGTTTTACTGATATGATGATAATGATATGGAGTCTGGTCACTCCGGGGCGGGCCCAAGCGTCGGACATGATGGGCACCGAGTCTGGTGTGCTCCGCAACATCACTTGGGGCACCAAGTGGCAGCTTGCTTCGTCGTACCTGGGATTCGAGTGCTCCTCGGCTCCAAGTCGTTGTTTAGTGCATTCGCGTGGACGCGCTGCTTTACCTGTTCCGTCGGGGACTGCCAGGGTCAATTTACGGTCGGCCAATGGCGATCAAGACCCCCAGAGCTAGCTGCTGACACTGTTTCAACGGAAACTTCCGCGCGTTCTCACGCTCCGCCAGTAGCGCCGTGCCGTGCATACCCTTGTGGTACTAACCAAAGTGGCGTATTCGCGAATAGACCGACCGAGGCAACGGACTTGTCTGCAGCGATACTTCGAGGGATAGACGGCTCACTAAGCCGAAACCCTCGTTCACTCTCTCGACAGAATGAACCGCTATGTTCATCGAGGCGCCCGGCCAAAAGCTCTTGGATGAACGAGATCACGCCATTTATTCTTGCTGCGAGCCCGTCTGTTATTGATGTTCGAACGGGTCTCACTACAAGAAGTGAGTGGACTGCCCCAAAGCGAGGTTCTTCGCCTCCCAAAGAGAATACCCAGCTTTCAATTGGACAGTCATGGGATCCGTTACGCTAGTCAGAAGGCGCTATCGATCTCAATCTTAGATCGATGCAGCTCATTACTCCCTCCAACTTATACTGGGTCTCATACACGCAGGGATATCAGTAGTCCCTGGTTCCCCCTCGAGCCCTTTGGCATACTGCCAAGCCACCACGTCTCCAGTCTGCTCGCTCTGGCTCAGTCGTGAGATGAGTGCAGCCAAGTCAGGAAGTGATGCTCCGGTGGCCGTGCAAGGAAATCAGCCATCCGCCAATTCCCGCAGTGGCCGCACTCGGAACTCCCGATTCGCACCATCTGGATCGTTCGAGACCCCTGCTGATGCGTGTATGGACCTGCACGGAAGCCAGCACCAAGGAGATCCAGACTGGGGTTATGGCAAACTATTGAATTAAACCTAGCGAGTCCAGCCCTGCATGCTCCACGCGTCAGCTGAAAAACACTTGCCTGGTTAGACCATACTGTCGTGAAGCAGCTGAGATGTCGTGCAGGCGAATGGCAGGCAAGCGAGCAGGATTCCTCAACAGAGTGTGGAAATACATAAACCGCCCGAGTCCTTAGCTCCTGTTGAATGATTGACTTACGAGGAACCTTGACCAATTGCGATTTCAGGGCTCGTCGTGATCGTAAACAATGGTGGCAATGTACTCGAAGCTTGTCCTGTTCCTTTCTCTGGCCGTCGTCCAGGCGCAGCCGCCTTCTTGTTGTCCAGGAGGCAAGTATGCCGCGGTAGCGAACGCATTGTCAGGCTACGCTCCGGCGACCTCCTTCTGCTCCTCCAAATTCCCCCTCCCGCCCAAGACTTCGACCATTATCTCCACTGTAACCACGACAAGGACTATTGGTACGAAAACCCAGACGGGGACTCTGGCAACTCTCACCTCACCAGTCACGGCCACCGCCACGACGACGACAATCACAATCACTGGGACAGCCACCACCATTGTCACTGCCGACAGCCTAACCACGACTACCACCACAACGATCCCGACGGTCCTAACGACGTCTACTCAGACCGACGCCGAAACCATCACCGTCACCGCTCCCACGATTACTGTCAGCTACAGCCCTCCAGCGCTCAAGAAGAATCCTGCATACCCGATCGAGAACCCAAAGGCAGCAGCATATTCGAGCCTTGTCAAGCAGGGCACCTCGTTCATCAAGACTGTGTGCGCCTGTTTACAGAAACCGACAACGGTCAAGACTACGAAGACCACGACCGCGACCACCTCCGTAACCGGGGCCGCCACCGCGACAGCAACGCTGACTATCTCGATGTATGTCTACACTGTTCCAACACAGACGTGTCCTACTACCGTGCTGCGCCAAAATTTGCTGACCTTCTCCCTCGTCACACTAGCACAATCACCCCGACGTCGACCGCAACTGCGACCACGACCAACACCGTCTCATCCACAACAACAATCTCCTCGACAGTGACCACCACCGTCACGGCGGAGCCCATCACTTCAACAATCACCGGGACGACGTCCACTGTGACCACGACAACAATCACGCCCACCCAGACGTGCCCGCCAACCGGCCCGAACTACTGCCCCGCCAACGGCGGCTGCAAAGCACCCGGACTCAGCGATTCCAGGACGAACTGCGGACCCTGCGGAGTTACTGTGAGTATTCCTTTATGGAACATCCCACTCGGATTCCTCACTTTGATTATCCCCCCCTCTCGCGGAGTATAAATCAACAAAGCTAACTACCATCTCAAAGTGCACTGGTGACGACTCCTGCCTCAACGGGGTGTGCAGGCAGCCCAATCCCTGCCGTGCGAACGACTTCTGCAGTTCCGACGAGGCAACCTGCTTCTGCTACGAGACACGGTCCGGCAACGGCGTGTGCTACGAGAACGGCGGCGCCTGCGGCGCGCGCAACTGCCAGACCAGCCAGGACTGCCCCAACGGCGAGACGTGCATCGGCGAGGGCACAAACTGCTGCACGACGTCCGGTGGCACCGCGCTGTGCCCGGCCCCCGGGTCCACGGCGAGGATGTTCCGCCACCGCTCGGCGGCGTCGGGGCGTCGAGGCCCCTCCTCCAGCCGGACTTATATGCGCCGCGGGGACGGGGAGTCGCCGGTCGTGAAGCATGTCCCGTTTCACACTCCTGCTGTCGTGGTCTGAGATATGAACTGTAAAAGGATGACCCAGGGGTGTCTCAAGTCTTGCGACCTTTGTTTCGCATCATCTGAGACTATACTAGCGGACGTACACGGAGAGTAGTAATGGAGCGAATTTCGACAGAGAAAAGTGTACTCCTTGATTGCATGCGGTAAATCTGAAGTGGCTAAGACTGAGAAAAGCACGACCGTCGAGATGCTTCGAAATCAGTCATGTCTCATCACAAGCAGGTAGAGAACTGTTTGCGGCACATAACCTTTTGCTCGTCTTCAGTGCTCGGGCTACGACCTACGCTATGGCTATACCGTCTTGTCCAACGAAAGACCTTCAAGGCTGAAGTCTTTGAGCATATCGTCACCGTCTTCGATAACCCATCCCTCGGCCGCAATGAACTGTGTCAGATCCTCTCTCAGTGCCTGGACATCTTCGCCGTAGTCACCTCTCCAGCATTTTCTTGCAATGTCACCAAGATAAGCCCGCTCCAGGGCCGGTCCGCGGCCCTCACGAACCCAGCGGCTAACCGGAAGCGTACGGCTCCTGAATAACGCATTGATCTCTTCTCGATCCTGTGAAGCAGCCGGCCGGGCCGGCCACTCGCCCGTCATAAATTTGTAAATCATACAACCCACGAGTGAGATATCTGTGGCGCGGCTTGGGCTACTGACCTCGCGGAGAGGGTGGAAGTATGCACTTGATGTACTAAAACCGTTGATCTGCACACCACTGTGGGAGTAGGAGCGATAGTGTGCATCGGGGAAGCCGGCGATCGAGAGTTGGAGCGGCGGTACGTGTTCTGGTGACGACAGCCAGCACGAGTCGGCACTCAAATCACCTAGGACGATCTCGTTCGTGTGGAGGAAGGACAGGGCTGAGACCATGTGGAGCGTCCACTGGTACACGAGGGGAAGGTAGGCGGCGTCGATTCTTGGCTGCGGCGATGGCTGTCCGTCGCGGCTTGGGGGGTACAGCGCCGCCAGGTGTCGGGTGAGAAACTCAGTCAGAGGAATCGTCCCGCTTGGCATCTCGAGCAGTGGAAATCGGGTCCAGGGATCCGAGCCGAGGTAGTTGAGGATCCTGGGGTGCGGCAGAGCCGGGGCACCCACTACTGTCTGAGCAGCAGTCCCGCTGCCCTTGGGTGAGGGTAGGAGCTGCTCGTAGACATCCGTTGTTTTCCAGCAGCGGAGCGTGTTCGCATCGTAACGCCAGGCGGGATCGGGATCCTCGGCCCAGTCTTCGTGCGTCTCGTCCCACTCCACGGAATACATGACGAGCCTGCCACTGCCTGGCGAGTCTTCTTCCAGCATCACGTCGTGAAAGTCTAACAGGAACACGCTGGGCCTCGTTTCTCCTCCGTCTTCTTGTTGGATATAGTCTGACTGCAGCAGCGGTCGTGGCCGGGCATCCCGTCGCAGGGGGTCCAGGAAGACTCCCCTGGTCATGCCTGAGATCTCAGAGTAGCGCCGGCAGTTGATACCTTGCGTTGAAGACGGTGTGCGGTGACAATGTATCTCGTCCGCTAGTGGTTTGTTGACTTTTACGGGTCCCAAGTGGTGGGGGCGCGTTTGGAGTACTTCAAGGGGGCAAACAAAAGCTGAGAAGGCGGCGGCCGATCCCACTTAAATATTGCGAACTGTAGTTGTGTGAATTCGAGCGGAACGGCATAAAATCGGTGAAATACAAGCAGGTGACCCCTCCCCCACCACTCATGTTGGTTCACCTTGGTCTCGTTAACTCATGAGCGGCACTAGAGCTGCAGTTGGACTCAAAGTCAATGAAATTTCATCGGGGCCACCACGACAGCAACGCTGACTGTCTCGAGCTATGTCTGGGTCAATATCTCTGATGTGGTAGAATCTTCTATAGCCCGATCTGTTAGAGTTTACTGGCTGATATAACCAATGCAAAACCCGCCATCTCTCTATTACATTCCATTAATACTATCTAGTCATAAATTCCAAAAGACGTTTTACAGCGTCCACCAGAATAAGTCGAAGTCGGGCCGCAGAAACCCGAAGACAGCGAGCAATCGACAAACTGTGATGCGTTCAAATCAAGCACTTCAATACTGAGACCGCTGAGCGTGTCATCGTCGTCGTCGTCGCCATATCTGATAACCCAGCCTACGTCAGTCAGGTACTGGAGCACATCACGTCGAAGTGCTCCAGTGTCTCCTCCATATCCTCCATCCAAACACTTTTTCACGATGTCTCCGAAGTATTCCTTCTCCAACCTCAGCCGGCCTGCCGCTTCAGGAACCTGCCGCCAGGCATCCCACTCACTGCATCCCGTCATTAACCTGTAGATAAGATTTCCTACGAGGAATATATCTGTCGTGCGGTTTGGGTCCTTGATGTTGCTTAGGGGTGTTGGGTACCATATACAAGGGGGTGTGGCCCCAAGGATTTTCTGGGCCGCCCCCTTGCGAGTGTAGATAGCGTCCGGAAACCCCACTAAAAAGAGCCTGGTCGGTAGTGGCTGCAAATGAGATAGGTGCGTAGTAGAAGAGGTCGTGCTGGCGGACGAAAGCAGGCAGGACTCTTGGCTGATGTGACCGAGGATGATGTCATTCGCATGGACAAAGGATAGAGCCGAAACCAGATTGAGGATCCATTGATACACGAATGGCTGATACTTCGAGAGAACCCTTGATTTTCCAGACGAGGAGGAGTAAACCTGTGTTCGGAACCTCCTGAGAAATTCCTCCAGAGATATTGCACCCGAGGGCTTCTCGAACAGAGGGAAGCGCGTCCAGGGGTCAGACCCGAGGTATTTGAGCAGACTTGGGTGAATTGTAACAGATGAACCCTCAGCACGTGTAGCAGATGACGGCGAGAGCTGCTCGTAGACATCGGTCGTCTTCCAGCAGTCTGCAACCCTTTCTATGTAGCGCCAGTCGCCATTCTGCTCCAACTCGGGGTCGAAGTGGATGTCTCTGGACCACCGCGAAGGAATCAGGACGAGCCGATCGTCCCCTGGGCATGGCTCTTCGAGGTAGAGGCCGTTGCACTCCATCTGAAAGATCGTGTGCTGGTCTTTCGACTGGTCCTCATGCTGGTCTTCGCGTTGGACAGTACAATATGGCTGCCCGAGCGGCCTCGGGCGGGCGTCCTGGCGTTGTGGCTGCAACTCAACACGAATCGCTAACCGCGCCATTCTCGAGGATTGTGAGTGCTGGAGCTTTGGGTGCTGAGGGGAAGACTCGGACCACCATGACAACCAACAAACGGCCCGTACAGTGTGCTTTTATTGCCTAAGGTTGATGCGGGCGGCTATATCTCGGCTCAATACATTCAAGCAGCTGTCAAAAGGAGGACGACACTGCCCCAGCCCGCACAGCATGCCGAGACTCCGTCCAGTCCCAATGGAACAACACGTCCCAGCCTAACAAGCTCAGTTACATCTCACCGGTGCAGTGCCTCACGCACGCTCCGGCGCGTGCACGGCACGCTGTCCGTGCAGATCCACAGTATCGATGCGTTCCTCTCCTGGCACCGGTACTTACTGCTTGGGCTACTAGCCGATAACTGCGGGTATGCGGGGCGAGGCCAATGCCACGGGGGACTTCATGGGATCGGTCTTGTTCATCGCTCGAGTACTTTGGCACGCTGAATTCGGTGGAGGGGCACCCGTGGCATGTATCTCGGATGGGGTAAGTTTGATGTCTTTTGTCCCGTATCTTGTCCCTTTTCCCCTTATATGTTTGCTTGTTTGGCTATCAACTTCCTGATCTGGGTTCCAAGGGCGAGGAAGCACAACTCACCGGAATAAAGAATTGAAGATGACCGTGGCGGTGATTATGAAATTGTAAGCCCTTCGTCAGCCTAGTCGATCGCCGCCATCCAAGTCGATGCTTGATGACCATAGCCTATACAATGGCTGGACCTCTTTCATGCCATACAAGGAGGAGACAGTCTGGCTGGGGTCTGAAGCTGAGGGCGAGGGTGCTGTGTCTTGCAACAGCTACATGGAGGCAAGAGCAGTAATGTAATATGCCATGACTGTCCTCCGTCCTTTTTGGTTTTTTCCTTTCTTTTTGCCTCATAATCCTCTAAAGTCATCAAACAGCTAGCACAATGATGGAACAGAGGAACACTACCATTCCATCTTAGTACATCCCAGGTTTTCCAAGCAATTAATCGAATAGCGCACTGAGCATTGTAGGGGGTGGTACTCTTCAGTCGACGAGATGCGTTCGGAGGGGCTTTCGTAGTGCTAAAGTGTCGCAGATGAGAGCGCAGACGTCGGACAGTGCGCTGACTGCATCGAGCAGTCCTAGCTATCTCATCGTCAGCATATTTTTCACTTGTGATCATATACTCAAGTTGTTCGTGAGTAGCTTGTGCAAGGTTCGGCGCCATGTTGACTTAAGGTTAAAGATCGGTCACGACGGAGCGAGGAATCCCGAGTTGGGCGCGCAGGGTTGATGTGCGCACAAACCTTAAGTATCTACCACGTCTCGCACAGGGGTGTGTCGAAGAGAGAAGGTATTATACATCCAGGCAGCCATCTTTCCGGCCATTCTGATACGAATGCAAGGAAACCGTACAGTACCCTAGCTGCCTTGCGAGACTGACACTTTATCCTCCGCAACACGGGTCGTATTTAGGCACCTAAAACGAGGATTACACTACCTGCGGAGTAAAGCATAGGATTGGAGCGTCAGTCCCGTTTCTGTTCCAGCCAGGTGGTGAGTGTTCCCCGTAGTCAACCCCGCATTTCCTTTCGTTGCCTCGCTGCTGTTAGTCGCCCGCAGTTTGTGCCCACCATAATCCTAATGCTCGACAAGACTTGGTCTTTCATCACGAAACACGCGTCACACCACCGGAAGCCAAGAATCGTCAATTGGTCGAAATCCCAGGCCCAGAACACACTTACAGGATGCGCCTGTTGGAAGTCAACGAGGATGACAGCCACAGCCTTCGGGAGCATCCCCCAGAGGACGTCCCGCCATATGCGATCCTCTCGCACACCTGGAGAGCCGATGACCAGGAGGTTACCTTTCGGGACGTTTAGTATCGTACAGGACACCACAAAGATGGATATAAAATGCTTATATTTTGTGAGCAATAGACTGCGTCGGATGGCCTGAAACATTTCTGGATAGCAGCCAGGAGCTTCAAGAAGCGATCAACTCTATGTCTCATAGGTATGTACTCAAGGCAAGGCATTGTACGTAAGCGTTAGTGACTAGTGCCCTCTCAGCCGGAAATGGCTTCTGGGCGTAATGAATTGTATTCTATTGTACTAAAGACACTGAATTCTATGATCAATGCGCCTTTCCTGGCCCTCAGTCTATCAGTCATCAAGCTAAAAATGGAGAGGAAGCTATTTAAGGTGAATCTTGCCTGGTTCTGTAATGTAATACCTACCACGTAAGCTTCCGCGAGCGGGAAACACGAGCTCGATGCCCACCCGAGACCTCCCGCATTCGACCCGAAGCATGGATCCGTGAACCAATGTTACCCGTGTTTCACAACCGGTGATCTACTGTTCCTGTTATCTCTCGAATAGACGCCCTGTCTGATTCTAGCTCTGTGATTGGAGAAATACTGTTTGTGGCTTGGCAGCTGAGGATTGATTGTCTATGAACGGAGCCAATGCCTGGGATTAGGTCTTGGCTCTCCAATCGAGGCCCTGGGGCTTGGCCCAACACCTGTCGCAGCTGAACTGACCTTTCCAATTACCGTTGCTTATGTCTAAGCGCCTCTATGTCTAAGCGCCTCCATGCAGTGCTCTGGCCAGGAGGTCGTTGCAACTAGGCCGTCTCCATGGCCTTGATCCACGGCTATGCATCATGACATGGAAGTTGTCATAGCAAAGACGGAATAGGTCGTGAAGACCTGGTGGGCTGTGCGTCATGTACTGACTCAAAACCGGGGCTCAACGGGTATTTAAACTGGGATGTGCCGGCAATCCATTTGATTGTCGTGATACGGATCATTTCAAAACCCCTTGGCACGTGCCGACTTCAAAGAAAGAGGCATCATGGAGGAAAAATGGAAGCGTTGTTGGCACTGGATTTGGAATTTCGGTGAGGAAGCTCCCTGAGCACGACAGTCTTCGTCATTTAAGCGATCACTATCTAACAAATGATCAATTAGTCAATGTGGTATTCCCAATCCTCATCCTGGCTGGATGTCGAGACTCAACCTCGAGCGCCTTCAGTCTGTTCAATCCTTATCGGAGGATGATTGAGATGTTTGTCGGGGATGATTGCGCTAGTCTTGCCACGGAGATTATCCCCGACGAATATCGCATTAGTTTGACAAGTAAGTCTGCATGTTCACATCGCCGCTACTGATCGATTTGCTTACATCTCATCTTGCAATCTTTTAGGCTCCTGTCGTGTCTTCGGCGATGAGGTCACCTGCCGCTCCCACTTCCCGCCAGCCCTGGACTGGGTTCGCCTATTGGAAGCCGACATCGCAGCATCAGCAGACAACGAGACCATCGCCATCTGCACAGCGCCTTTTGCGACCGTGGTTGGCCACTTTCCGGCGACCAATGCAATGGCCGCGACTATCTTTGCGCTCCTTATTTCATCCACCGTCATGAGCGTCGTGGTCGTCGTTACATCGCTCATATCCGGAAAGGCCTTCGGACGCCCTGTGATGCTGGTGACAGGATTTGACGTAGTGCTTCTGGTGGTGTGCATCGTGCTGTACGTGATCATCGCGCAATACTTAATAGGGCCGTACACCCACACCGATATCGCGGCTGTCACGAGCGAAAGAGTGGATGACCTGGCTATCCTAGGCATTGGGTTCTGGCTTCTCATTGCCGCACTCGTCGCGCGGGTAATTGGGAATCCTATGGTCATCTGGTCCCTCATAACACTCCCCTTCAATCAATGCAATGGAGGCGATGCAGGACCTACAGGCGGATTTGCAGAGGACTGGAGAAGCCTCGCGGCCAGGGTGGACTATACAAATCGTATGATGCAGGATGATAAAAAAGCTAGGGAGGCACAGAGAAGAGATGAACGGGCACAGAGAAGAAATAAAGAGGCGCAAAGGCTGGAGAATGAGGCAAATCTCTATTTTCGGAATTATTAGATCACTCCCATGAGGTAAACTAGCACTTGATGTCGTACGATTCGCAAAGATAATATAGGAAAGCCATAGCTAATGCCCTGTCGGCTTTCACGATGGCGGATTTCCACTGACCTAGCTCAGCGAACTTGTAATATCTGGAAAAGAGTGAGCATCATATCACATAGTGGCTTGTGAATGACGTTAAGGACTTACTTCTTCTATTTACGCAGTAAATGTCATCACACGAACCCAATCTGTGTACAAGTCCGAAACGCCGACGCAATGTGATTCCCCAGTCCCCGAGTGTCCCTGCCTGCCAGCATGACATGCCTCGGGCCCGTGAACCGAGATTCGCCTCCTAGTCAATCAGACCACAGCTGCCCATAACGATATCACAATGCAATGCTCCTCGCAACTGCTCCCACTCCACCCACAAGGGTTTACAAGAGATCATCATACGTGTAACACATGGTCTCGTTCTCGGTGTCGAGCACATCACGAACCGTCAAGTCGGGCACGAGCCCGAGCGACGTCAGAACGGTGTCGAGCGTGAGCGGCTCGCAGGCGCCCCCCTCGGCGACATGATTGACGCAACCCTCGACTGTGGACGGTGTGTTAGCACTGGACTTCCTGTGCGGCACCCTGATGACCACTGATGGCATGATGTAAAGAAAACCGCAAGGGGGAAGCATGTCCGCAGGATATTATGTGTGGTCAAGGGGTCAAGGGCGGGACTCACCTCCAGAGTACCGTCTCTGGTCAGCGTTCTGCCAGCTCTTCCACTGAAAGTCCACGTACGCATGATGAAGATAGAAAATCGCCTTTTTTGTCCACCGATTAATTCGTCAGTTACACATTTGCTCGCCACTTATTCACTTGCAAGTGGTTGGATATGACTTACATCATAGGTCGAACCCCCGACTCTCGCCATCGTCGGACCAACCGCGTTATGCAACCGCGAGTGGTTGGTCAGCTCGACGCACGCGCTGTGCTGGGGGAGCGTTCCGGCGTTCTCGCCGCCATGGCAGACCTCTTGCATCTCCACGGTGACGCCGGCGCTGATCGAGGTCCGCTCGCCGCGGGCGACACACACCTCGCCGTCCGGGTGGAGGCGATCGACTAGGCCAACGAAGGGCTTGTTGTTTCATAGTTTTATCCTCATGGTCAGCTGTGTCTCTTTGTTCGGGAACATTGCGCTTCCTTGCTCTTCAAGCACCAGCAATGAAAAACAAAAGCCAGAGAAGAGATACAAGGGAAGCGATACAAGGGAAGAGGGGAGGAGGGACGAGGAAAAGGAATTCAAACTCACCCCGTCCGAGATGCAATACCCCGGGTGCCCCTCCTCGACCGGATACAGCGTGCCAAAGTACTCGGGCGTGAACAAGCCCGAGCCCGCAAGATCCCCCGCGGCATCCGTCTCGCGCCACCACGGCATGGGTCCCGCGTACCCGCACTCATCGGCCAGCAGCGTCTCATACGCGTGCAGGAAGTACCGGTGCCAGGGGAGGAACGTGTCGACCCCGTGGATCTGCCCGGACAGCGTGCCGTGCACGAACGCCAGCTCGTCCCAGATGGTGACGGCGCCGGGCCAGATCCCTCCGCGCGGCGGGGCCTGCGTGAGGCACTGCACCGCTGAGATGTAGTCGAGCTTGTCTGGCTCCGACATGCTGTTCCATTCGGGCCGGATCGAGTCTCGGCATGCCGTGCGGGCTGGGGGGTTGGTTTCGTCCCCCTCCTCGAACGAAGCAGTGGTAGGTGTGGTGGTGCTGTTGATGTCCTCGTCATCCCCGTTCCGGCCGCCGTCGAGGGCGTCCACGATACCATCTGCGATGTCGTTGACAGCGGGCTGCATGAGCTGGATGGCCTCCTCGAGTGTGATGGTCGGCGCGCTCAGCTCCGCTGGCGGGAATTGGACTTGTATGAGGTCGGAGTGTGTGTCCTGCCGCCGGCTGTGGGGAGCCGCCGAAACTGCGGCAGCTGCCGAGAGGGCCTGGACAGTTGTGGAAAGCTTCATATTGGGAGTGTTGTATCCTTCGGAAGAGTTGGATTGGTTCGGTGTCGGTGTTCGTCCAATGAGATAGTTTATTGTTCTTTCAGAGATGTGATTGTGTGGGCACGAGAATGATACAAAAGTGCGAGGATGCTCAAACCCTTTTGTACAAGTCTACAACTCGTACTCTCGTCCGGTCATCTCCGCCCAGAAAATAAAAAGCTTCAGGAGTCCAAAAATGGACGTGGTGAAAAGCCTATGTGGTTGAGGCTTGGGCCCTTCGCAGTAGATGTTTGGGGCCGCAGTAGATGCCTGTGGCCGCAGTTGCAGGTGCTCCATTCTGGGCAGGGCTGTGCTGCAAGCCATGGGTAAGGATGCTGTTCCTGGCTGCATCTTTGTCTCGCGGCCCGGGTATCTATCACCAAGATTTACTGGTTTTGGTGCGGAAGAACGTTCCATTGGCAAAGGTCGACTATTTCCCTTTGGCATAAGTCGAGAGACGGAAATTTGGACGTTGAGCCTGCCTGGAGTGAACAAAATTCCTTTGAAGTCTGTTGCAAACGATCGCTTTGACCCAACCATCGAGGCCTTACCAGTCTCATAGCATGAAAGTGACTGAGGCATACTTGGCAGAATTGTTATCGACTGCGCATATAAATCTAGAACAAACTTGCCAACGTCCTTTCCTCTTTCTCCACGTGCTGCTGCAATTGTGCATCGTGGCGCATGCGAGAGGAAGAGAAGCCTTAGTCAACCTGAGGCAACAAGGCATGGGTGCTGGAGACAGCCGAGAGAGAACAGGGCGGCCCATAGACAAGGATGTCCGTAAGCTTGTGTGGCCGTCCCCAGGAGATACCCGGGTAATTCCTGATTGGTCGACAGTCGACTCGATCTGACAAGGCGAAGCTGCTCTGCACGTGCCTGGTTAGGCTATCGTGGCCCCGGTCTCGCCTAATTTTGGGTTCATCCATGTAGTCGGCGAACTAGGACAGACAGACTCTGTCATCTGTGGCTGTGTGCCCATGTTGCCGTTTATGCGCCATCCCATTGGGCAAAGTATTGGCTTTGGGAAAAGAAAACACCGTGAACTGTTGAAGTATTTATTAATAACTACCCCAATGGCTTTACTTGCCCTTCACGTATTAAAAGTCGCGCTAGATTACGGGTTTGTTTACCTAGGGTAGTCTCAAACCGTAAGCCTTACCCAATGTATTCAGTAGCTTTACGTACTAATTAAGGCGCAGTGATAGGTAAGGAGCTGACATATCGCTTTTACTAGGTATTCTTTAGAACGGCTCTAAGACTCCTAGTGTGTAAAGAATACTTGCCCCCAGTTGTCTCGGCAGCTGGGATAAAACTCGGTCTCCATATCCAGCTCGCTGACATCATCCTCGGTCGGATTTACATTGGCAATACATGAAAGACTTTTAACTTGATAAACCATCATCTCATCGAGTCTCAGACTGATCCAACTTGACAACATAAATTTCATTACGATATTCGCTAGTAAAGGACGGCTGACTTGAGCGAGAAGCAAAGACTCAGCTGTAGTCTTGGTACTTGACCCCCGCCTCCTCGGCAAACTTCTTGTACGCCCGATCGTACTGCTCATACTGTTTGATGAATCGCTTCGCCGTCTTCATCTCCTCCCGCCCGACCTGATGCCGGTGCGCAGCATCGGGCCCGTCCGCGACCCTGACGAAGCGCGAGTACGTCCATAGCTCCGGCAGCGGCGTGTGCTGCGTAAGCCCCTGCCCGCCCCAGATCTGCATGCACTCGTCGATGATCTTGCACACGACGTTGGGCACGATGATCTTGCTCTGGGCAATGACCCTGCGGCCGGCCTTGTTGCCGTAGAGGTCCATGGTGTCGGCAGCGTTGAGCACGACGAGGCGCAGCATGTCGATCTCGAGACGCATCTGGGCGACGCGCTCAATGTTGGAGTCGAACTCGCCGATGAGCTTGCCGCGGGGCTTCTTGCGCGGGTCGTTGCACCGGATCAGCGCGAGCTCGTACGCCCGCTCGCACTGGCCGATGAGTCGCATGCAGTGGTGGATTCTGCCCGGGCCCAAGCGGCCCTGCGCGATCTCGAACGCCCTGCCGGCGTCGAGGATGATGTTTTCCTTGGGCACGCGCACGTTTTCGTAGAGGTACTCGCCGTGGCCCTCGGGGGCCCAGTCGTAGCCCATGATGGTGAGGTTGCGAACCTGGGTGATGCCGGGTGTGTCGCAGGGAACGATGACGGTGGTGTGGCGGTTCCATTTCACCGGGTTGGCCGGGTCCGAGCAGCCCATGAGGATGTAGAAGCTTAGCTCCTTGTTCCAGAGGCAGTTGCCGTACAGCTTGCGGCCGTTGATGACGACCTCGTCGCCCTCGATCTTCATGTCGATGGCGATCTGGGTCGCGTCGGACGAGGCGCGGTCCGGCTCCGTCATGGAGTAGGCGGACGAAGCGGTCCCCTCCATGAGGGGCTTGAGCCACTTCTCCTTCTGCTCCGGGGTGCAGTACTTTGCGAGCAGCTCGATGTTGCCTGTCTCGGGGGCATGGCAGTTCATGGTCTGGGGTGCCCAGTAGACGCGGCCCATGATCTCCGCGCAGCAGGCGTACTCGAGGTTGGTGAGCCCGGGGCTCTCGGGGAAGTGGTTGGGGAGGAAGAGGTTGAAGAGGCCGCGCTGCTTTGCCTTTTCGCGCAGCTCGTGCATCAGCGGCGGTGTGGCCCAGCGCTTGTGCTCGAGCTGGTCCTTCATGATGCGCTCCCGCGGGATGCACTCGGTCTCGACAAAGTCGTACACGGCCTGGATCTTTTCAATGGCAATGGGCCGCAGCTTCTGCCGCACCCACGCCGGGATGCGCTCAAAGGCCGGGCCGTTGAGGGCCGGGTTTGTCAGGCCAGACGTCATGGCGATGTGGTTGTGACTGAGAGTGTGGCGATTTGAGCGTGTATTATGAACTGGGAAATTGGGCAACGCAGAAGCCGGGGCGAATGGGTGATGATATGTGAGCGAGCACAAAGAATGCTGGGCACCTTGCAAAGACGAAGCTGCCCGGGGTGACAGATGGTGAGTGTCAAGAAGGAACCTTGCTGTCAACTGGGCAGGAGCATGTAGAGCCCTGTTAGAATATTGTGCCTTTTCTTTGAAAGGCAGGAGAAAAAGAAACGTCGTTGGAGAGGCCCTTGGAAACAGCCGCAGAAAGCCCTGGCTCAAGGGACCAAACAGCCAGCATCCCATCACTTCACAGCCTCGGCGCAAATACAGTCCCGCTGGCTCGCACAGTCGACCTCCTGGCTGCACGCCCCCAAAACCCCAGCGACGACTAACACCACGTCCACTGAGCTAAGGCACAAGCCCCGGCTCTTGTCTCCCCCACACCTCCCCCACACTCTTCCCCCTCAATTCCCGCGGCTCTTTGCGGGGCTGCCATTGGGCGCCCTTTTCCGGGCATGCCACCGCTTCGTGCACAAGAAGTAGCATGAGGATTGGATTGTAGCTGAGTGAGAGCAATGGATCGGGCATCGTTTGGGGCAGAAATTCAAGTATCGCCTAGAGGCTTCTTAAGTTATTGGTACAA
Organism: Microdochium trichocladiopsis; assembly: GCF_020744255.1. Lineage (NCBI taxonomy): Eukaryota > Fungi > Ascomycota > Sordariomycetes > Xylariales > Microdochiaceae > Microdochium > Microdochium trichocladiopsis. The sequence goes on from NW_025763554.1 coordinate 1,465,557, forward strand.
TTACCAGCTGCGTACGCAGAAAGCTCGTCACAAAGCAGCAGAATGGACACATCCACGCTAGTGATTGGCAAGAGACAGGCCACAGCAGTGTTAGACCACTAGACACCAGAACCAGAAGACACAAAAGGAAGACATCATCCCTCGATATTTGTGCAAAATATGGAACACCAAGACTGATTTGCCAAAGCTTATCGTGAACTGCATCGCATGGAACAATCAACACCGAAGCTTCCCCACCTATCAAGGAATAATCTTGGCCGCCCGGAACCTGTCAAAAGCAGTCCACCACGCCCCCTTGGCATCCGTCTCCTCCTTCTCCTTGCCCATCAGCGCGTGGGCCTTGCTCATATCCAGGTGCCGGTCGAAATTGAACATGGTCATGATGAAGTACGGGAACCCGCCAAAGCTGCGGTCGTTGCCCGCCCGCCCCGTCTTGAGCCCGTGCTTCTTCTCCAGCTCCTGCCACTCTGCAAAATGGTCCGCACAGTACTGCGTCGGCTGCGGTCCCGATCCTCCCGGAGGAGGGCCCACGCCCTTGAGCCCAAAGTACTCGCAGATGATGGGCCACTTGACGCTCCAGCTGGAGGGCTGCGCATTGTCCGCGGCGTTGAAGCGCTGCCCGGAGCTGATCTCTGGTCGGAGTGAGGCGAGGATGGACGTCTTGGCGACAATGTCCTGGGAAGAGTCGTTGCAGAGGATCTTATAGGACTGCTCGGTGCCGGGGAACTGGACCTCCGCGCCCCTGCCGTTGACCGCGGCGTACAGGGAGAGGTAGGTTGCTAGTGCTTGCCTGTGCTCCGGGGTCAAAGAGAATAATCATCAGCTCCAGCTCAACCGATTCATGCAGATTCTCAACGTATCGCCGACGGAGTGGGCTGCCATTATTGAACAAAAGTAAGGGCCACGAAGGGGGAACTCACGCCAGGCAGTAAATATTGTTGTTCGGCACAAACCCGACAATCACGTCCGGAATCACATCGCACCATGTCCAGGCCTTCCCCTTGGACATCTCCGCGAGCATGTCCATCTGGCTGTAGTAGAACATCTCGGACGCGTAGGGCTCAGGGATGCGCGGCAGCGATTCCTTCAGCGGCAGGTCCTTGGAGAACGGGAACTGGTCGATCAAGTGCACGCCGTATGCTTTGGTGCCCGTGGGCAGGACGACCTGGGATCGGGGGTGGCAAGGGTCAGTTTTGAATCCGTGAGGAAAGCTTCGGTCCCTTGAGGAGGCGCTGAGGGAACTTTGTTTGTCATGCCGACGAGGCTACTCACGAATTTCAGATTTGATGAAATGTTCTCGACCGACGAGACCGCGCGCTTGATCAGCTCGACGTTGATCTCACACTCCTTCTTCCCGTCCGGGTCCATAATGTACGCTGCACATCATTCACTGTTCAGCCAATGTCCCGTATCCGGCTCAGTGCCAGCCAGCCGAGAAGCCTACCGAAAAAGTATACATGCGTGATCTGGCTCGCATGCTTGACGCGCTCCTTGAGCTCTGCCTCGAGCCCGTCCTGGCCCTTGGACGTCAGGATGTCGACGCCGCTGACAATCTGCAGCTTGGGCGAGTCGGGCCACATCGCGTCCTGCGCCGTCAGCGGCCGGTTCGTGAGCGCCGTCACGCTGTCAAACGTGTCCGCCGTCGGGTAGCCCTCCAGGATGAGCCTGGTGATGGCCCAGCCCGTGATGCCGCTGGCACCTTTTTTTGGGACGTAAGTGTTAGTAGACTGGAATCTTTGGAAGACGGCAGACGTTGTAAGGGAGGGTCTTACCAAAGACCAGTGCGTGGTTGCCAGGCATCTTGCTACTAGATGCGAACACTTGATGTGCGGATGTTTCGGATGTGAAATGATGACACTCGCTTGCTGTTTGTTACACGCGCAACAGCAGAAGCCTACGAGAATGCGATGAGAAGAGTACACAGAGACCTAGAAGCACGATGAGGTAGGCGCGCGGGGAAAGAGCTGTAAGCCGGGAGACCTTCAAACTTTCAAAGTCGTTGAAGACGTGACCTGAACCGCCCAAGGAGCTGCCGACTTCAGGCTTCACGTGCCGTGCGGGGAAACTTGACTGTCAGAGTGGGGGACGCATTTCTGCTTGATTGCTCCACCTCTGGCAGCCGGGTGATTGTTTGCGAGATGAGATTTACCAAGCCAGCTTGGAAGAGCAGCCACGCACACGGTCTCAATTTGCAGCAAGTTGTCTTCCTCTTGTTATTGTGTTCTCGGTAGTTGTGCGTCCTGTTTGCGAGGAGAAACGTCATTTTCAGGGGCTCCCTATGAGTTTCTTCCACGATGTTCATGATGGCTACAATGGGGATCTTCACGGCCGAAGCTCACCTCGCCATGACAAGATGAGTTGATGCATTGGCCCTGAAATTGATACCTAGGTAGCCTTTGATCCTGTGAAGGCCAGCACGAGACAAGCTCGAATCATGGTCTAATGACCGACTTCTTCAAACATGACTCAAAAGCACGGTAATTACCCCCAGACCTGGCGCGGTTCACTACCTTAAGCTGTGCTCACCATCAGATGGTGGGAGACGCAAGAACCTGACGACAGCGAGTCGGGTGACGACTGGGACAGCCACAAACACCAGTCAGGGGAACTTGGGGGAAGGCGGCACACCCCACATCCTTGTCCCCCAGATTTGAGAGACGCCCACTTCCCCGCGCCTCGGGGGCGGCTCGCTCAGATGATTCAGTGGGCTCACAGGGGGTCCAGACCAGGGAAAACCTTAGCCGCGCGCTGGTCTCGTGTCTGTAAAGCTAGCCTGAGCGGCATGGCGTTTCGGACCCCCCTCGGAAAAGATCCACAAGCGTCTCCGAATCTCCTAGCCTTTGTACGCTGCGTAAGGACTGCAGGATCCCCCAACTGGCAACACGGAAATGCAGTTCCTCGGGGCACAACTGCCAACAATGCTTGTCCACATGCTAGCTTTCCCACCACTCTGTTGGGCACGGTTGGAATTTTGTTCACAGTGGTGGTTGTATGCTCCACAGCCTCGCTGGCTGCTTGATATCCGGCCTCGACTCCTGTATACGTGGGTCGTTGTCGGATACCTTCACGCAGCTATCGACGCTTTGCTGCTATCGTAGCCTGTTGCATGCTGGCAAAAGTTCCCTTATCGTCCCGTTCACCCTGCCCGTAGCCGCGGTCTTGTCAATGCCTCGTCTCGTATCTCATGCCACTGTGAGGTATCTAGTCGTGCTCGACATCGGTGCTCGACATCCGAGAGTGTTCCTTGTTAAAACATAGTTTGCCACATATGTTCTCCCTCTCTGCCTTCTACTTCTTCAACTTCTCCGACTGTCTCGTCTCCCAATCAGTGTCATTGTGCTGCACATCTTAGCGACGTTGCTTTCCCCGAGCCTGACACAGCTCCTCTCTCATAGATCAAAACGACTGCCAATGGTTGAGCCTTCTTCCCCTTTCCCCCGAGTACTCGCCCCGAACGAGAACTCAACAAGAAGAGGACCTTCACAGAATACAGCACGACGACGATGTCACCATCAGCCGAGTCCGCCGCGGCCCTCGCCAAGGAAGGCGTCGCGCCAGCCATGGACGTCGCCGACACCGAAGGCCGCGCGAACGGCACCGTAAACGGCCACGGCACAAACGGGACCACCAACGGGACCACCAACGGCCACGCTGTCGCTGCTGCTCCCGACAATGGCGCAAACACATTCTACTACCCCAAGGAGGTGCCCGCCAACACCCCCTACGAGGTCCTGCAGCAGTACCATTCCAAGCCGACAAAGCTGCGGGTTGCATGTATCGGAGCGGGTGCGTCGGGCTTGTGTCTGGCGTACAAGATGGTGAGTCTCTTTCTGCGGACCGGGTCTGTTCCCTGGCTGGAGTGGCTTTTCTAATTTTTTGTATGCTGCTTTAGGAGAGGCAAATGGTGCCCGGAAGCTGGGAGCTCACGCTGTTCGACAAGAACCCGGTCTTTGGCGGCACCTGGGTCGAGAACACGTACCCGGGCGTGGCATGCGATGTAAGTCTGTCCGTCCTATGGGAGCTCAACAACGAATACCCCCATGATCTCTAACCCCGACAACTGGAGATTTAGATCCCTTCCCCTCTGTACACGTACACGTGGGACCCCAAACCGGACTGGTCGCACTACTTTGCGTACGGCGGCGAGATCCGCGAGTACTTCAACGAGTTTGCGCGCCGGCACGGCTCGGAAAAGTACATGAAGCTCAACACCAAGGTCGTCGAGGGCAGGTGGGACGAGCAAAAGGGCGTCTGGAACCTGACGCTCGAGGACCAGCGGACCCGGGAAAAGTGGCACGACTGGTGCCACTGCCTGGTCAACGGCGCGGGCATCCTCAACAACTGGAAGTGGCCCGACATCAAGGGGTTCGAGACGTTCGCGGGCCCCAAGATGCACTCTGCCAGCTGGGACCACGGCGTCGACTTCAAGGACAAGACGATTGCTGTCATCGGCACGGGCAGCTCGAGCGTGCAGATTGTGCCCGCGCTGCAGCCCGTCGTGAAGAACATGAAGGTGTTTATGCGCTCGTCGACCTGGATCTCTCCTCCCTTTGGCGGCGGCGTGCTCGAGGAGGACCTGCGCAAGCCGAAAGAGGGCGAGGACAGCGGGCCACAGCCGGGAAAGCGGCAGTACACGTTCACCGACAAGGACAAGGCCAAGTTCAAGAACGACCCAGAGTACTTCCTCCTGTTCCGCAAGCGCATCGAGGCCGAGATCAACTCCCTCTTCGGCATGTACCAGCAAGGGTCCGAGATGAACGACGCCTTCCGCGCCGCCATCACCGAGGAGATGCACCGCCGCATCGGCCCGGGCCACGAGAAGCTCAAGCAGTTCATCATCCCCAAGTGGTCACCAGGCTGTCGCCGCATCTCCCCAGGGGACGGGTACCTCGAGGCGCTGGTGCAGGACAATGTCGAGACGGTGTTTGGCGGGATCCGCGAGGTCACCCCCACGGGTCTCATCTCCGACGACGGCACCGAGCACAAGGTTGACATCCTCGTGTGCGCGACGGGCTTCGAGGTCGCCTTCAAGCCCGCGTTCAACCTCGTCAACGGCGATGGCGTGTCGCTCAACGAGGACTGGGGCGATGATGGGGTCAACTTGTACCTTGGCGTTTCGGCGCCGCGGTTCCCCAACTATTACACCATCGTTGTAAGTTTGTTGACTTGAGAGAGCATTCCATTTCCAAAGATGAAGTCTGCTACTTGATGAGTTATCATTGTTAATCTATTGTCTCTTTAAATTCACAGGGCCCCGGCGCGACATGGTCATCCGGCACACTGCTCCCCTCGATTGAGACGACCATCGAATACTCGATCAAGATGATGAAGAAGATCCAGCATGAGAACATCCGGTCCATCGCCGTGCGGCAGGATGCCGTCGACGATATCTATGCGCACTTTGACGCGTTCCACAAGACGACCGTCTTCCAGGAGGAGTGCCGCTCCTGGTTCAAGGCCGGCAAGGAGAAGAGGCGGATCTATCTGTGGCCGGGATGCGTATGTCGTCTCTTTCCTTTTGTTCTCTCTCTCCCTCTTTCAAATTGGTCAAGGCTGTCAATCACCATCATGTTTCGCCTCAACTGTCCTTAGTCATGCCTTCCACTTCATGGCTATCGTTGTTCTACCACCCACTCCTTGGGACCTCTTCAATCCTGAGGGTGACTCATCTTGTATCACAAATCAACTAACATGAAACGTTGCGCCGCACGCACAAACAGACCATCCACTTCCTCAAGACGATCAAGGAGCCCCGCTTCGAGGACTACGCGATCCGCTACCGATACCCGAACCGCTTCGCCTTCCTCGGAAACGGCGAGATCAAGGCCAACGTGACCAAGGACGTGCTCGGCCTCAGCACGTACGTGCGCTCCAGCGACCACGAGTGGTCCGTCGAGTAAACAACTCAGACTCTGTTTTTTGGCCCCTCGACATTCACACATGCCGCAACTGTATTATGCTTGCAACCACACACGCACATACAACACATGCATGCATCGGGTTACAACATGGTTGCATGCGGGAAATAGGTGGATTGGCGGGCATGGGGGGGTTTGAATTGTTGTGCATCTGCAAGACGGACTGGGAGGCGGGGATTGCACACCTGCCTTCGTAATGACAGGCCGACGCCCTCAAGGTATGCGAGATGCACGCATAGTTCAAGATTGGGGCCGTCACGATCTCATGGCTTGAGTGGGGTGGCATTGCAGGACGGGTAGGGGAGAGATGATCCTGCGGGTTGTGGGGGTGTGTCGCATGGGGGGATGATCAGTACTCTCAGTTTCCCCGCTGCGACCCCATGCGCGGACCATCCTCGTCGGTCGTCGGGCTACGCCTCCCTACACTAGCTTCACCGGCCTGGCTGCTTTAGACGGGGACCTGCCCTCCGAGCGGGGGTCTGAGGTAACTCGAGAGCGACCTTTTATTGGACTGAGCACCTAGCAGCTAGCAGGGGCGAGGTTGGACGAAACACGTACGAAGCTGGGTTTGGACTGTTTGCGCCCATACATGTGTTGGCGTCCCTTGGAGAAGAGGTTTGTCGGATGCTGGCTTCCTCTACCGCAGGCGTTTTGCCATTTCTCATTGTCGACATGTTTGTTTTCCATCCAGTAGGCGATCATAGTTGAAACGAAACTGCATCATGACCAGATTTGTTGAACAAAGTCAACCCACGACATCGGGAGAAAGTATTGGGCTAGCTCGCCCAAGCCGGCTGTATCTGCCTTCGCTTTTGTGACTTGCCCGCCCAGATGGCGATGGCTGGCTCGCTGGGACGAAAGGCTAACCACGCCAGCAGGGACGGCTTGCTTGTCACCGCTTGCACATGCTCTTGAAAGCCAGCATACCCAGGAAAAGAAGCAGAGGCCGTGAAGAGGTCTTGAAGGGTCTAGTCGGGCCCCAGGTGACGGATGACGATGGCCTTATCAGATAGCTTCATTCAACAACCCGGAGCTTCTGCCGATAGTGCACGGGCAGGCCACTAGGGCATGGTGATCAAGAGGGGCTGCTGCGAGAAGAAGATGGAGCGCTGTGGAATGTGTGACAGTGCCACAGGGTCGGCACATGCTCCTGAACAGAAATGCTGATCATGGATGACTACGTCTTATGCTGTGTGCCGAACCGGCCCTTGATGATGCAGACATACAAGCATGCTTGCCACTATGTTTACCTCTACCGGGCGGTCCGGCGATCTGGGCGACCTGATTGAGCTTGTTGAACAGTCCGTGGCCCCAACCATAACGACTTGGCTTGAGTTGTGCGAACCTTCCCAGGCGGCGAATAGCATCGTGATTGGCCAGGCCCACCCAGAAGCGGTAAGAGCGCAGGCCCCACCCCCCTTCCTGGACGTGGTCTGTGGTCGTGGACAAGGCAGGGAGCCTTGAGTCTGGGACCCCGGATGGGCTTTGCAGTCTCTCGCAGCGACGGTCGTTCTCCAGAGATGCCATGAGGCGCCGACCCTGTGACCACTTGGCTGAGACTGCACAAGAAGCAGCCAACCATTGTGCATCGCTCGAGATGTGGTGTGGTTTGAAGTCCCCGCAACGGCCGCATGCCTGCTCCAGCTTCGAGGTAAGGAGAGGTGTGGTTGAGAGCCGGCACAGAAGCGTTTGCTGTGTTTGGCGTGAGACTTGGCCGTTGTTGGCCAGCCAGATCCAAAAGCCGGGGCAGCACCTTGCCACAGGGAGCTTGGGCGTAGCGCGACGCCACCGTGCCTGGATCGTGACTCTTCCCTGCTGGAATGCTACTAGGAAGCACTGGAAAAGCCGTCGTCGACGTGCTGGAGCCCGCCTTGGAGATGCAGACGTCAGTGCCAGTTACACAAGACAGGGGGGTGGGAGCTGCCTGGCTTCTGCCACTCTGGGACCGCACCTTTGTCACGGCTCACCTGGATGTTGCAGGTTCGGAGCAATCGCCGTCCGTGGCATTCGTGGCATGGAGGGCGGTGGGAGGAAGCTGAGGCGAGTCAGGAGAAGCGCTGGGCAAGCAGGCGCGCGACTCAATGCGGGGAAGGAGCACCCCGGGCAAGGATGAGGGTGGGACTGGAAGGCACGGCTGCCAAGGTTGTGGGGTTGTGTGGAGGGTGCGGGGGGTGGCTGCAGCCTGAGGCAGGGGGCCCGCCCCGCTGCCTGGCCTGCCGGCCACTCTGAACTCTGCTGCACCGTCCCAGGTCGTCGTTGCCAAACTCTGCTGCTCAGAGCCTTTATGGTATAGCGCAGACTCGCGTGCTCCAAAGCAGCCGATCACCCTCTCCCTGACCCAGCCATTCCTCGGCGCATCGGTCGCCGTGCTCGCCCTACGATCTCCAGCAAACCACCCTTGCCTTCTCGGTCCCCTGCCTGTGCCTGTCAAGAACAGCGAGAGCAGGCAATCCCGGATGTTAGCAATGGCTTGAAGTGGTTGGGAGGACATCTTCATGCTTGACAGCCGTCATCATGGGCTTTCACGATGGGCGTCTTGTGCACACCAGCGGGCTACGGCTAGCTCTCAGCTGGGGCAACTCGACATCAGACCACGAGACACGATTGGATGCTGTTTCGGGAAAGGGCGCTCGACACCATTCGGATCGCAGCCTGCTGCCCCAGCCCAGCCCAGTCCAGCCTGTGCCGCAGTGCTCGTTCCTCATGCCCGCTCGACCCCGCTGCGCCAACCTTGGCTCGTCCTTGCTCTAGCCGCCTACTGCCGTGGCAAAAGCTGCCATTGTCGTGTCGTGTCGTCGTCGTGCCAGGTTCCCCAGCCTAGCCCTCCATGGTGGCGTAGCATCCCTGAGGCTACCGCACTGGGCTGCCTGGACCCCAATCCCTATTCTCTTCCAGTCCAGCGGCGCCCTTCTTATTAGACACCCCGGTCGTTATGGCTGTCGGAGCTCGGATAGACCAAATTCCCCAGACCCTCCCTTCCCCAGGTTGCGATGCCCGCATTCGTACGGAGGAATAGTCTCTGAGCTCACTGGCCACCAGCAAGGGTCTAGTGCTGTCCGAGAAGAGGCCCGCCTCGTGCTACCCCGTCCCTTGATGATCCGCTGCCCATGGGGAAAGCGGGTTTTGCGAACCCTTCCGGTCTCGTCTCCGACCACTACCACTTGCCCCAGTTCTAAGCTCTACCTCTCTTTGCACCTTGGAATATACGTGGATCTATGCAACTTTGCACCATTCATCCACACAATTCATCGCTGATACAGCTGCTCTCGTTTGTCGCCCTCAGTCTTCACCGTAGGGTTCTATCTATTCGCTCCAATATTTCTCACGTCTCGGGTCTCCTACCAACATTGTTTCCCATTGTGAATGTCACTTTTCGAGGGTCGCCAGCACCATGGCAACCACTTCCAACAAGAAAGCCGCCGAGGCCGAGGCCCCAAAGCCAGACGTGTCGAACCAGGAGAACGTGACTGCTCGGTCCAACTCGACAAAATCTGCCAACAAATCACAAGTCCGCCATCGTGCCTCAGTGGCGTGCGCTTCATGCCGTGACCGCCGCATCCGTTGCGTCGTTCCCAAGGGTGAAAATGAGTGTACGCAATGTAAGCGGACAGGCACAGAATGCATCATCAAGAACGATGATGAACGCAGGCGGTAAGCAGGCCCCCATCAATCTTGACATATCGCAATTTGCATTCTGACCAGCTCTTGTCGGCACAGACCAATTTCCAAGGCGTACATGTCATCACTTTCAGATCGCATCAACATGCTCGAAGGAATGCTCCTTGACAAAGGCGTAGTTCCACCTCCGCCCCGGCATCCGCCCAAGACCAGGCATGGTTCGCAAACAAAGACGGAGGATGTGCAAGACAACGTTGAAGGATCTCCAGAGCCCGAGCACAAACAAGCAAATGGACTGCGACAGTCTCCAATTGGCGAGGTGCCGTCACCTCCCGACTCAGCAAGTGACGACTACGTCATGCATGACAGCCCTGGATGGCCCGAAGGTGCCAATGTGGCCGTTACAGACTTCCAGCCTCTGCCCAAAGAGCAATCGCCATTCCGCAATCTGGACCCCAAGCAGGAAGATATCGTGCATCGCCTTTTGTCTACCAAGGGCAACTTATCATTCGATCAGTTGTCCGGGCGTCTGCGGTTCTTCGGTCCCACAGCCAACAGCCATGTGTACGCCGACTCGGCAGACAAGTACGATGCACGCGAACCTGCCGAACAGGTGCGGCGAGCTCAAAGAATCATTCGCTCGCTGTCTTCTGATACCTACAATTACCTGATGGACACCTTTTGGGAGTACTACAACAGCGTCCTGCACGTGATTGACCAAGAGGCATTTGAGGGCGATCGCGACTCGCAGAACCCTAAATTCTACTCGTCCTTCTTACACATCACGGTTCTCGCCATGGGCTACTTCTACTCGGACAAGACACGAGACGACATGAAGCGGATTACCCTCGGCAGCCGCGAGAGCACATTACACCGCGAAGCAAAGTACATGCTCGACACAGAGCTTGAGAAGCCCGGCGGCATTTCCAGCGTACAGGCCTTGCTTATCCTCGGTGATCTTGAGTGCGGTTTGGGACGTGACAACACCGGGTGGATGTATGCGGGTAAGTGTCCGACGCCAGCTACAGCACTGCTTTGCAGTTAGAGACTAACAGCTGAAAAGGGATGTCCAATCGACTGGCATTTGACGTCGGCCTTCACCTGGATTGCAGCAACAATGGACTCCCAGAGAGGGATGTCCGAATCAGACAAATGGTCATGCGATCGTGCATCCTGTATGACAAGTATTGGGCACTGTTTCTTGGAAGGCCCACGAGTATCAAGAGCCAAGACATCGGCATGGATCTGCTAGCACAGCGCTTCACCGAGCTCATGTCACCAAAGTCGGCCAAGTCATTGAAGCCAGCATCGTTGGCGGACCAGAGACTCGAGATATACGAGCAACTGTACGAACTCATGGAGCTTGCCGGTCGCATCGTCGAGATTCGCGACATCAAGAGCAAGCGCCGAGTTGGAGACCATGATGTCTTCTCAACAGGAGAGGTCGAAGACAACGCTTACCTTCACGTGGTTAACCTTGACCGACAACTCCAAAACTGGTACAGACGGCTGCCTGATCATCTGACATGGAAGCCGACAAACATCAAGACTGCAGAGTTTCCCTTCTTCCTCCTGCATCAACAATACCATGTCACCATGATCTTACTGCACCGCCCTTGGGCAAAATACACCACCATTGGGAGTGCTGGCACAGGGACCAGTTCGCAGCCTAGCCCTGGTAGCGTCATCTCGTCGCCAGTTCGAGGGCATCATGATCAACTCTCCACAGCCAACAATGGACAAGCTCTGGGCCTCGGTGACCCAAACAGTCTTGTGCACGACAGCCGCACCTCCTTGTCGAGGAGCATATGCACACAGCAAGCCATTCGGGTTGCCCGGATCTTCTGGCAGCACCGTCAGCGCTTCGAGGGCAAGCGCATGTTTGTGACCGGAATCCAGCATGCGGGAACCGCCTCCATCGCGTTGATTGCTGCGTTGGCGTACCAGCAGAGTGAAGCAGAACGGCGCAGCTACATGAGCTACCTCGAGATCCTGTCGCAGGCAATCAATGACATGAGTGAGACGTATCAGCCTGCCGAGCGGATGGACAGTCTGCTCGAGGCCGTACTGACCCAGGTCCGCGGCGACGCCCCTGAGAATTGGCATCTGCGCACAAACTCATTTGCAGGAAGCGTGGCCGCTCACTCTGGCAGCCCATGGCCCGACAACAGCGCCTACTCTATGCTGCCGGTGCGCAGGGAGCACCCAGATGCAGAATATGCAGGGGTCAATAAGAAGCGCCTGCGTCCTGGACCGAGCCGTCGCGCCTCAGAGATCCCACGGCCCCGGCCGACTTTCGGCACGGCATCGTCTGCGGCAAATCAGCTGCCCTCCTCGTCGCACTTGTTGTCCAACAGTGGCCAGCAGCACGCGTCCCAATCCTTGTCCGGCTTCTTCCCGACATTTGGAGAGTCCACGCCGTTCTTCGACACGATGAACGGGTCCGCGATTGACATAGATCACAACGACGATGTCCCGACCACCCGTAGTGTAGCTGCTGACGACTATGTCCTTGTACCGCCACCAGCCGACGACTGGTCCACGATGAACGGTCTAGCCGGCGATGATCCCGCTGGCCACGGGACAAGTTGTCATGACTTTGGCTTCCAGATGTCTGACTTTGTCTCCAGTGGTGCTCCAGGCATGTCCGCGTCAACTCCGTCCCTACATGATCCTCGTCTGACCGGCAGCGTGCTGAGTGGTCTCGGCGCGAGCAGCAGCCATCTTCACCACCTACATTCTGACAATCACGCTGGTGGAACGCTGAGCGGTGACGAGCACAAAGCAATAGGCGAATCGGCCATGGAATGGATCAACAACGAAGGCACGGGGCTGAACTCGGTAATGGGGATCGAGAATAATGATATCCAGGATGCGAGTGATGGGCGCAGTAGCCGGCTCGGGGCCAACTCAAGTGCAGGCACTCGCAACCACGAGCTAGACTTTTTCAGTTTCTGATTGTTGCTCAGCGAAGTCGGCTTGATGTTTGAAAGGCTGCAAAGATTTCGGATTATGGGAGATGATGATGTGATTCGAAGTCTCTCTGCTCGTATATTTGCTTGGTTAGCGTCTGGATTGGAGATTGGTTGTGCAAAGTGTTTGGGCGAAAAGTTACCCTTCGAGGTCATTATTTGATATCCCAGGAATGGTTGCGCTCAGGTCGAATTTTTGTAAGGACTCTTCATGGCCCGGAATGTAGAGCATGTGATTGAAGCAGGGTAATAGTTATGAAAAGCCAAGTTTCGACTGTCCGCGAGAAATACCAGATTGAATTTCAACGTCAATGACAACGTCCGCGGTCCAAGATGTGCAGGTTTATCTATACAAATGGGGGTGTAGTCCGCGTTGGGGATATGGTCCGACAATCACACGACCAAATCACACCGATACATCGGACCTGGCTGAACATGCGATGAACCCAATCCAACTCCGGGCGCGGACCCGGACTGTCGTCGGGTACATGGAACCACCAGGCACACCTTTTCCACACACAGCACGGTATACCCTTCCCATCCTGGTTGTACCCTTGCATTGCGTGTGCCGCCCGTTGGCTCTCTGTCCTCCAGTATTGCGGGCAACATTGACCAGGGATATATGGGGGGAGGGGGATGTATTTACCCAGCCACGAGTGAGAAGGACCGGGGGTTTGTGAGCGACCGACCACAATCTTGTGAAGATCGCGTGTGTCCCTGCTTACCCGGACCAAGAGACGTTTTCGTCTTCGGCGGCAAAATTTCAGGTAGCTGCTTTGAGCTGAAGAGAATTTTCGCTGGTCTACATGGAGAGGGAAATATTGGGGGTTGGTTAACTGGCTGGCTGAGCGGGAACGGTAAGAGGGAAAGCCTGGAGGGAAATGCAACCCTATCGGTCCCGTTACCAACGTTCTATCTACCCTGTCCATGTGGTGTACCGTACCGAGAACAAATATGGGGGTGGAAGTGAAGTAATCAGCTTGAAATTGGCGCTGGATGCCGAGAAGATGAACACACCGCGTTCAAGTTCGATTACGTACACTCCACCATATGTCACCAGATGAGCTGTTTCTCACGGGATCACAAACACATACTATGAGTACCTGCCACACACCACATCGCATGCTGTCCTCTTCTATCGCTAAGTTCCAAAGTCGGCTCCCAGCTTCCATACCCGTCACTGACAAGCACTGCGTTCCTTCTCTCCCCCCCCCCCCCAAAAAACCTACTGCGTCGTGAACCCGCCGTCGAAAACCACAGCAGCGCCCTGCATGAACCCGGCCAAGGGGGACGCCATGAGGGCGACGGCGTCGCCAATCTCCTCCATATCGGCCATGCGCTTGAGCGGGGTGTTGCGGATGTCGCGCGCCAGCGGCGAGTCCGAGTCCTGGTCCATCGCGGATAGGAGCAGCGGGGTCTTGACGTATCTATTGGTTTGTTTTGTACGAGATACTGTTAGCTTCATTCAGCTCGATTGAAGTGCTCTTCCTGCCCGGGGGATACATGCTCCCAGAGTGACCGCGGCGAGTCCTGACCGGCGAGTCTTTGCTTTACCAGGATCGGTGTTCAGGCCTGAAGCTCAAGTGAACGACTACCAAGACGCGTTCCGGGAGAGCAGAACGAAAAGGAAAAAAAAGAAAACAGACTTACCCAGGACATATCGCATTGATCCTTATCCCCTCGGGCCCGTACGCGTTCCCATCCGCCTTGGTCAGCCCGACCACGCCATGCTTGCTCGCCGCATACGCGGCATGGTACATGGGCGCCCCCGGCGCGACGAGGCCATACATGCTGGCGATATTTATAATCTTTCCCCGTCCCAGCCGGAGCCCGAGATCCTCCTGGCCCATCATGACGCCCAGCTCCGCCTTCTGGCACCGCCACACACCGTTCAGGTTGACGTCCAGCACCCTCAGCCACTCCTCCTGGTCGGTCAGGTGCGTCTGCTTGCCCGTGCCCCCAATCCCGGCGTTGTTGACGGCCACGTCGAGCCGGCCGAACTTCTGGGCCGTGTGGGTGATCCCCTCGCGGACCTGGGACTCGCTGCGCACGTCGAGGTTGAGCTCGAGGACTTCCTCGAGGGATGGGTACTGCTTCCGCAGGGCGGCCGCGGAGGTGGCAAGGAGAGAGGTGTTGATGTCGGCCAGGGCGAGGCGCTGGATGCCGTGCTTGGCAAAGGAGGCGGCCGTGTGCTGTCCGATGCCTGAGGCGGCGCCGGTGATGAAGGCCGTGCCCTTGAGGAGAGCTGCCGCCATTGCTGCTTTTTCTCTCGTGTATGTATATGTGTGTGTGCTTGTGTGTGTGACAGAGATGGTGTGTGTCTGGGCGGCTTTATCGTGGAGGGTCTTGTGCTCTGGTTCGCTTCTGTCGTCGTGGTTTTGACGGCGAAATGTGGTGGCTGAAGTGGCCCTTGATTGAGGTGGTCGTTCTGGTGTTGGCGCCTTCTCCAAACGGTGTTCCCGCGAAGGCTTTGGTTCAACGGGCTGTTGTGCTCATTCCCCTCAAGCCTGGTGTGATGGCATAAAGAGCGATCGGAACCAGTGCAGAGCCAATCTCACGAATGGCATGTATGACTGTTGACAACTACTTCAGAATTCAGGTGACGGCATACAGGGAGCTTATGCTATGGGCGCACGATCTCTTCTACTTGGTGTTCGCCGTGCTGCAGGTTGGCCAACCACAGAAAACGCCTTGTAGTGAAGCCCAAGCTACAAAGCATGGCTACGCGTAGCGCCTAACGCTTCCGGATCTGCTCAGCGGCAGCTAGCTCTCCCCGCATTGCCTGGAGCTCGATCTCGGGGTCAACACACCCGTGTAACCCGAGGGGCTGACTTTACACACGCAGAAACACCTTCTCGCACCTTTTAGTCTTCCCCGGGTTTACATGACTGAGCCGAGTGCTAGACTTCGTTGAATCAGTCCGTTGACGATGGTGGGGTGCACACGACAGGCGGCCGTGGAATTGGGGTCAAACAACGCTAACGCCCAGGAAAGTCAGGGGTCCGTCCCTGCCATCGACCACCCATCTTTAGCGCTTGAGATGAACCGCCAGGCTGTAGGCCCCCGCAGCCCGCGCCCTGGCTTGGCCACCTCCGGGTTTCCTTCTCCGGAAGACGTGGGCAGGTCTCGAGCTGCATTTCTGGGGGGATGGGCCTCTTATAGCAACCGGGACTGAGATTTGCTTAACCGGTGCTCATCCAGAGGCAACGCCGTGTTTGTAGATTCAGCAATGTTTTTAGAATCAGCAGTGTCTGGAATTAATTCGAGATTGCAGACATGTCAAAGCACGGGTATTCTGGATCTAGGGTGAGTCAACTGAGTGTGTCATTAGGGCCCTGCCCGCACCTACACTGGTCCCTTAAAGGTGACCTCCATTAAGGAAATTACCAGTCTTGATCGCGACCTCCGCACCCAGAATTGCCAGACGAGCACGCCCCCTCCTGGTTCAATTCCGCACGCCCCCCATCATCAAGCTGTGGCAGGATGGGATACAGCTGGGAAGTGGGAAGGAGTCATGTCTTCCCTCATGCCCTCAACTTCATGACTCGATGGTCCCCGTCCCAATGCGGCCGGCTAAGGGTGGCCGCGGCGGCGAGTGTCTCTCCACCCATTCCCCCAGGCCCCTCGATCGGCCCCGGGCCAGGGGTGCCACCATTAACCCACGATCCACACCTCCCGAATCAAAGTCGGGGGCGGACACCACCACTCCTACCCCGCGTTGCAATGCCTCATAATGCCAAGGCAGTTTTGGGGAAGGAGGGAAAACATCTCGCGGTGGGGAGGCCTAGCTGAGTGTAACGCAGACTGTACACAACAGGAGGAGGGCGTGCTTGTAGGCATGGAGTCACGCTGCTCGGGCGCGCGGAGCGTCTCGGCTGGAGAGTGTGCAACGGAGATTACGGGCTCAAGCTCATGCCATGAATGAAGTGGTCCCCACCAGCAGCAAAGAAACCAGAAGCTGGCCTACTACGTAAAGAGTAGCTTACCTTGAACCTCAGTCGTTTGCTCGCTCAACTGCTTGCACATTACTGCTGTAAAGCTGCAATTCCTTATCTTTTAAGCTAATTTCATATCGACCAGCCTCCCCGTGGACAGAGCAATACCACTCTAGACCTGCACTCTGTGGTAGCACACATACTGCATCTCACAGATCATCTCGTTCACATTCCCGTCCCAGCAGCCACAGCCCGTCAAGATGAGCCAGCTCGGTCCGTCTCTCAAAGAGTCCTCCGGCGGCTCCAAGTCGGAGCTGCCCTGGACAAAGGAGAACCTGCCCAAGCAGCTGTTCATCAACAACGAGGTCAGTCTCTTCTTCCGCTCCCGGTTGACAAACACTACCTCTCCCTGGTCCTTTCCGGAGAAAACCAACTAACACTGCCTTGCAAAACCAACACAGTACGTCGACTCCAAAAACGCAAAGAAGCTCGAGCTCTACAACCCCGCCGACGGCTCCCTCATCGCCAAGGACGTCGCCCTCGCGGGTGAGGCCGACGTCGAGTCCGCCGTCGCCGCCGCGGAGGCCGCATACCCAGCGTGGCGCAAGACGCCCGCGACCTTCCGGCGCGACTGCCTGGCCAAGCTGGCCGACCTGATCGAGCAGCACGGCAAGCAGCTCGCGTCGCTGACGCGCATCTCGCTCGGCGCGCCCTTTGGGTCGTTCGGCAGCTTCGAGGTCAACATGTGCGCCGAAGGGTTCCGGTACTTCGCGGGCTGGACGGACAAGTTCGCGGGCGAGTCGTACCCGCAGGACGACGGGTTCATGAAGATTGTGCGCAACGAGCCCCTGGGCGTGACCGCGGGGATCATCCCCTGGAACGGGCCCCTGGGGAACATCGGGATGAAGGCCGGCCCCGCGCTGGCCACGGGCAACGTGTTCATCCTCAAGCCCTCGGAGAAGACACCCTTTAGCGCGCTCGCGCTGGGCACCCTGATCAAGGAGGCCGGGTTCCCGCCGGGCGTGTTCCAGATCATCTCGGGCGACGGCAGCACGGGGGCCATCATCGCAAGCCACATGAAGATCCGCAAGGTCAGCTTCACGGGGTCGACCACGACGGGGCGCAAGATCCAGGAGGCCGCGGCCAAGAGCAACCTCAAGCGCGTCACGCTCGAGCTGGGCGGCAAGAGCCCTGCCGTCGTGTTTGACGACTGTAATCTTGACAACGCCGTGGCGTGGTGTGTCAACGCCATCACGGGGAATACAGGGCAGGTGTGCTTCGCGGCGTCCCGGGTGTACGTGCAGGAGGGCATCTATGACGAGTTTGTGAAGCGGTACAAGGCCGCAATGGAGGAGCGCGGCAAGGCCGTGGGACACCCGGAGGAGGAGGGGACCATCATGGGCCCGCTGGTCGACAAGGCGCAGTTTGAGCGGGTCAGCGGCTTTGTCGAGCGCGGGAGGAGCCAGGGCACGCTGCTCACGGGCGGCGGCAGGGTCGGAGACAGCGGCTTCTACATCCAGCCGACGGTTTTCACCAATGTTCCGCACGACGCCGAGATCTCGCGGGACGAGATCTTTGGCCCCGTGTCGGTGCTCAACAGCTTCAAGACCGAGGACGAGATCATCGCGAAGTCCAACGACACGACGTTCGGGCTCATGGCTGGTGTGTTCACCCAGGACATCAACAAGGCCATGAGGCTGGCAACCGCGTTTGACAGCGGCATGGTGGGCATCAACTGTGTGTCGCTGTGCTTCTTGACGGCCCCGTTCGGCGGCACCAAGGAGAGCGGCATCGGCAGGGAGAATGCCATCAATGCCCTGCGAATGTTTACCGAGACCAAGACGGTCATGATCAACTTGACTTACTAGTGTGCAGGCAGAGTCGGTGGTTGTGTATTTCTTGCACCGGTGTTTAGCTAGATGCGACACGAAGTTTTGAATCAATGTCTTCAATCATTATTTCTTTGATCATGACATGAAAGCTGGTGATGCCGGGAACCATTGCGGTCATGATTGCATGCATTATGTGACCGCAGCTGTGACAGCCTACGGAGATTGAGGCCGGCTACTTTCGACATTGGCAAAATATGATCAGATGCGTGCTAACTGTCACTACACATGAATGCAAGACACACAAAGTCTCGAGTCGAGACAGTTCATGATTTGTTTCCCGCCGTAAATAAAAGCCCTGCACTCTTGGCTCTGCCCTCTCACAGTCTCGACAACCTGCCTGCCGCCAAACGAGCTGCACCATCCACTGCAACATTGACTCCATTCCTGTAGAGAACATCAGCAGGCTACACAATCAAACTGAGCTCAGGTCACTTACACATATTTGCCCGCGGGTGAGCATAAAAAGACTGCGACGCCAGCAATATCATCGGGCTCGCCCAAGCGACCCAGAGGGTTGTCTGCACTGAGAGACTCCTCTCCGCCGAGATTGCTGATCAGCCCCTGTGCCAGCTTGCTAGGGAAGAATCCAGGAGCGATAATATTTGTGGTGATGTTCTTGCCGCCGAGCTCGACTGCCAAATTTCGTCCCAGGTGCTACGGTCACCGGTCAGTCATTTTCATATAGGTGGGTCTATCCCCGCACAAACAAAAGACTTACATCTGCCGCGGCTTTTGAGGCAGAGTACATGATTGTGCCGTGCTCGCCAATGTGCGGGACATTGGTGCCCGCCGTCGAGCTAATGATGAGTACACGCGACGGGTCCTGCCGCGTAGCGGTGCCGGCGAGCTGGGGAAGGAACTTCTGGGTGAGCTCAAAGATGCCACGGACGTTGAGGTCGAGGATCTTGATGGAGGAGCTTGGAGGCGCGTCTTCGAAGCGCGAGCCCCAGGCAGCGCCCGCATTGCAGACGAGGATGTTGAGCCCCTTGGAGCCGACAATCTTCTTGACCTCGCCGGTCAGGCGCACAATGTCCTTGGAGTCTGCGACATTGGCGGCGATGCCGACAGCCTTGCCCTTGATGTTGGGGAGGGCGTTGAGCTTGTCGACGGCCTGGTTGATGCCCTGCTCGCCCTCGAGCTTGCGGGCAGTGACGATGACGAGCGAGGCGCCGGCGAGGAGGAAGCCGGTTGCGATGTGGAGGCCGAGGCCGCGAGAGCCGCCGGTGACGAGAGCCGTCTTTCCCGCGAGGGAAAAGGCCTGGTCAAAGTTGCGGAGGTCCGACATGGCGGCTGATGGCGTAGAGTGTGAGGCGTCCAGAAGACCAGAAGATGTGGTGATGCAATGCAGCGTTGCGGAGAAAGAACGAGAGTTTGACGCAAGAGAGAGAAGACAGACGTAGCCCACTGTGTAGTGACTGCCCCTGCAGTGCGAGCTGTTGCTGCCGTCAGAGTGCCGACCTGCTGGCTGGGGTGAGGTTTCGTCTCGTGTCAGTGCCTGTTGGCCATCTCTAGGTAGCAGTTGAAGATGACCCCCAGCGTAGTTGACGAATGCGCTGTGCGCCGTCACCACGCCCAATGGCACTTTGCCGTGGCAAGCTCGGTACTTTATGGTCCAGCAGGCCCACGCACTGCCCTGTCTGGGGAAGCCCTGGAACTCCGCAGCGGCTGCCTTTACCCCGCGCCCAGCCCCAAGCCACGGCCTCCAACCCCCGGCAGGTTCAATGGCGTCTGTGGCTACTTCGCGATGATGACATTTATTCAATCTCGTCTCGAAAACAGCGGATCAGTCTTGTAGTTTTGTCTTCCTTGGCAGCCTTCGGTTCTCTTTTTCACTCCATCTTCTGGCTTTGATTGTGAGCCTGTCCTTTGACAATCCACCCGGGGACGACTTATAAGCCAAGTCCAAGCGATATTCTTTTGTCATTTCACAAATCCTCACCAGCAACCTCGGGCCCAGCATGGTCTACAAGTCGCCTTTCCCTGACCTCGACCTGCCCTCGTGCAACATCCTGTCGTACCTCTTCCCCAAGGACAAAGCGCCCTACGACGACCCTCTCTGGTACGATGCCAAGACGCCAGAGTCAAATCTCTCGCCAGCCCAGGCTCTCGTCTGGGTCAAGAGACTGGCTCTCGGCCTTGAGAGATTGGGCCTCAACAAGGGGGACGTTGTCATGATCCTCACTCCCAACCAGATATTCGTGCCTGTGGCGTATCTGGGCATCGTCGGTGCCGGCTGCTGCTTTAGTGGTGCCAACCCTGCTTATACAGTACCCGGTAAGTTTTTTGATTTG
Organism: Microdochium trichocladiopsis; assembly: GCF_020744255.1. NCBI lineage: Eukaryota > Fungi > Ascomycota > Sordariomycetes > Xylariales > Microdochiaceae > Microdochium > Microdochium trichocladiopsis. The sequence goes on from NW_025763554.1 coordinate 1,486,183, forward strand.
AACATGCGTCCGTAAAGTGGATGGCTCCTTACTTCTATCACAGAGCTCGTTCACCAAATCAACAACACCACTGCCAAGCTCATCCTCGTCCATCCGAACCATGTCAAGTCGGCTCTTGCCGCTGCCGAAAAGACAAGCTTCCCCCTCAACCGCATATTCCAGTTCTCAGACACCTGGGTGCCGGCGAAAGCCGGGATTACCGACTTCCGCTCCTTCATCGGCAGCGAGGCCGAAGCCGCAAGCTACCAATGGCCAGAATTGACGCCCGAGGAGGCCCGGACGACCGTCGCCACCATCAACTACAGCTCCGGCACCACCGGCCTGCCCAAGGGCGTCTGCGTGTCGCACGCCAACCTCGTCGCCAACGTCGAGCAGACCATCGTCATGCGCTACGCCCACAAGCCCTATCCTTTCGAGAAGCGGCCGAGCGAGCGATGGATCGGTTTTCTCCCGCTCTATCACGCGTACGGGCAGCTGTACACGATCCTGATGGCGACCAAGCTGCGCGTCCCCGTGTACATCATGACCGACTTCCGGTACGAGGAGTTCCTCTTCAACATTGGCCGGTACAAGATAACATCTTTGCAAATCGCGCCGCCCATCCTCGTCATGCTGAGCAAACGGCCCGAGACATCCCGGTACGACCTCCGCAGCCTGCGTGACTGTCTCTGTGGGGCTGCGCCGCTGAGCAAGGAGCTCCAGAACGACTGCCAGAGGCGGTTCGGGATGCAGATCAACCAGGGCTGGGGCATGACCGAGGTGACCTGCGGAGCCATCCATGTCCCGGGCGGGGTCAGTGACGACTCGGGCAGTGTGGGCCAGCTCGATCCCAACTGCGAGCTGAAGCTGCTCGACGATGATGGGAAGGAGGTCGCGCTCGGTGAGCCAGGGGAGATCTACGTCCGGGGACCGCAGATCTGTCTGGGATACTGGCGGAACGAGGAGGCAACAAAGGAGTCATTAGACGCGGACGGGTGGCTGAAGACGGGTGATATTGCGATTTGCAACAAAGAGGGCTATTTCTGGATCGTAGACCGGAAGAAGGTACCTATCTCTTTCATCGCTTCTTGTGTGAGCTGCAAAACTGACTCAGTGTGCAGGAACTAATCAAAGTCAACGCCTTGCAAGTTGCGCCAGCCGAGCTCGAGGGCGTGCTTTTGGAGAACGAGCACATTGCCGACGCAGCTGCCGTGGGTATCACAATGTTTGTCCTCCCTGCCCCAGTTCCCTTTCCCCATTCTACCTTTGCACCATCCTCTCAGACTCTCTCACGCACGATTGACTAACACATGCTCTTGTCACGTGGCACAGAAAAGACGTCGAGGCTCCGCGGGCGTACGTCGTGATTCACGAATCGTCCAAGGGCAGAGTCACACCGCAAGAGATCCAGGAGTGGATCAAGTCGCGCGTCGCGAAGCACAAGTACCTCAACGGCGGCGTCATCTTTATCGACGAGGTGCCCAAGCTCGCGAGCGGCAAGATCCAGCGAAAAGTGATGCGCGAGTGGGCGAAGCGGGACGCGGCGGAGATTGAGCGCCGGATGGCGACTGAGGGGAGGGCGAAGCTTTAGTTCAAGACGATTGCACTTTGCCGTCGGCCTTCAACTGCGGCCTAAATCATGTAGATCTATGCATTTCTTTTGGCAAGGAGATGAGGGTTTGAGAGAGACAGAGAGAGAGAGAGAGGAGAAAGCGAAGTTCAAGACTGGTCATGAGCAGAGAGTGCTTTTGCATTCTGCACGGCCTGTTAGCTTCTGCATAGAAGCCCGACAGAGGAGCATCTGAAATGCAGCGTTTCCCATTCTTCAATAGTAGGGTTCACAAGCATGGGGTACTTGTCAAAACACTTGGCAATCGACTGGCGATCGCAGTCGTCGGGATGTAGGGCTCCTGTCCTGGACAAGTAGACAAGTTCAGACAGCCTCTGCCTTGCCTAGCAAGTGGGATATCCTCCTCGAAATATGGCTTGTGCCCTCTCCTTCTCCATCACAGGTACGACGCATAATCCATGAAAATCACGATACTTGCAGGTAAGCAAGCCCGCGCGCGTGCAAGCCATCAAGCCTGTACAAGGCCAGTTCTCTCTTCGCACAACCGACAACAAAGCAGCTGGAGCCAAAGAGGAACACGCACACGATACAGAGTGCTACCCATAGCCCTGAAACAAACCAAACGCGCCCGGGCTTGGCTCTGCATAATCAGGGTAGGAGCTTCCCGAACAATCCAAAAGACACAAGGGGCTGCTGAGGACAAGTGTAACGGGGGGTCGCATGTCCAAGCTAGCATGCTAGCATGCTGTATTGATGCGCCTGACGACGTGGGCTAATCTGCACCGGAGGCAGAGCAAGCGACGATAGACAGGCTGACAGACAGGGAAGGGTACGGAGCGTGCGTCGTGTGGTGAAAAAGCCGGTGGATTGCGGGAGTCGTTAACCGCGGGTGCTGCAGACTGTGTGGGCATCTTGTGGGGGAAACAGGGGGGGCTTTTCCCCGCATGCAGCAGGCCCCGCTCCCCCGCCCCGGCTGGCCCCACACCCGAATCCCTTGAGGGAACCCGGGGCACAGGGGGGGAGGATGCTTGATGCTTGCTGGGGGTGCTCCACGACGCGGGACCTCGGGGGAGATCCTGGGTCACGTAGTAGTGTTACACGGTGTGTGGACGCACATGGTATCATGCCTGTGAATCCCCTATCGGTGCAGAAAGTCCATGGACGGTCAACGCCGGCGTGCTGATCGCCCTTGCACCGGCTGGCTTTGTGAAACATGCGAGATGCATCGCCACGCTTGCACGCACCAGCTTCGAAAAGAAAGAGAGACAGCCGAGCACTACATGCATGCTACGAAAAGACAGCCTTCCAAGCAGCGGTGAGGGGGAGCAAGCCAGCAAGCTGGCCTCTTGCCAGCCTCAGCTGCTGCTAGACCACAGTGCATTACAAGAGCTAGTGACATGAGCTGAGATCAATGCGGCTAGTGTAACGAGCTTTTACTGATGCTGTGCGTGTGACTTTGCCCGCGCCTATCGCCAGGAAGGGGAAGCCAGCAAAACACAAATACCGGTGCGACATGGGCAGATCTGAAACCCCCCAACAGCGCACCGTTGCCCATTTGTGCGTAGGCTCGTGCGTCTCAACGTTTAAAGCACACACATTCTAACCTGAGATGGTGTCACGCCGGGTCGCCGGCTGCTCTTAGCTGCGAGCACGACTGGACAGCCACGTTTCACCAAGCGCTGTGGCAGCCTCGAATGCAAACACCCGGCACTGCTGCTCCAGTTTGCTTTTTTGCCACGGCACTTGCCGATGTGGGCGGCTGCGCTGGCACAACGAAAGGCATGCGGTGTGTCACGAAAGGAATCTCTGCGCACGACTCAGAAAAGGATCTGCTTGGAGATGCGTATGAGTCAAGACCGAGCGCATCGGTTGCTCGTGGGAGCCCGCGGCACAAGCTCGCTAGCATTTCCTCACTCCAGCACGTCCCCATGGTAGTCATGTTAGAGTGCTTATTGGCGATAGCTCCCCCATGCATCTGAACCCTCCTCCTTTTTACCCCGGGATTCCGAAGGGGCCGCCCGCCCATTCCGGCATGACTCAGGTTTAGCTACATTTCCCCGCACAGCAGACTCGCTCATTTCAGAGATGGGGCCATCGGCCAGAACTGGGGAAGTGAGGGGTGTGGGAGATCACACGTGGGCGTGGGCATAGACCAGCTGTTCGAGGCCCGCCCCGAAAGTGAGACTTGAGAGGCGCACGAAAAAAGACTGTGTGGGCGCCATGGTAATGGTGATCCGGCAAATGCGGCCATTCCCCCTTGCTTTGCAGCATCTGAGATACAAATACACGCTTGGCCCAGACATTTCCCCTTCAGGCCACGGCCGATGTGTTGTACAAGACTCTTGTTATCTCGCAACTTTCTTTTTAACCCCGATCTCGCACCGATCCTGCCACTCTCGGGCCGCCAGGCCAAGTGCCAGATAAAGGCCAAGTTTCCAGAGCATTGTACGGGGCACTTTACAAGAATAAAGCGACGCTGCTGCCAACGCTAAAGCCCCAGATCTCTGGATCACTACAATTCCACCCTTAACCTCGTTCCTCGAGGCATCAATTGGCAGAGTGTAAGCCCTTTACAGGCGCAATGGCCGACTTTCCCGTCCCCCAGCACTCGACGAGTGCCGATCGGGACGCTGCCCAGCGGCTGCACAACCCCATCCACGCGGAGCGCCATGTTCGCGTCATCACAGTAGGCGCCGGTGCCTCTGGCCTGCTCATGGCCTACAAGCTGCAGAAGCACTTCAACAACTACAGCCTCGTCTGCTACGAGAAGAACCCAGCCGTGTCAGGCACGTGGTACGAGAACAAATACCCAGGGTGAGCCCCTCCCTTCAGTTCAAACCCAATACCAAATTGAGCACCGTTATTAACCACTCTTCACTGCTCCAGATGCGCCTGCGACGTCCCATCACACAACTACACATGGTCATTTGAGCCCAAAACCGACTGGAAGGCAACCTACCCGCCCGCCCAGCAGATCTTCGAGTACTTCAACGACTTTGCTACAAAGTACAACTTGTTCCGGTACATCAAGCTGCAGCACCAGGTCGTCGGCGCGTACTGGAACAACGACAAGGGCGGGTACGACGTGCAGGTGAAAGACCTGGCGTCGGGCAAGATTGTCAACGACCACTGCGACATCCTCGTCAATGCCGGCGGTATCCTCAACAATTGGAAGTGGCCCGCCATCCCGGGCCTCGACCAGTACAAGGGCACACTGCTGCACACGGCAAACTGGGATGACAACGTCGACCTGACTGGCAAGCACGTCGGTCTGATCGGCAACGGCTCCTCCGGCATCCAGGTCCTCCCGGCGATCCGAGAAAAGGTCAAGAAGGTGACCACCTTTATCCGCGAACCCACATGGGTCTCTCCTGTACCAGGACTCGAGCAGAAGATCTTCACCGACCAGGAAAAGTCCGAGTTTGCCAATGTTCCGGGCAAGCTGACCGATTACCGCAAAGGCATCGAGTCTGGCTTGAACGGGCAGTTTGGCCTCTTCCTGCAGAACAACAAGATCAACCTCGAGACGCGCGAGTACATGATCAACGCGATGAAGGAGAAGATCAACGACCCGTACCTCGAGTCCAAGATCATCCCCGAGTGGTCTCTAGGCTGCCGCCGCCTGACCCCGGGAGTGAACTACCTCGAGTCCCTGACCAAGGACAACGTGCAGGTCGTGTACGGCGAGATCAACAGCATCACCGAGCGCGGCCCGCTCTGCGACGACGGCAACGAGTACCCCGTCGACATCCTGATCTGCGCCACCGGCTTCGACACCACGTTCAAGCCGCGCTTCCCCGTCGTCTCGGACAAGGGCGAGAACCTGCAGGACGTCTGGTCCCGGTCCGACCCGACGTCCTACTTTGGCCTGGCCGCCGCCGACTTCCCCAACTACCTCATCTTCCTGGGACCCAACTGCCCGATCGGCAATGGGCCCGTGCTGTGTGCCATCGAGGCCCAGGCCGACTGGATGTGCAAGTGGATCGACAGGTACCAGACGACCAACATCAAGACTTTCGCGGCCAAGCCCGAGGCCGTGGCCGACTTTGTCGCCTTCAAGGACCAGTTCATGACCAAGACGGTGTGGGTCCAGAACTGCCGCTCATGGTACAAGGGCCGGCCCGACGGCCCTGTCCTGGCGCTCTGGCCGGGCTCCGCGCTGCACTACCTCGAGTGCATCCGGGACCTGCGGCTTGACGACTTCAACGTCACCTATGCCGGCAACCGGTTCGCCTGGCTCGGCAACGGGTACTCGCAGACCGAGCTCGACGAGACGGCCGACTGGGCCTACTACATCCGCGACCGGGACGACGACGAGCCCCTCAGCACCGCCGGCCGGAGGAAGAAGCTGACAAAGTCGGGCACCGTGTTTGACCGGGCTGCTGTCAACTTCTCGGGTGCCAAGGACGTGCAGAGGGGTGTTGTGGAAGAGCAGCCCGCTGCCCGTTTGTAGATGAGTGAGGTCTGAGGTGTGAAGAGAGTGCGCGCTATATTGCATGTAACTAGCGAAATGTGGTTATTGGTATTCCAAAGGATGTCTTTTGACACGTGGGACTTGATGTATATATATACTCCGTTGGATTGTGAGCATTCCCTTAGCAACGACCTGCTATCAAATTCCAAGACTATGAAGGTCTATGAGTTCCTCTTCAATTAGAGGTGTGACCAAGTCTTCTGCGGGCCGGGTTGTTCGGAGCTCGTCGCCGCCTTGCGCAGGTCCTAGGGGTGGTGGTGGATGACGCCGTCGGCGCTGAACGTGGCCATGTCGAGCTCGGCCTTGTTGACGAGCTTGCAAGTATCCTTCCACAATCTCTTGGCAGCCGGCGGGAGCGCGCACATACTTGCTTGGAGATATCCGGTCGGGCTCTGTTGGGCCGCAGGCAATGATATCCACACACAGCTCCGGGCACTCTCCATCCTCAACGGTAGAGAACGCGCCGTGTTGCTCGAGCAGCTCGACAAGGCTTCTGTAAGAGAAGTGGACGGCATGATCTAGCGGCGTTCTGCCGCAGATGTTCAATGGGTTCACCTGTGCTCCATGCTTCAGCAAGCACTGGGTGATACCGCGCCAGCCGAGCAGCGCGGCCCAGTGGAGGGGTGTGTTCCCATCCGAGGTGACGGCGGTATCGATGTGTTCTCGGTTGTGACTGAGAAACTCTTCAAGACCTCCGAGGTGGCCGTGAATCGCGGCGTGCGTGATTATCACGTATGGGGCGGGGCCAGTTGTGCCGCGCGTGACGAGGAGTGGCAGCAAACACCCTCTCTGATTCACGATGTGCTCAAATGGTGGGCTTCGCGCCAGCCGCTCGGCACCGAGACCGCAGCTAGAAGCGAGCTCTTTTGGGCCCGTGGTGTACCATTTTACGATGTCTAGCTTTGCGCCCTTCGACAGGAGGAGATCCACAATGTCCCCATGCCCGAAGACCGCGGCGTGAAAGACAAGAGAGCATCCACAACGAAGAGCCTGGTCGATTGGAACTTGATAACAATCAAGCAGCATCTCGAATATTCCGATGCTGCCACGCTCAGCCGCCGCAGCCATTTCATCCATGGCATTTACCCGCGATGACAAGGTTGTAGCAGCCTGCGTGCGCCGTTCCTCGAGTAAGAGCCAGCTGATCGTTCTTTCGCCGGCGTACAACACCGCGTGGGTGAGGGGCGTGCCGTGTTCTGGATGCCGGATTGCTAGGCTGGCTCCTTTCCGCACCAAGGCTTCAACGACTAGCACGTCTCCGTGGCGAATCGCCCACCACAGAGATGGTTGTCCAGGGTCGATTGCTGGCCTTGGGCCTCGCGGTCCGACCTGTTGCACGAGGTTTGAAGGTGGGCAAAGGAACCCCCACAGTTCTGCCGAATTGCTCTCATTGATGATCTTTGCCATCGCTCCAGGGGCTGCACCATGTGCGAAAATGTCAAGGTACGTCGATCCTTCATGATGGTGCTTCAGCAAATATGCCAGCATTGTGTCTGAGCACGGGTCCTGGTTGCAACGTCGACGATGCTTGAGTACTGCCATCATGACACTGCACGAGTTTGTGGAGTGTTGGACCGCGGCGAACAAAAGTGCGTCCCCAATATCTTCCCAGCTACCCGTCTGTAGAAAGGTTTGCAGCATCGCAGGACCGTTGTCGGGGTAATCATTGACAGCAGTAGCAATGACTTCTTTTGACATTCCCAGCTCGGTACCCCATCTTCTGAAGAGAGAGAACAACATCTCCCAAGGCCGGCTCGAGTGCAATAGACTTTGAAAGATCTCGGCCTCGCGACCGGACAGAGATTGCTGGTTTCGCCCAGCAAGCAGCCTTGTGATGGCGTAGCGTTGGGTCTCGTTCTGCAGGATACTGGCGGCTACCTGTTCGGAAAGCTCGAATTGTCCCTCCCTGGTCTTGATGAAGACATCCATGATTGCTGCACCTTGTTGTCGATTCTGCACGGCACCCAACACTACCCGTTCCGGCAATCCATCCTGAGGCCCTCGTTCTAATAATGACTGGATCATTGTTGCTCCATGGACTTCGTTTCGTGCGGCATCCTCCATCATTGTGGTGGTGAAATTAAAATGCTGATGACTTTCGCGAAGCATGAACATCACGCCGTTCATTGCATGTACGTCTGTCGATCTGAGAAGTAGACTGAATGTCCTCGAGTGCAATGTTGCCAAGTTGCCCAGAAACGACTGGATAGTCTGAGACGGATCTACAGGCAAGCATTCCACGTCACATCCGCAGATATATGCGCTTGTGTTTCGCACAACCTCTGATTCGTGTATTGTATAATCGGTTGTGAGCTGTTTGGTGTTGGAGGGCCCACAGAGGCCGAGCAGCGCATAGATCTTGTCTCGTTCGATACTCGCCATGGCAGTGTGAAAGTTCCTCAAGATGGGGTACAGTTGTTGGTTCTCCTTGTTGGCTAGCCATGTACCAGACCGCAGAGGTGAGGGCATTGCTTCCATAATTTGCCTGCGGTGTCCTCCGACGGGGACCTTGAGTAGCTCTGGTGCGGCGACGAATTCACAACAGGACACAGCCCACCGACCACAGTGGACAATCCCGTCTTTGGCGTTCCAGACCTCCTGGACGACCCAGACTCTTTGAAACCATTCTCGACTCAGCAGGTCGTGCAGTGCATTGTGCTGTCGTACCCAGAGATTATCGATTCTGCGGCTCATCCGGGCTCGCACTCGTGACCATCTCTCAGCAATTGATGGCGCAGTGGCTCCATGTAGGCGCCCGGTTTCTTGTGTCCTCTCACGACTGCTCAACTGTAGCCTCCACAGCCCTTCCATCAGCACGTTGGTGTCGGGAGTGGCTCGTCCGAGATGGAATATGACCCTTCGGGCTCTCGCGTAGACCTGTCGCATCTGCTGGACTTGGTGGTTCTTCTCAACGTCGTCGTCTTGGTTCATACAGACCGCGTCGATCCACAAGTACTCGTGTCTTGCCATGCGGAGTCGCCCAAGCAGCTCGAACACACTCGCTGTCACGGGCAGCCACGTCCCGTTGACCCAGATCGTCTCGCACAGGTCCGCATTGCCCCACAGGTACGACACCGCTTCGTAGGGCATGAAGCCGGCGGTCGTTTGCCGCGTTCCATCAGGGTCGTTGCCGTGGCATTCGTCTGCTTTGGTGCTGTCGGGATCATGGAGTCGTCGTACTAGCATGTCGCATTCGATGGGACCGCGCGTGGCGCGTCTGATTCGAAGAAGCCTGATCTCATGCTTATCCGGGTCAAGCGTAGTGTACTGAAAGCGCTCGTTCTGCTCTCGCTTGCTCGGCAGGCTGGGCGCCATCGAGGTTTATGATGATGCAGGAGAGGCTTTATTAAGTCAAAGATTTTTGAGAGACATGTCGTTGAACTGTGAGATGGCTTCCGTACTTGTCAGAGGGGAATTGGCCGCTTACCCCTCTGTGTCAGCAGATCTTATTGGCCGGACCAGGATACAACACCGCCGCATAGGCGCACTGCAAGGCGTAGAGGTGATCCGGTAAAGTACCCACCTCTGCCGTGTTGAGCTTGGTGCAGGGCAGCCTGTGACATCCCACCCCGGTCCAGTTCAACAGCAGTAGCAGCGGATACTGACAATTCAGGAACAGTAGCACGGGACAACGGCACCCAAGTCCGTGGAGAAGAGCTATGTTGTCCTGTTTCAACACGCCGAAAATGCACAGGAACGTCAGGCGCCCAGTTGATGGCAACATACCCACAGAGAATCATCCCAGGGATGTGTGGCCTTAGTCGGTCTAATCGTACGGACTTTGTTTTTATATACGACGAAATGCTGGCTTTGCTCATCTGTTCCTCATCCTCTTCTTCTTCTGCCCGTACACAAAGTCCTCCCCAACGCGCAGATCCTTCATAAACCGCGCCAGGAACCGGCGGATCGGGGCGCACTGCGGCGTCGCCAGGCAGCTCATGATGATCTCGCGCTCCGCGGCGAGCACGTCGAGCGGCAGCTTGGCCAGCACGAGCAGCGCGCAGCCCAGCGGCACCGCGGCAATCTGCATTCGGAAGATGCCCGCCTCCGGGTGGCAGAACACGGGGCAAGTGTGGACGATGCTGCTGCAGAACTCGGCGATGCGGTTCTGGCCCTGCAGCCGTCCTGTCATCTCGCTGCTGCCGCCGTGGCGTGGTTCTTGCGCAGATGGTGGTGGTGGTGGGTAGAGCACGTCGCCGACCATGGCGTAGACGTTGATGCAAGTCACCCAGTACAGCGTCATCAGGTGGGCCGACGCGAGGTCCTCGGCCGTGATGGAGTCCGGAATCTCGGTGAGCCGTCGGCACGGAAACTGTGGCCCGTACTCGTCCTCCCAGGCCCGCAGGCGGGCATCAGCGTCGCGGTACAGATTTTCTATCTGTTCACGGTGTTTTCTCTGAGCCATGGCGCTAGATATGGACTTCATGCTGTCGAGATCTTCAAGCATCGTCGGCAAGTCGATCAGGATATCGAGGATCCGGTCCCGGGGACTCTTCTTATAGTATAACCAGGGAACTGTCCTCCAGCGCGGCTCGGCAAGGAAGACCTTCTTCCGCAGCTTGATGGCAGCCATGGTCTGGGAAGTGGTTTCATTCAGCCACGTGAAATCGTAATGAGTATCGGCCGGACATTGGGGTACGTACCAAGTGCAGCCTCTGCTCGACAAAGAGAGCATGGGCGTGTCCGCTGGTGAACATGAGCGGATCCCTGGTGGCAAGGATATTGCTATCTCCGGCTTTGTGCTTGAGCCACGAGTACAGCTTGGGATCGTCGTCCCCATGAATGGCCTGCATTGGTCACTTGTCGTCAGTCCTCCTCACATCCACTACCACGGACGTGTGCTTGTCTGTGGTCCCTTGGGTGCGTGCCGGACACGCATCAACATACCTCGTGCAGGCTGAAGAGCCGGTAGGCCGCCAATATCCCCGTCGTGCTGCTCTGCCGCGTCGGGTCCGTCCTCTTCACCGTGAGGGCCATCTCCTCCATCGCATCGCGGTACGCTTGCATGCCCTCCTCTTTCATTGGCGTCCCGTCGTCCCTGCGCCCGAGCGTGGTCAGCGCGATGGCGACGAGAGCTTTGCGGAGGATGCCGTCGGTGGCGAAATCCCGCACGGCCGTCGAGAGCCCATCGGTGAGATGACCTGATAGTGTGGCCGGGATCGGCTGGCTATGGGGCAAGTAGGACGACCAGAACAGGTCGGCGCAGCGGAGGGCATAGGCGGAGGTTAAGAGGCTCTCTGGCAGCGTGATTCTTGTGCTGGTACTGACGAAAGTGGAGGGTGGTGCTGGTGAGGCTGGATTTGTTGCTCTTGCTACGGCTGCGGCTGCAGCAACAGTAATGTCGGGCCTCCGACCGATGCTAGCATTACCGGCAGTAGCGGACGTTTGCTTCAGTTTCTGGTGATAGAAGTTGCGGCAGGGTATACATGCGGTTGCTGGTGACGGACACCGATGCGTGGCTATTATATCGTCCTGTCTGTCGTTAGAGAAATGGGCCACGGGCGCAGTGGCGGGAATTGCTCCTTCACACACCTTAGGCAAGAAGCTGTCCTGGTTGTCGGGTTTCTGGTCCAGCCGCCCAGTGCACGAACCCGCTCGCAACCCGGGACCCTGAGACTGCTGCCGTGCAGAGCCAATCCATGAACCCCCTGCTGAGACCACTCCCAATTCACTCTTCGAAGGTCGAGCTCGCTCTTGCCCCTGGTAGATGGGGATCACGACGGAGAGGCATAGCATGTGGACGATTTTGAACTGGTTGGAAATCGAATAGGGTACTGTGAAGTTAGTTGCCTAGCCACGGAACAAAGCGGTGACGTGGGAGAGTACATATATTGTATACTGCGACTAATTTAGCATGGGCAATCGGTAGGGCTGCAGGACCTAGATCGCCATGGTTCGCGCCCCCAATGAGCAGATTCTCGATCTGGGCAGTGATTGGGCAGACTGTGATTTCTGGGTTGTTTTTTGATCGCCGGCAAGCCCCGTCATATGCCACGGACGGCTCGGACGAACAGGGGGCCAGGCAGCGAGTCGTACGGGCAGCTATGCTACCCACTGCAGACCTGTGCAGGACTAGACTCATGGCGGTGCTTCGGGGTGGAGTTCTGGTCTCACCACATCCTGGTTGAGTTGTGGGGATCGTGGTCCACTGCCAGCCTCAGGAAAATGCGATCCACGGAATCCTGAATGATGAGATCTGGCGGTTTGAGCATGCTTGAAGGCTGACTCGCTTCGACCTTACCAAGCTACCGTGTATACTTTGGGAGAATCACATAAAAGCAGTAACGCAAGTTTGGCTTTACTCAGATCCATATCTGGCAGGGACAAGAGGAGCCCGCGCTGATGGGGCCGGACCCAGTCTGAGCGCGGAATCGCACCCGATCGGGAAAGACCCTGGTCCCTGGTCCAGCATAAGCATAAGCATGTGCCTGCGCAGGAGCGGACCGTCCAGCCCACGATCCTGTCGCTACGTCGAGGCAGTCTGAGTCGATCTTGAGGCTCCGAGCAACGTATCTTTGCAGAGCCGGGGAGTCTCTGGTACGTAGTCTTTGGAGAATTTTCACGGATCCGAACGGGTGGTGTTGATCTAAGCTGGCAGTAGATTGAGCTCCACCACTTAACACACTGCAGTCAAAGTACTGGAGATTTTTCAACTGTACAAGCAATTGCTTTTCAAGAATGGTGTTAACGCAACTCCGCTTAGGTACCTCGATGAGCGCCGGAACAACGTGGGAATACTAAGTACTTGAGGGTTCTCCGCTCTGCGAAGATCTAAAATTGAACGTAGCCCATGGGAGGCTCACACCGCACATCGGTCACTTTGGCTATCAAAAGTCCGAAAGGGATTGGTTCTGATTTTTATGGTCTCATTCAAGTACGTGATATCTATGCGTAACAATGGTAGAAGAACAATAGCTCATAGACAGTGTTCCTCGTGCCTAGTCGTAAGTCCCGCAATCCAATCATGCCGCTTCTGAGATGCTGGAGAATGGTAATGACAAATGCAAACTTCCATTCGAAATGTATGCCAGCGTATCAGGGCCGAACTCGTGGGGCAGCAGCGAATGCGAGACCGCGGTTCAGTTCGAGTAACGCGAACGCTTTAGACGCGGTACTTTGGCACCTCTTCAAATGAAGTAGCGATGGCTGCGGCCTTGCGAATTTTTATGGTGATGATAAGCTGGGACAGCACTGCACCGAAGACGACAGCCGAGAGGGGGAGATCCAGGACGAGACCAAATACTCCGCCCCTCAGCGAAGCCGCGGTGATGACGACGAAGAGGAGGTAGATGCCCCAGACTGTGGTTTTGATGGATGCAAAGACGAGGAGCAGGACGGGGTCCAGCTTCTGCGCAGCGAAGAAGAAGATTTCGGTGACGGCCAAGGCGATGGTAAGTAGTCCAAACAGAAGGACCAGAACGGTGGCGGCAGGCCTGCGGGAGAGTCGAAGAGATGCGTGTTAGCCCACACGACCCTCCACAATGCAATAACTGGCTTTCGATTCACTCACAAGTATGCGTAGTCCCGCATTATGGACGCTGAGATTATGGTGTAGAGGGACAGCGCCGCAAATGCCGTAGCACCCAATATCTGGATAATCCAGGCAGCCAGATTGTGGCGCTTACGCCAGATGTTGGGGTGAGTGGCAGTGGCCATGTTGGATGTCGTTGTTTTGTGAAGTTGTGTGGATGATTGAGTCGTTGCCTGTCGAGGTTGTACCTTCTGTCCTCTGGGTGAGATGGAGTTTAGAGTACAAGATACCAGGACATGAGTTGAGAAGGAGCCGCACTAAGGATGAACGCGATCTCTTAAGTATTGCTCGAATGGAACCCGTCCGTTCCAAGGCTGTCTTGCCTGATGGGGCGAAGTGCACAAGTGCGGCACTTTCTTTCCAGCCTTAGGCAGCAGCGCAGTGCACTGCTTGATTGGTCCGATTGACGCAGCACCCCAACCACGCAGGTGGGCAGTGCCATTCCAGCCTTGACACCGAGAACGCCTCAAATCTGCCCATTGTGGAAGCCCCATCGTGCCCCATCATCCCAAACAAGGGCAAATTACCGCTTTGGTCCAGCACGGTGAAATTATGGTGCCTAACCTTCGGGCCAAGACATACATCTCCCGCTTAGTCACGAGAGCGCACCAGGTTGGCACTCGCGATGCGCTCCTCATGTGGCATCAACAGGCGTGGAACATGGAAAATAGTTTCACGGACGGTCCCGCCAGTAACCAGACTTATGGCATGGGGGCTTGAAAGTTTCAATTGAAAAGTATTTAAGAATTGATGCAAGTTCGTAAAAAGTCATAAAACAAATACAGTCTAAGTTATATGTGGGGTATCCATTGATTTGGGAAGCCTAACAAACAAGGGGAGACAGCTTGGCACCGACCGTGCGCCTCCCAAGCTGAACGAAAAAGAAAAAGCGATCTTGCCCAATAGGGAGGCAGGAATCTTTCAGACAGATAAACAAGGCCGCGCCGGCTTAGACGTCGTGCTTGGGCACAGCATCGTCAGAACCAGCAAGCGACGCAGTTCTGCGGCGGCGGTGGACAAATATGGCAGAAATGACGAGCTGGGAGACAGCTGTTGCCAACAAGACAAAGCTGAGAGGGCCATCGATGATCAGACCGATCGGTGCGCGCAGCACGGCAGCCGAGATGATAACCATGATGAAGTAGACGCCCCAGGTGACGGTCTTGACCGTAGAAAAGACGAGCATGAGGACGGGACTCAGCCTTGTGCCGCGATAGAAGATTATCTCAATGATGTCGAAGATTATGGTAACGACCGAGAAGACCATGACTATAATCATGCTGACGGAACTGGTGCACGCAAGAAGAAATATGTTAGCCTAGCCCGAGAATAAGAAACCAGTCTGCTTTGGGTATCACCTACATTCTGTACGAGCTGTTATAGCTATGCCTGATGCTGCTGCGGCTCAGCATGACGGAAGACCAGATGGCCAAGATCAGGTACACCAAGGAAGCCAGAATCTGAAGAATCCAAGCGGTCAGGTTGTGGCGCTTTCGCCAGATGTTGGGGTATGTGTTGGTGGCCATGGTGACGGGTGATGGATGGTAGCTCCTGAAGCTGTGCTGTGCTTTGGCAGTCGTGTAAGTTTGGGTCGTTGTAAGAGATGCACGAATAATGGCTTGTGAATATACCTAGAACTGTTGGATGATTAGACAACGTTGGAGACAGCACTCTTAAGTACCATTTCGCCTGAGCTGGTCAGAGCCGAAGAGACTCTCAATCTCCCAATGGTGAACAAAGTGCACTTTTCCGATGAGATTGCAACCTTTGGGCTGCTCTACAGGGAGCACTGCCCCAATTGAGCGCCGATCTATGCGCAGCGCCCTGCTGCAGGGGGTTCCCCTCTTGGCATTCGGTTGGTTGTGTCTTGGCCCTCCCCATGACATATCCCATACCATTGGTCTCGCCCGCCACGCTCTCACCTGCCGATCGTGCATCTCGCTGCTCGCTGGCCAGACCATCAAGCTGGCGGCGGACAGCAAACATAGAACCTCACCGAGAAGACCACGCCATGCGTCCGTCAACTTTTTCATACCCCCGTTGGAGGTGTCCCGCGTAAGCGTACATCTGCACAGAGGGGATTGGACCTTCGACTCTGTCGAGTCCAGCGTTTTCTTGCCCCTTTTGATCCGGCCGTGAGATCAATCAGTAATACCGATGATGTTCCTATTTAGCCGTAGCAATCCATATCAGAAGAAAAAGCCACCCTGTGACATCAGGGAGCCCACCTTTAGCTAAGCCTTGCTCAGTTCCTGGAGTCCCCACTCGGCAAAGCTGCGCACGAGGCTATGGTGCCGATCAGGAATCACCCGTACGAGGAGGTTTAGCCCGCCGCCAGGGTCCAATCAGCCGCAAGGGGGACCAGACTCGGCAGTGTAAGCCCGACTGGGCAGATGTCAACCTCTGCCAGAGCACTGAAACTTGTGTCTGATTGGCCAGGTGTCTGCGCTACCAGCAATGTTCCAAGGCCTAAGGTTTGATTGGTCCTCAGGTCGTGGAGAACTTGAAGGTCTCCCACACCCAGGACGCTCGCGACCAGGACCTCCTTCAATGTACCCGGCCGAAAGTTTGCTCACACATCGTCATCTTCATCTAGTCCTAGTTTTATCGGGTCAGTCCTCTCGTGGCGACCGCGTGATGCTGCGCCCTGCTGCAAGGCACTTCTGGGACTGTTTCCTCTCAAAGCGCACTGCGACGCGGGGATGTGTGCAGCCAAGACATGGAAGCACTGGCCACTTGCTGGGCTAGAAGGCCGGCAAGGTCAAGCTTATGATTCTCACCTCAATCTCCATCTTGAAGGTCCTTGCAAAGTGTCAAAATGGTCACCTGAGCGCCTGCAAGCTTCGGCATATGACCCCAGTCCGGCTGATGCGTGGAGATGCCAAGAGGCAATGTTCTCTGCTGCGCCACAACTGCGACTAGGGCCGATATGGGCACCAACTTCGCAAAACTTACTGTGCGATAGACATCATGTAGTTGACACAATATACTGTGCTGTGATCGTTGGGTTGGGTACGTCCATAAGATAACCAAGCAAAGTCAGGCCAGTTTGAGCTGACCTGCTGAATTCTATACTCTTTCGAAGAAGTTGCAGCCACGAAATGCAGAGTCCGTCCCAAATGTGTCGAGTGGATGCCACAATCGGTGCGCTTCAAGCTGGATGAATTAGTTGGAGGCCTCATGATGGGCAATATGCACAGTCCAGCCTGCCTAATGCATCGTATGATTGGAGGATCCATACGAGGAGAATCGATGCTATCCCTACTAGCCCCGCTATCGCATCTTCATAGCCTTCACGATTGTCACTTTTGACAAAGAATTAAGAGTGTACATTGCAGGTTCGCTATCGGCCGGGAGCATATGGGCAGAGACAATGCATAGGCCTGATCGTGGTAAAAGAACGCTACGGATCTTGACAACAGACTGGCTCAAGCCCGGGGCACGATAACCACATGACAAGTTGACCAAACTGCACTGCTGCTTTAAAGGGTTTCGCCATCAAGCTCAACCACATATGTAAGCAACAACGTTACCCCGCGACTTTGGTAAGCATCTGGCACCGAAAGGAAGGTGGCTTGGGATTGCCCATACGCGATCATGGAATGCGCTGAATCGAAACAAGTCTATTTTGCTATGTGTCCCCAAAGTCTATACCATATCATGAATCATGTGAAGGCCATCTCTAGTATGCCGCGGCCCTGGCAGAACCTCCCCCGATATAAGCACGCTTGGTGGTCTCCGAGAGCTTCTTGCAGACAGCCTCGGTCCTTGAGCTGTCGATGTTGGTCATCCGCCCGCGGGCAGGACCCCTCCAGTGGCGGCCCTCCACACCGTCGCCGGCGTCGACGATGAGGTTGAGCGTGCCGGTCCACTCGAGATCCAGCTTGCCCTCGCTGATCTTGGCTGTGCACCTGTACAAATAAAACACATTAGCAAGCTGCAAAAGAATGACTAGGGTGACGAATTCCCCAGTGGAGGGGGGGCATGAATGGGCAGCAGAAACTCACAAAGAAGAATCCTCTGGGCTGTCCAGGGGCACTGTGACCGACCAGCCAATGTTGCGCTGGAACCTCTCCGTCTCGGTGTGTTCCGACGCCGCGGTCATGGACCACTGTGTCGAGAGCTCGACCTGCGCGACCTCGGGCACGCCCGTCACGTACTTTGCGCCGAAGCCCAGCGTGCTGCTAAAGGTCTTTGAGAAGCTGCGCGTGCTGTCGAACACGCGCTCGCTCTTGAACGTGTGCGTGACGTTGACACCGTCGAACTTGGCGACCTGCTCGTCGAGCGACTTGACCTCGAGGCCCGCGCGGGCGTCAAAGTCCTTGTACACGACGTCGTCGTAGAAGACCTTGACCATGGGCCGGAGGAAGACGGCCGCCATGTTGTCAATCTCCTTTGCTGCCCTGCCCTCCAGGCCGATCAGGATGCCCGAGCCGACCTCGATGGGGAACTCGGACTGCCCGTCCGTGTTCTGGCCAAAGTCAAAGACGCCTCCCGTGTTCGTCTCGAACCGGATCCGCCCCGTGCGCGTGCCCACGCCGTTGCCCCAGAGCGACATGGCCGTGATGTGCTCGCTGAGCGCCGCGTCAAACTTGTACTCCTTGGACTCGCGGTCGTTGTTGCCGATCGTCTCGATGCGCCCGTCGCTGAACTCGACGCGCAGGCCGACGAGGCTGTTCTTCCGGAACACGCGGATCTTGTCGACCGTGACGCCGTCGTCGGCGACAAAGGAGAACGGGTCGCCGCCGTCGCCGCCGACGAAGTGGAGGGGCTGGACCATGTCCTCGGGCCAGACCTCGGCGAGGGCACGGGATGCTAGCCCGGCAAGGGCGAGGATGAAGGATGACTTCATTATGTGGGTATCGGTTTGTATTATGATAGCGGTTTGTAGTGAGTGAAAGAATCGGGGAAAGCGAAGCCTCAAAGAAAAGAGGGTGATGAAGATGCAACCCGTGAAAGACAGATGTACTCAGAGAAAGAAGATTGCTGATGAAGCATGATCTTCCAAGCACAACTCCAACTCAGGACGTGGTTCTACACGAACTCTATATAGCAACGCACCAACATCGGACCACAGCCCAAGCATCCCATAATTGCCCCCATTATTGAAACGACTATTTCTCGAAGCTCGAGATCTCGGCATCTGCCAGCCACGATGCGAGTCGTGCATTTGGCGCGTGCATAACGTCGTTGTCAGTCACGCATGAAGGCCAAGAACGGGATCAGTCGGCAGTGCACGCGGGTCACTGACTCGGGTCACTCGGTGTTCCTTTCCGTGGGGTATAGCAGACACACTTATAACCCTGTCGTCCCTGCCTCGAACCCTTGCCGACAGGTCTTATTTAGCTCTGAAACACCGGGGAGGTCCACTATTTAGCATTTCATCGTGCCTCTCGGTCTTCCCGTGACACACCACTATGATCTGCTTCGCCCTGGTAAATGTTGCATCTGCTCTGGTCCCTTAATTGTGTCCTGCATCCTGCTGAGACGCCCATCCCGACTCACTGACGTGGGGGATTTCTTGCGCGCGGGCCGAACTCCAGTACGGGCCCGACAGGCGCTGCGGCCAGCGGTTTCAAGTTCAGCATTCCCGCCTGTCTGCGAGATACTTCGGACACAGGTCTGATCCAGAATGAGGGGCTCTCATTCACTGACTCGCAGGTTCAGATATAAACCAATCACCCCGCTTTGGACTTCCGAACTCCTCTGCATAGGGCTGTGAACCATAGTGAAGCAGGTAGCCTGTGACGGCTCTCAACCCACGGAGGCAACGATACACCCAACGCAGTTCAACAAGTGCCACGGTTTCCTGTACTTTGCGCAAAGCTGCCAGAGTGCTCGTCTGAGTGAATGTACGGAATGCCTGCCTTGTTCTGCATCAAGGAAAAATCCAAAGATTAGACTTGAAAGTAGTCACGAGATTGAAACCCGGACCGCAGGTCATGCCGTCCCTTCCATCCCCGCAAAACGTTGTATGAGCTCGAGGATCACGTCCTCCTTGGATGCCTTGGCATATGCCATGGCGCCGTCGAACCCCGTCTTCCCTGGGAACGAGCTCTTAGCCCCCACGTTCAACAGAAGCTGCACCATGTCCAGGTGCCCTCCACAAACCGCCAGGTCGAGCGGATAGCTAACTTCGGGGTCATAGCTCAAGGCATCGGCGATGTTAAATCTATCCGCATGATCGAGTAGAATCATGGCAAGCTCGAGGTCGCCATTCCTCGCAGCCTGGGAGAGCGCACTGACACCCCAATATTCATCCTGGTCATTGATATCTTCGTCATTGAGATCCTCGACGCTCTGCAATATCTGTCGAACAAGGAAGTTCCGCCGCTGCGTCTCAGCAGGTGTGGTAGGCCTGTTATTGCAGACCAGACGCAGAAGTGAATCGCTCGACTCGTTTTCCGCTGTGCCGAACTTGTTGTTGGCCTGAGCTTGGGCGTGTTTGATGACATCCAGATTCCAGACGCGATATGCCGTCTTGATGGCTGCCTGATTAACAGGTCTTCCAGTCTGTAAGAGGCGATGCATAAGCGTATCTGGTGCGCCCCCTTCCAGGGCTGCCTCCAATGTTCTGGGTCGGCATGTTGCACCACGACTGAGTACATAATCAGACAGTGCCCAGCTGTGTTTTCTGAGACAGATCTCGAGAATTCGACCTGCCTCAAGAGAAGCGCCCGACTGTCGCAGGCTGATGCATGCCACTAGTAGCTGCCAGTCTTCGAGACTGTGGTTGTTAGAACGGTCGAGGAGTGTCATAAGGAACATCGTTGGATCGCTAATCTTCGCTCCCAGACTCAAAAGCCGCCGGCTTGCTTCGGGAACTGCCAAGTGAGGAATACAGGAGTGTGCCGCTGTGTACGCGTGGAACAGCAGAGTTCGTTCGAGGTCCTTCTCTGGCTCGTAGTTGGTCTCTTGAATTGCAGTCGAGTTGCGAGTAGATGCTGCAGCATCGATGCTAACGCCTTGAGAAAGCAACCACGATACGGTCTCGTGTCCAATGTTGCTTGCTGCCAATGCCAGCGCCCGGTGTCCGTGGCGGGCTATATCTGCACCAAGCTGCTTGATCTGAATCAGTGTATCGAGTCGGTCTGTCCTCGATACCGCTGCTGCAATGGCCTTCAGGCCGAATCCTACCCCGGCTTGGTTGAGCCAGGTTATGGCTGATATTGAGCCGGGCTGAGGGCCAAAATGTTTGAGGTACCAGACGGCGTGAATCAGAAGATCAGTAGCTGTTGGAAACTGATATGTGTCCACCCACCCAGGAGCCGTCGGAGTCAGGGCTGCGAGCGATCCGATGAAGGTGGCTGTCCATGAAGCGGCTCCTTGCCCTTGTGCAACGCAGTCGAGCAAATCAAGCACCGTCCGCTCATACTCTTGTTGCTCGGGGAAGTGGAGAGTCCTATGGACGCGGAGTCTAGTGATCTTTTTGTTGGTTGCGATTGTGAGGATGACAGGATCGTATCGTCTCCCGATTTGACACCCGGCAGCTACGTCGTCGATATAGCTCTGTCCAGCTTCCGCGATAAGACGGTGTATTATGCTTCTAGCATTTTCCGGGGCGGTGCGGTGATCTGGAGATACTGTGCCATGGGAGCGATCGTAAACTAGAGTCCCTACCAGTGCTTCGAGGGTCTTTGACCTATCAGACGAAGCCTCACCAGGTAGTTGAGCGTCTTTAAAGCACTTCTTTGCGGTAAGAATGGCTTCTCTGCCTCTTAGATTTGTACGGATCCATGCGAGCAGTGTGGACAACATGCGACCGGAGCGACCTCTAAGCTTCCCTGCACAAGCCTGAACTGCACCCTCGACCACAACCTTGACCATGCTGGAATCTGGCTGCTGGACAGATAGAAAGTACTCGAGGCAGTTGCAAGCATCACCGCTCAGAAGCTTAGGGACGATCGCGGGTGCGTCCATCAAGAGCGGACGCGCGTTGTGGAGAATCAATGTGCGGAGCGCACCTGCGTCGTCCACCGCGATCACCAGGTTTATCAGCCGTAATGTGGCCATTCTGATAGAGGGAAGTTCAGAGGCTAGAAATGCCAAGAGCATTGAAGAAGGTACCGCGGGAAAACATGAACGCGTGTAGAAGCCGGTCGTCATGGGTCAAGTTCTTCCAATTGATGTGGTTGTTGGACAGCTTGTAGACAGCTCCGATGAAACATCGCATATCTTCGGGGATCCAATTGTCCTTATGAACAGAATGCTTCGCTTTCTCAAGGGTTCCGGACATTTCCGGGAAGAGAGTTTCCAAGATTGCCTCGTCGGTCTGCGGGAACCCACGCGATGCGGATTGGAGGGTTATGTTGTCACTTGAAGCCATCCAAGGCTCGTGAGATAGATCGCATGTTGTTGATATGTCGCCCAATAAGCGCACCATCTGCATGCATGGCAGATTATCGACACGGTAGTATCTTGTGCATGGGTCATGGTCGTCCTGGAGAAAGTCGGCTGGAGCACTGGACGATCTTGTGCTCGGTTCGTGCTGGAATGACACCAAAGGGGGCTGAAAAGGGCGTTCGCTTGTCTGAACGGTTGTTTGGTTGGTGGGAAGGGAGGCCAGTGGAGGCAACAACTGGTCGTTACGCAAAACCGTGCTACCTACTTCGGCGCTTGTGTCGACGGCCAATCTCGACTCCACAGGATTTACCAGAGGCTCTGATGCCAGCGAAATTGGTGCATTGTTGGACAGAGTTACTTCTTGCGCCCTGGACATGGTTGTTGATGCTGCCTGGACAACCACGTCCTTTGGGAGTGGTCGAAGGGCGATGTCTGGGATTCCATACGATGACAGTCGTGGAGTCAGCTTGGCCCAGCGCGGTTCAAAGATGGGCTACTGACGCACTCCTAGCTCACCTTTCGGGGCGTTGTGTGCCCGGTTCCTTCGAATCTCCTTCCAGGCCCTCTCCCACGGCACGCGGTCGCCGTTCCAGAATATCTCTGGAGTTCCCCCAGCGTCTTTGATAGGGCGGCAATGCAGCCATATTGGAAGCCAGTCTGTTTTCTTTAGCTTTTTGCGGAGGCCGATCAGGTCCCGAATCCTTGTCTCGTATATGGACAATCTGCCTCGCGAGCAGCGAGTTAGACCCAACCCAGGCTCGAAACCGGGACATCTGATCACTTACGGGACAAGTGGGAACTGATGTGCGGAGATCAGCGTCTGGCGGACGTCGCGCAGGTTGCGGTGCTGTCCATCGCGACCAAAGTATATTTGCTTGATAAGCGCCTTGTGGTCTTGCCAAGTAGCAGTAGAATCGGGCAGCCTTTCGCCTGACATGGTGTCGCTTGTGTGTGTGCAGCCCGAGACAAGGGCCTGGAGGTCGGACAGATGAGCCTGGTAACGAGAACGAGATGATCTTGGGAGCACTCGGGCTGTATTGATATAGGCTCTGAAGACAATGGCTACGCGACCAGCCTGGCCAATTTCTGGCGATCCGGCCCAGGTGCAAGGCTGCCTGCCGTCCAACTTCTGACGAGATGGGTGGCCCCTTCTGCCACCTGCAGCCTGGAATTGGTCGGTGTCCAATTTCGGGCCAGTAGGAACTCGCCACGCCCCGCGCCATGCACGAGACCTGCAGACAGAGCACGCATGGGCGCAGGTGTCAATTGGGTTTCGAGTATTGCAGTCGATGCTATCCGGAAGAACCACGGTGACTTTGGAGGCGTCGCTGTCTGGGAGTACTACAATGCCACTCTGCAGGACCCGCCCCCGACCCAGGTGACTGAGCCGTGGTTGTGGGCGGACGGCATGAAGGCCATCCTGTTTGGACCCCGTCCGACTGTCTGAGCTTACTCTATGGCTTGGGGCATGCGCCGGCGGTGTGCAGCTTCTCTGACACCCCATGGCAGACAGGAGCACAGCCAAGGGCAGTCTCGACAAGATATCGTAATGGCCGAAGTATACTTGTGTTCATGTGGAACAACCTGTTGCAAGCCACACCAAACGTCGTCTGCCCGCCAACGTGCCACACATCGGCTTGTCCTACTGCAACAATTACCTAGCACTGACTGAGCATCCGGGACGCCAGCTGGTTCCGGATCAAAGTTGCTCCTAGCTGCTACGACACGAGGTGACGCCAGCACAATGGAAAGATGTCTGCGGCGGATAACTCGCAGTGTGATGCATACCGCTTCCGAGCCAAGCAAGAAGAAGCTTGCTGACGATCCGTGTGAGCAGTCCACATGAAGGAGAGCGCGCTCCTGGTCACGTGCCGGGTCACATTCAATGACAGCGACGTCGACATCCCAGGAGACGCACTTGTCCCTTTTTCATTACGCCAAGATCTATGGATGACACGTGCGGACGCGGGCACATTCCGTAACTGGATTGACGGAAAGCTTAGCTTTGGCAAGGGGGGTGCTGCCTGGTGCTGCAATTTGTGGCCCTTGAGGGCGATTCGATCTCGGGATCGAGGGCATGATCACATGTTGAGGTCGCGGTGCAATGGGAATGGCGATCTGAGGTTGAGGAATGGTGGTTAGCTGCCGAATAGAAGGCCCCCGGTCTCGCCCCAGGATTCGGAGCCGGGGGGGAGAGCAGATGCAAGACATGCAAGGCACCGCGCCCGGCGGGGGCCGGCGGAGGGGGCTGTGTGAGCCACGAGGCTTGGAATAGCTGCACGCATGCACTGCACCGCACTAGGCCGGCCAGCTATTGAGATGTTGAAGATTGCCTTGTGGCCATTTGGGCATTGTCGGACAGACGCCGACAACTGCAGCCGACGGGATCACGGTACTGGTGGTTACCGTCGGACATGGCCAGGACTTATCCGAGTCTTTTGAAAGTAGATGATTACGCTAGTTGCTGTTTCCTGGACTGCCTTGTGCCAGGGCTTTTGATAATGGTGATTGTGTCTTGGCTGGCTGTCATCCCAAGTTGTCCATCGTGGGGAGCTGAAGCTGGCCTGGTCGTTGCTGATTGGCTCGTCTCACAAATTGCACCAGCCGCAAAGAGAGATGCTCTCGCGCTACCAGACAGGCCTCGTCCCAGAGGCCAAAGCTCCAAGACATCCATCATTGCACAGCCTCTGAGTGGCCTACTCGAGCACGTGTTCAGGCAAGCCGCCTACCTGCCTGTCTGCCTGGGGATGCCACAGCCATCAAAAATCGGCACCAGCAGGCCGCTGGGCCTTGCTTGTCTCTGCTGGTTGACGTCCTGTTAACCTCTTGCCTAATCCAGTCAAGGACGGCCGCGCTAGGACTGCGCGCGGAGAAATGGGGCGTCGAGCGATCCCTTGTGCTGGGGACTTGGCCGTCTGTCATGGTTGATGCCAGAAGCGATTGCTGTCCAAGACTGCTGACGACGACGACGACGACGACGACGACGACGACGACGACGACGAGGACGAGGAGCAGGAAAGCAGGAGTAATGGATGCTGCTGACAGCAAGGCGTATTGACCTGTAATTGAGGTCACAATGGCCGTAAGCTGGTGGTGTTGCTGCGCTGCAACCTCGCGGCAGTGCCCTGCAGAGGGCGGCCCCTGAGGCTCTGGGGCTGCACAGCGGGTGCAACCCCGCCGGGAACCGGCCATGGCGCCCTGGGGAGATGCCGCCAAGCACAGCGACCCTCTGGCCGTCAGCCAATCACCGCGCCACCCTCTATCACGCCCGTCTGGCTGAGGCTCCTCTGCGCATGAAAGGCTCATTTGGCACTCGCCAACTGCCATCCTCATCCATCCCATCCATCCCTCAGTCCAGCCAGCGCAACAAACCTCCCCCGGCCCTCCGCCCGCCGATCACCCGCTCGCCAGCCAGTCCAGTCCAAGTCCCGCGCAGCCGGGCCTCGTCCCGATCAGGCATGTCCTCGGCCGCCCTTGGCCGCGATCCTTCAGCGACTACTTAAGCACGATGCCATCCCGCCCCCCGTCTCCCACTCTCACGATGCTCGCCCTCACGCGTCGTCGCTGCTGCTCCTCTCGTGCCTGCCTCCTCGACTCGCCGCCGCTGCCGCCATGAAGTCCTTCTGCGCTGCCACGGCCGCCGTGCTGCTCTCGGCCGGCTCTGCCCTCGCCCAGTCCATTGCCGAGATCAACGGCGACCGCTTCCTGGGCACCTACACTGGCCAGGTCGTCAACATCACCGGCCTCATCACCGCCACCTCCTCCGCCGGCTTCTACCTCCGCTCCCAGCAGCCTGACAAGGACGCCCGCACCTCCGAGTCCATCTACGTCTTTGGCTCCAACCTCGCTGGCGGTCCTTTTGCTGCTGGCGATGTCGTCTCCCTGAGCGGCACCGTCGCCGAGTACAAGTCGAGCAAGGACTACCTCGCCCTGGCCGAGATCACCAAGCCCCGCGACATCAAGATTGCCTCGCGCGGCAACCCTGTCCAGGCCCTCCAGATCGGCAAGGACGTGCCCCCGCCGCCCACGCAGGCCTTCAATGCCCTCGACCAGGGCGGCATCCTCGGCGTCCCCAACAATGTCTCGCTCGTCTCGACCTCGAACCTCGAGCTCCAGCCCACAAAGTTCGGCATGGACTACTGGGAGTCCCTCCTTGGCGAGCTCGTCACCATCAAGAACCCCCGCACCATCGCCAAGCCCAACCAGTACGGCGACACCTGGGTCGTTGGCGAATGGCCCGTCACGGGGCTCAACAAGCGCACCGGCCTCACCATGACCGATGGCGACTCCAACCCGGAGGCCGTCCTCATCGGCAGCCCGCTCGACGGCACCAAGAACAGCCCCGACGGCAAGCTTGGAAACAAGCTCGACGACATTACCGGCGTCGTCTCCCAGGCTTTTGGCTTCTACCGCATCCTGCCCACCACGGCCCTCAAGGTCGTCGAGGAGCCGTCTCCCGTGCTGCCCGCGCCCGAGAAGTTCCTGCTCAAGGGCAGCTGCTTCGGCATGACCATTGGCAGCTACAACATTGAGAACTTCTGGCCCGGCTCCGACAACATCCAGGGCCGTGCCGAGCACATTGCTCGCTACCTGGACGCTCCCGACTTGGTCTTCCTCCAGGAGGTCCAGGACGGCTCAGGCCCGACCAGCGACGGCACCGTCAGCGGCCAGGCCAGTCTCGACGCCCTCATCGCCGCCATTGCCGAGATCACCGGCTGGAGCTACAAGTCGGTCGAGATCGCCCCCGAGGACGGCAAGGACGGCGGCCAGCCCGGTGGCAACATCCGTGTCGCCTACCTGTACAACCCCAAGGTGATCGAGCTCAAGAACTACGCCGGCCCCGGCAGCGCCACCGACGCCGGCAAGGTCATCCGCAGCGGCCTGCTGGGCCTGCCCAAGCTCAACTTCAACCCAGTGCGCATCGACCCGGCCAACGCGGCGTGGAACGCCTCGCGCAAGCCCCTCGTCGCCCACTGGCGCTTCGTCTCGCCGCTCTGCGCGCTCGGCGAGATCTTCACCGTCAACGTGCACTGGGCGTCCAAGGGCGGCTCGTCGAGCATCCACGGCGACGCCCGCCCTCCGGTCAATGGCGGCGTGGACCAGCGCGCCGCCCAGGCCGAGGTCACGGGCTCCTTTATCGCGCAGATCCTCAAGGCCAACCCGCTCGCCAGCATCGTCGCGGCCGGCGACTTCAACGAGTTCGCGTTCGCCGAGCCCCTCCAGAAGTTCACCCAGATCTCCGGGCTCAAGGACCTCGACGAGGCCGCCAAGATCCCCGCCACCGAGCGCTACACGTACCTCTTTGACAACAACTGCCAGCAGCTCGACCACATGTACGTCAGCCCCAAGCTCGCGCTCGCCGCGCCCGCCTTTAAGCACGTCCACGTCAACTCGTGGCTGAGCTACGACGACGCCGTGAGCGACCATGACCCTAGCGTCGCGCGGCTGAGCCTGTTGTAAAAGACAAATGGATGTGTGTGGAATGCAAGGAGGAAGGGGTTTTAGTCTGGTGATATTGATAGACACTAGACATGATGATGTCATATGATTCAGCAAAATATTCATGATTTCACGATTAATTCCATTTCCCGTCCTGAGTGTGCTATCTTTGAAATATTCGAGTGTTAAGGCAACAATTGACGGAACGACCAGACAACGCGATAGGGCTGGGTCTGCCTGCCAAGTAGTATCTGGGTTCTTGTCAGCCCTGCCTTGGCTTTTATCTTGATCTGGCGCAGCATTGCCGAGGCCTGTGGTGCGGTGCGCTGGATAACGAAACAGGCACTGTACGCGGCACTCCCACTCCCACTACTACTTGCAAATCCACCACCCAGGGCACTCATACCCTACCTACCGCCTAAAGCGTGTCCTCTTTCGTGTCGACTGGAAGCGTGTCGTCCAAATGACCGAGCTCCCTCGCAGATGAGCCGTTTGTGGACGCTCGCGCAGGAGAAGAACGAATGCCTCCACCAGAGTGTGTGTGTGTGTGTGTTGCGAGTTCCGCATATTGACTAACCGAGAGGGGAAGGGTTTGACTGGAGAGTGATCGACTGGAGAAGGGGTTTGACTAGGAGTCTACGAGTTGCGGGAAAAGAGGATAACAGTACAACGCTGTTTGGGGCTTGCACTAAGAGATGCACGAAAGGAGTGGGTTACGCCGACAAACCCAAACCAAGCACAGAGAGAGGTGTTTACCAACTAGATTAAAAAAAAAGGTAGCGTAATTTTCCCTGGGCGCTTACCCATTCTTAGCCCTTTAGTGCAGAGTGGAATAAGGGGACTTATTCTCACGATTGTAGTACATTTCTCGCCTCGGCGCTGATATTGCGATGTGCTCGCACGCACACAAGAGACAGATCACATGTTACTGAATGTAGTATCATCTGGTGGGGGTTACATCGTTTGGTCAAGAACATATATACACGAACATTAGGAGATCTAAGCATTACAAGCTCGATGTGTGTGAGTGTGTGTAGAGTATCAAAGACCATGTGTGCCTTGGTATGATTTCATATAGCCTTCGCCCCTGCCTCGCAACATAGAGAGAGAGAGAGAGAGAGACGTCTGCTGGTTCCAGCGTGACATAGAAACCGGGACAAACAAACTTTCCCCCCTTTAACACAGCAAGGGAAAGAGGAGATGGACTACCGTAAATCTTTCCTTCGTTTTACTCGGACAGCTCGTCAAAGTACCACTGTCCGCAGCGGCCGTTGCTGATGGTGTAGAACGCGTCCGTCTCCTGGACGTTGAAGTAGGCAATCTCCTGGCTGGCGTCGCACCGGTCGAGCTCGCCCTGGGTGCTGCCGAAGCACGAGGCGTTGGTGTCGTCAAAGTAGCTGATGCCGCAGGTGGGCTCCTTCATGCAGGCCGTGCAGCAGTCCTCGGCGCTCTCCACACCGGGGAAGGTCTGGACGCTGGCAGGGGTCTGGACCGTGCCGATGGGCGAGTTCTGGTACTCGCTCAGGTAGTTGTCGGCGGCGCAGGCGGCGTAGACGGTAGGGGTCGGGGCGTAGACGGTCGAGGTGATGGTCGAGGTGACGGTCGAGGTGAAGCGGGTGACGGTGGCGGTGGTCATGGCCGGGGCGCTGGTGGTCTCGACAGGGGTCGAGGTGGTCTCAACGGGGGTCATGGTGGTCTCAACGGGGGTCAAGGTGGTCTCAACGGGGGTCAAGGTGGTCTCAACGGGGGTCAAGGTCGTGGCCGTGGCCTCCTCGGAGAAGACGGGGCCGGTGGGATCCTCAGAGACGGTCGTGGTCGTGGCGGCCTCCTCGGAGAAGACCGGGGCTGTGGGCTCCTCGGAAGCGGTCGTGGCCGTGGACTCCTCAGGGAGGACCGTGGTGGTGGCGCCCGTGGGAAGAGGGGGCAGAGAGAAGGTGCCGTTGTTGAGCGGGAAGGGGCTCGTCTCGTTCTGGCGGGCATAGAGCCAGCTGGCACGGAAGGATCTCCGCGGGATGGGTGCCTGCGTGGGGTTGATGGGCTCGAAGCCCGCAGGAGTGGGCTCCGTGTAGGCCGGGGGTGTTATAGTCACGGTGACGGTGGTGTAGGCAGTGAAGACCTCGTCATCGGTGACGGTCGCCGTCTGGGTATGGGTGCCCGTCTCGGTCGTGGTCAGCTCTGTGCCCGTGGTCGTTGCGGACTGCTCCGAGTAGACAGAAGACTCGGTCGGGTAGGCGGAGGACTCGGTTGGGTAGACCGAAGACTCAGCTGAGTAGATAGAGGACTCGGCAGAGTAGACGGAGGACTCAGTCGGGTAGACAGAGGCCGTAGAAGAGACAGGGTGGCTGCCGCACCGGTGCCGCCTGGCCGGGCTGGCGACGGCCGAGGAGGCCATCGCCACGGAGAGGAAGATCTGAGAGGCCTTCATGTTGATTATCAAGGAGTGTGATATTATTAACGAAAGTGGGGGGATTCTTAAAGAGTGACTGAAGGTCGACAACGAAACCGTAAGGAACAGAGGCAGCCTGAATCACCATCCGCGAGCCTAGACGGCCAACTTATATATTCCGACATGGCGGTGCGGTGATTGTAGCAGTTCATGTGCCCCTGGAAGGGCTCGACAGCTCCAGCTCTCTGCCAAGGATGCCATCACGCCAGCAGACGAGGCCGGACCCTCCCGTAAGCGATGTAATCGCATGAGCTGGATGCGAATGTTGGCTTTAGCACGCGGTTCCTGCATTAGCTGAGCCGCTCAAGGGTTCTTGTCCGAGCCTAGACTGAGTTGAGCCCCTGCCGCGCTATTGGTGGCGCGTGCTAGCGCCGTCCTGTCAAGCTGAAGTTTCCAGGCCGGACCCAGTTTGGTTGCTTTTCCCACAGTATTCACGTTGTTGAATTCTTCGTCTCGTCGCCATGTCTCAATGCCATGTGGTTCGGCTTGATGGCTCCTGCACGCCATCACACCACTCGTGACAATTCGCCGAAGCCAGCAACGACAGCAATGCCGCATCGTTGACAAGATCGATGGTGCCCACAATTACAAAGCCGCAGAGCCTCGATCACAACAGCGGCCCGGCAACCCCCTGTTGGGATTAGCGCTCAGCCGCGGGCGGCGCCGGGTCCAAGAGGCTTGACAGCACACCCTATCATCGGGCCGCTATACTCGCCGCCTGCTCGTGCGCAAGACTCTTGTGGAGATTTGATCGCGGAGCACACGTGGGGGCCTCGACCAGCGTGAAAAGCGCGGGAGATCGGCAGTCCAATGGAGGCGCGACTTGTTCTAGGCCCCGACCCTGCCGACGGCTCCTGAGCTCGCGCATCCGGACAGTGTTGTCGATAGGGCCCTATACGGCCACGATTCCCGCTCGCACTAAATGCCAAGCGCGTACTGTGTCTTCGGACCGTGTCGGACGGGGCAGAGGACCGGCTAGCGACGCAGCCACACACCGGAGTCGCCGCCTGTGCGAGATGAAAAACGGGACAATGCGTGAAAACAACAACAATACGCGAAGTCCCCCTTGGCGCCGTGGCGTCTGGCACTGCCACGTCACGCGGAAAAGGAGACATTGAACAGCAGCACCGGGCGGAATCTTGAGAAACCCGAGGAACAAAACTACATTCGCGAGATGTGGCGCCGCCCAACGGCGATTGAGGCCGACTCATGCGCGCGCAAAGCAGCGGAAGTTCTCGAGGTCATATAGACTCAACCACAGGGCCATCGCTTGCGAGGCCAGTATTGAAAAGGGGGCGCTGTTGCACTGCATGGCTGAGTGGCTGGGCAGCCACAAGATCACCAGGACGCGGGACGGCAAACCCATAAAGCGAACACGGCCCATGGCTCAGCTAGTCACAATGCCCGACGGCACCTGGGGAGCTGTCACATTGTAGTCTGTCTCCACGATCTGCGAGACTCAGTTTTTAGCTTACCACAATCTTGTTCCAAGAAGGCCTCGAAAAGGCTACGTAAATTTGCGTTTAGTGACGGTCAATTAGAGTCGCCCTGGTGTTGCGCCTTGGTGGCAACGGAGAAGCCAAACCACCGAGATGTGGAGAGAGTAGAGGACTGCCACGAGCCACACTTTCCCAAGATAGGGGTCAGGATCGCCGAGTACTGGGACTTGCCAGAGAGCATCAAAAACAATGGCTTGTGCTGGCGCTTCAAGAAGTGTAGCATGGCCACGTAGTTACCATGGCGAACAAGATGCATGCAGCCAGCCACGACAATGCACTGTAGCCCTGGTGCAAGACCTGACATTCTGTCGTTTTCTCCCTAGAACCATGAAACCTTAATCTCGATTGACTGCCGGCGGGGTGCCGCAATGCTGTCTCCGTCGACTGTTTGATATCGCAGTGCGGGGCAGTAGTATCGGAGAAAGCCATCAAGACACGATCTCCGTTACTTGATGTAGTCGTATCGGAGACAACCCAGCCTATGCAGGAAATAATATAGCCGGTGCTGATTCCCCAACAACTGATCAGGCTCTCTCGCCTGAAGACCAAACACCCAACACTCAACAACACATCAAAGACCACTAACGTCCACTTGATCACAACACCAAAACTCACACCGGTAGTCAAGACACATATCACGGCACCGCCTACATACAGAGCACAAGACCTCTCAAGCCAGGCACACCTACTACACAACATAATTCGGCAACAAATTCTGCACGAGACAAATCACTTGGACTTGGTGCCGGACACTCACGACACCCAACCTGTCATCAAATCAACTTGGCCTTAGCGGACCAACACAGTCACCAGCATCACACAGCAGCGCCACCAATCACCTCGAACCTATTCCGAGTCATCACATCAAAATCAGCAAACATGTCGGACCAGTACGAAGGCGAGGGTGAGGTCGAGTACTTCGACCCCCGCCCCAGCAAAATCACCTGGATCGCCCGCGTCCTCGTGCTCGTCAGCACCGCTGCACTCCTCGCGCTCCTCGCCCACGGCCACATCGAGCAGTGGTGGACATCAGGCTGGATCGAGGGCCAGGCGTGGTTCGTGCTCGCCGCCATGGCCGGCTTCTTCACCCTCCCGACATACCTCCCCTGGCCCAAGAACCGGATTCCGGACTGCGCGGCCCTTGTCTTCTCCCTCATCCCCAGCCTGAGCATGACCATCTGGGTCGCCGTTGTCATCTTTGCGCACAAGGGCCCCCAGACCCCAGTCATGTCCGGCATGATCGCCTCGCTGCCCCAGCAGGACCCCCAGTGGTGGCAGCGCATCATCGCCGCCGGCGCCTGCCAGATCGTCCAGTCCGTCGGGATGTTTGTCATTGCTGGGACTGGGTTCGCGAATGTCATGGACGTCGTGCGCGGCCGCGGTGGTGGTGGCGGTGGTGGTGGCCGCCGTGGCGCGCCAGTGGACGACGAGGAGCAGTGCCATGAGGGCTGGCATGGAGATGATGAAGGATATTATTAAACTGGACTCAACGTGCAGGATGTTCAACGGGGACAACAAATCTGCGATCATTCTATCCTCGCCACGAGCTACTCACGTTGATATATTTTGTTGGAGCAGGCAAGATGAGTACCAGGAGGCACATATTGTTTCGATAAAGTGGTACATGGAAGTTTGGATACAAGTTTGGATGAGGAGTTGCGGGAAATGAACCAAAAGTATGTTGTTCAACAAGATAGCTGCGATGGGAAGGTTTTGAGGGGAATTCTGGTTTGGTTCTGTTTTCAGTTCAACAAATGCAACATTTCTTCCACAAAAGGGGCATCCCACATCCACATTATGCGAACAACAGTGACTGCACTTTGAGCACAAGCGTCGGCATTGCACGACTTGAAATCAAACCCCTCAGGCTCAGCGGCTTTTCGGAAGCGACCTGTAATTGATCGAGTTCCAATATGGCTGCCAATTCCGTAAATATTCAAAGAATGGAAGTGGGTACTCTCTTATTGACACCATGGGAAATAAGAGATTTTCCTAGTGAAATTCTCTATTATCCGTCCAGCTAACCTCCGTCGCCTCCGAACCTAGCCACTGTTGCCCTTCACCTTTCCAGGTGAGACGCTTCGCGGAGTTTCTGTCTCCCGACGGCGACCGTGAAGAGTCCCTGCTCTTGACATGCCTGAAAGGCACAGGCATTAAAAACGCACCCGCCGCTGATTGCGATCCCTCCGCAACCCCTTCCTGCTCTCTCTGTAGCGCTTCGGTCCATTCGCCCTCTTGCCAAGCCGTCAGACTAACGCGGAAGGCGTCCTGATCCTGGCATTTGATGATGCTTGTCTTGGCCTCCACCTCGAACCTTCCAGGCGAGGCAGTCGGACCACTACTGGAACCGTGACGCGTGGGTTTAGGATTGTTGATCACGCGCCAGAGCATGGTGAGATCCATGGGCCCTTTTTCATACGTATCCGACTGCGCCCCAGTCCTGATGTCCGCAACTTCCGACGCCTTGTCCTGGTCAGCATAGGTATAGCACCACGGTATACGCTTGTTGATGTGCTGTGGCTTGATCGTCACAACGTTCTGACCAGTGCCTTGCGAAGGCTGTTGTTGACCTTGGGAATCCCAGTCCGCGGACTCGTTCGGAGTGGCCACCAGATCTGTGTGATGCGGTCTTCTCGTACCACAGACTAACAATGTCCTTTTGCTGGTATTGGCAACGCGCATCAATCTGCTATCGACAAAGCGCATTGATATGGCGCCAATGAAGGTGTCGGCGCCGAGCGTCCAGAAGAGGCTCCGTACGGGATCCCAGAGCTCTTCGGGCTGCACGGATACGATTCTGGCGTTTGGGGGCAGGCGAACCTCTACACAAAGAGCATACTGGCGCAGGAGTCCCCGGACATCGCGCCTGTACAGATCCCTGGCCACGAAATACCGGGACAGGGACAGGTAGGGTAGATATCGCTGGTCCTCAAGAAACCGATCAAAGTAGCGGAGCTCCTGCGGGGCGGTGCGCACGTAGCCATATTTCCCAGTCTTTTCCAAGCTGACGCCGATCCAGGCCATTCTGCCCGAACCGACATAGTCGCAGCATTCCAGGTCGAGGAGGAAGTCGACGCTGCCATCTTTGCCCTTGTACAGCGGCAGTCGACCCTCGAAGCGGAAGCCACGGTTTGTCATGACAAAGTCGCTGTTGGATCGGTATGCTACCTGCAACCTGCCGTATTTGCCACAGTGGGAGAATTCGCTGGGGTCATGCGCCATTAGTCCGCGGTACTGGTAGTCTCTGTCAGCCTTCCAGGCAAATATCGACCGGTCGTGGTTGTCTTTGATCAGCTCTTCCTGCAAGCGCATAAATGCCTTGGAGCCCTCGCCGTAGATCATGGGCATGTATACGCCAAATATACCCAGGAGACAGTAGGCTTTGTCTTCGAGGCGTGTCGTCTGCCGCTTCGCGGCCCAGGACATGCGTTTGGCGATACACTCGCCAAAGACTTCCTCGACGTCACTGAGAACGGTTGTAGAGATCCCCGTGATGTTGCTCAGTGCCGTCCTCAGCCTTCGCTTGGTGCCTCGGAACCTCCATTCCTTGTCGAAGAATGCCATGACGCGAGGCGCAATCAGCTCCTGGAGCGTCCAACCGCGGGAAAACCATCGGCATGCAGCGAGGTCCTCCTCATTCACCGACTTTCCAGGCTTTAGATCGGCGAGAAAGGCGTAGCAGACGGTGGAATGTTTATACCACCTGAACATGGAGTTGATGGCCTCGGTGAGCTCTGCGCTGGATGACTTGTCAATGCCTATGTTGTTCAAGAGTCAGACTCGAGATTCATGTTTTTGGAGGCTGTTTGAACACACAGAATAGAAGGGAGATTTCCATGTGGGAACCAGGCAGTATTGCTGGCGGAGAACGGCATCATCACGGATATATCCTATGGCACTCACAGCATGTGTCCACCCAACAGTACTCCAGCGGTGGCTCTTCTCTAAGGGCCAGCTCGCAGGTCTTCTTGATCTTGGCGAACCCAGACGGCCTCGTAGCTTCTGCGCGTTCCAGGTCCTGGAATTCCTGGAAGTTGACCTCCTCGCCGTCGACCCATGTGTGTGAGAGGATGGCGTAGGGGCGGCCCTCCTGGCGGGCGTCGGTCACAAACTTGAGCTTGAGCGTGCGTGTCTCTATGAGCCACATCTTTTTCTGGGCTGAGCACAGTCTAGGCTGTGCAACGTGATGCAAGGGCCGTGGTAAGTGGAGATGGAGTGAGGTTGGTGACTGGAGAGGGCAAGGTCAGACGAGTAAGCCGCATCGTGGGGTGGAGCGGGGTATCTATCGCTGACGATTCTACGCTAGATCGGGAAGTAGCGGGTACTTCAACCGGCAGGTAGACTGCGGGTTGTGGCTATTGGGTCTGTCATGCTCACAAGAGTCCCAGACGAGGTAATCCAATTGTGCAAAATGAGAAGGCATGCAATCAGGAGGATCTACTCATTGTGATCGTAGACGATGAGTCAAGAAACAAATGTCTGCATCGTCTTGCATGTGGGCCAGTCCAATCACATGCCTTGACTTATGTCTCTCCCTTCCCTATTTGCCTCTTCGAAAAGCTCATGGACTTCGTTGGAGATCCCCTATGCGCAGATCCAGACCTAGGAGTAGAGCTCACTGCAAGATAGCATCCATGACCCCGCCAGTCTCTTAGATCACAATAATATCGCGTGGATCCATCCACTCCCACCATCTCTTCTCAGGCCGGATGACCACCTGGCAACCATGATAGCCTCCACTCTTGCTCACTGTTGTGGTATATCTGCATGTCTTTCCCTGGGATCGCCGTCGTCTGTGCTCCCGAATCGTGCCATCAGCAGCAGGCTGCAGGTATATCTCCCGGTCCTTCTGGAGTTTCCACGGCTGACTGAATATTTCAATGCCCTGCTGGCCCAAAGAGTCAACATTGTAGACGAGGAAGAGCATATATGCGGACCTTGGATCGTTGCTATGGCGGCGCATCTACAAGCGATTAGAACCTCGGCCATTGAACCCACAGCGCCAACTTTATTCGTGGCAGAACGATTCTCCCATGGGGAACTACACAAGGCCTGAATCAGAGCTCACCAGTGCCAGCTGATTGTCGCTGATTCGAAAAGGTGCTTTGTGATTTTTATTGGTCGTCTTGACTTCAATATGATATGTCGTGTAGACTGACCACGATGGATCGATGGGAACAGCGAGTTTGTTGAGCCACCTGCGCATAGACAATGCGGTGTCTCGGTAAGTGAAGTCGGCGTGGTCGGCTTCTTCACGACGAAAGGCAGGAAATCCAGCGCGTGATCGAAGACGGCTGGTCCAGTTCTCATATGACCAATTGCGGAGTTTCTTTGCCAAATGATCGAAAACCTGTATTGTAGAGGCGAGTTAGTGAGCCAAAGTGGATTGGTCGGGCGGGATAGCCGAGCTTGTGGGACTGTTGCGGTAGTACTCACAATCTTCTCACCCTTGAAACCTACGGCTTTCATATGAGACATATTCAGACTATGCGTACGTTGCTAGCCCGGTGTAAAGCAAGTATACATTCGAAGGCTATATTTGTTCTCAGCAATGGATGATACTTGATTATATTGCGTATCCGTGACCGATGGTGTTGTAGTAATAAGAGCTGTGTATGGAATCATCGAGCGATAGGCAGCTTGGATCTGCGACGTGAGAAATAGTGCGAGACGGGCAAAGTCGAGGTACGAGTATGGTGCTGGCTTTGTTGTAGAGTGGTAGTTTGTCTATGTGGTAGGTCTTGTCTGTGGTTCGGATTAACACAAAGAAGGAATGCAGCGACGGCTGAGTCGCTCCTCAGGTAATGTCTTGGACATTCGCTATGTCTGGTTAAAGGCGCCTACACATCGAGTCACCTAGTAACACTAGGAGATATATGGCGAAGCGCGTGGCAATGCGCTTCCAGTTGGACTATATCACACGCGGTGTAAATGATTCAAGATGCCCCTGAAAAGTGGCAAGTACGGCGAAACCCAACGATCAATGGATGGTGACATCTTCGTGAACTCAAACAATCCAGTAGTTCTGCCCAATGCAACTCGAAACCACAGAGATAGTCCATTTGTACCTGTAATCCGGGCCCTATTTCTTGTCGGAAACCGTTGCGCAAATAAAGCGCAGTCGAGTAAGAGAGAGCTCTTTTAGGGAGGGGCCCGAAACGAAGGTATTGGGATTACAGCGACCAGAGGTGGCGACGATACGAGTCGGATTTTATTGTAAAGTAGAAGGTCATTGAAATTTGGTGAAGTTTCTCAATTCTGGTCTGAAAAGAGAGTGCTCCTATTGAAAACTGACTTCTGGGCCGCTGAAAACAAGGATGATAGTCTACATGCCTTGGGAAAACTGGTGATGTCCTGTTGAAGGTTGTCTGTCCCGACGAACTTGTCGTGCTGGTTGAAAGCACCAAGTCGTAATTGTGCCAGAATTGTGCAACTCGAAATACATAACTTTTGTGCCTAAGACCAACCGCATAACCCCTTTTATTACTTGTGCAATAACCTCTGACCGTCAAACCCCTCAAATTCCTTGCCTCTGCCGTCCTGTGAAGGTTCGCACCCCGCACTGCCCGATCGCAGTACACAACGCAGCATACCTTACACACGCAGCAGGGAAGTAGGGGAGGTTTGTGGGTTCCCCGTAACAATGCAACGGTGTCAATAATGAAGGTGGATGACCACATCATGGTGGAAGTCCGTAAATCCCGTGATTCCCGTATATCCCGTGAACCCCCGCAAACCCCGCAAATCCCGCTAAAATCCTGCAGATGCCCGCCGCCCGTAATATCTATCCGCGTCGATTTCAAACACTAGCACACATTCTGACGATGATGACACCTATCACGACATCAAATCGACTGGCGCGCACGTCCTGCTTCTCCTGCCGCGGTAGCAAGCGCCGCTGCGACAAGACCCTGCCAGGATGCCAACTTTGCAGCCGAAGGGGCTTAAGGTGTAGCTATCCGCAGCGCCGCGGTCAACCTCTTCCATCGCCCGAGTCAGCCGAAAGTGCCACCAACGCACCGTATGGGCAAACGCTTCACGTGTCTCAGTCGTTTGCTTTGGCATCTGCTACTAGGTTCATCGCCCCCGACCTGTTTCGCGCGGCTGGGCTAGAAATTCCTCGCCTGGACCACGGCGTGCCCGACGAGGTTGTTTTTCATCTGGGCGACAGCCAGCAGATACGGGACACGACAGCCAAGTTCTTCGGGCTGACAAAGTCATGGATGCCAATTATCAACAGAAAACGGCATTTAGCGGCTATGCTGAATCCGCTTTCTCCATCCCGACGTCCGGCCGCCTTACTCTCCATATGCATGAAGCTGTGCTTACCGGTACTCGATGGTGAGGTTGCTGACAGAACTTCGTTATACCGACTGGCAAAGCGATTCTACTCCGAAGTCGAGATTACGGAAAAATTAAGTGTCCAAGTATTGCAGGCTGCAGTATGCATCGCTATTTTCGAGATTGGCGACGCCATCTACCCCGCTGCGTATTTGACCGTCGGGGCATGTGCCCGCTATGGTATCATTATGGGACTCGATAAGGTCAACAAGGACAGGATGGGTTACTATCCCCACGCGGTCCCATGGATAGAAATCGAGGAGGCGCGCAGAGTTTGGTGGGGTGTCTTGGTATTGGACCGGTACGTCACGTTACTTGAAGAAGGCGGTCGGGATTGACATGTCGGATGCAGGTTCCTAAACTTCGCGAGCCCCTCTCGGAATTTAGCAACAGAGGATCCTGGGTTTGATGATATTCTTCCTGTCGACGACGATCGGTTCTATTACACGGTAAATACACCCTTGCATTCATTATCATAAGCAGGCATAAGAGGATCTCCTGACATGAAGTGTGTTTAGACAACACAACCAAGCGACGCGGTCCCCATATCCCAGGCATTCTCATTAAAGGCTGGCCAGTTCTCAAGACTTTGCCAAGCTACATACCTGGTCAGCAAGGTCCTGAAGGTGATCAGATCTTCGGCTATTCCCTTTCATGACGCCGATCACACAACTGTGCCGCCAGACATTGCACAGCTATGTCGCACTCTTGAAGCATTGGTTCGGGCTAATGCGGAGGAAATCACAATTCGCAAGTTGGGCTTTTGCTCTCAAAGCGTTGTGTCCTATAGGTAAGTACACCATCCGATGTTTTGCAGATTGCAAACGGTAACGATACTACAGTGGCGTTTTTCTCCTGCAACATCAT
The DNA here is from genome assembly GCF_020744255.1 of Microdochium trichocladiopsis. NCBI lineage: Eukaryota > Fungi > Ascomycota > Sordariomycetes > Xylariales > Microdochiaceae > Microdochium > Microdochium trichocladiopsis. The sequence goes on from NW_025763554.1 coordinate 1,525,672, forward strand.
TATTGGGCACGGCGGAAAATGGATACTACACAAGAGGCGGAGCTCTACACATTTGTCGAGACTCGCAGTGCTTTCGACACCCTTTGCCATATGTCGTCGTACCTTCAGCAGGCCGGTGATGGCCAACAGCTACTAGGAGGCGAATGCACTTTCTTTCTCGCCGACGTTATATATCAAGCAATCTCGACTCTTATGAACATTGGCCGAGGGAGTCCTTCGGCCGAAATTCAAGACAAAATAGCCACTCTGAAATGGCTTCTGCAACACTTAAAAAGCCGCTGGCTACTTGCTGGTAAGCCCTTCTACTGAATATCTATATCAAAATGCATCTAACATCAAGCAAAGGTGTCTATTTAAGTATTCTAGAGACAAAAGAGGCTCTCCTGACCTCAGAAGCTATGTGACTTAAACTAACAAGATCAAACACGATGTCCATAATGTGGTTGGAACCACACTGCCGACATTCTCAAGGGTGTCGTGAGTCTCACGCTGGATTGCGGCTGCGGCTATTCTTAGCTAAATGAGCGTCCAAGAGCCAGAGTTCATTATGTTTTACCAGCTCAGTCTCTGTATTTACGGAACTTCATGTTTATGTGTATCAAGGGCCAACTTTAGCATCTATCCTGATCTAAACCTCTCCCATGTCGGTTGGCTATGTAAATAGCCTCTCTTTGAGAAAGGTTCTACAATTGGTCCCAATTCACCAATTTCCAGGAATCCTCAGCGCTGACCAACCTCCCCTTGACGCCCTCTAAATCACGGGCATCAATCATGACATCGCCCTCGCCGACTGTTCCCCACATTCTTGGAGCTCCAGCAATTTCCCAGAACTTAACCATGAGGCCCAGTTCGGTCCCCCATATGCCAAAGAGCCCCTCAAATTGCTCGAGTGGGACTGATAGTATTTGAAGCTTTCCTTTCCCGGCAATCTGGGCCCACTTCGAGAAATACTCTTGGATCTTGTACTTTCCAGTTGTGACATGGACGTATCTGCCTCCCTGGGGCCCGCTTGCTGTTGCAGGATACTGGTACTGGAGAAGGCCGCTAACTGTGACGCCGATATTGGTGACGGGGCCAAGCGAGGGAACCCAGGTTTCTGAACTGGCCGGAACAGCGAGAATGTACTGTCCGGCTGGCTTCTACAAGTAAACGATCAATAATCCAGTTCATGGATGGGGACATTTACCGTAATTACATACCGAGTAAATAGGGGTGAAGGGAGGGTAATCAAAATTGGAAGCATAGAATCCGGTTAAAAGAAAAATGGTCTTGGGGTTCAAGATCGGGTTATTCTTCAAGTATGCGTCCACGTCCCCTTTAGCATCAAAGTGTGGTACTTTGACTTCGCCCTTCGTTAGTTGGCCTGCAGCAGGCAATGTGCTCCAAAAGTAAGTCTCCAGAGTAGCAGTCTTGGCGGCGGCACGAGCCATATTCACGCCCCGGGTGTACTCGATTTGCATGGCCTTTTCTGGACCGATTCCAGTGGCAAAGGGCTCATAGAAGTCTGTGACGCCGAAGATTGCGCTCGCGCCAACAAAGGCAGCAGTCAGACTGTCTTCGTCGTCCAAATCAGCTGCCACCATTTCGACGCCACGCTTGGCCAGAGCTTGAGCCTTTGCGCTGCTCAAGTTCCGAGTCACACCTCGGATCTTCCAGTCAGCATTAGCAGACAAGGCATCAATGACGCCTGAGCCTTGCATGCCTGTCGCACCAGTAACAACAATGAGCTTAGCCATGGTGAAGGCTTCTGAGGGTGAGCTTGATAGATGAGAGCTTGGAGGTGAATTTGATGTTTCTTGTTAGGGTGGTATGGGATTAATGAAGACTGTATCTATATAGCTTTCTCCTAATTCCATGCATGGTGTACGTTCATAAGCATAGATCGAGCGCTTTGATGGTCGGTGTAGATACCCACAATTGCCGAAAGGACCGCAATGCCCGCAATGCCCGCAATGCCCGCATTGACCGCGAAGTCCGCACCTGCCGAAAAGACCGCAATGACCGCATCAGCTGCGGAGCCGACTCAACAGCCGCAATATCCGCAATGCCGACATTACTCAAATGTACGTGATTGAAATACTATGCTAGATAATCGCAAGAAGGTAAGGATAGGACAATGGCCACCGCAAAATGGCTGATTACAAATGGGCTCGTAGTATGTAGACGTGAGGCAGCTCCAATGCCTGTCGCCATAAAATAGTGACAAGAACATCCAGGTATTGAGACATGTAACATTACCAAGCACACCTCTACACTTCGAAACGCAGGTAAGCAAAGCGCATGACAGGCTTACCTGATATTATAAATCGTACAAGCAATTGATTAATAACACTGGTGTTATGTAGAACAGTGAGAATATATAAAGTAGAACAGCCCCTACGAACAGTTTGTGAACGGCACACATCATCAAAGTAGATTCGCCAGCTGTCCAACACGTCATGTCTGATCAAAAGTTGATTCTCGTCATTGGTGGAACAGGTGCTCAAGGCACTCCTGTTGTCAAGGGTGTGTATCGCAGAACCCGACCTTAACAGAACCCCATTCTAACCATGGCGTACAGCACTTTCTGAAAGTGGCCGCTACAGTGTTCGGGTGCTTACTCGTAACGTTGCGTCGGAAAAGGCCACGGCACTAGCCGAATTACCCAATGTGACACTTATACAAGGGTCCCAGGATAGCCAGAAGGACCTTCATGCTGCATTCACTGGAGTATACGGTGCGTGGGTGAATCTAGACGGATTCACGATCGGAGAGAAGAACGAGCTTTTCTACGGAATCCGGGCATACGAGATTGCGAGATACCATGGCGTCGAGCACTATGTATTCGCAAATATCGATTATGGTCTTCGCAAGGCCGATTGGGACGAGCGGTATCATTGCGGACACTGCGATGCCAAAGGGCGCGTTGGCGATTTGATCTTGAGTCATGGCCAATCTGGCATGAAGACTTCACTTTTGACCACAGGGCCATATATGGATATGCTATTTGATGGAATGTTTGTTCCCAAAGCTCAAGACGATGGATCGTTTGTCTGGGAGAACCCAGCAGGTAAGTGTTCCTATGATCGCCCCTAGCATCAGTTATTGTAGGCAGCAAACTAACCACAGGCTTGGTAGCGGACGGCAAGATTCCCCTTATTGCCCTCGATGACGTTGGAGTCTACAGCCTGTGGTTATTTGACCATCCCTCTCAGTCAGCCGGCCTCAATCTTGAAGTGGCAACGGACCAAGTGAGCTTTGCCGAGATTGCGGCTACATTCACCAAGGTCACTGGCAAAAAGGGAGTGCATAAGCGTGTGGCTCTCGAGGATTATCTGTCCAAGGCAGAGCCGTACCCAGACGCGTACGCAAATTGGGCGGTAAAGCCAACTGAACCGCGCGATGAGTCTTTCATGACCTGGCGCGAGAACTTCACGGCTTGGTGGCGCTATTGGGGTGAGGGGAAGGGGGCTACGCGTGATATGGCTTTCCTTGACTCCATTCACAGCACTCGCATTCCAAACCTCGAGGCATGGATGAGGGCAAAGAGCTATGATGGCCGACCCCGCTCGGTGTTGAAGGATCTCTCTGATTTTAAGAAATAAGGGGATGGCTATGTTGCGTTGGGCTATTGGATGATTAGGGGGTCTTGTCGTAAGAGATGCTTCGCCTGAGATTATGAAAAATGCACTATAGTTTCACGAGCCGAAAATTGAAGAGGCTGCTCTCCCCTTACTTCCGCGCACTCCTGCTGTCTCATTCCAGGGCGGTTGTAGATGAAATCTAACTTCACCAATTCGACTTGATTTCCACCTCGTTCTTGCGTTTTAGAGCCTGCTTTTACTAGCAGCGCGTTACTAATACTATAATCAGAAGCTTCCTCACAGGTACTACGTTATTAGAGCACTATTGAATTAGCTAGCTTCCCACGAGAATCTGGTTTAGTCCCTATCTAGGAATGCCCTCACTCTAGCCCCAGGTCAGAGTACACCTCGCCGGCAATACCGCCGAAACTAGCAAGCGGTAAACTCCCTTCGGTCGTAGTAGTCATTTTGTCCACAATTAGACAGGCGAAGGCGAGGTACGAACCTAGCGCTAGCTTTGTTAAATAGTAGTGCTTGGTTCATATAGCAGATCCTATCTGTGATTCGGAAGGATACGGGGAAAAGGCCCAGCGACGCCCAGTTCGCTAGTTAGGTAATGTCTTAGACAGCGGCCAAGTCTGGCTCTAGGTATCTGACAAAATAAGGAAATATGTGAAGTGCGTGGCAATGGGCTTCCAACTAGGCCATATCACTCGCGACGTATACCATAAGGATAGGTACCGAAAGTTCGCGTTCTATAGCTAACAGGCTATACTGGATAGCCTGAACCATTTATGGATCGACACTTACTGTATAGACAAGTCCAACAGCTAGGAGCTTCAAGAAGCGATTAACTCCATGTTTCGTTAGTACCGAGATGCCGAGCATTGCTACGTCTTCCTCACAGATGTGTACAAAAACGCTAGCGACGACGACAACAGACCGTCACAAGTACAATGGGAGAAAGCCTTCAGAAGCAGCCGGTGGTTCACCCGCTGTTGGACACTACATGTGCAGGAAGTACAGCGTCGCTTGAACCAAAGAGTGAAGTGGAGCTTCAAAGACTAGGCCGGGCAGGACTGTCTCTCGGAAGGCGACTTACGAGGAATCAGTTCGGTTGTGAAATCTAGGAGATTGAAGCAGAACTTGCGGGATTCTGGTCTGCTGGTTCAGATTGCGATATCTGCATGTCTGATTATTTTTGCCCAATTCACGAAGTTGTTGAAGTTTTGATTAGTTAAAGGCAACCAGGCAGGAATAACTTGGCGGACCATTTTAGGAGATATCAGTCTTGGGTTTAACAGTCGAGCTAGTACTCTATATCAATGATTTCTTCGAGTTTAGCCCAGCAGGTGTCGTTGAACCGGATCCGGACCTTCTTCATGCCTCGTCTCGGCCGAGCCGCCTAGCCCGGCCCGGCGGTTAGCGTTTACGCTAGCTAAGTGTACGCTAGGTGCCTGGCCTAGAGTCTAGCCCATCTCGCGGACCCACATCGACTCCAAGTCGGCTCCCTACCGGCAAAGCCACTTCTCATCTATCAGAAGTAGAACTATCCCCAAGACCACAACCAGAGGAGCCAGGGTGAGGATTGGCGACGGATGTGATCAAGAATTGGTGCAAGTACAAGTATCTGCAGATATAATTGTACAGCGAATAAATTACAGTTAATCAGAAGCCTACTTCCGTGTAAGTGATGTATGTCACGAACGGTGTCTAGCAACTAGCTACCTTGAGCTAGGTAGTGATGGCCTGGTTCCATTCATTGTACAGGCAACCTCTCTACGCCGCGCGGGAATCGACTAATATTTCCGTCGTCCTTACAATACGACTCTCGTCATACTCCTTCTTCGGAAAGTCGGTGGAGGGATCCCCCGAGGCGTGCGCATGGATGTCCCACCGCGTGCTCCCGGCGGCACCCGGTCTCATCTCCTCGAGCGCCAGCTCCTCGGTGCTGATGCTCTTCATCTTGTTGCTCTTGTTCCCCGTCGACTTGCTGGCGCCCGCCCGTATGGCCGCCGAGGCCGAGCCGTAGCGGAGGTAGGTGGTGCGATCGTTGTGGGCCGAGGAGAGGCCGATGCCCGGCAGGAGGCGTGCGACCAGGGGCCGGAGGGTCGGCAGGGTAGATGCGATGATGGAGATGTTGAGCTCGATGCAGGACCAGATCGCCGCGCCGATGTTGTCCCAGGACGGGTCCTGGCTGATGACGCCGGCCCTAAGGGTGAGCATTCGGTAGATGGAGATGATGCAGACGCTGCGAGCGGGTGTTAGCAAACACGTTTCGTTCCTGCAGAAGGGGAGGTGGTCGTATTACAAGAAGCCGAGGCAGAAAATGCCGAGCACCATGATTCTCTGCCTCAGAGGGAGTTGGAGCTTCAACACCGAAGGGATCGGGATGCAGCAGATGAGGATATCGGTCGCCATGCTCATGCCCGAGGAGAAGTACCAGATGGGCAGCGTGTCGAGGCAGGAATTGGCCATGCTGGGGACGATGATGGAGACGGGGAGGCATGCGAGCCCCAGAAGGACAGCCTGCACACATGCCCAGAGGCAGACGTAGACAATGAACCAGTAGCATATCCTCTGCATCACTGCGCCGTGGAAGATGCGTCGGTATTGGAACAGGAAGCCCAGCTTCACAACGTTCAATCCCATGTTGTAGTTGAGGATAGCAACCATGAGGAACTGGTGCGTGGAGCTTGGTTAGCCTTCCATGAGCTCCTTTGGGCCTCCCGCACGTAGGAACTCTTGTTCCAGGGGCGACCGGCCGTCATGCTATGCGGCGAATGGAGGACGTACCTTGAGCTGTTCCAAGGTCTCCTGCTCCCCGACAGTTTCGACATGCCTGCCCATGCCGTACTTTGCCTCGAAGCACATGGCCACGGAGTAGATGACCGAAAACCCCTACCGCGCTCGTTAGTACTCGCCAAGAGCAAAAAAGACGAAAGAACGGACCGTCGCAATCAGCATGTACCAGTCATCCTTGCCAATGGACCTGAGAAGCACCCCTCGAGTGTAGAAGCGTCCTGCGATGAAGACGGCCGTAGCGCACACGAAACCAATGGCGATACCGGTGACGAGCGGCCCGTTGGTTTCGGTACTGCGCGTTGTCGGCTGGTCCGCCATGGCGTATGGTTTTCGGCAGCTCGACTTTGGGAGACTCAACCAAAGAGAAGGGGGGGGGCCCGTAATATATTGTAGGATGCCTGTATCAGCGCGACTAGACAGGACAGGGACGGAGATGAGCGAACTGGCGCACACAGAAAGGGAAGGCTTCAAGGAAAGTGGAAATAGGCAACCGCAAGCCTTTCAAGGGCCTGCATGATTTAAAAGGGGGGCTACCAGTTGCACTGGACAAAGAGCAGGCTCGGGGGGTCTAAGTACTCGTGCCCGCCCCGCACTACTTGGATTCCGCGAATGCCGCACCCTGTTGAAAAGGGGGTGTGGCATGAGTAGCAGTTTGCAGTTGTCGGCTATGCGCCAACCAACAACTGCTCCTTTGAGTTAATGAGCAGAAGTTCTCCGCGAGTGGTTGCTGCCGAGGTGGAGCAAGCACGCTTTTCTGTATCGTGGTGGCTGAACTCTGCCTGCCATGTGCTGCCCAATGCGGGCTAGCGCTCGTTGAGGGAACTGTGGAGGCGGGGCCGGGGCTGGGGCCGGGATCCGCTTCCCGAGCAATACAAGTGCCCCTGCTCTGTTCAGGCGTTGCAAATTTGACAAATTGAGTTCATTCTCTTCAGCCCTGAGCCGCTAGTCAGGGGCGCCCCGGCAATGCGGGACATCCTTGTCGTGATTCTTGATGAACAGAGGCGGCCTAGCTATGCGCCGTCCAACTTAAAATACCATGCCGTGCCCTCGAAGAATCTAGGGGCCTCTTGCCACCCACCTACTCAGCCAGTTGTTTCCGTCGCCCCCCCTCGGCTAATCAATCGCTCCATTGTTCGTCATGAGGTTCTCACTATCGTTTGCGGCGGCCCTCGCCCTCTCCGCTGGTGTGTCTGCCGAGGATGCTTCATTTGACTATGTGAGTGAGCACTGTACACTGCGCGCGCGCGCTCGCGGTGCAAAACGCCATGTCTGACTTGCAATGCCCTAGATTGTTGTTGGTGGTGGCACTGCTGGTACCGCCCTGGCCACTCGCCTCAGCCTGGGCCTTCCCAAGTCCACCATCCTACTCATCGAGGCCGGACCTGCTGCTCTCGATGACCCGAGGATCAATGTCCCTGGCCTTCGGGGGTCTATTCTCGGGTCCAGCCTCGATTGGAACTTCACTACAGTCAAGCAGTCGTCTCTTGATGGCCGCTCTATCAGTGTCAACCGTGGCAAGGTGCTCGGTGGCTCCTCTGCCATGAACTACCTTTGCTACGACCGTGCGTCGGCCCCCGAGTACGAGGCTTGGGCTGAGCTCGGGAACCCGGGCTGGGGCTGGAACACGATGATCAAAGCCATGACCAAGTCGGAGAACTTCACAGGCACCGATAAGGACAGGCACGGGCGCAACGGGCCGATTCAAAACTACTACAATCGAGTCGTCTACCCTGTCCTGCGCTTCTGGCAGCCAGCCGTGAGCAAGCTCGGCATCAATGTCAACGACCATGACAGCATGGGCGGCGACCCCATCGGCGTCGGGTTCCAGCCCACCAACATCGACACGAAGAAGAACACACGCTCCTACTCCGCCAGCAGCTATCTGCCCCTGGCTGGCAAGAACCTGGTCGTCAGGACCAACACCCAGGTTGCCAAGGTCAACCTGGTCAAGCTCAAGGACTCGGAGTACAAGGCGACCGGCGTGACCCTGCCGGGCGGCGAGGTCATCCGAGCACAGAAGGAAGTCATCATATCCGCCGGCTCCGTCCAGAGCCCCGGCCTGCTCGAGCTCTCGGGCATTGGCCAGCCCGCCGTGCTCAAGGCTGCTGGTATCACCCCGCTTATCAACCTCCCCGGTGTCGGCGAGAACTACCAGGACCACATCCGCCTGTCCAATACGTACAGACTCAAAGACGGCATCGACTCGTTCGACAACCTCATCTTCGACAGCGCCGGCGCCAATGCAACGGGCGAGCTGCAGAAGTGGATGGAGGGCGAGCCGTCGCTGTACGAGTATACCACCTCGGCTTACGGCTTCATGAACTGGCGCCAGCTTGGCCTGGATGCGAAGATGAAGAAGATCGCCCGCGACGTCTTCGGTCGCAGCACCAACGTCATCGACGCCAAGAAGCTGCAGTATCTAAACAACGCCCGCGTGCCGTCAATCGAGATGATCTACGAGGCCAACTTTGTCGGCTCCTTTGCATACACAGGTGGCAAGTTCATCACCCTCATCGCGACTGTCATGCAGCCCTTCTCGCGCGGCAGCGTCCACATCGACCCGAGCAACCCACGCGGCAAGCCCATCATCGACCCCAAGTTCATGAGCAACAAGTACGACCACGAGGGGCTCGTCGAGGCCGCCAAGTTCTCGCGCCGCATCGCCCACTCCGAGCCCATCAAGTCGACCTGGGTGGCGGAGACCGAGCCCGGCGAGGCTGTCCAAACAGACGAGGACTGGCGCGCGTATGCTAAGACGGCGATGGGCAGCTTCTACCACCCTGTCGGGACCTGCGCCATGCTTCCCCGCAAGGACGGCGGCGTGGTCAGTCCTGAGCTCCTCGTGTACGGCACAACCAACCTGCGCGTCGTCGACAACAGCATCATCCCTATTATCCCGGCTGCTCACATCCAGACTGCGGCGTACGGCATTGCCGAGGTCGCCGCGGCCAAGATCATCGCCCGTGCGTGAGAGTGATGGGGAGGGAGGGGTGGGTGCTTCAGGCTCGGCCCCTCCTCGTTGAAATGAGTCGTCGGGCTCCCTTTTCAGACCTCGCTTAGCCTTTTAAAGTTTTGCATCATGTTAGTTTCCTGTAAAACGAGATGTGATCTTGTGCTGTGCCGGACAACTGCGCGCCGGGCAAGTCAATATATACTTAGGGTACATAAGGAATAACACGATTCAGTTCATGGTTTCAACCGGGGATAGTGGCGGCTCGCAAAGCAGATATCGAGGCGAGTACCTTGTTCGTATGCAAAGCCTACGATGTTTTCGAAGTTCTCGCCCATTTCCTGACATTCGTCTTCATCACACTCGTCGAACGCATCGTCTGTACCACACAGGCGCTTGCTGCCCGTAGGACCCCCGCTGTGAAATTGGTGTGCCATCTCGTGAGCTCGGAGCCAGCTAGCCGTGTCCTACAGGAACGAGGAGAGAGTTGAGTGCGGTCGGGTGTATTGTGGTCAAACATGCGGTGAGGCTGAGGGGGCGATAGCAGTCTGCCTACGCGTATATGTTGTCCTTCCAGATTGTAATAATGATTGGTTATATAGAACCATGCTGATGTACACCCGCAATGTCACCTGCACTATGCAGGTATGCATTGTGTCTCACCCTCAAGCAGTTCGAACTCGTCAGGTGAGCCCGACACAACCGCAGCACTGATGCCTGAAGCAGCTGCAGTCAGACGGGGCGGCTTATCTGAACTTCGTCTTGATCTCATCCGGTACATAACCAGGCTCTGCAACAGACCCCGATATCGCACACTGCCGATAGTTCACTCGCGGATGGGCGCTGGAGGAGATGATCGCCCCAAGGTCGGTTAAATTCTTCTTAGCAGAAGGTGAAGCACTAGGCAATAAAACGACGTTGGAGGCACTACTACACTGTCAGGCCCGAGGACACTGCCAATAAGGTACAGGGCCGACCTGGTACCGATTTAGTGTCGATGAGGTGGAGATATATAATGTGTACAACTATGCTACTAGTACCGAGGTACGGGAAGTGTAGATAGTGGGATACTGGGGGCTATACTAGCTTTATCAGTGTAATACTATATTGTAGCTGAAACGTGTACGCTTCGTGACCGAGAACTTAGCTCCCTAAGAATTAGACTTATAGTAATACGACCCCCTACTAGATATCCGACTACTACCTAACTTACCTTATAATGCACTGTTCTTACATCGTCTTTAGTCCTTCTAAAAGTTTAGTTTAGTAGCGCTTCTGTAGCGAGAGCCCGGACTAGGTTTAGTATATACCGGAAGTATCGGAGCAGTGAAGCGTATATAAGGCAACACTCGAGGGCTATACTCGCGGGGTTAACTCGGCTGCCTTCTCCCCCAACGGTAGCCGTGTTATCTCGGTATCGGATAATTATACAGTTAAGCTATAGGATGCGGGCATAGGCGCTTACCAGGCGACATACAGACGTAGCGCTAACGACTCTTTATTATAGAATACAACTAACGCGTATATCTATATCGGTGTCCGAGTTCCTCACAAGTACCGCGTTATCCATCAAAGAGAGTCTAGAGTATCGTAGAGTGTTTTTATGACTCTCGAACTGCAGGCTGCGGGGCAAGCCTGACAGTAATGTCCACTTACTCATCCCGACCTCGCCCACCTCATTTGACGCCAAGAGCAGCAAACTCTCCTAAATTGTCGCCTAGCTGGTTCTCTCAAGTACGGACGGAAGCCACTTCACTGCGAACAGCATCACCGTGAACAAGTTGATCCTCACGCACAGCACCCGCGGGTACGTCCCTGTTGCGGTGCCGGATACTGAAACGGAAGTCGAAGCCAAACGGACCAAGCGTGAAGCTGAGGCTTGTGAGGGTCTCACTGGCTGCGCCGCCCTCGTATGTGATGAAGCGGGTGGTGTGATGCGTGCGGACGAGGTACAGAACGCGCAACAAGAAGAGGGCGGAGTGGATCAATCTAGAGACACAGACAGGTATCAGTGTTTGTGGGCATGGATATGAGTCTCATATGTGATATGCGGAATGGAGTATGCAAGGGATTGACTTACGCAAAAAGCAGAGCAAGGGCAGCCCATGTCGACGCAATACCATCAAAGACGCTCTCAAAGGGCTGGCACCTAGCCCCGTCATAGTGGCCGTCGTGCCAGGAGCCGCACCAGCTCTGGTTGGGGATGAAGCTCACAGACTCCCCCGCTGCGTTCAAGACAAAACCCCCAGTCAACCCGTCGGCCAGAAGAGTGAAAAGCACAGCCCAGGGCTCCCAAGCCCCGCCAACACGGCGGCGGAGGGTCCAAATGTCCATGATGCAGAGAACGACAGCCTGGAAGCGAGCTTCGAGTTAGTGGTGATAATCATTGTGTCGGAGAGAAGGCCCGAGTGTCTTACGTATATGGTCACCGTGTGCAGGTTCTCAATGAGCTGCCACCGTGGCATGAAAGGCTCGGGCGCATTGCTGACGAGAACGAGGATCACAATTGCCAGACCAATCAGTAGCACAGTGAAGAGTAGTGAAGCCCAGGTCAAGCCTCTCACGATGCGAAGAAGTCGCTCTGTGCTCAATCGCGCTGTGCTGTCTGTCGTGTCGTCGAGACCAGCCGCGTGAGCTACGACGTGCTCTTCGCCCTCCGAAGCTGCAGCAGCATCTGCTGAGGGAGCGAGCAGTGCTGTGGTCTCTGTCGAGTCAGCGGCTCTTTGGGGACGTGAACTTGCTTCGCTTTCCATATTGGCGCTCGAGGTATTCCAATTCGTGTCGTTTCTTCGTACGATGTCGGGTGTTGAGAGTTTGCAAGAGAGACAAAGACGCCTTGCATTGGTTGCTGTTTCGATTCACATTTGAGCTGGGGTGAGGTGGATCTAGTCGAGTATAAATAGCCCTACAACCCTGCAGGGGCAAGGCTGAAGGAGCATGCTAGTGGCTCTCCAGGTCCCCGCAACGAGGCGCAGGCATCCACTAGCAAATAGCGCTGATGACACATGTCATGCCTTGAGCGTTCCTAGGCAGCAACTAGGCGTTTCGGATACATTTCACTACGGAGAGTTCAAGATGTACGTGTCCTTGCGCCAACCAGCTGATGGGATTCCAAAGTGGTCTTGGTATACGTAGGCGATAGAGGCGACCGATGCATTGAGAAAGGACAGAATACCCATCATTTCACATGCTGAACTTTGCCTGGAGTGCGCTGGGAACGCTGATGGGAGCCTGGCTTGAATGACCACAAGTCTAGCCCGACAAGCCTAAATGCTTGTGAAAGGCATCGAAGGACGGCTCACGTCCGAGGAAATCAATCAAAGTCTTCAGCTCGTCCTGACTCGCACCTTTCTCGAGCACCATCCGCCGGTATCGCCTTCCTACTTCACCATCAAGTGGATCCTTAGCAAACGCAGTCTCAAACATGTCCTGCGCAATCGCCTTCGACCATAGATAGCAGTACATTGTCCCGTCGCTGCCAGAGAAAAGATGCTGATACGTCGTGTAGCCGTGCCTGAAGAATTATTAGTGTTGCACGTTCAAATACACATCCCAAAAAGCAACGGGAAACTCATACTCATCTCCTTCACAGTGCAGTCCACCCAGTTGGCTGTACTTGGCATATAGACCTGGCACATCGATCGTACCACCTCCGGCGGCTGGTGACCCATGCACCGCGTTGTCAAACAAGGTCAAAGTGAGCTGTTCCATCAACTTGGCAGCCGGCAACACCGTCCTCGAAGCCACGAGCGCCTCAATAGCCTCATCGGGCAGCGGTTCGCCAGTTTCGTGATGCCCTGAGAGCTTTTTCAGTGCTCTGGCATCCCAGCACCAGTTCTCCAGCATCTGTGAGGGCGCCTCGTTGAAATCTCCAGCCGTCTCGGCGCCGTGCAAGCGTGAGTAATTGCAGATTCCAGCGAGGTCGTGAATGCCATGGCCCAGCTCGTGGAATAGAAGGGTCATGTCGGCGTGCCGGAGAAATGAGTCCGGCTGGAAATTGGTTCGAAGCACAGTGGACGGATGGTGCCGTTTGGAAGTCCGCTGGTCGAAGAAGCCCAAATGCAAAGGTCGGCACTCTGCGCCGAGGGTCTTGCTGTCGCGCGGATATAGATCGAGGTACAAATATCCGACGAAACTGCCCCCTTCCTGTTCGTCGTTCCAGACGCTGTACACCATGACATCTTTGTGCCAGACTAGACTCTCGGGCTGGCCGTGCTTGGTGTCTGTGATCTTGTGGAAGACAAAGCCGAATAATTTGCCAAAGAGGTCCAGCATTTTAGACACTGTGGGTACTAATGGAAAGTATTGCGCTACCAGAGCTTGGTCGACCCCGTGGTTCTGCTCCTCATACAGGCGGCTGTAATATGACAAGTTGGCCCACGTGATAATTTCCGACTCTGCGTCTCCTTGAGCATGTGAGCCTGCTGTTTTGAGCACGCGAAGCTTCTCGAGGTCGTGTGGGAGTCGAGCGAGTGCTTGCTGCTGAACGGTGTTCAGCAGCTTTTCTACCGCCAAGGTTGTTTTGGCCATCATGTTCTCGACTTTGTAAGCGGTATGGCTGTCGTAGCCCCGTAGACGAGCTGCCTCGTAGCGAAGCTTGACGGCCTCTTGTAATAGGGAGTCATTCTCCCTCGCCTGTGTATCAATCAGCACAACTCTTTGCCGAGTACCACCCTGGTTACTTACCATGTTTCTCGTGCCCAAGTATGCCTGCTTTCGAATCGTGGGCGAGGTGAGCTGGCTCACCACGGCTCTGACCTGATGGTCTTTGAGCCTCAGCTTGAACTTTCCGGCCAAATCCCCGATGCCCGCATCCAAAGCATCAATTGTGGCCGCAGGCACACCGTCAAGCTCAGCACGAGTGAGCCATAAACAATCCTGTGCCATGCGCAGGTTGTCCAGGAAAGCCGCCTCAATCTCGGCAAGTCTTGTTTTGACTTCCGCGATGCGCGTCTGACTGGCCGAATCGACACCCTCAATGGAGAACCTGCGCTGCTCCTGGCATAGCGCCTTCCAGCTTTCATCGTCCATTACATCCGGCGAGCCACTCTGCTGTCGTCGTTGGAGCTCCCGCCGGTACACCACATCCACTAGGGGTTTCAGCCTCTCGTCGCCCTTCCAGTCGTTCATGGAGCCCATCAGCCGGTTCGCCGCAGCCCGTGTAGCTTTCTCGAGGTCGCTCGGCGTGCCGTCGGCCTCCCCACTGCCGCCATTGCCCAGTATTGCGCCAATAATTGCGGCGTTGGAAGTCAGCTGAAACTTATTTTCGAGCTGGAGGAGCACCGCAATGACATTTTCAAACGTGGCGGTCTCGGGCGTGACCTTGGCGAGAATTTCCTCGTTGATGACCTGTTCGGCGTGGCGGCATGCTGCGTCCGCCGAGGCGGCGATGGATGTCGCATCAGTGGTGAATGTCACCGGAGGCTGCGGTGGGTTGGCGTATCTGTGGGCCATGTTTGCAACACGCGCTAGAGAATGTCTGAGGCTAGCCGCTCAACGTGAAGATGTGATGATCGGAGAGAGAGCTTTCAATAGAAAACTTTGAATTCGGTTGAAACAGAGCGGTGCGGGGTTCAAATGGACACCGAGATGTTGTATTTGTTGGTTGTGCCGCAGGTGGTGGCTATCTCGGTCCTGACCGGGCTCCACAACAGGCACCGGCGCAGCGGTTCAGGGGTTCGGATCAACACAGTGCATCCAGTGAAGGGATTTGGACGCTCATGAGCTTTCCCACGAGCTCGTCTGAATGTGTAGAAGCAAAGAAAGGCATCTGTTGGTTTCTTTGTATGATGCCGCGCGGAGCGCGAAGCATTTACATGAGCAGGCAAGGGCCAGGATCCCCTCTTGACAGACCACGAAGTATTTACATTCCCCCATCGATCACTCACACGCGCTCGTGTTGCTCACTCTTGGCAGCGAGCTCGCTCTGCTTGGTAGCTTCAACCTCGATGCGGACATCAGCCGCGTCGCCGTCAAAAATGACGGCAATCTCCTCGAGCGCCTTGCCCTTGGTCTCGAGGAACCAGCCATACGCGATGAAGCTTTCAACCGCCAGGATCGCCACGTATACGATGTAGAATCGCCACCCAATGTTATTCAGCCCAATCGGGTTGACATACTGGTTGACAAAGACGGCGCACTTGGTGGCAAAGACGTACGTCGCCATGCCCTTTGCGCGGATCGAGTAAGGCAGCACCTCAACCGAGTACGCGACGGGTAATGGCGAGAAGGCAATGCAGTATCCGACCTGGTAGATGAAGATGAGCGCGATGACCGCAATGCCCGCGGCGCTGACGCCCGTGTCGGCGAACCGCGCCGAGGCAATGGTCCAGCACGTGAAGACGACGAGCATCCAGAGGGTCGACGTGCGGAAGAGCACGCGCCGGCCAAGACGCTCGACGAAGAAGGCCGAGGTCAGCGCGATGGCCCAGTTCCAGATGTTGATGAGCCCGTTGACAAGGGCTTGGGTGTTCTTGTCGGTAATGCCGACCGAGTCCATGACGCGGCTGAGGTCTGATCCCCGCAGTGAGATTAGTCACATGCCGCGTTTTCATGCGTTTGAGTACAGCTAAAGTAGAAAGACTCACAGTATGCGACAAGGCCATTGCCAGACCACTGGCTCATGAAGCCCATGCCTGTGATAATCTGTTAGACACCACCGTAGCCTGTTGTTCATCACACGGTTCGTCCACTCACAGCAAACGATGAAAACACGGTACCGGGTTGCCAGGCGTGCTGACCATGGATGCCCATGTGGTTGACTTTGAGCCTATATCGGTGACAGTCGGTTAGCAGAACTCAAATAGTTGTCCCCGCTCGACCGATGTATGGCCTGTGGAAGATGACTCACTCTTCTCGTTGTCAATGGCAGCGCGGATCTCCTCATACTCAAGTCGCACGAGCTCTGTCTCCTCGCCTTCGCCGTGGTAGTATTTGAGCGCAGCAAGTGCTTCGTCGTCGCGGTCGTTGCTGATAAGCCATCGAGGGGATTCCGGAAGTAGCCAGATGGTGCTAAGCTGGACCAGACTGGGCAGCATCTGAAGAAGAGAAGGGATGCGCCACGACCAGGTACTCGGGATGGTACGGGTACCGTAGGTGACCCAGGCTGCGATGATGCTTCCGACGAACCAGCTATTCGGACAGGTCCTGTCAGTTATGTTCTACCCTACGGTCAAAGCGGAATCCAATCCATGAGAGGGGACATACCAGGTGTTGCAGATGGCCGTGACTGTCACACGATCCTTGGGGTGTGACAGCTCGCTGACCAGACTGGGCGACGCCGTGGTGGCAAAGGACAAGCCAAAACCCAGGATGAAACGGCTGACGACAAACATGGCGAAGTTGACGCTCTCGCACTGCAGGATGGCACCGGCGATCATGATGATGCTGCCGACCGTGATGCCCCATCTGCGCCCGTACTTGTCGGCGACCCATGGTGCGAAAGGTGTTGAGCAGATGCTGCCGAGGGACATGATGGCGCTCATGAGACCCAAGCTGGCGCCGCGAGGGTTACCGAAGAAATCGTCCCAGTAAGACACTAGATGGAGGACACGGACAGAAGTGAGCCGTGTGATCTTCTGTTTTCCCTTTGGCCTCGGCTGGTGATATAGGGAGGTCGCCTACCTGTCTGCAGACTGTTCATCATCGACCCATCGTAGCCAGAGGTGGCATACGAGACAACCGCAGCAGGGAACAACAACCCATAGAGCTTGCGTCGAGCAGCAGACTTGTACCAAGAGGGTGCCTGGTTGGCTAGCTGGGTCATACGGGAAGGCTCATACGTCTGGCTGGTGACCGCCGGGCCGCCTTGCTTGCGAGCCTCCCTGGCGAGTTTGTCCTGCCTGGGAGCAGGCAGTCTTTGCCGGATGTGATCCATGGCTGAGTATGGCCGCTGACACAGGCGATACCGAGATCGAGGTGATGGAAAGTCTAGAGGAAAGTAGATAGATGTAAGGGGCCGGCTGACTATCTGACTGGAGAGAGCCCGGATCGACGTTGCAGACACGTCTATATATACACAATACGTACGGGTGGTTCCAAAGTCCGGGGTCGCGTACCGGCGAGACGGTTCCAAGGCAGAGCAGCCACCGCTGCTTTCGACTTAGCCTTGCTCGCAGGTGACACGGGTTCTTCCAAGCAAACGATGAGCTGGACCAAGGTGCATGAGTAAAGAATGGTTTCGGCGCCGTGTTGTTCGCGTGAAATCGGACACGGCGCGCGCAATCGAGGGGAATAGGCTCCACAACTAGTTCCGGATGGGCGGAAACAAGCCTAGCGACATGACATGACACGAGACCAAGTTGTCCTCAGTGGCATAAGCGCGCCGAATTACATTCGTGGGGAACCCATGGGGTCTCCAGGATGCAGGTCGGATGACTTGACCCTCGATAAATTTCGAGTCCGGGGCTGTGGTCGCGGCCAAGGACGTGCGGAACAGTCCTTCAAGATCCTGGGAGGACTCGTTCCGGTGATCGAGCCAATCAAGTTGGTCAATTCAACGCTGGTGGCTCCCATATTAGCCACAATGGAGACGTCGGGGGAGCTAAATCGTTCCCCCTAGACCACACCCCAGGGGCCGACGGCTCGGGGGAAGCCAGAACTATCCCCGATGGCTTTGGAAAGTGGAGATCGCAGACAAGCTGCTCCGGGCATCGGCACATGGACACTGGGCACGAGCGGGTACTTGCTGAGCTGGATTTATCGATTAGCGATATATAGACAATGCCATGGGTTGCCGGTATACACCGTTTGTCTTCGAGCTCAGTATCTGGAGGCGTTGTTTTTTTTTTTATTAACGCAAGCCAGTTATTTCTTGCAAGAGGGCACTCGTGGCCAAACGCATACGCAATGGCGACAGGCATGCTCAGAACATCAGGCGCAAATATTGTTCACGCCGAGGGCAATGAGGTCCTACTCCGAGGAGTTCGTCACCCGAAGGAACTGATCACGCTGAGAAACATGACTGACCAAGGTCGCAGACGGCCCTCGGTGGCTGGATGTTAATGGAGAACTTCAGTAAGTCGCCCACGAGCGCACTTTCTCAAACAACCACAGCGGTCAAAACTGACATCCCTCGCTTCGTACCTCCAGTGAACGGCTTCCCCGGCCGCGAGCACCAGATCCGCGCAGCCCTGCTCAAGGTACTGGGCAAGGAGAAATGCGACTTCTTCTTCGACAAGTTCCTCGAGTATTTCTTCATGGAGAAGGACGCCGAGTTTCTCGCCTCCCTGGGCTTCAACTGCCTGCGCCTGTCTTTCAACTATCGGCACTTTGAGGACGACATGAACCCCTTTGTGATCAAAGAGGAAGGATTCAAGCACCTGGACCGAGTCATTGAGCTTGTAAGCCGTTCTCACATGGGCCGCTCAAGAGTCCCAGGAGCACAACGCTGACGCGGGCTCGAACAGTGCGCAAAACACAAAATCTACACAATCCTCGACCTCCACGCCTGCCCCGGCGGCCAGAATCAAGATTGGTAAGTTTCGCCCCTCCCTCCCCCCGATGCCTAGTATCCCGCATTCTCTCTGGTGCCCTACTTCAGAAACCGGAAAAATCTAATCACGGCAGCGCTGCTTTGCTTCGAATAAAAAACAGGCACTCCGACAACCCCACCGGCCACGCAGCCTTCTGGGACCACAAGCACTTCCAGGACCGCGTTGTGAACCTGTGGCAGGTAATCGCGCGGCGGTACAAGGGGAACCCGTGGATCGCCGGGTTCAACCCGATGAACGAGCCCGCGGACGTCGAGTGGACGCGGCTCCTGAGCTTCTACGACCGCATCGTGCCCGCCATCCGGGAGATTGACCCGGAGCACATCCTCTTCCTCGAGGGGAACACGTGAGTCTTCTTCTGCCTTTCATTTCTCACACGCAATTGTTCCTCTTTTGCTACATGCTGGGCTTTCAAAGGTGCTGAACCTTTACTAACTCTTTTGGGTTGATTCCTTTGATAATCAAAACAGATTCAGCATGGACTTCTCTGGCTTCACCTCCGTCTTCCCCAATGCCGTCTACGCTGTGCACGACTACTGCGGCTTTGGCTTCCCGAACCGCATCGGCCGCTATCAGGGCGAGCCCGAGCAGGACGCCTACATCCGGCGCATGTACGACCGCAAGGTCGAGTTTATGAAGCGGCACAACGTGCCCATCTGGAACGGTGTGTAGCCCCCCGTCAGGGCCGTGCGAGCAGGCCGAGAGAGAGAGAGAGAGAGAGAGAGAGCGGGAGAGACGCTGCAAGCATCGCGGGAAGATGGCTTGACGATATCAGCGCTGATCCATTATGTTCGTGCTTAGGCGAGTTCGGACCGATCTACGAAAAGGCAGAGCACAACCCCGACTGGGAGGTCCACAACGACGAGCGGTACAGAATGCTCGAAAAGCAGATGGCCATATACTCGTCTGAGAGTATTGGTCAGTACTTTCCTCTTTCCTTCCTCCTTTCCCACCCCTCAACCATGTCATGGACAAGAGACTGACTTATCTCTCCTTTGGCTGCAACAGCCTGGTCCATCTGGTCCTACAAAGACATCAACATCATGGGCATGACCTACCTCCCCGACACGACCGCGTGGATGCAGCTGCTCGGCCCGATCATCCGCAAGAAGCGCGACCTCGCCGTCGACAGCTGGGCCTACGACGACGCACACCTCCAGGACGGGCTCTTTGGGCCCCTGCACAAGTGGTTCGAGGACAACGTCCCCGAGCAGTACAGCAAAAAGTACCCCTGGCAGTGGCGCATGCATATGCACGTCTTCCGGGGCATCCGCGGCATCACCATGAGCGAGTACATGATCCCCGAGTGGGCGGACTATTTCAAGGGCAAGAGCTTCGAAGAGCTGGATGAAATTGCGGCGAGCTGGAAGTTTGAGAACTGTGTGCGCAGAGAGCGGCTGAATGACGTGCTGAGGGCGTATGCACCGATGAAGGCGGACGATGAGAGGTTGAAGGGCAAGGTTATTGAGTCGGAGAATAAGGTTCTCGTCAGAGGTGACAAGCAGGAGTCGGTGTCCGGCGTGGGTGTATTTGAGCTGTCCCCCGAGGAGAAGGCCAAGAGGGAGAAGGTGACTGTGACGCCGGTGCCCGTTGCGGCATAGTTGAGCTGTAATAAGATGTGTCAACGAGTACTTGCCGGTCATGGCCCACAAAGATGCCGTGAAAGGCCCTTGTCCACTGAACTGTGATGCCTCTCCTGCACCCGCTCCCCATATGTCGTGCAGTGGAAAGTGCACGTGCATGGTCTCGGTTTGACTAGTCATGACATGGCCTTGTCAAGCTCAGCCTCCATTGCTGTATGCCGATTTGTTCTGTTCTAGCCGCTCTAGCACGCTCAGGTGCCACTCGAAGTGTTTGACACTCGTAGCAAAACGCCGCAGGTTCTGGCGGCCGAGGAATATCGCCTCCTCAACGTCAGCTGGAAGATGCCGTCGAAATGCTGGAATGATGGCCGCTACCCTGAGGATGATGACCATGGTGAAGTGACTA
The DNA here is from genome assembly GCF_020744255.1 of Microdochium trichocladiopsis. Classification (NCBI taxonomy): domain Eukaryota; kingdom Fungi; phylum Ascomycota; class Sordariomycetes; order Xylariales; family Microdochiaceae; genus Microdochium; species Microdochium trichocladiopsis. Next base: position 1,546,470 of record NW_025763554.1, read on the forward strand.
AGTAAGGACAAGCCATCAGCAGTGACCAAGGCCAAATTGATGATGCAAGCCATGTGCCAGCGCAGAGAAAGAACTTACACCATTCCCGAGGCGAACAAACATGTGACGCTGTTTGCCGGGTCCACGTCAAACACCCAAATGAACCCCGCACAGCCATCAAAGCAGAGCCGGCACTTCTCAAGCATGGCCTCGCGTGATGGATGGGAATTTACTGTTTCCAGATTGCGCAGCACAAACTCCATGAAAGGGCGATGAATGATGTACTGCCCGGCATAGTACCGGCCTTTGAGGCGGATGACATTCCAGGGATTGTTGCCCATCTCTGTCGATCGTATAAAGCCCGGCGTGGACGGGGATGCGCCGTTCGCGGGGGAAACCCCCAGGGGCAGCTTGTTCACAGTGTCGGAACTGGTTAGCAGGAAGGCAGGAAGGTTGCGGTACACAGCTGAATGGTGCGACCACAGGTCATTGGTGACGCGCAGCAGCCAATCCGCGTAGTCAGGTCGGGCCATACGATACTGCTCTTTGCTGTCGTAGACGACACTGTTGACGCGGTTGAGGAAGCGCCGAATGCTTGCGTTGGTACTGATCTGAAATGCAATGATGGACGGCTCATGGCTGTAACCGTCGTGGAGGACTGCTTGACGAGGGCTCAGGCCGGCAGAGGCATCGGCGTCTGGCGTGCTGAAGATGGGATACGGCACATTGTCTTCGAACTTGGCGATGCCTGAAGGCAGCGTGATGGAGATCTCGGAGCTGAAGTCGCCCTCGTAAATGAAGGCTACCCAGTACAGCCTGCGAAATGCGTCGCAGAAATGGTCATTTGACTTGTTGTCTAGCAGGTACCTGTCGACTGGTAAGCACACAGGCCATGACTAAGTAATGTGCCGCATGTTATTCACCTCTTTGCAAGGGCTTCGCACTTGACAGCCGTGGCCTGAGAATAATGATATGATTCCGCAATGTCGCCCCTGGCGCCGCAGTAGAGGCTGGCCCAATGCGTCGTTAGCAACGTGGAGTCAAATCTGACTCGAAGGCAACACACCTTGCAATCATGCTACACTGGGCAGCCTCGAGCGTCAAACGCGGCGAGATCCACCCCAGCAGGAGCCTGGCCTTGTTCCAGAGCTCACCAGCAAGATCCTCGAATCCCGACTTGTGGCCGTCACCCACCACTGTGTCGCGTAGGGTGACCAAATGCTTGCTAGTCGTGACAAACGCCGCAAAACAGAGCACAAGGAGCAGGCGGGCATACACGTCGCCTGGCACAGCTCCCACATGGGTCCTGAGCTGACCGCCGCCGCCTGTCTCTTCCATTGCAACTTGGTCTAGGCTGTTGAGCACCTCCTCAGGCGACAAGACTGGGAAGAACAAGTTGACCTCGGAGAAGTACGTCCGGACGAGCTCTCTGTATTCATTGATCTGCGCTGCATGATGTGGTGCCAGCTCTGGTGAGAACAGGCGCCAGGACATGGGCGGAGTTTCGTAGTTGGTAGAATGAGTAAGCCCTGGCTGCGTGAAGAAGACGTCGGTCGCATCTGCACGATCAGCCACGGTGCCAAGCAACTGTTTGACAACAGGCCACTCGTAGACGTGATTCGAGTTGGCTGTATGCGAGAGCGAGACTTGGATGTCGTCATACTGTGGCGGCGGCTGCTGCTCCTGCGACCCGTCTGCTCTTCCTTCAAGTGATGGACTTGTCCTCACCTCAAAATCTCGCCGCGGAAGCTGGTCAGTCCCATGCTGCCTATCCACGGCACCGGAGCTTCCACCATTGCCGACAACAGCACTGCCACTCCCCAGAATCCGATCCTCCAGCAACTGGATCCGCTCCAGTAGGACCTGAGTGTTGTACTCGATCCGCGGCGTCTGCGACTCGCGGTACACGCACTGGACCCTCGCCCCTGCTCCTCCTCCTGCTGCTCCTCCTGCTCTGCCGGTGGCCCCAGAAGCACTTGCAGCATCAGCAGCTTTGTTCAACCTTGCACACGTGCCGCACTCGGGCCGCGCCCCGTCGCAGCGCGACTTGCGCGCCGAGCACGACAGACAGGCCTGCTGGACGCGCCGGCGCGGGGGGAAGTACTTGGATGGCGAGAATGCGGTGGCCGATTCCATGTTCTCTCTCACTCTCTTCGACTCCGGCTCCAGGTAGGTCTATGCCTGATTGCTAGAGCCGAGGGAAATGGGAACGACGTCCCGTGGCGGAAGGCCCAGGTTCCTCGAAAGGCGGCGGCAGAGATCGCTGTGTGCACTTGCCAGTGTTGGCGATGGCAACGAACTGCACGGCTGGATAGCGGGACGTGTTGATCGTGTCATGTCATTTCATTGGCGTGGCCCTGTGCTTTGTGTGGCGCGGAAGTTGTTCCGGGCCTGGGGAAGGAGTTTGCGCGTGTAAGTGTGTGACTGCTCAGAAAAAAACACCCCGGACTGACGACAGCAACAACGATCGGGGACTCGCCTTCCGCTTTCGGGGGGAGCCGTGTTTGCGCCCGAGGCACTTCGGTCGCGCATCCACTGCCGATCGTGAGACCCGCACCCACCAAGCAAAGGCTTACGGTACTTTGCACGACTTCAACAAACTAGGGTTGATGTCTGGAATTGTCAACAGTTGTACCATGCATCCTAGATTTAACACTAAGCACCGTAGACTATTATATACAGACTTTCCTCCATCATCGAGACGCCTGGTCAAAGGACTCTGCTGATACAGCGCTACCGTGACAACATTAAGGGCGTTAAGTCGTTAGAAAACCCCCTGCATTTGTAAAACATGACCATTCCACCTTGACTACTGCTGGCTTGGGTGGTTCTCAATTCTCTGCCGCATGGGCCTCGATTGAACACATAACCAGCCAGCGAGTGCTCGACCTTCGTAACAGTTCTGCCTTGATGCCCAAGTCTTGTCATTCCACACACTCCTGCCTTTTCCAGAAGCTCACACACACACGCACACACATCGGCAAAACAAGCTTCGTATCCACGCGCACGTGTGCCTTTAGACGTACGCCCTGCGGTGCGAGTGGTGCGAGCTGCGCCGGCTGCCGCCGTGGCTGCGGCTGCGGCTGCGGTGGCCGTGGCGGTGGACGTGCGTCTCGCGGGTGTAGTACGTGTTCTTGCTGCTGCGGCGGCCCGAGTCGCGCCGCGAGCTTAGGCGGTCGCCGTGCCACCACGCCAGGACACTGGTGAAGAAGAACATGATGCAGTTCATGATGCCGAACGCGAAGCACGCCTTGAGCATGGCGCACGTCTTGTCGGTGCTGATGTCCACGCTGGCGCCGTTGACCGTCAGGCTGCCCGCGGACCCCGCGATGGTCCAGCTGTCCTGCCCGATGACGACGCGCGTGCAGTCGGCGTTGGCGACCGAGCGCATGTACCACACCGCCGCGATGAAGGCGCCCACGAAGCCCAGGTCCACGACCGCCACGGCCAGCGCGTTGGCCGAGGACCGGTGGTAGCTGAAGAGCGTGTAGATGGCCCACGCGAGGGCAATCGTGCTGACGATGAACATGACGAGGTACAGGTCCGGCGTGAGCTGGTTGCGCTCGACAAAGGCGTGCACAAAGTAGGCGAGCATGCCCATCGTGGGGATCTGGACGAGCAGAGGGGAAATCGAGTTAGTCCGGCATACAAGAGGCTCGGTGCGACGGAGCACAATGTGCGGATGTGTGTGTGTGTGTGTGTGTGTGCGTGTGTGCGTGGTGCGCAACAGCGACAGCAGGTTGCGCGACAATGCCATCCAAGCTGTTGGGACGTTTGCCCGGATGCGAGATGCACCTGTCGTCCATCACAGCCTAAAGGCCGTGATCGCTTTGTGCGCACACGGGCGGGGGAAACGCAAGGGCCGTCAACGTACCAGCGTGAGGATCTGCATGAAGCGCCAAAAGGCGAAGAAGACGGCGAACAACATCGTGGCGGCTTGGTGGATGGCGACACGAGAGCGGCAGCTGTGTTGATGGTTGTGTCGTTCAGAGAGGCTTGCGACAAACTCGAGCACAACACGTTGCGACGACCTGTTGGGGTTTTACTGCACCAGAGCTGGCGAGGGCGTGAATAAGTGCGTGCAGGTGCAAGCAAGTAAGTGGGAGAGGGATGGAGGGAGGGAACACAGGATGACGACAGTGTGCGGGTGAAATGAAATCCAGGGCCTTCAACGGGGGGAGCGGGCGACCAGGATCCGGGCCCAACTCACTCGAGGACACACACACACACACACACAAGCAAGCAGGGCAATACAACCTCAGCCGGGGGACTGGGACGAGCTGGATTGGAGCAACGGACCCAGAAAGGATGGTGGGCGGGCGCATGCAGTTGACAGGCAAGCTCGAGGAGGTTGGGACAAGGAAAGCTGCCCGGTGCAAGCTCCGACCGACACTAACTTCACGCTTCTTCCTTTCATGGCGCGTTCATGCGACCCTCTGCTAATTAAGCACTGGCTTGGTCTGATGAATAGACTTGCCTCTGATTTTCCTCTCAAGATTGACGCATCTGCCATGGTCAATGCGATGAGGCCCGTGATGCCCACACAGGTAAACATCGCAACAGGGCGGTTCCCTGGAAAGCTGCGACGGGGGGAGAGGTGGGATGACGACAGAGGGCCGCCATGGAAAAACAAGCCCATTGTTCTGAACACAGGCTGGCTGGCAGCCCGGGGTTCTTGTCCTACCCCTGCCAGAGTTCGTAAGCTCTGGGAAACGGTGGGAAGGTTGGTTGGCCAGGTGAGACACGCCGCCTCTCCAACCCGATTCAAAGCTAGATCCGACCAATCACTGATGAGGCGCACTGGAGGTTTGTTCCTCCGCATTCGATGCATTGTGCTTGCTATTTGCAACCTCTACATACGCCTGCTTATATTGTGGACTTTGGCCGAACCGCTCATTTCGAGGTCAGGCTGTGCTGCGGGCTCTCTCTGTGCCCAAAGACCTCAAAAGCAAGGCGGACTGCGTAACGGCCGTGACGGGCTTGCACAGAGACCGGGGTGAACCCTGGTCCACCTTTGACGCTTTTACGCTTTTAGTGCTTGCAGCTGGGGTCATCCCAGCCACCGCCCCGAGCTCCCCTCTTCTCGCCTTGGCCCTATGGAAATTCGGCAGCAGGTTGCTTGGTGGTTTCCACGGCCGAGTTTGGGCGAGTGTTGGCTGTGGACGCAGAAAATGCCATTCCCAATTGTGCTTCCAGTGATCCATTACAGCAGGTCTATCGCGACAGGAAGAGTCGAACACGATCCTAATGCAAGTAGCGACTCACGCATTCATAGTGAAGCGATGCTAGCGCAGGAACATGCCTTGCTGGGATTGTGAGGGTATCTTCGGATGCTAAATAAGTGTCTTCCTATTGAAGCTCGTCACGTCCTCGAGTGGTCCTCGCCAACTGTATATCCTCTCGCGATACCACTCCGCCCTTCTTCAACCACTGTGCTCTCCTCGACAACCCCATCTTCGCCACCGTCAAAGTCGGTGCCCAGCCCTTGCCATGTTCTCTGAGTGCGAAGATACTCGGCGCCGGGACTCGCGATGCCGTTGATGCTTGCAATCTCGCCCGTCGCCCGCTTCGCAAGTGCCGATGAAGATGTCGCCAAGTTTGCATCAGCGTCTGCCGGTGCAGTAGTTGACTTGCTGGCACTGCTCCGAATGGCCAGACCACGCATCGGCCTGCTATTGCTGATGAGCTTGCCTGTCCGCAGATCAAACTCTGGCGGCGCGGACTCCTCGTCTGAAATGTCGCCGGGGTCCAGGTCATCTCGGCCCTGCTCGTCATCTTGCCGCTCTCCCTCTTGACCATCGCCGCTCTCCTGCAAGTCAGTGTCAGCCACACCCTCGATGCCGGCCCACCACTCTCCCGTCCACACCCGCTTGTCGTCGCCCTGCAGGGCGAGGCCCATCTCGAACGGTGTGATGATGGGCTTCCACATCCCGTCCTGCTCGACCAGCCCGCTCTCCCAGCACCCGACGACGACCCACCCGTCAATCTCGGCAAAGTTGGCCAGCTTGGCCGGGTTCAGCTTGCCCACGACAATGGTGTAGCTCTTTTTGCCGGCGGCCGCGATCTGCGCCTTGAGCCGGGATATCGTGTCCATGTAGTTCTTGACCGAAAGCGTGTTGACGAGGATGCCAATCACCGAGGCGGTCGCCAGGCGGATCACCAGCGCGTACCGGCGCTGGAGCAGCCGCGGGGTCATGCTGGGATCTGGGATGTCCGAGTTGATGGGTGAGTATGGCGACGACGGCGTGGGGTATATCCTCAACGAGGACAGGCGGCTCGACAACGTCATGAGAAGCGCCGTGGGCGGCGCGGAAATGTGGAACAGGTGGTGGTCGCGGAGCTCATCTTGCGTCGTCGCCGTTGTCGACTCGGGGGCAGCACTTTTGTCTTCGGAAGCATCAGCAGGAGCGCTGTCGAGTATCCGGCGGTTTGGCACCGTGGCGGCTGGGTCGTGGACAATCTCCGTCGCCGAGATGTGCTTGTAGCCCCTCTCCCGCAACCGTTCGCACACAGGCAGCACATGCTCCTGGAACATGACGTCTGCCATGACCACAATCTTGCTCGCCTCCTTGTCCTTAAACTCGCTTTCGAACGCCAGCACTACATCCTCGTAGTCGAGCGCCTGCCTCGTGAACACGTGCAACACGGGTATCCTCGAGGTGGGACTCAGGCACGCGCGCCCGTAGTGCACGACGGCGTCGGCGTCGGCGTGCTCGGCGGCAATCTCGTCGACACAGCAGGCGCTGTACGACGTGTCGGCCAGGATGTACAGCCTCTGCTCTCCGTCCTTGTATGTGTCCGCCGCCGCCGCCGCCTTCTTCTGCGCGGCGTTCCTGTTGACTTCTGTCTCGAGGGGGTGGGCCGTCGCCTTTTGAATCGCTTCGTCTCCCACATTTCGCGGTTCCCCCTCGGATACTGCCGGTGCTTGTTGTGCCGCTTTGGTGGTCTCCGGCTGCGGCTCCCCCTCCTCCTCCCTCGCCAGCCTTGCCAGCTCTGCACCGAGGGTCTTGACAACCCACGGCCCGTCGGGGAGCATCGCGTCAGGGAACTGCAGCGCGATCCGCCGCCATCTCTGCTGCCGGATGTGCCTCGCGGTGCGGGCAATCTCGTAGACGTGGAGCTTTTCCTCGTCGGACGTGGCGGCGCGGTTCTGCGCGGCCTCGATGATCGACGTCGGTGTCGGGTCTTCGACAAATGTGTGCTCGGCGGGCGTCGAAAGGACCGGGGCAGACGTGAGCTCGGCCATATTTCGTTTTCTGGGTTTTTTCCCGCGACTCGTGGGCTTCAGTCCCCCCTCTTTCGCTTGTCCGGGCTGTCTTTCGCAGGCTTATGTCGTGGGAGTTTTGTGTACAACGGGCAAGCTGGATCGTGCGGGACACTGCTTTGCGAGGGTCGCAATCGCCTGGATGGTCAAAGAGAAAAAAAAAACGAATCTGTAGAACCCCCAGGTTTTATTCAGCAGGGAGGATTGTAGAGACTTTGCGGGTGCTGATCTATGCAGGCCACAAAGCTCGAGCCGGGATCAACATGGAAATTTTAAGCCCACCTCGATCGGGCGTTTCCAAAGTTTCTTTGCACATGTCAGTGGGGGCGGGGCGCTGATGTCAGGGTCTTCTCGCGGCGGCGGGCAGCAGCGGGCAGCTTTAATTGTGGGGGCACCACTTTTGGTGTAAGTCGAGCTCGGTTCGTTCTTCCAGATGCTGGCGATGCAAATAAAGGACAATGATTGATTCAAAACGCTCGTTTATGACATTTGAAAGCAAGGCCTGCGCCGATACTTGTACAGGACATCTGAAGCAGGATTGTGCTGGTAGAACGCAACAGCTGTCTACAGCTTCACCTGCCCCCCCGTGAGGCCGTCCCAGTCCCGCTTGCCAAACTTGACATAGGTGTCGCCCTTGAGCCAGTACACCTCATCCTTGCCCACCTTGGCCGGGTCGACGCCCTGCATCCGCAAATCATGCTTCTGCTGCTTGTTCGTGCCCGTGATCATGCCGCCGAGCTTGCTGACGCGCAGGAAGAGGGGCACCGCGTACTTGGGCAGGTTCTCGCGCGCGTGCGACGCCAGCGACTGCAGCAGCGCCGGGCCGGGCTTCTCTTCGCCGAGCACAATCGACACACAGCCCGCGCGCCCGTCGTGGTTGGGCAGCTCGACGCCGTACACGTTGGCCTCCTGGACCGCCGGGTGCAGGCCCATCGCCTCGCTGACTTCCGTGGTCGCCACATTCTCGCTCTTCCACCGGAACGTGTCGCCGATGCGGTCCTGGAAGTACATGAGCCCGCTCGACGTCCAGCTCACGAGGTCTCCCGTGCGGAAGTACGCGTCGCCCTTCTTCAGCACGTCCCGCACAATCTTGCTGTTCGTGGCCTCGGGGTTGTTGTAGTACCCCTGGAAGTCCTTCTCGAGGTCCTCGGGGAGCACGGACATGAGCTCGCCGACTTTACCCCAGCCTACCTGCCGGCAGAGCCCCGTCTTGGGGTCGCGCAGCGGCATGTTGGCCTCGTCGTCCATCTCGATGATGGCTATGCGCTTCCACATCATCAGTCCAAACAACAGTCCGTTGCGGCTGATGGCGCCTTTCGAGTACGCGTTGTTTGCCACGTTCCAGGTGGCAATGAATCCCTCCGTGGCGCCGTAGAACTCGGCGATGCTCTCGATGCCGAACCGGTCCTGGAACTTGGTCCACACGTCCGGGCGCAGGCCGTTGCCTAGTGCGCGCTTGACCTTGTGCTTCTTGTCCATGTTCTCGCCGGTCACCGGGTCGATCTCTGGCGGGGCGGTAAGCAGGTAGCGACACGTCTCGCCGACGTACTGGACAATCGTGGCGTCGGTCTCCCGCGCCTCCTTGAAGAATGTCCTCGCCGAGAACTTGCGACCGATGGACAGGGTACCTTCGGCGGCCATGATATGCGCGAGTCCCATGACGGTGGCAGAGCTGTGGTAAAGGGGCATTGCCTGGTACAGCGACGGTCAGCACAACATCTACTACCCGGTGGGCCTCATCATCGAAGAAGCCCGCTGCAACTCACCGTGTAAAAGACGTCGCTGCTCTTGGTGCCTAAGAACTTTGCCACAAACACGCCTGCCATGAACATCTTGCCCCACCCCACAATCGCAGCCTTGGGCAGGCCAGTCGTGCCAGATGTGTAGATGAGGACCGCAAGGTCTCGACCTTTATCGCCGCTGCGCAGCGAGTGTTCAGGCCTCGTGTCGGGAGCAGCCGCCACCTCATCCAGGAGTTCCTGGTCGAGGACATCTATCCGGAGTCCTGGCAATTTCTCGCGCACGCCGTCGTCGACGTTGTGCACCACGTCCGGGTCCACCAACATGAGGACCGAATTGGCGATGCTGACGCAGTGGACCAGCGCTGGGCCGGCGAGGTTGTAGTTGATGTATGCGGGGCGGGCCCCGATAGACCACAGGCCGAAGGTGAGGAGCACGTAGTGATCCGAGTTCATCATGTTCATGGCGACGATGTCCTTGGGCTTGATGTCGTACCTGGCCTTGAGCCAGTTGCCATACCGTTTCGCCTGCTCGTATGCCTGGGCATATGTCCATGTCCGGCCTTGGAAGACGAGAAACGCGGCATTGGCCGACGAGGGCTTCGTGGCGAGCTCTTCGAGCCGATAGAAGCCGCTGTAGCGGTCACTGCTCTCCCACACCTTGTCTGCTCGGACGGCGGCGAACATGCCGCGGAGGAGCTGTCGGTCGTACCAGAAGCCGGTCTTGGCGTTGAGGTACGCGAGGGCACCTGCCGCCATGGGCAGCGCCAAAGCGGACAAAGGCCCTGCTGTAACGTGGTCAGCGCATCGCGTGGCATGGAATGAATTGGAGGTGGTAGGTTTGTGCCTGTCAGTTGGGGAAGGAGAGAAGAAGATGTGGCTTGTGTTGTCAGAGGCGCGCAGGTTGGCAGTCCAGGGGCGCGCCAACATGGCCCCGTTGCGCCACCCAAGGTTGTTGCACTTAAGGTTGGCTTTGCGAAGGAGTGTGCACAAGGCATATCCGTAACTTACCTGCCATCTCGAATTGATGGGGCCACAGCCTTACGAGTACACAATGACCAGAGACAATACTTGAGAATCCGCGACCAAGAAATCAAATCTCCACAACACAGCAGTCGTGAGGAAGAAGAAGACGGGGACGACGTGGTTCGAAAGAGCTTGCTTGGGCGAGTGTGGGTGCGGCCAATTGTCATATACGGCAGGCCCGGCCGATTGGGCCAGCGCGAGTACCGAGGCTGGAGCCAGAAACGGACTTCCAAGGTTCCAGTGTACTCGCGGAGCCAGGGGATCCTCTGGCCAGTTACAGCCTGAGGCAAACAGGGCCCGCCGTCATGGGCGTGCAATCCCACCACGGATAGCCGATGGTGGTGTCGTCCAGGCTAATTACAGTGCATGGGCAGATGTCTCGTTCCCAGACTCCTGTCCATGTATGTGTGCAAGCCCGAGGTGGCGGGCTTCTGCCACGAGCCTACGACGTACTCAGCAGCAGCCGCAGGCAATGGTGACGATGGGCCAAGCGCTCGGGCTTTATTACGCTGTGGATCTGCAATAACTGGCAGGGCCGGCCAAGGGTGTATGCATAAGCCAACGGTGCTGTGCTCGACAAAGGAGCCAGGGCTGCCAGAGAACTTTGGAACCCGACGGGCGGGTCGGCTAGAAGGATTGATGTTGGCGATCACCATTACTATGCCCAGCGCCACTCGGAGGCTACAGGCATCGCTATGGAGTAAGCCTCGGCACCAGCCGAGTCCTGCAAGGTATCGTCTGCAAGACGCCGCGACGTGGGGGATCCATTCGATCGTGGAGGACCGCGTCCAATTGCTCCAGGGAGCGCAGCAGCATTCTCTAAGCCTCTGAGCGGGCGGCCGACCAGATCTCAGCTCTTCAAACCGAGGCACAGCGTGGAGATGGTACACAGACAATACAGAACGTGGTGGCAGGCCGCGGCGGGAATGGAATTGACGGGCACAGGCAAGGGGATGGCCGCTGGGCCAGAAGTTTCCACTCAGCCTCTCGCAATCTTTGCTTCTTAAGGACGGAGGCACGGCGTAGCCAAAACCTGCAGGGTAACCCACCCTGCTTTGTCCGCTTTAGCCAGCCGAATTCGCGTGCTGCTGTCGCACCGCTATCCTAAATCAAATATGTCTCGACGGACAACTCTTCACGGCACAGAATTCTAGAAGGACTTGGGGAAGCTTTTGTTCGCGCTTATGTCATTCAGCCACAGCTGGAGTGCTAGCTGCATGCGAGGCTGCTCCACTTCTTGCCTTGTAGGACCCTGTGCTTATCGCCCTTATCCGGCCCTGCCACCTTGCGGCTCCAGCTCGAGCTGCCAACGCGCGCTGTGATGCGCTGCGCCTAAGGCACCACGCTGGCACGAAGCCAGACAGTGAACCCAGACGACCCTCGACAACATCCGGCGCCGCCGCCAGGACTCCCAATGACTCACTGACAAACAAGAGCCCGCCGTGAATCAGCCATGTCAACGCCAACCACGGCCGACCCGGACGGCTCTTTGGGCCAATCAACTGCAATTGAGCATCTGTCAGACAGAGCCATTCCTGCTAGTCAGACAGCAGAGGAATCAACGCGGAGCACGGCTGTGACAACGCCCCCGGCAACTGCCCAAAAGGCACCTCCGCCAGAGAAGCCGGCCGATATCCTGCGCCGTACTTCCGTCATCCTCTCCTTCTGGGCCATAGTGCTCTGCTTGGGTCTCCCAATATGGTGGCATACAACAACCATTCACAAAGCCACGCTGCCCCTGGCACAGATGTCAGATTGGGCCAATGGTTTGGTACGAAGCCTCCTCCGTGGTGTCCAGATGCGGAGTGCAAGATGTTTCTCGGGACATTTTATGCTGACTGTTGCTTTGCAGGCGTGCCCACCTCAGTACCCAATCTACGTTCAACTGGCAGCGCCGAATTTCGCCCCTGAGGACTATGCCAACCTCCTGCGCGATACTCAAGCCTCGCTCGACACCCTCAACGACGGCCCAGCCGGCGTGAAACTACGCCTCCAAGGCCCGGACGACTCATCTTCAACTTCCGCGATCGAGTCCAAAGTCGCCTACCAGGTCGATCTCGAGCTGGGAAACGAACTACACGCCTTCCCCCACAAAGACAAACCTCGTCTCTCCATACAGTTCCCGCAAAGCGCAGCCCGATCACTGCCTTCTTACATTGCCGGCCAGCTTCAGAATGTCTTCCGCGAAGAGCGAGATCTAGTCAGGTACTATCTTGCCCACTCGTCCATCCCTGCCGAGCGACTAGGCGATGCTGCAAAGGGGGCAGTCATGACGGACAGCCACCTTGCCAAACGCATGACGCGAACACTCCGATATGATCCGACCTTTCACCTGACCATCTCCCTCTTCACCAGCGGCTCCAAGCCCAGCGCATGGGACATTGACGCAGCCGTAGCGGAGCACATGCAGCCAGTCTTGGACATGCTTCGGCCGATACACAACTTTACCATCGATACCCAGATCCAGCTCTTTGCGAGCCCCAGTGTTGACGCGCAAGTCCTGACCAAGGAGCATCTCTCACAGTTCGTCAACGCAGCCGAATGGCCCCTGTCGCCGTCCATTGGAGGAGCACATACAATCAACTTTGTGATCTTTGCCGGCGACCAGATCATCAGTACCGACGGCTCAGCCGGAGAATCATGGAGGTCATGGCTCGTCCCGCAGTGGGGAAGCGTCTACCTGCTCGCACCTTCTTCTGAAGATTATGTTACCGCCGACGAACTCAAACTACCCCTCCAGAAGTTCACCTCGCATTTATTGTCCCTGCTGGGCGTGCCGCAGAGCTCCAGCCCCGCGCTACGCTTATCCACGCTGACCCGCGTGCGGGCTATTGATCTAATGCTCAGGGCGTCGTCCTCGCTCGGATCGCTGGCGCGCTTGACGCATGCACTCCCGAGCATTTCGATCCCTGAGTCGGTGGCCGACAGTGTGGCCAGGTCGATTCAGCATCTCGAGAACGCCTGCGCGAATCTCGGTACCGAATCCAGCCTACAACATGCTCAGATCGCGGAGGCGGAGGCTGAGCGTGCATTCTTTGAGAAGAGCATGGTTGGCCAGCTCTACTTTCCGGACGAGCACAAGATTGCCGTCTACCTGCCCCTGCTGGGGCCCATCGGAGTTCCTCTCGTGATGGGGCTGTTGAACGAGTTCAAGGCTTGGAAGAAGAGACGAAGCGAGAAGTTGAAGGCAACATGAAACGCAGTGCCCTATGGTGAACAGTGAGCGAGCATCACTAGGAGCGATCAAGACGAATGATGAAAACAATATACGAATGAGACTTCACGAATGTTCCTCAAGCCCACTTGTGCACGCTTCTTCCACGGACCCTCGTCGATGGAGAATATCTCGAAGGAATAACACCTCCACGAAACACCGTTGATGAGCTTACAAGAGACAGTTTTTTTCCGCTTCGAGTTGCTGCCACGGCGTGCTGCTTTTGAGACCCCTGCCAATCTCTTGCTGCCCCACGGACTACTTAGCCAAGACTTCGTCCCGAGGTGTACTGGAGATGCAGCCCCGCACGAGATCCCCTTACTTTTTCCCACTGGCGTTTGTGCCACCACACCGGTCGAGTCAGCGCTCTTCGACTCGATCCTGCGTCTCTGTTACCTCTCGCCGTGACAGCATTGCCGAGTGTGCCAATCCGTGTTTCGACCTTTGAAAGACGCGCAGGACGAGACTTGTGTCAATTACTCGCAAGTTAAGAACCGCCTCAAACTGCAGGCCCCCTAGGATGGCCTAATTTGTACAGGGTAAGGTCATACTGCTCCCGTACCCGGGTAAGGTGTACAAGGACACGACTTGGCGAAGCACGCCAGGCGTCCGACTGTCTCAGGCCGGAGCAATGCTGCATGGCCGTCCATTCACCAGTGTCACACACAGCATCTGCCGAGCGACTCGAGTCCACTGCATCTCAGAATCCCAAAGTAGTAGCTGGCGAAGTGGGTTCCTGTTCTGGAAGCTAGCTTGACGTACGTGCTGGCCGTCAAGAGAGCCCGCCACTAGCTCCGGCTCCAGCGGAGCTGCCAGTGCATCCCAATCAGAGGAGCCTGTCCTGCGGAGAGGGTTTAGGGGCTTGTTCCCGGTCTTGCTGTGCGCAGTTCAAGTGATCTGATGGTCCCGGACCCCGTACCTGTGCAGTTCACCTCGGCTGCCCCCATTCGCTGCATTAGGTAAAAGTACGTATGCAGCAGTAGTGCTACCCCAACTCAATATCGTGGTCGACTCGAAGCTTTCGACTCGAGCTCCGCGGCGAGGGCCAGCAGGCTACCCCTGGACCAGCGTGGACAGAGTGGCCCACCACCCCTCCTTCCTCCCCAGTAGCCCGCGACGATCCAACATCTGATCATATTTCTCTGAGCTCCAAGACAGATTTGTTATACCCAGTTAAAGCATGTGCTAAACAGCCAGGGTCTTTTGCCTGGTCCGTCTTGCATCCCGACGGCTCCGTCTCCAATACATATCTGCCACGCAGTACCCCTCCTCCGCGGTATCTGTCCATTCTCCATCTCGTTCGGCCGCCTCGCCGCCGTTACTCTGTGGATCTTCTCAACCAATACATACGATTCCGATTGCCCCTGCGCAAGATATTGTCCCATTGTTGCGCGCCTCCCGTAACGTCACCCAGGCACTGCAGACATCACGGACAGGCGACAAGACAAGCAGACCGGCTGCCGTGTCTCAGTCATTTCCAGGATATCGCTTGCAAAGCGCGGAACAGGGCGCGCTTCGGCTGGTCCCGCAGGCCAATTGCACTTTTAGAGCCTTGTCCTAACCGCATCACGTCCACTTGCTGCCTGCCCGTCCGCCAACACCACATTGTGTCTTTTCATCCCGGCCATCCAGGATGAACATCACCAGCCAGACCATTGGCGACGCAGCCACCGCTACGGCCCGGCCACTGGTCGACCTAGTCGGCAAGCTCGCCGCGACACTACCGGCGCCCCTCCAGGAGCTACTCGCCAGCACGTCATGGAAGCAGGTCGTTGTCCCTTCAGTGCTCGCGTACATGGGCCTCGTGCGGGCGCTGCGATACCGCAGGGAGCACGCCCTGCGGCGCGAGCTGGGCTACTTTGACCGTGCGTCGCTGAGCGCCATGACGGCCGACGAGGCGCAGAAAATAATCTTCACCATGGGGTTCTGGGAGTTCCCGTTCCTCCACTACACGAGTCTGCAGTTTGGTCTTTTCAAGGTGCGTTGGAGGGCTGGGATGGCGTGGAGACGCTTGCATTGGGAGATTCGAAGATCGCTAACGCAAATCATAGACGTATGGCATTGAGACCATTGCGAAGCTTTTGCTCGGCACGCGAAACCTTACAGATCCGATCAAGAGCCGGAAGAGGTATGTCTTGACGGTCCCCTGCTAGATGATCTTGGTCACCTCCGCGGCAGACTCGGAGAACTGACAAGCCCCGTGCTCTCCCCCATCATTTACAGATATGAGGACACGGCCCTGCTCATCAGCGAGTTCCTCACGAACCCTCCCTCGTCGGAGCGGGCCATGTCGGGCATCGCGCGCATGAACTTCCTGCACTCGCGGTACGTCAAGGACGGGCAGATCTCCAACACGGACCTGCTGTACACGCTGTCCGTGTTCGTGCTCGAGCCGCCCCGGTTCGCGCGCCTCTACGACTGGCGCGCCATGAACGAGATGGAGGTCTGCGCGTACGGCGTCCTGTGGAAGGCCATCGGCGACGACATGGGCATCGAGTACAAGGGCCACCTGCCGCGCGCCGAGCAAGGGTGGAAGGACGGGCTCGAGTTCGTCGAGGACATCGAGGCCTGGGCCCACGCCTACGAGATCGACAAGATGAAGCCCAGCAAGGTGGCCGCCGCCCCCGCGCGGGCGCTGATCCCCATGCTGCTGTACTGGCTCCCCTGGTTCATGCACCCCTTCGCCACCGAGTGTGTGTGTGTCCTCATGAACACCCGCGTGCGTGAGGCGTTCCTGTAAGTCTAACTCTTTTGCCCACTCGTGTTATTGCTGGGCGCGCGCGCGCGCCAACTGTCCGAGAGAGAGAGTCTGGTCACTGACATGTGTGCTCTGCCATCCATCGACTCACAGCCTTCCCGAGCCCGGCATCACGGCCGGCATGGTTGTCTACACCTCGCTGTGGCTGCGACGCTTCTTCCTGCGCTACTTTTCCCTGCCGCGCACGTCCGCATTCCTGCGCCTCGAGGACCCGGATCCCAAGACCGGCCGCATGTTCCTCACGGACGCCCACGGCAACTACCCGTTCTACATCAAGCCCACGTTCTGGAACCGCTGGGGCCCCAAGGCCCTGCTCGTCAAGGCGTATGGCGGCTTTGTCCCCGGCGACGACCCCAAGCAGTACTTCTCGCAAGGCTACAAGTTTGAGGAGATCGGCCCTCTCGGCCAGATTGGCAAGGGCGTCGAGGAGATGAATGCGGATGTCAAGAGGATGGCTGCTACGGGAAGATCGGGCTGCCCATTCATTTGAGGGAGCTTGTCTGGGTGAAGTGATGCAAGGCAATTTGGTCACGCGCCCCCCCTTCCCCCTCTTGGTTTGCCTTGTTGGTCATGTCGGAGAGAGAGAGAGCGCGAGAGAGACTCTGTAGAGTCGATCAATTCATCACCACTATTGACATCACCATTGTCCTATCTACTGCGCAAATTGCCACCAGTTGATGTTGAACAAGAACCCAGTGCCGGACCCCATAAACACGAGGAACAAGTCCTGCACGCCGCTGACGGTCGTGCTCAGCCGGCACGTCACCGTCTGCCAGGTCTGCCAGCCCCCCGTCGCGGGGACGGTGCAAGTCCCCACGAGGCTGCCCGACTTGCTGCCGGTCCGCAGCTCGATCCTGCCGCCGCTCGTGGCCGAGGAGACGCGCGCCGTGAACGAGCTGGCGCCGCCCTTGAAGTCGACGCCCTTGACCTTGATGTAGTCCCCGTTGTTGATGTTGGCGACGTTGATTCCTCCCTCGCTGCACGCCTCGACCTCGACGCCCTCGGTCCACGCGATCGTCTCGGCCTCCTGCCTCACAAACGGGTCCAGGCTCTTGATCTGCGCGGGCCCGCCCGTGCTCATCCGCAGCTGCGGGATCGTGCCGTCAGAGTTGTACCGGAACCCTTCGACGGACACGCTGCGCTGGTACCCGCCTCCCCCCGGCAGCGCGCCGTTGTGGTAGAAAAAGTACGAGTTCCCCCCGTAGTCGATGATGCCCGGGTGGTTCGTGAAGCTCTTGCCCTCGGTGGCCATGACGACTCCGCGGTACGTCCAGGGCCCTGTGACGCTGGGAGCCGTGGAGTACCGGATGTCCTCGGAGCAGCAGTTGGCCGCGTAGACCATGTAGTACAGGCCGTTGCGCTTGTACAGCCAGGGCCCTTCCTCGTACGCGGCGGGCCGCTGGGTCGTCGGACTGGGCCGCGGGCCGAAGCTGCCCGTGTTCAGCGTGACGTAGTTGACGCCGCCGCTGTACGACTTCATGTCGGCGTTGAGCCGCACGTACGCGAGCCGCGGGTTGCCCCAGAACAGGTACGCCTGCCCGTCGTCGTCGACGAACACGGTCGGGTCGATCTCGGCGTTCTCGACGAGGGGTCCCCCGATGGCGTCCTTCCAGGGCCCCTCGATCGAGTCGGCGACGCCCACGCCGATGGCCATCTGTCCCCCGCGGCGCCGGATGGGCACGTAGATGTAGAATTTCCCGTTGCGCGCGATGGCCTGGGGCGCCCAGGCGTTCGCGTCGGCCCACGAGAAGGTTGCAAGGCTCAAGGGCGAGCCGTGGTGTCGCCAGTTGGCCATGTCGTCGGTCGAGTAGAGGCGCCACTTCTTCATGTTGTATGTCGTCGAGCCGTCCTCGTCCTGGCCCGTAAAGACGTACAGGCGGTTGTTGTAGACCATGGGTGCCGGGTCCGTGGTAAAGTCGGTCTGGACGATGGGGTTGTCGGCGCGGGAGAGCCCGGCCTGGCCAAGCAGCGTGCCGAGGCAGGCCAGCGCCTGTAGGGCCGTCCAGGTCTTGACTCTGGTCATGATGATGACGATGTTTTGCGCCTCGCAGCGGGAGAATGGGGGAGAGCGGAAGCTTGGTGCAGCTTGACAGAGAGCAGGCTTTCGTCCACGATAATAGCGTACACTATAGGAGGGCGGGCTTGCTGAATTTATACACGGGGAAGTGGTGAAATACAAAAGGAGCTTGCAGATGTTCCGTCTGAAGCAGGAGACGTCAGCCCAGTCTCACTTTTTTGGACAGGCGAGCACCCCAGGGCACCAAACTCGAACATGCAGGTCGCGTCGTCCACCCAATCGGACTTCACCGCAGGACGGCACATACATCTTGGCGGAACCACGCCCGCCGAAATCCAAGATGGCCGCTCTCTCCACAGTGTCACCGCTCCTTGTGACTTGGTGCCTCTTCCGTGCCCCGTTTCGCTTCGATGCAACAGGACGATCATGCCGTTTTCATGTACACTTAGGTATGTGCAGGAACGCCACGACAAGCGGCCCAATCGGCAATTACCTGTTGATCCCAACTTAATTAAGGCCCTTGCTCTTCCCCGCACTTTGGGGCGCAGTTTAATTTAGGCAGTGTGACCTAGTCCCGTCCAGAACACGAGGAAGGAACATCCCGGAGGTTGTTCATTGGCACGCATAGAGTGACTAATTGGGCTGGTTTTCCAAGCAAGGTGCCCTGGCAAGCGGTAATGGAAGATGATGTAGCACCCCATGCCTCGCATAGATCAACGTGGCACTGAGGATACAGATATGGCCCACGAATCACAATTTTCCTGCAGAAAACGCGGAGCGGTGCCGGCAGGATCTGGGGAAGGTCTTCAACTTGGCGGAGAGAATTCAAGGCTCTCAATGCTGCTTTTGAAACTGGTTCATGGACAGAGGTCAAGACGTCCTTGGCAAACTTGTTGCAAGCGCCCTCAAGGGTGTGTAGCAAGTCAAAGGGAACATTGTGTTCGGATCTTCACCATCGTTAGCATTGTAAGAGATGCCCAGTGCTGCAAATCGCCATTGACCTGCACATCTGGAGTATAAAAATCTCATCCGCGCTTTGATAGCTGATCGAACCTATCCCCTATAACGAGCAAAGAGTCGCCCACTCCTTATACCCGCGCTCTATTTCCCGCGGGAAGTTGGATCACGCGGTTCTTCAGCATAGAAGGAGGTCAGCTTGCGCAGCTGCTCATGCTGATAATGGTGTGTGCATGCATCGTGGACGAAGTCTCAGTCTTCCCAGTACCTGTGTTATACACGTCTTGCTTTTCTTTTCTTTTCAAGGTGTGGACATAAACGCCGGACCAAGACACCATTCATGAGACTCGATGCGCAGGTACTACTACATATTGCCGGCCATCGAATCCTGTTGGCCCCGCTTGTGCCCAGGAGAGGGTGGCGATATCTGTCTTCCCTCATATAAGCTTTGTCACTCCCTCAACCGCTGGTGGATTGCGGTCTGTCCTCGCGGCGGGTACCTGTGGGAGCTTTATGGACGCCATGGTTCGTATAGGTTTCGTTAACAAACACATTGGCCAACACGGCACGGACGTGTGATTGGTGAAGACTTTCAGTCCTCTTGTAGACGTGACTGTACTTGGCCGACGTACTATCATGTGTGCCAGTGACGAGAACTGCACGTGATGGTAAGCAAAATGTTCTCTATAACGTCGCTGGGAATGAAGAGCAAGCCCACCTGCTAATGCAACTGTTCAACCTGTGCCGGCAACACGAGACTGGCTAACCATGTTCGCCACCGTTGCAAATATCTCTTCGGTCGGTCTTTAATACCAGATGGAGATTAGGAGTGGGCTATGCAACTAGCGACCTCAATATATATGCCCTGACCTGCTGGGGCATCCTCCCGACTACTCGTTCCTCCGTCCAATAACCGGCACGTCCGCATTCGTGTCAGAGCGAGCCTATCATCCGCATTCAAATTTATCATGACTCTTATCTCTGCTCGTGTATTTCTCATCTGCAAGATTGTCGATGTTGTCGCCTGACGGGGAAGCTCGAGAAAGGTGGCGCAGTTTCGACAGACCAGGGTCCGGCCCCATGAGCAAATCCCATTGTCAGCGGATATCCGGAAGGACAGGCTGCTTCATCAGAGAGAGAGAAAACTGGTGATCAGATGTATGGCTGACCTCGGATCTTCTTAATGCGAGGAAGGCCCTCAACTACTGAGTGTTGCCATGGTCAGCTGTGATATCTACAAACTTTACAATTCTGCAAGCCAAAGCAACATGACCTGGACGGTATCCCATGTTTAAAAAATGTAAGTACTTTCAATTTTCACTCTGTAAGCCCTTTCAAAAAGGGCCTTGTTCCCATCGACAAGATCGTACTCCAAGCAAATCACTGCTGCTGACTTGGTGTTCACCGCCCGCCCGGTCCTGGGTCGTCGTGACTAAAACGGCTGGTCCACAATCCACCTTGGAGGCCTCCTCTGCGATGCTCCACCTAACGGGTCACCATGCACATCGTGGACTTGTCAGCAGCTCAGGGTGCAGTCCATTGTGCACCGCTCGCTCCACGACTGGCTTAACTGCCCTGCTTTGGGAATTTTCCTTGATATGATGACTCCTTTGCTTTAGGATTTTCTCCCTGATATGGCTGCTCGTGTTCCCGCCCAATCATGCTCAGCCTAGCCAGCGAGGGTTGGGGAAAGTACCCGTATACGCCATCCTCCACGACCACGAATCTCTTTAGGAGCTTCTGGTCATCACTTTCATCGCAACGCTTTGGATGATTCACCTGATCTAAGCCGTTTTAAAGAATCATGGCCGGTTTCTGCCAAAAGGGAAGACGGGAATATGATTCTTTGGAGCTTTTGGACTGCCAGAGCTAGAGAACCCGACGGCTGAGACGAATTGCTCCTGTGTGGACAAACGTGATGCTAGGGAATCTCGTGATCCAGGTTTCGTGATGGTAGGTGAGGAGTTGAGATAGTGATCAGATCCTTGCCCAGCTGAAGCACTGCCCCAAAGATTGAAACATGGGGCTCGAATCGTAATGTAGGCCAATGCCCACGATGGACCCTGGCTTCAAAGTGCAGAAACGCGGCAGCAGCATGCCATTTCGACACTTTGCCAGCCACATCCGGGAAATTGGCATTTCCCGACACCCTTGGCCCTGTCTCCAAACTGAGCGAAGCCTGCCGCGGCGAAAGCTTCTCTTCACCTCCCTGCTCCACCGCCTTGCTCCTCTACCGTGGCGCAGTTATTGAGATCGTGAAAAGAGAGTCTTGCCTTTTCTTCGATGCGTTGAACATAAATACCATGCATGCCAGCCAGCTTGACAACACACTGGACAAACCCGCAACGCTATCACAATTCAAGTCAAAGTCAATCACGAATTAACAATGAACGCACCTACACCCACTCAAACACCGCTCTCCACCACCACTTCGGTCCCAGCCGCGGCCGTGACCTTCAACGCGATATGGAACTATCCCGTGGGCCCGTCCTCCCTGATGGCGAGCATCATTACCAGCTATGACCTGGTCGACCAACAGACGACCGCCGTGGTGCACTACGCCGTGGACTGCCCGCCCGCCGACAAGCCCGACAATAACATGTGTCGCAGCCTCGGGATGTACCCGATGGAGGTGTACTACACGCAGGGCTCAGTCCGCGCGGGTCTGATGACAGATCAGTTCAGGGACCGCACGACTGCCTGGACATGCCACCTGGGGACATGCCCGTCGTCCGCGACTGCCTGCCACGGGCCCGTCAGTGCGAGCTGCAACCTCACCATCACGGGCTCGGCCGGCCCGGCCACCACCCGGTACGCGTTTCCGGAACCCTGCGGACAGAATTCCGTCCCTATTGAGATCACTGCCGGCTTGGACAAAGTCAGCATGCCGGCGTACTGGCTGCCCACGGGCACCTGGACGGATGTGGCGGAATATGCAGCGGCCATGACGAGCGCTTGGAACAGCGAGTTGGTCGAGAGCGGGTGCTCCACGCGTCTTGCGCTCGACGTGCTGGTGAGCTCGGCGGCACAAGACGGAGAGAGCAGTACGGCTGGGCCACCAGCTACCACGACGACGGATGGGGGTTCTGCCAGCACGACGCCGCCTGCTCCGGTGCCGCCTGTGCAGACTGCTGGTGCGGCCAGGACAGGTGCTGGCTCTCATGGGCTGAAGGTGATTGGAGTCGTCGGCGCTATCTGCGGACTTACACAGATGGTGCTTTCCCTGTAGACTTGCCCTGGCCAGTGTCTTGTGGCCATAGGCAGATCTTGGTGAGGGGCCAGGTCTGTTTACAAACCTGAATTGAATGTAGAATGGAGACCTGCTAGTCTATACATATATAACAAATGCAGCTTGAACTTACAGGAACGCCGCTACATCCTTGTTGCCTTTGCCGTCCATCAGCCCGTGAACGCAGCATTCCCCGATGAATTGGACGCTGAGTGTCAAAACGACTGCGGGCCAGAGGCCCGGAAGAAAGCCGTCTCCATCTCCACAGAGCCATCGCTCAGGAACGAAACAACAGGTAAAAAACTAAGAAACGCTCGATACAGAACGGAAAGCCAGAGAGCGTCGACCCATAAGTGATGTTGAAAACAGGGAAACGATAGCAGGCATCAACCACACCAACACCCAAAGCAAAAGACCTGCTATGGCTATTCCTCAACATTCTGCAGCAGACGCGTCCCTGTTGGGCTCATTGAGACGATTGGGAAGATCACATGATCCTGTCGGATTGCAGAACACATCCCAGGCTGAATGAAGTCAAAGAGCGTGCGGGGCGGATTGGGCGAGGCACGCACGGCATACATTCTCACCGCCGCCCAATGGCCAACTTGTTGGTTGGAACACGGCAAAGCCATGCCCCTCTTTGCAACAACGGACACGCGTTAACCATCGAGGATCCCTCACACACCTTTGTCCGATCTGGGATCCATGGTTTCGAGCGTGCTATCGCTACATACTGCCTCCTTCTTGAGTCATTTATCTCTGAAGTTCCCAGTGAGGGTCATACTAGCCACTCTCCTTCACCATTCACACACCATCTTCCCAAGCTTGCCATTTGAAACATCGTTCCTTCAAATACCCACTCGACGGAGGCGCGACCCGGCTTTGACATCATGCCACCCAAGGAGAGGGCTTTCTTCGCAAAACCAGACTACGAATTGTGGGAGGCGAACGAGGCAAAGAAAGAGGCGTGGCTGAATTCTATGGCGAACAACGACGTCCATCAAGCCGTCGGCAGGCTGATTCTCAAGTATCACCCTGGCGACCCTGAGGAGCTGGTCACCCCACGAGGGGGCAGTTATAATCTCGTGTATCGGCTCAGGTACAAGGACGGCACGACCGCCGCGCTACGCGTCCCACTACAACACTACTCCCACTACCCCGAAGAAAAGCTGCTATACGAGGTCGCCCTAATGAAGTATATCCGCGCGAATACGACCATACCCATTCCCGAGGTCTATGGGTTCGGCACAGCCAAAGAGAACCCCGCAGGCAATGGACCGTTCATCATCATGGAGTGGGTTCATCACCACATGGACTTGGGCGACGCGCTCAACGACCCCTGTGGTGAACCGGAAGCAAAGCAGACTCTTGATCCCAACATAAGCGAAGAGAAACTCGAGTCGTTGTATGAACAGATGGCGGGGATCCTCCTACAGCTGTACAGCCTCGACTTCCCTCGAATTGGCTCTCTTGTTCTTGACGATTTGATCACCGAGAGAAACTCTCCCGGGGGAGGCTCGGCGTCGGTCACAGGCCGGCCATTGATACAAAACATTAATCGTATCACGGAATGGACCTCTGCTCCGCAGGGCCTTCTGCCATCCAACACGTACGCACGCGCAGAAGAGTGGTACTCCGACATGGCCGACATGCACATGCTCCAGCTCGTCTTCCAGCGTAACTACCTCGTCAAGGACGAAGATGACGCCCGGGACAAGTACATCGCGCGGCAACTGTTCCGCCGGCTCGCCGCCTCCGGCAAACTCTCCGCTCCATCCAACCATAACGACGCCTCACCAGGACGTGGTCCGCAAGGTCGCGGTGCTATTGCCCAGCGCGGTGGTGACGAAGACGGCCCCCCGTTCAAGCTCTTCTCCGAAGACTTGCGCCCAAACAACGTGCTCCTCGACGAGCACTTCAAAATAGTCGCCGTGATAGACTGGGAGTTCGCGTACGCTGCGCCCGCTCAGTTCGCACGCGATCCGCCGTGGTGGCTGCTTATACGACAGCCTCATCACTGGGAGGGTGGCATAGAGGCTTTCATCGCGGCATATGAGCCCCGGCTGCAGACATTCCTGCGAACCCTGCGGCGGTGCGAGGCCCGCCACGAGGAGGAGCGCGAATCAAAAGATGCAATAGACACAGACGTCACCGCCGCCATGAGTGCAATGAGCATGAGCCATGCTACGCCGGCTGAGGGGCTGCAATCTCAACCGCAAGTTGAGGCTCGCCGCAGTCAGGAGAAACCCTTATCGCAGTACATGCAGGAGAGCTGGGAGAAGAAGCTCTGGATTCACGGCTTGTGTATGCGTAATTCGTGGCTGTTCGACCATTTGTTCTGGAAGTTCATCGATCCGCTCTTCTTTGGGCCCAATGAGGATTGTGATCATAAAAAGAGGCTAGAGCTTCTTACGGACAAGGAGAGGGTCGCCATGGAGAGACTTGTTAAGACGAAGATGGAGGAGGACGAGGAACTGAAGGTGGTGGATTGGGAGCTGGATCCAGCTCGGGAACATTTGGCCACGTTCATGGTGTAGTCGTCTTATTGGCTGACCATGAAGCAATAACCAAACAAAGATGTACTCTAATCCTGCAACTCACACAACAACCTCTCGTGGTGCCACAGCTGTAAATCACTGCATCAATGCAAGGATCCTCAACTGCCCTATATATCATGCGGAAATAGACTGGACTTCTTCCTCCATTATAAGTGCCTCTATCCTCTTGGTCGGATATCTTCCAAACATTGCGAGTGAAACAAATCATCAGCTTACTTGTGCCCCAAATCATTAGGCCGGTGGTAAACTTAAATCTACCCTTCTCTCAGGTCGCTTTCTACATGGCCTCATCCTCTATGACACTAGATCCATGGAAGGATGCAGACGTTAACACATCAACGTCCTACCTACGATACATCGGATACGTAATAGCCTGGGCAATAAGACGCTCCTGCCTTCCCGGCCGCCCACCCAGCGCAAGATCAAAATGCGTACCCGCGACGTCACCGACGTCAAACATAAACACGGCGTCCACGCCCCTCGCGATCCTCATCACCTCGTCGCTCATGTCGTCCCTGCCACTGTGCCAGTCGTGATCATCCGCGCTCTGAAAGTGCAGGAACATGAAGAGTATGTGCTCGGGCACGCACGACAGTGAGCAGCCCTTGGCACGGGGCTGCGGCTGCTGCGGGTGGTGGACAGGGCCGTCTGGGTCCTCCTCCTGCCCTGCCATGGTCACCATGTCCGGCCGTAGCCGCAGCATGGCTGCGAAGTATAAGTCCTCCATGCGCATGCCCCAGGGGTAGTCCTGGAACTCGAGGAACCTGGCGCTCATGGCCCGAGGGCGGTTGACTGGGCCGTGGCGCAAGAGGTCGAACAGGGCGATGCGCATCACTGGCGGCTGCGCGACGTGCATCGCCTGCCAGGACGCGTCAGGGTCGTTGATGCGGTTAGCAAAATGGATCTCGAGGGCCGGGTCCAGAGCGCGGAGCCTCGGGCTCGCGGCCATGGCCTCCTTGGTGCCCGGCAGCTCGTGTATAATAAGCTCGGGAAAGTAGTCGAGGAGCAGTCTGCTGTGAACCCGGTCTTGCGCCTCGTTCCTGGACCGGGTGTGATCGGGCACGAGGAACAAGTAGCGTCTGATGGATGGGCTGGTCGAGATTTGGCTGAGCCATGCCAGGCAGACACGCTGCGCGGTGACGAGGATGTCACGCTGCGAGAGGGCGAGGAGGATTTGCTCGAGCAGCTCGGGCGTGCGGAGCACGCGATGGCAGGCATCGAATTCCTCGGGTCGACGCTGGTTCTTCTCGATGGACTCGGCTGTGGACGTGCCAATTCTGCTCGTTGAGGTGACGTTGCCCATTTTGCAACGGACCAGAACAAGAGCTCAACGAGCCCAGGGAGATTTGGAGTCGCCGGCCTCAGCTTGATGTCGTCGGGCAGCCGGTACAGGTCAGACAGCCTCCATCCCGCCCAGGCTACGATTCTCACATTGGCCAAGTCTTTGGGCAGGAGCCTAGTCTCACCAAGATCAGCTATTGTGCACAGCAGCAAGAGGGGTTTGCCCAGCTCAGCTCCCTGTCAAGCTTATCAATGTCGAGCACTGCTATTAATAGAACCACGGCGGTGGTCAAAGTCTAGACCGTTCTAATCACACAAATATTCAGTGACCTTTATGGAGGTCGCAGGTGCCGGACATTGACAAGAATGTGTTCTCTGGCATGCTCCAAAGCCACAGCCACCCGCTTGCCTACATACCAGCGTTTGTAGGACGAGACGGGCGCTGACACTCATGCCCGCCCATTCCACCATGTTAGGGCACCAGAAAATTGCAAGTTGTCAAACTTGGCATGCACAGCTCATCGACCAACGTCCCAAGTCTCGGGAAATCGTTTTCAGGGTAATTTGAGCTTCTCCAAACGCGCCCCGCAACATAATTTATTATCATATGTGACGTGAAACGTGAAAACCTTCTCTTGACTCCATCATTTTCCTCCGGCTCGGTGACGATAACTACGAACAGTGAACCTTGGACAACAATCGACGCTCACTTCGCTGGAGCAGCAGGCGCACGACAGTACCACGGCGCGGTTAATGCTATAGAGCCATCTCAAGCACCTCTCTGGCCGCCCTTGTCCCAGCCGGGCTAAACTGCCTTCGTCTTACCCCATGGGCCCCCGCTGTCCCCGCAGTCTCCCCCTGGCCAGGGTCTGGTCTCCAATGCAAATGCCGTTGTCGAGGCTTGCTTCATCAGGCTAGTTCCATCGGCTGAAGTCAACGCCAGCCAGGAACACGATCTTTCTAATTAGCCGTCGTCACTGACTCGATGTTACCCTGCATCGCGACCCAAGGCCGGATCGTCCTCCGAGCTTCCCATTTGGGCCGATCCGCTGCTCCGTATTGGTGCGAAAACCACAGAACATATTGAACAATGCGCGGCAGTGTGGGGAAACATTCGGCTAAATCCAGCTTCGAGGGAAATGGACAAGCGGCTGATCGGACAGCCGGACATCTGACGACGGATAATCGTGGGGGATACTAAATACGACACTGAGAACTCCAATGCGCTCCCGCCGCTCAGGTAACTTTGCCTGATAACTGAAGCATATGTGACAACTTCTTGCGAAGAAACTACCGCGGAGATGAGACTTTTCAGTCTCTACGCCACGGCTCTGGCGTTGGGACGCACGGTTCGCGGCCAGCTGCTCTTCGAGGCAGGCGACAGCAACTACAAACTAGCAGACTCCTCCCAAGCACCGGCTATATGGATCGCGCAGAATGAAGTCGTCGGCGTCGAACGCACCGCCCGCGACCTTGCAGTCGACTTTGGCCGCGTCCTCGGCGCGAACGGCACCGTCACTATAGTCGAGAGGGGTTCCAACTCCACCACGAGCCGCAGTGAAAACGGCGCCGTCATCATTGCAGGGACCATTGGCCATTCCGCGCTCATCGATGGCCTGGTGTCGAGTGGCGCCCTGGACGTCTCCGCCGTCAAAGGCAAATGGGAGTCGTACACCACTCAGGTCATTCGGAATGCGTCCGCCGGGCTGGAGTGGGCACTCGTCATTGCCGGCAGCGACCGGCGGGGCACCATCTACGGCCTCTACGATCTCTCTGAACAGATGGGCGTGTCTCCTTGGCACTTCTGGGCCGATGTCACGGTCAAGACCAAGACGGGAGTCTGGGTAGCGCCCGACACCTCCAAGACCCAGGGCCCGCCATCGGTCAAGTACCGCGGTTTCTTCATCAACGACGAATCGCCCGCGCTCTCGGGCTGGGTCGCCGCCAACTACGGCCCCAAGTTTAACAGCGAGTTCTACAAGCTCGTCCTCGAGCTGTGCCTGCGGCTCAAGGGCAATTACCTGTGGCCGGCAATGTGGGGCAAGTCGTTCTACGTGGACGACGCCAAAAACGGGCAGCTCGCACACGACTATGGCGTGATCATGGGCACAAGCCACCACGAGCCCATGGCCAGATCCGAGACAGAGCAGAAGAACTTTGTATCGGGCGGATGGGATTGGGGCTCAAACAGGAACAACATCATCAAGTTCTTCCAGGATGGCATCACTCGCGCAAAGAACTGGGACACCATGTGGACTGTGGGGATGAGAGGGTCGGGCGACGTTGCGTCGCCCACGCTGACGGCGCCGCAGCTCGAGGACCTCATTTCTGTGCAGCAGGGTCTGTTGACGACTGGCCTCGAGAAGACGGCCTCGGAAATCCCACAAACTTGGGTCCTGTACAAGGTACGTGATCAAACCTACTGGTTGTAATGGTTGCATGTGATACAGATTACTAACATGTTACTACACGATACAGGAAGTCAGCGAGTACTATGCCAGCGGGATGAAGGTCCCCGATACCGTGACTCTTCTCTGGACAGACGACAACTCGGGCAACCTTATCCGCGTCCCGATCGCGAACGAGACAGATCGCCCTGCCGGCGCTGGCGTCTACTACCACTTTGATTATGTCGGTGCTCCGCGCAGCTACAAGTGGATCAACACCGTCCAGCTCGTCAAGACGTGGGAGCAGATGCATCTGGCGTATAGCAAGAACGCCCATCAGATCTGGATCGCGAATGTTGGAGACATCAAGAATCTGGTAAGGCCGTCTCGCTGTGTTCATGCTGGCACAGACATGCAGTGCATGCTGAAATCGGCACTAACTGGGAAAATGTACATTGACAGGAAGTCCCTCTGGCGCACTTTATGGACATGGCCTACGACATGACGCGCCACACCACCCCCGAGGCTACGACAGCGTGGCTCAAGCGCTGGACGGCTCAGCAATTCAACAGCGAGGTCGCCGAGACGACGACCGAGATCCTCAACGAGTACAGCATGCTCGTGGGCGGGCGACGGAAGTACGAGCTCCTCAGCGACCTCCCCTTTGCGTTCAGCACCACAAACTACGACGAGGCCGAGCAGAATCTGGCTCGGTGGGAGGATCTCCTGTTGAAGACCAGCGCCATCTACGACGCCCTGGACGTGGAGTCGCAGACTCCGTACTTTGAGCTTGTATACCACCCAGTCCTGGCGGGCAAGACCGTCGTGGAGCTGTACACCAAGGCCGCCCAGAACGCACTGTATTACCAACAGGGTCGTCTGAGCACCAATGCGCTGGCCCAAGATGTCAAGAACCTCTTCGCCCAGGACGCAGCCATCACAGCCAGGTTCCACGCCCTCAAGGGCGGGAAGTGGGACAAGATTGTCAACCAGGTGCACCTGGGCTACACGACGTGGAGCGACCCCGTCAACAACGCAAACGTCATGCCGCCAGTCCAGACAGTACCCGAACCAACCGACAATTTTACATTGGGGCTCGCGATACAAGGCAGCACCGCCAGCTACCCCAGGAGCGCGACTCTGACTCTTCTGCCCATGGATCCGTACATGCCGGCCTCCCAGTCGCGATACGTAGACATCTTCGCCCGGCGGCAAGGCACAGTCGACTACACCATCTCCGCCAACGAGACCTACATCACCGTCTCCAACAGCAACGGCACCCTGTCCAGCTCCGCAGACATACGCAGCGTCATCAGCGTTAACTGGGAGTCCGCCCCGGCCGGCTCGTCGACAGCCTCGCTCCTCGTCTCAGGTACCGACGGATCATCAGCAACACTGCTCCTCCCGCTCGTCAAGCCAGCTGCGCAGCAGGCACCCCCGCCCGCATTCTCGGGGTTCCTCGAGTCCCAGGGCGTCGTCTCCTTCGAGGCGGGCCACTTCTCCGCCGCCGAGAGCAAGAGCGGGATATCCTACGTCGAGATCCCGCACTACGGCCGCACCCTGTCCGGCGTGAAGCCCTGGCCCGCGACCATGGCCAGCAGCAGCGCCACGAGCGACGGCCCCGCCCTCATGTACTCGTTCTACACCTTCTCGAGCCCGGCCAACAACAGCGCCGCCCGGCTGATCGTCAGCCTAGGGCCCTCGCACAACCACGACCCGACCAGGCCCATCGCGTTTGCGTACTCACTCGACGGCGCGGCGCCGGTAACCGTCAAGCCCGTGTCGACTATCCCGCCGTACAAGGAGTCTGCGCCGTGGTCGAAAGCGGTGGTGGAGAACGGCTGGACCTCGATTAATCAGCTTGGTGGTGGTGGTGGTGGTGGCGGCGGCGTGGCGGTTGGGGAACACGAGCTGCGCGTGTGGCTGCTCGAACCGGGCGTCGTGCTGCAGAAGATCGTGCTGGATCTGGGAGGCTACAAGACTTCTGCACTGGGGCCGCCGGAGAGTTTGAGGATTGGGAGCTGATGAACAGGGAATGCGGTGTTTGTGAGTGGCACTCGATGGGAGGGGATAATCTCCAGCCTCTTGACCTCGCAGTTGGTACCCAAGAGAATATATATTGAGAGTACTCCTGAGTCAAAATACCTTGGCGTCATCTCGCAAGACTGGCTCGGTTCTCGAGGGGGCCTCAATGTATTCATACCGCACCCCTTGTCGTGTCCAGGGCCCCGGATTCTAACGGAATGAAGAATCATGCTTCACCAAATGACGACATCCTCTCTTGGATGTCCGGCCAGCCAATTATCCCACCCTTTTTTATCAGTGACCTGGAACCCTATCCACCCTACTCGCTCATATTCGACCGTAGATGCCACAGATGGGGACTTCAGAGTCCTATCCTCTACGCGATTGTACTTGAGGGCCCCCCGCGGTGCCAGGAGCAGGCACCAACATTCAAACTCTTGGCGCTTGTCGTCGCCCTTGCAGACTGGCAAACACTGAACATCCAGTGACCCTGCTTGTGCTCTTTTACTCAGAGCCTCTAGCTCTACCGCACCGTTGACAGCCATCGCGAAGGCCGAGATGCCCCCATGACGACCCTGGGCTGATATCCTTGCTGGAGACCCCAGGGACGGGGAACCTGGCCCAGCCAGGCCAATTGACACTGGCAGGCAATGGCCTCGTAGGATCACCCAGCCGTCATCAACCACACCGTAAACATCACCTCCAGGGTGCTGCAAATTGACGTCCTGCAATGATACCAGTGGGTAGACATCAGCTCGGGCGGTGGCGACTATGGACCATCCGACTCGCCCTCCGTGGCTTGCCCAGGACCACGACGGGGCAGTGTACACGTCGAGGGGCCCTCTTGGTTCGTTGAAGGAGGTTCCCCAACAGAGGTCGGCTATAAATGTCGACCTCCAAAGTCCAGCGTAGTATGCCTCTGCTGGGACGTCCTGTCGCACGGCGTCTTTGGTCTCCTTTGCCAGTCCCGACAAGGCTGGCAGCCGATCTTTGGGGAAGGTCAGCTTGCGGCTGCTGTACGGTGTGACAAGACTGCACCAGTTGTAGTGCATGTCCCAATGGACGTTGGGATCCAGCATGTCCACCGTTGGGCGTTCGAGCCCGTATGTCTGCCTGTTCGAATTTGACTCGCTCTGCTCGAGCGTGTGGCACTCCCAGTGTATCTCCTCGCTGCTGAAGTGTGCTATGCGTTTCGCAAGGACACGCTCCTGGTAAGCCCACCCGCGAGAGGCAAGATGACCAAGCTTGCCGTTCAGGGGGTCGTCTTCATTTGCATGGTGGCTGTCGATGCTGTATCCATCCTGTTCTCTTCGTTGTTTCTGAGGTCTAAACTCGCCCATCATTTCGGCAGAGTGCCCTTTCTTAGTGGGCCATATATCCAGCGCGAGGGGTATCGAGCACAGCCATAAAGGCTGGACACCACCCCCAGCTGGCCCTCGATTTCGAAAGAGTGGAGCGTCCTCGTCCACGGCGCAGCTAGCCGCGAGGACAAGCACTGCATGCTTGTAGACCTGTGCCATCCGCGTGGCTTCGCGGTTCCAGTCTTCGCTTGAGTCCTGAAATATACACAAACGGTCGACCCACAAGTATTGATAGCCAAGGCCGAGGACGGCGGCGCAGGCATCCTGTATTGTGCGAGGTAGGTCAGCCATACTGACTCCAGCTCTAAGGGATCGCTCAGTGTTTGCGGTCAGAAGCAATCGTGAAGAAGAGGAGACAATGCCCCATCGATAACTCAGGGCTACGTAGGGCAACGCCTGCGAGGCTCGCCCATATGCTTTGACTTCGGCGCTGTCTTCTGCCATGTCGGGTTTCTCCACGGTGGTGCCCGTGACCACACCACTTATCGAAAGCCCAGCGCACAACATAGTGTCGATGAGTCGCACTTGATTTGTCGCTCTATCAACTTGAATCAGCCGCGTAGGCTGATCCTCGAAAGGATGGCTCTCGTCTTGGCACAGATGATGGTTCTCGTGGCACGTATCTATCCAGTCTCGAATCTGCTTGAATACTTGCGCCGAGCCCGTATAGCTAGACAACAAGCTTTCGCTACGTGGCCGATGGGCTTCCTCTCAAGGTCAGTCTATCATTCCAGAGGACACATTATAACCAGAGTTTGGGTATCAGGCCGTGACTTCCTTGTTATGGACGCGACTTACTCGGCCTCACGAGCAATGAGAACCACCTTTCCCCGTATCGAGACGGAGGTGGAAGCGGTATGTTGAAGTTCAGGTCGCATCCGTTGCGGGTAAAGACTCGTGCTGTCCTGAGTCCAACATGGCAATTGAGGTACGAAGGCGATCCGAGCCAGTCATGCAATGGGTCGCGCGACGGATTGCAGCGAGATCTCCCTTCTGTAGTTTCAGCCCTTCGGCCTGCGAGCTGGCGGCGTATACCTCGCCAGATGACCTGGCATAGTTGGCAGTAGCGTCGAGGTATGGATGGTTCCCAGCCAAAGCAACAGTCGACAAGCTGAAAGAGGTTTGCATGATGAAGACGCCAGTAGCTCTCTGGTGGCGTAGCACCTACCGCACTTAATACATCATTCTGGTGAATAGGCGGAGGCGGACTCTGCACGAGTGCCTTGCACGGGTCGCACAGCCATAGTGGCGGATCAAGGCCAACTTCTGCTCCAACAAGACTAAACACCCTCGAGTATGTCACGCTGGCAAGAGCTACACCCACTGAATCTACGATCCTTGAATCGGCCATGAGCGTGTCGGCGGTGATTTCTGCTGCAGAGCCCGTGCGCCGCTGGTCGTGACTAGGCCATTGAGGTGTCTGGCGGGGCCCTCCCGACACGGATCTGGACCGTGGGCGGCAGGGTGTGGCCGGAAAAGATGAAGCAAGGGTCTGCACGCATGCATTGTGCTCATATGGGTGTTTTAGATGAGGCATGGCGCTGGGAGGGGATTGTTGGCTTTCTTGGGCAAGTCATGAGCCGGGAAAGAAATCTTGGGTACGTAGTCACGCAACTCACAGCTGGGGCTGCGGGGGCTTTTAGGCAGCACAGCGTGGAACTCTTGGCAATTTGCAGGGGTGTCAACCCGGTCGTGCGTGCGTATCTTAAATTGTGTCAAAACGGAGATCTGGTTGAGTGTCATTCTGTAATCCTACTCAGGAGCAATTCTCACTTGGTGAAGAGGCATCTCTGGCACCAATGTCTGGTCACCATTATATTTACTACCAAAGGAGTGCAATGCTATGCTGGGCATGCTATGTAGAAGAAGAAGTCTATGCGCGCAGTTGAAACATGCTATTGTGGAAGTGCGTCCAGAAAGTGCCTATTGTCCATTATGCTCCGAACTTTGTTGAAGGGCACCGATTGCAGTAGGCCGAAGTTTAGGCGTGGTCGAGTACGTCCAGCCCGGATAACCTGCGCTTAGACGCAGTACGGCAGGTTGTTGATGGGCTTGCAGGTGGTCTTCAGGGGGCACACGCCGCCGTTCTGGATATCCGGCAATCTCCGTCAGCATTCCTGTACTGTTGTTCGTGCGATTCAAGAACGGTGCATATGGTGTTGCTTACCAGCCAAGTCCCGTCAACGTTGCAGACGAGCCAGCCCGAGGCATCAGGCTTGCAGGCGTACTGGGGAGGCGTGCATTGAGGGTGGCGAGCGTTCAAGGTGACATCGCTGGGAGCGGCGATGGCGGCAGTGGCCAAGGCGAGGACGGCGAAGAACTTCATTTTGATGGTGGAGAGATGGGTCTGGTGTGATGAGTGAGAAGTGGTGTTGAGGAGAGGCGGTTGGGGTATTGGTGCTGATGCTGATGCTGATGCTGGTGCTGATGCTGGGACTGAATTGTGTTCATTGACCAAGGGGATGAAGTGTGCTTCTTATACTCGAGACAGATGCTTGATAGCATTGATGGATTGGCCGTGTCTGTCTACAGAGGCTGCAGTCCTTGGAGCATATTCAGCTGCGGTTTCTCGGAGATGCAAGCACATACGAGCCTCGTGTGTTTGTTTCAGCCCTATACTGCCTTGGCCTTCGACCTACATGGCTGAGCCCTCATGGCTGAGCACAAGAGCAATATTCGAGCAGACTTAGCTCAGCAAGGCTTAGTAGAGCGGCTTTCACCGGTCGCAGTCGTCAGAGGCGGCCGCTAGTGCCGGTATGAGCGAAGTGGCCGGCTAGGACGGACTGGCAACGTTCCATCAGCTACGGCTGTCAACGGCCTAGGCTAACACGACATGTCCTGCAGTAGCCTCGGCGGGCGTAAGGGATGCGGCGGTTCTCCGGCCATCTGCGTCACCCTTCAGCCCTTCCTACATCAACAGTCCTTGGAGATGCCCCGACTTTGTCCGTGCGGCAATCATTATGTGTCCGAAGTGGCAATTCCATGCACATTATGCTCAGCCGCGAAAGGTGAGATCTCGTGCAACTTGGGCTTTGTCGTCGGATGGAACGCGACGTGCGCCTGCCTGCATTGTCAGCAAGGCCGATCTGCAGAACCTGAGAGCCTTTCCGCGCCCTTGGCAAGCTCCGCCTGTTCGATTTTCTCCGTGAACTGTGCACGTCGTACAGCACAGCCCAAGGCCAATTGCCCTTAAGCCTAAGTGCAGCGCCGCCAGCTTCCACCAGCCTGTGGCTGTCCGGCTGTCGGCCTAGGCTGACCCCGGATCGGCGCCCCAGCCCATCCCTGCAACCCCGGATTCTTTGCTATTTTTGGATTCCCCCAAAACGAGGTCCAGCCACCACAAAGGCCCTAGCTAGGTGCCATGCTACACGGACCACACTCCTGGGCCACGGGAGACCCAGTGCTGTGTATTTTCCGAGTATCGAACCACATGGCCAAGCCAGACCTCCCATCCATCTCGTGTTCTCCAGCCTAGAGAGAAACAAAACTCAAGTTGGACGAATCGGCAGCCTCACAACCAGTGTGCACACCGAGACTAGCTGCGGCATATCTCAGTAAGCCATTCGAGACCCTCCTCATCCCCCCTCATTCCCTACCATGCGGCCGGACCTTGTGTTCCTGTCTGCCACACTTGAACGAGACATGTGTGCCTCCGAGAGTGGTGTGATCAGTCCCCACCAAATGCAATGCCATTTCTGATGACGTATTACTGCCGCCCCCTCACGTGATTATCGGGTGCTTAATTCCTGTTTCTTTTTAACTTCCGAGGCAGACTTTCACACGAGCCTGTATGGCGAGCCCAAGCAAGCCACCATGCTGTTGCCGCTCGCCTGCACAGACTTCTCGACTAATGATTTTCTGCCACGTCTTTTCAAAGTCCACTGACTTGCGCGGAACAACAGCGATATCGGCGACTTCTCGATGGTTTCATCAACTCCGAAGGTTTGTCATCAACACCATGGTCCGTTCAAAAGAACCGCTTGCAAGTAGGACCGAATCACGTCCCTCTTTTGGCAACAATACCGTCATTACCTCCATCCGGAGGTTCACAAGAGCATCTCCAGCCCGTACGCCTTAGGCCCCAGACCATGTGAACATGCGGAATCACAAGAATCAGTACGACCGCGTCCTGTGCGAGAAGCATGACGGAGCACCGTGGCAAGATGGGATAGCATGGTGCCGCTCAAGAATGTGATTCCAGGCTTGCTCCTTCAGCACCCTCCTCGGCAGGCACACAAGTTTTCAGCCAGGATCGCGAGAACACAGCCCATCGTCATCATGATCCTGTGAACGCGGGGGATCCGTCGCACCTCCACCATTCCCCGCGTCCGAGGCTCAAACAAGCAGAGGGCAAAAAGGGGAGAGAGAATCATGAAATGCCTTTCAGGCTTGATGAACTCACGAGAAGCGGTGTTTTCGTAGTGGCGAGGGAATGTTGCCTCGCGGCGCGCGACTGTCAAGTGCCATTGCCAAGTGTCGGAAGACGTTGGCTGGTTGCTTATCGACGTTTCATGGCCGACGCGGCCTGCGACTTTTGTCTGCATTGACAGCAGGGATTCGATTGCTGGGTCCCGTTCCGACACTTGGAACAACAAGTGAACTAGGACTTTGACGTAGCTCACATGCCGCGATCTTGTGCCAGTGCTCAATCGAAGCACCCGGCATGCAGAATATCATGGCTTGCACAGACTTTTTGCTAAGCTCTCGACGTCTTTCACCTATCGCACGTGTGTCAGACCATAGAAGTCACACTAGCCCAGATACAAAGCAACAATCACTGTTCCTGATAATGTTTAATAATCTTTCTTATTTGTGCCGAGCCCGAGAGGACCCCATCCTGATCTTTTGGTATCTAGAAACAACCTTGGAACTGGTGAAGTAGCTTGCTCATACGCTGGACCAAGTCATCGTGTAGTCATACGAAAGCAGCAAAAGTGACAATTCCGCGGCATGCGGCACCACTGGCAAGGCTAGCATAGCCTAGTGCCGTAGCTCAAGGTTTCCTGCCGATGACAACCCTCATGGGATAGTAAGCGTTGAATTTGCCGGACTTGAGCTCTTTTCGCAGGTGCGCAGCGTACACTGCAATCTCTTCCTTGGACCAACCCATCACAGAGCTCCACATGAAGGTGACGAAGCCTGCCAACTTGTCAGTACTGCACCTGGCATATGTTGGGAGCGGAACCATATCCTACCTTCAACATCTCTCTGGAGAGCCAGCTGTGCATACTTGCCGACAGTCTTCATCTTCTTGTCAAGAGGCCAAGCACCAATCGGCACCTGTAAAAAATCAGTTGCAGCCCATACGTCAAGGGCGCCATCGCGACACTCTTACCTTGAATTCGGTAACCTGGACATCTACGAATCCCGCAGCCTCCATCGCCTTCACTTGAATGCCCTCCTCGTGCACGGCGAACGTGCGGTTGAATTTCGTGCCAGCTTGCAAAAACACCTTACCCCATTGCGCAAGCGCAGTATCCGGGCCTACGGTTGCGTCGTCGCTCTGAATCACGCAGGATGACTCTTTGTGCTCAAATATGCCGCCTGACTTGAGGGCCTTGAAGATCTCCTTGTAGAGAGCGGTCCAGTCGCCTATCGAGCCCACCAGCCAGCGCAGGTGGATGTAGTCGAATGTGTTCTCGGGATAGGTCCACGGCTGCGTGATGTCGTCTACCTCGAATTTCAGATTGACAGGAATCCAGTGTGGCTGTTGTGGCGAGATGTCCAGGCCGATAACTTCGGCCTCAGGATGTTGGTCTGCAAAATCACTACAAGACGTCATCTCAAGCTCGCAGAGCATCATGTAATGGGGTTCGTTGCTCACATTGCCCATATGCCTGTGTGGACCAGTCAGCTGCTGTGTGCGCCAATATCGGGGGCTTGCGAGGGACACATACCTGTTCCGCAACCGACATCGAGTACTTTCTGTAACAACGAATCAATAGGCGCGTTGGCAATGCCAGGTGTTAGGCGGATGGACGAACCCCAATATTGTCCCCCAGGTCAGCCAGGTATAGCTTTCCGTCTTGCATCAGTGTTGACATGTGGTGGCTGCCGTACAAGCCTTGGTCAGCAGGGGAGTCTCACCACGGACCGTACCCTTGCCCGGACACCAATCACGGTGATGACCTACAGGATGTCCATTGCCTCGTCGTGCTGAGCATCATTTGGGTTCCTTGAGCCGAGTCAGTCTTGCTGTTGTGTGACGAAGGGTGTAACAAACGAACCATGACTGGCCCTCGCCGAGCTCGCTGTGGTATGTACGGCCATGCAAAGTGCGGTACTCGAGAATGCTGGCGGAAAGCGAGGCTGTTGAGCTGACAATAGACTCGGCGTAGGCAGAGTCGTTTTCAAATTCTTCCTCTTCGTCCTACAGCCTCGGGTGGGAAATGTGTTAGTCGATCAGGCTGGGTCCCGTGATTCAGCACCAATCCGCGAGGAGACGTGAGCACGTACGGCGCGCTGCTGCCAATGAGACGCAGGCAAGATGCCTGCCGAGGCGGGGGGAGGCGTGGGCGGCGGAGGTTGGCTCGCACCAGGCTGGCCCTCTGTCGTCGGTGCGTCCGTGGGCGGCGAGGAAGCCTGTGGAGGAGGAGCAGGGACCGCAGGGTCTTCGGGGACGATGGCAGCTGCGGTTGAGGAGGCCATGTTCACAGAGGCTTTCCGGCAGATGTGACTGGGATGGCAGCCGGCGGCGGCGGCAAGGTGGCCGAGAGGGCGCAGGTCCAGGGACGGCGAGGGCGCGGTCGGTTCGTTGGACTGAAGAACGAAGGTGACGTTTCGAGGATCACACGAGCTGGCAGACGCGGGACGGGCAGTCTATTTTAGTGAGCTAGTGGTGCCGGCGGGGGCCACTTGCACGGGGAAGCACCGCTAGCCGGGCGGGTGCGCAAGGCGGTTCTTAAATTTCAACCACAGGGAAGCCACGCCGCCTGCCAGCATCATCCTCGCTCCACGACCACGCCTGCCTGCCAGCCTGCCTGCCCATTTGCATCCTCCATCAACTCGTCGTCGTCGTCGCACAGCTGCCGCCGTCTTCCCCCATCGCTTCCTTTGTCTTGCATCCCTTGCGACTCTGCCCGGCCGAATCCCTCTGGTACGCTCCATGGCGCAGAGGCCATGGCAGGTCCAGTGCCTCTCACGTCAACCGACCCCGCGTCCCGCGCAGGAAGCCCCGTCCCGTGTGCATCGAGTTTCGCGATCCTGACGATGCAGGCGGGGTGGGTCCCTTGTGTGAGCCTGCCTGCGCACATGGCAGTCCATCGGCCACTATATCAGAGGCAGGCATTCTGCACGATACCCTGAGATGCGCAGGGTTCTCCTCCCTGGATACGCAGCCATCCATGCATCTCCCGAACAACGTGGCGGACCCACCCG
Source organism: Microdochium trichocladiopsis (assembly GCF_020744255.1). Lineage (NCBI taxonomy): Eukaryota > Fungi > Ascomycota > Sordariomycetes > Xylariales > Microdochiaceae > Microdochium > Microdochium trichocladiopsis. The sequence goes on from NW_025763554.1 coordinate 1,585,642, forward strand.
CAGCCAACCGTGGCGTCCTCCTCTCCTCGAATCCTCGTGCTTCCTGTTGACAAGGAAGCCAGCAGACCGCCAGCCGACCAAGTCTACATACACACTCTGTACAGCAGCTGAGACGCCGAAATTGACACTGACAGTGCTCCCATGCCGCCACCATCCAGCCGCGGCTCTTGGCAACCTTCAAGTCACCGCTTGCGAGCTGTGCTCGAGTCGAGCCGCCTGCCATACTCGACCTAGCGCTCGGAACGACAGCGCCATGCGCCCTGAGCAACGGCCCACCACGGCCGGGTATCCTTGGCCGAGGTGCGGCTTCTAGTCCACTTCGGCGGGCATTCTGGCCCCTTCGCGGCACAAAACGCTCTGCACGTCAGTGGAGGCCGTCAAGCCTATCGGGCTCATCACTGGAGGTGGTCCACTACGCTACGCGGATGCCGCTCCGTCCCCGGTCGGCCTAGTACAGTAGGTAGTGCGAGACGAAATACCCACTGCCCTGGCCGTTATTACACCCACCACCAGATCGATCCCAGCCACGTTCTATTCTCCTCCGTCAATTGCAATCAGTCTGGCACATGCCGGCAGGTGTTCAGCCATGAGACGCTCGAGCTCACGGTTCAGTCGCAAAGCCACGGAGCGGCCCCGCAAGCTACACATCCAGGGCGTCTCGAGTCACGGGTTGCAAGCCGATTCGGTATGCGATGCACTCTGTTGACCTCGTTGTGCAGCGCAACATGACTGCAGCAGCAGACCAATGCGCATTCCCTTGATCCCCTCAGATGCAGGCAGGCCCCCGGAGATATCAGTCACATTCAGCCATATGCACGATGTGACAGCCAATCCGGTGGTCGAAGTCGCCGGGCCGTTGGCCGGGCTCGGGAACTGCCGCGGTATCATCCGATGGGCCCGTTCAGAAAATCACTGAGCAAAACCTCATCACACCATAAGCGACCAAAGAGGCCCTCCTACTGTAGCACTGCTTCAGATGACGCCTGGAACAGCACGATCGCACTTGGTTGTACACCCCGAGGCACAGGAAGCTGGTGGGCACGGCATCCTATAAATTCCGCCCTCGCAGGCTTGGTTCTCATCCGAACTGTCCTGGACTCACGGCGGCCTGGGAGATGTTGTTTCTCTTATGCAAACGCTGGGTGAGGAAGAACAAAACAGACATGCACCTCCGGCAGTGGCCGACGACGATCGGCACGACAGGCCCTTTCCCGATGCTTGACAATAATATCTCAGCCGGCCAAACGTCTCCGACCCGCCCACTTGTGTTGTACCACAGCATTTTCTCGTTTGGGCATGAATCGGCTCCTTGTCATTGCTCGACCCCATGACGCTTTGCGGGCACGCAACACGACGTGCAGGAATGACCGCAAACATGAACCCTTGCCGCTAACAGTCCCCTGTTGCGGCCCATGCGAGCAGAGCCTGCCGCGACCAGCATCCGGCAGGCAAGAGGTTGTCGAGTACTTGCCACGATGCGGCAAACAGCTCTCGCCCTGGTGGTCTGGCAGGGGCATGCCACGCCACGCCACGCCATCCTGCCAACCCCTCTTTGATTCGTCGAAGATATTCACTACCAATGGCTGCACAAACTTGAGGAAGCGAAGAAGCAGCCGCCTCGTCGAACGTCTTGTTTGAGGACGAGCACAAGGGCTTGTCAGGCGGGGAAGCATGCAGGTCAGCCTTGCGCCTATTCGTCGTCGCCGTTGGGTGCCGCACAGCTCCCAGGGATTCGACAGGGAGCTTGTCTCGAGCAGTGGCCACAGCTGCGAGACTGGTCAATTGTGAAGGCAGGAGAGCCACGTTTGTTGAGCCTTGCGCAGCGTGCCAGGCAGGACAGAGTGAGACATGGCTTCGAACTCGTCACGCATATCATCCACGATGGAGACAAAGTGGCCCGAAAATCAACCAGCCCCGGTCTTATCGTTCTTCCCTCCACGAACACGCATGCATACCGACGACGCATATTATCGCATGTAGGTGGTACTTCGCAACATGCCTGGCTGGGTTCTGGTGGCATAGCCATGATCAATTGCTGCGTAAGCAGCACATAACAGATGCAACAGCCCGCAATGCGCAGCGCTCGTCCGGTCCGGAGTCGGCACGGTCGCGCATGGGTTGCGCGCCCAGGACATGTTCGACATCTCACGTGGACCGAGCACGTTTCTCCACGCGCAAGTATGGCATTGCACGTTGTTGGCAGCTGCGCATCCAGTCCCAAATGGGTATTTTGACAGTTCGCACGGCTATTGGCTGTAATGTGGTACGGTCACCTGGCCCGGAACACCCAGATGGACATAGACCGTCAAGAGATGTTGTTAGTCATCATCGCCAATTTTTTTGGTTCTTCTTGTCGGGCGAAATCGTCTGTTTTCCTTACTGGGCAAGAGTTGCGGGTTCTCCAAAAACGTCAGGCCAGCCTCCACACCAAAGGTTGCCGAACTTGGCCCCCAAGCAAGACACGAACGACGAGCAGTTCATGTGCGGCAACAACCACAGCATCTCTCACACAAGGGCCTTTGACCAGCTCGACATCAGAGAGTCAATCGGCACAAGTGACATGCAAAACGCATAACAACTGACCAGCAGGAAAGCAGGGTATCAAAGGGAGGAGGGAACAGAGCAACCAGCATTGCCAAAGAGAAAAACGCCCGGGAAGCCCCGCGGCGCGGCCCAACGTCCTCCGAAGTTCCGCCTACGCACGCTAGCGTACAAACTGCACTCCACTCAATTCCCGCTGCGGTTCCTTTCCGGCAGCGCGAAGAGAAGGAAGGGTTTCAAAAAAGTACGAAACATGGTATTTGGACGATGGGGCACCGAGTTTCCCGACTCGATGAAATCGCGAATAATGAAAAGTATGTGTATTGTCGGTTTGGTCAAGTATGCGAGCGAGCGTCTTGTCCGCTGCTTGTTGGTGTGGTGCAGTGTGGGTTGAACGCTTTTCCTCCGCCGCCTTGGCATTCCCTTCCCTCCCCTTCCCACTCCACACAACTCACTCACTCACTCACTCCCCGTCCGACCGGCCCGTCCCTCCCTGAATACAAACACACACACACACATATATTGTAAAGCGAGCAACCCGACCGACTTTCCCCGTTCGGCCTCAGCGGCGCCCGCTTACGGCCAGACGCAGCAAACTCTCTGGCCTCTGGCCCTTTGCGCGCACGCACATACACACACACACACACACACTACACAGACGAACACGCATTCCATGCAGGAAGAACCTAATTGAAGGACCCACGCCAGCAGCACCTCTGCCGCCTTCCGCCGCCATACCTGCAGCAGCAGCAGCGACAGCAGCACCGGTAAGTAGTAGTTCATGTGCGTAGGGTCTTTCCGTCTTACAGGGCGCCGACAATTCGCACGTACTCGGGCGAGCAAAACTAGGGTACTTGACAAGCCCTCTTTTCCACCGGCCTTTGTCCCCAGAAGACTCGAGACGGATTCCTGCTTCCAATTACAGGTCACAGATGGATACGTAGTTCCCGGCGTTGTCACCAATGCCAGTTTTCGCCGTTTGAATATTGTGTGAAAGACAGTTTTCGTGGCGATGAACTTCCACTCCCACCGTTGTTATCCTCCCTCATTAACTCTGATGTACATGCAGAATGTGAAAGCAATGTGCCGCCCGTCTGGGTATCTTGTCACAGTCCTCCGCGCGGACTCCCCCTGCAATATTCTTTCCTCTTTTAGTGCCAGGACAGTTCTCCTCAAGCATGAAAATGGTCAAACAACATCCCGCTCCGCTGTGACAAAAATGATAAGGAGAAAAGAAGTGATATGCCAAATATGTGATCTGAAATGGAAAATATGCCACCGCCCGCATGGTAAAAGTATTTACTTGGCTCACTGAGAAATCTGTCCAGAGCGCCAATTGGATATTATGTACTCAACCGAGCACCTTCTCGAGGTAGTCTCGGACGTGCCAGAGGAGTCCACGGTTATGCTCGAAGACCTGGTCCTTGGGGTCGGCGCCGCGGTATCCGCTAACGGGTCTCTGTGCCGCGATTTCTTCCTCGGAAAACCACGCGCCGTGCAGACCGTAGGGGACACGTTGCGGCAGCTGTATCTTGGCAACGACATCATTCATACTGATGGCATCGATGATCCAGAGCTCGCTGACCGCGTTCTCACCACACTCACCGCTGGCAAGCAGCTGTGACTCGTCAAAGACGTATGTGAGCAGCCAGCCATCGTCCTCGGAAACGCCGCCGACACGTGGGACGAATCGAGCCTCTTGCGCGTACCAGCCGTCGGGCAAAGAAAAGAGCTTGATCGGGTCTTCTGGGTCCGTGCTCTGGAGAACCTCCTCCACGGGTCTGCAGTCGACACAACCCCTGACGTCTTCAGGAGGGTTCTCCTCGCCACGCTTGATCAATGTCCCAACATCGACCTTGGCAAGGCAGGTGATCTTGACCACCTTTCCGAGGCCCGGGGTGAAGCTCGATGATCGTGTTGAGCTGCAGCAGTAGATGTAGCGTGCCTCTCGCATTTCACGCTCTGGTGATAGGACGGGAAATTCAAAAGGAATTGCTGAGAGTCCCCATTGACTCCGAATCTCGGGCTTGGAGCTCGAACCAGGGAGCTCCATGCCAAAGCGGTAGTAGTAAAGTCTCGTTTGCTCGTCCTCGTACAAGTCGTCGGGAATTGGACCGGTCTCCTTGATCTCCAGAGCTGCCGTCTCGTACACAATAGACGCCGACGTGTGCCGACAAGCGACGAGGCACACGGATGGGCCCTCCTTGGGATCCGTTGACTCGACATCCCAGGCATTAGCAGTGTGGAAGATGACGCACGGATTCGTCTCGAACCACTGGACCTGTTCTGGGCTGTGTCGTGGAAATACACCAAAGCGCGAGTTCTCGGTCTTGTCGTAAGCAACAATGGGCAGGCCCGCTAACATCTTGAGCGGGTTCAGGGACAAGGGCAGATCCATTATGATGGTGTGTTGACGAGAAACACCAAAATCGTGCATCATTTTGGGCGACTTGATTCCGGGTACAGGCAGGTTGAACTTCGGCTGTGGAGGGATATCTGCTGCAGAGGGATTCTCAGGCGGAATAACAGAGTATTCCACGAACGGCGCAATGGTAGTGGCGTGGAAGCTGATGAACTCCCTGGTGAGTGGGTCGACTTTTGGGTGACCTGTGGTCCACTCCTTGAAAAACGACAGCACTCCGTCGCCACCGAAACCGTTCTCTTTTGTGGTGGTTGGTTCGTTCTCGGCTTTGCGACCATTGAACCATCCTACGGTCTCGAGACTGGGTAACTGAAAGCGCATGGGTGGGCCGCTCTCGCACGTCGCCAAAGCACGGCCGTCGTGGTAGAGGACAGCTGTATTGGCGACGCTCATTTTCTTGATGACAAATGGCGAGCCTGGCAGTCTGGAGATGAAGGCGAGAAGGAATCCGCGGACTATGGACCAGCAGATGGCCAGGAAGGAGCCGCCAATCAAGGTCGCTATGCTGGGAACGACGCGTCTTTTGAGGTTGGCATTACCGGTGGCGTTGAGATACACATCGGTCTGGACGAACTGGTTAACGAATTCCGGGACGATTTCCTTGCCCGTCTTGCCGGTCCTCCGAAATAGCACTCCAGAGAGCATGCCGTCGCCGTCGAACCAATGCACATCTCGGCCAAGGTCCTTGTTCTCAATCGGGTTTCCGCCATTGCGTACATACTGACCACCAGCGAGGTCTGCTGGGATTGTGCCGGTATACGAACATGGTGTCAAAGCCCTAGTTTGTGTGACGGGGGCGAAATTGCCGGCGAGATACCTGTGGTGACTTATGCTCAGAAATGTGCTCCCGCTACCGGCATTTAGGGGTAACAACTTACGGGTTATCGGGCCGCCTCGTGATCTGTGCCATGGCGAAAGGGGTTCTGGGGACCCAGAAGCGCGCGAGTGCGCACTCGGCTGGTGAGGGGGGGCAGACAAGAAAGTGGAATCTGTCGAGAATGCGCCCGATTTTAGAGAAGGGACTTCTGATCAGGTTATCTAGGTGGAAAGGTCGGCTGTTGGTTGCGATGTGGCGCCCCGAATTGGAGCTAGAGATCGACCGGGCGCCTGCCTATTTAAGACGTCGGCCACCTTGGGGATCAGATATGGAGAAGCGGCGAGTCGACGGCTGGCCGGTTCATTGCGCTTGCTGGGAGCGGGGTTTGAGCCAAGACGACAGCGGCGCCATGTGCCTGCCGGAGCGTGTTGGCCGCAGGGGCAGAACGCCAAACTACTGGCTGTGCGGTCCGAAGGGCAAACCACGAGGAGGCTGGTTTGGGTTGTGGCAACTCGCCAGAGCCAGGGTTTGTGGGGTCGGGTCTTTCGAGGCGGCCGCGACACCAGGGTGCTTGCGAATGCGCCGCCGGTCGGCCACGTTCGTCGGTGGCGGCAGGCCCAAATTGCAGGGCAGCAGTCTCTTCGTCGTCGTTGAGTTGTGGGGGGGCGCTTTTGTGGCTCTCCTGTTTGCCAACTTGTTTAGACGGTTCTGCGAGACAAGGCGGGCGCTGGTGTTTTGGGCTGGATGGAAACAATTGCGTTGGCGCACCGGGGCGAGGCCGCTGTCGCAGACTGTGGCTTGGTGAAGAACGGACAAGGAGCCAGCGGGCGAGAGCAGTGGAAGCACGAGTCGCGGAGGGCGTTGCTGGCGGTTTGCGCAGAGGGCAATAGGGGAAGAAGGTTGTAAAAGTGAGGAGAGCAAGCTCTGGGCGGCGCAGACAAAGGTTGAAGAGTGAGACAAGAGAAGAGCCAAGGCGCCAGGCTCGTCTAGAATAGTGCGCAACAAGCTGCCGTGGTTCTTGGAAGACGCCAGGCAAGGAAGGGTGGAAGGAACAGAAGGAGCACGAGTTGTGAGCGCGAAGGCCGCGGAGGGTGCAGGGGACTTTGCTTGGCCGACAGGACGACGACTGGGGTGCGGACATGACGGAGCAGAGGCAGGCAGACAGGGGTGTGTAAGTCCGGCCGGGAATCTGGGGTGCTACATCGCGCAACGAAGCCGCCAACGACGAAATGCAAAGAAGTGTCTTGGCCAAGCTACGCCTGGGGCCGACTTGGTTTGTTCCTGAGACTGCGCAGGCGAGACGTGGGCGCCTGCGTCCCGCCCTGCAGGCAAACGAACCTCTGGGCCCTCAATCCAGTTCTCCAGCTGATGTCACTGCCACGTCGTCGCACGGGGGGAGGAGCGACCCAGCATGCGCGCGCACGCACGCATCCGCTCCTGCCGAATCAAACACACATCCATCGACAACCTGAGGCCACAGCATCATCGTGGTCAACCTGACTGGTGTGCACCACCACCCGACTGCTGGAGCACCCACCCGCACGACGGCCGCGTTCCTGCCGGTCGTCGCGCTTCGCTTCGCGACGGCGGCCATCATGTCTCGGCGCCGGGGCCGAGTCATCCATGACGCGCTGACGTCAGGCCTGCCCCAAGCATCCCCCTCCGGCCCATCCAGCCCTGCCGACATCATCGCCCACTGCTCAAGTGCCGCCCTCTTAGCTCCAAGGCCCTGCAGATCGGACAAATGCTTGGCGCCATCGACGCCGCCTGCAATCCTCAATCTCGACGTCAAAGCCCGTGCTCACCGCGCATCGCAGCCCTGCCGCTCGGAGACCTGCTCCGCTCCCGCGGCGCCTCCTGATGATTCACGACTTTCCTCGCCGGCCAGTGGGGCCGCTCCGGCGACCAGGGGCGCGAGCAATCCCTGTGGTGCGGACTCGACGAGTATCGACAAAGCTGGGCCCAATACTCCGTCCGGGTCCCCAGCTGGTGAATGAAGTTTGGGTGGTAATGACGGTGGGGGGCTTGCAGTCGAGAACGGGTCGACTGTATGGGCCATGAAGGGAATTCCTCCATGACCTCGCTGGGCATGCGGGCTCGGAATCTCGATGTCATCGCGCGCTGGAAACTCTTCGGCGCCAATGGGATGCACCGGCACCCATCACCAATAGCCTCGGGCTTCTGCTCGCGACGTGCAGCAAGGTGTGCGTCAACATAGCGACTTTTCAGGTCATACGACTGGTCCTGGGCTTAGCTCGAAGCTTGTCAAAGCTTGTCGTGGCACGACTAGCCAGGGATGTCGTCCGATGCGACTTCAACGGCTTTGCGATGGACGGCTCGCTCGGCAGTTTGCAATGCTCGTGCGGCTGGGCTGGCATACCACATGCGGCGATCGCCAGTGACAAGGCGAGGAGGTGCATCACGCGACTAGCTCCTAGTGCCGATTGTTCTCCGGACCTTACACGTCAATTGGTCATCAAGATATTCTCGACGCCATCCGACGAAGCCGGTGCTGGCCTTTCACGAAGCATGATGAAGTCATTCTTGCACACATGGCGTGAGGGGACTGGGCGTCCCCGTCTGGCATCCAATATCATTCAAATACCACAACCTCCAAACGTTATCCCTTTCCTGCCTCCTCCACCACATCCGCAACCAGACCTGATACCCAACGCTGTCAACACAGAGCTAAAGCCCCCCAAGAAACACTACAATTTCCTTCGCGAGGTTGCCAAAATGTCTGGAAATCAGGCCATCGCCGTTAACTCGGGCGTTTTTCGGCACGCCGACCTTGAGATCACCGACCATGGCTCTGACTGGCTCTTCACTGTCTGTGCCATCATGGGTGCCTCGACTGTTGCATTCATGGGCATGGCCTTCTCCAAGCGCCAGACTGACCGCCTCTTCCACTACATCACCGCCGCCATCACCTGTACCGCCTGCATAGCCTACTTTGCGATGGGCTCCAACCTGGGCCAGGTTCCCATCCAGGCCGAGTTTGTCCGGCCTAACAGCTCCCAAGTGTTCGCTGCCGGCACTCGCGAAATCTTCTACGTCCGCTACATTGACTGGGTCGTCACCACTCCCCTTCTGCTGCTGGACCTGATGCTCACAGCCGGCATGCCAACATCGACTATTTTGGCCACCATTTTCGCTGACGAGGTCATGGTTGTCACTGGCCTCGTTGGTGCCCTTACCCAAACCACTTACAAGTGGGGCTTCTGGACCTTTGGCGTTGCTGCCTTCTTCTTCGTCGTCTATGAGATCTTGATCGATGGCCGCCGCCATGCCAACGCCCTTGGCGGTGCCCCCAAGAAGGCCTACAACCTTGGTGGTGTCTGGCTCATTGGCATCTGGTTCCTCTACCCCATTGCCTGGGGCTTGTGCGAGGGTGGCAACGTCATCCACCCCGACTCCGAGGCCATCTTCTACGGCATTCTGGATGTACTGGCCAAGCCTGGCTTCGGGTTCCTGCTGCTGTTCCTTCACCGCAACATCGATGTTGCCGACCTCGGCCTCAACATCCGCGAGCCCGGCCAGCGCAACATTTCCCACGAGAAGAACGGCCGTGGCCACCACGCCACGGAGGGCCCCGGTCCTAACGTCGGCACCAACACTGCCACCGGCGCCAACACTGCCGTTTAAGCGTTGTTACACAACAGAAAACAGCGAATACAAACTCCTTTCGCCCGAGTGCGCAATGGCTCGTGTAGTCGCGCTGGCAAAGCGAAAAAATTTCAGCCGTCCATCCCGACTGGCTTCGCGGATCCAATCCTGATTTCCTTGTCTAGATCATATACCCACACGATCACTTTTTGCAAATGTTTCACCACGTCTACCACGCTTTGTGTGCGGCAGGATCGGTCGTCGACCGGCTGGCAAGTCGTCTCTTGTAATTTCATTCGTAATGGAGCTGTGGCGGCCAGGGCCGGGGCTGCGCAGTAAGGGGAAGCTGGCTTGCGATGAAGAGATGCCGTCCGCCTGTGGCGTGTTTCCGTAATAATACTTCTGAAAAAATCAAAAACACAAAACACAACACCCTCGCAGTTGGAGAGTGATAGGTTTCGCTTCCCGAGTGAAAGCCACCGTCCGGCGACAAACTTACTACCAAATTGCCGTGGTTGTTTCACAATTCGCCTCACTAACTCTGCAACATACAACAAAAATGAAACTAGCCCCAAAATCCCATGCTTTTACTTCCGCCCAAGCATCTCATCAGTAGCCCATCAGCAGCAGCGCGTCGGATGGGCCGGAGGAACGTCAAAAGGTTGGGGTAGGCTTGGCGCGCGCGGAGAAATAAGCTTTCCGGTCAATCCCCTAAGCCGCCAGTCCACACATGTCTGGCACTTGCTTACGATATACCAGACCCCTAGCGCAGGTTATCCTCTTTTTTTTTCAATGTCCTCTCACAGATTTGGTAATGGAGGAGGGAGAGTGAGAGTGAGAGTGAGAGTGAGAGGAGAGGGGCGTATCAGATTCCAAAAAGTCGAGCACTGTTCGTCCTACGGAAGGCGGGGAAGGCGTGGAGAGAGATAAGGCTTGGCATGGTGAAAGGAGGGTGTGGTGGAGAGAGGACGGGGTGGGAGGGTTCTCGCAGCAGCGAATTGCATGTGTGGCCGCGGATGGGCTTTCGGAGGAGGAGGGGAGGGGAGGGGAGGGGAATGAGGAGAAGGAGAGCCGCCCAGGATAGATTAGGGTTGCTATGTGATTTTGAGTTGAGAGGGATGAGTCACAGCGTCCTGCATGCTTCTAGTTGAATTGCACCTGTTTGCCGATATTGAGAAGTTCCGTCCCTCTCGTCGCTAATGGGTCCGAGTGTGTGGAGGGTGGGTGTTGCATAGGGTACTTCAAAGCATCGTGAAGAAGTGGATTTTGTATGGGCGTCTGGTTGCTGACAATGTTGACTGACGTTCCGTGGCATTTGACGGCTTAGTTTTTGTAATAAAAAAATCTGCCTGCCTTTGGCTTTCCAATCGTCCTATTCCCAACTAGTTTTGAGTTTCCCATGTTGGAGATTTATTTTGGGGGGTTTTTATTTGTTGCTCTGGTGATATTTCTGAAAATAAAGATTTCGTTCGAATCGCGTGCATGTAAGGATTACATTTGCCCACACACTGGAATCGTTATTCTTTTTTGACAAGTTGATTTTTTCGGAGAGAAAAAGAAAAACATGTCACATCTACCCGCCTGCCCGTACTCCTCCCGGCGCACTGCAATTGTGACTCCGGTCGTTGGTGTAAGTGAGGTGTGGTGATGTCATCCATCTTTTGATGCCCCCATCCTCCGATGGCGCTAATGCACCACCAAGCATCACCAAGCATCACCACGTCCCATCAGGCTTTGACTGTCAATCACATCGAGACCAGCCCCCCAATCCTGAACTAAGAAATGTCCCATTCTGCTTGGCCCTTGGAAAGAAAAAAAAATATCTGAAGAAAATCGAGATTGCACATTGTGGTTTCAGATTCCTGGACCCCTGCGCCAAGGCATGATCGGCAAGCTTCTGGGCACGCGAGCGCTGGACTTCTCAACGTCGGCGAAGCAGTCTACCTGCTCCATACCTGAGCTCTTTGGCTTTTCGTCCTGCCCATGGTGATGGCCCTGGTCTTGGCGTTCTGGTCGCGCCGTGAGAACTCCAACTACATGTGGACGCAGCTGTGTGAGGGAAATCTTTTTGTCTTGCATTCACATCCGTTTCCAGTTCGGGAGTGTTGCAGAAGCATGGGCTCACTGGATGAGCGGGCGATCCTGGGCAGTCAAGGATTGGCCATCAAGCTCTCGTCATCTGTGTGTGCACTCAAGTGCAGCCCTGCCAGTTGGGATATGACGTACCTCGGCCTGCCTGCCTGCCTGCCCATCAACGGCTAGGGCAAAGATAAGCCATGGTCCAGAATAGTCGTATAACGGGACATGGCCTCTGCGTGATATAGCGTGACACTTCGCGATCGCTGCGTAATGGTTGCAGAGGATGATGTCAAAGGTGCTGGATACAGATCTCATCGGGATGCTGAGGTGGCATCGAGAGTATCTAGGTCCCAATTCCGTGGCAGCTCCGGAGATCGTCTTTGGACATGTGTGAAGGAGCGGCTACGCAACATAAACCATTGGGACTGCAGCCAGCGCGAGTCATCATCATTCATGTAGTACGGGAGGGGAAAAGCACACATCGAGTTGTGGCCCACAAGCGGAGTTCCTGCCGATCACATCTTGCTTAGCAGGAAGTGTCACTCGAACGTTTGATGCCTTCAAGGCACGAGTCTTGTGTTCACGATACGTCAATGTGCATGGCCCAGACCGCTCTATCAGCTTTGGGAAGGAGATACCACGCCAGCACGGGATCATCTCCTTAGGGTGAGAGTGTGGAAGGGTAGCGCGCAAAGTAAAAAAAAGGTTAGGGGGAGGGGGCACTACGAAACAAGCACGATGATCTCGAGTCCGGTGCAGCATCGCAAAGCTTGTGTGGAATCGATAATACGTAATTGTGCCTAATGGTCGTTGCTAGTGCCCGCCGGAGCCTGCGTGATAGCTTGGATTCGGGCAGCAGTGACAGCTGCTGTAGGGACTTTGTGTGAACATTTGGCCAACATGTGATCAACAGGCAAGCCTCGGTGCCTGATCTCGATTGGCATCAGTTGTGTCATAACCAGAAGTAGGCTTGTCTACATCAGCGGCTGGCAGCCTTGGTGTAGGATCAGAGCATGATTGGGATGAGGGAGATCAAGAAACTTGCTTCGGACCTCAGCTTGTAGCCAGCCTTGTTCGCGCAAGATAGCCGTCACACGTCTCGTACGGGCTGGATCCTGGCTTGAGTGACGAAAGCATAAACCGTCAGAGAGATTAGGTGAAGCAAGACCATGCCAGATGGGCATGCTGAGCGTTGCATTTACTGGACATCTCACCGCACGAATCATGGTACTGTAGTCCTTTTAGGATGCAAGTTGATTTTAGCTCTTGTTCTATTACCTGGCCCCTGCCAGGAGAGGCCCCCTTTGAAGGGTATTATGGAGGCTTGTCTGGGGGTTGACATTCAGCACATCCACTTTCTGCCGCCCCTTGGCAGCCTTGCGGATATTATTATCGTTCATCAGTATAGACGCCATTGATGGCTGCAAAGCGGTAAGTAGGTTGGCCAGGAAGCCTTGCGCCTGCCAAGGTCTCGCGGCTGGGTTAATGGGAGGTTGGGTTCTACAATCTCATGGTCGCGGAAACAGTACCGTGGCACGGCAGGTCCTCTTGACCGCCTCCATCTATGTAGAACTTTTTGACGAGTACAGGGGAGCTGTCTCGTATTCCAGAAAGACCCTTCCACGGCTGCGGAGTCCTTGCAGGTGGTACCGAGAACGTGTAGCGGGTCTAGAGTGGCTGCGCAAGGACACTGCGCAGGCCCAGCTCACTCTCCGTATCTGGATCATGGAGCTTTGCATAGCCCCTAGAGTTCCGAGGCAAGAAGACCCTGACAATGCGGCATGGCCTTAATCTGTGTTGCTTGGACACGAAGTAATTGTGACCTGCAGTGCCATGACGTCTGTGATGGTGGTTTCAAACGTGCCTGTACGCACGGATGGCCGGCCTGCCCGACTGCGAAGCGGCCGAGAATGTTGGAAGGAGCCTTGGGACGTCTCTGAGACAAAGGCGAGCCCACCAGAACCCGCAATTCTGCAGAGGCTTCAACGGGCGGGCGGCGTTGATGGAACTGCCGGGACGAGCTCGTGGGCGGAGTGCCGCCAGCACCACAAGCTCCAGGGCTGAAGTGGAGGGCGCATGTTGTGGCAATCGAGGCGCCCTGCTTGTGCTGCCACAGACCCGGGATACCCATGCTTGGCATACGAGACTTCTCGCGAGGTTCTCACTGGAGGTACCATTGAGAAAGGCGGTCGCTTGAGGCCCCCAAAGTTCCGATGGTGACCTCTGAGGCTGGACAAGGATCGCTGGTCACCACCCCACCACAAGCGAGGCTCAGCAGGGCAAACTGGCCGACTTGCGGAATCCATGACATGGCTTCGTTTCCAGCTGCTTCCGTCCTATGGAATGCTTGGAGGACAGGACGACAGGCAGGTCTGGGTGCGCTCGACGCGGACGCAGAGCACAAAGCGGCACACTCAATCGGCAACGGCGGGAGAAGAATGCTCGCTGTCGAGGCCTCGGTTGGGATGCTGGCGCGAGACAGGGGGACCCATGGCAGCCATGGCCAGTCACAGAACGTGAAACGGCGAAACAGCCACAGTGACAAGGTCCCGCGCAGCAATGGCAAGAGGGGGCGGCGATGGCGGACAATAGAGACTGCAGGCCGATGCAGGTACAGGTTGGGGGGTAGCCTGTTTGGGGACGGCGCCTCCTTTGTCCCTCTGCAGCGGAGCCCAAAAGGGGCCCCCCTTTTCGTCTACACCAATCAGACAGACTGGTGGCCAGCCCGCCCCACCGGCTTGGGCCCCTCTGGAAATGACAGGTTCGCAGGCCTACGCAAGCGCCGCTGTTGGCGCTGGGCAATCTCTCCCACCACCAGCCGCTCGTTCAGCAGTCCTCGATGGCAATGGATGGCAATGGCTGGGTCTGGCTGCCCGCCAGCGCAGAATCCTGATGTGTCAAGGCCGCGCTGCTTGCTGGCAAGCACGCGCTCGCCTCACTATTCCCGCCCAACAAGCACACATCCGTCATGCCATGCCAGCAAACACTGCCGCCTTCCTCCGCCAGCATCACAACTCCCAGACAGCAGATGGCCGCCTCCTCGGCCACATCTCACGAGGCTGGTCATGCCCCTTTTGCTCGGCGAGTCCTCGCCTTCAGCCTGATGGTTCCATGAAGCTTCCATGTCCGTGCTGCCAGAGGACAAGCCGTCCTTGACACTATCCACCTCAACTGCCACCTTTCAACGGCCTAATATGCCACCGGCAAGGGCAAGACGACTGCGTCGAGACAAGGTGATGAGCGCCAAGCCCAGCGGGACGGGTGCAATCCTGGGGCAAATCAGCCATTATCCACAGATCTCTCCTGAGGCCATCGCGAAATCCTGTCCTATCCACCTGCGAAGCCCCGACCGCCATGTCGTCCATGCAACGCGCATCTTCTCGTCCCCGACGTGAGCGTGCATGAGACTAGTATTTGCCTACCTGTCGGAGCAGGACAAGCTTTCCCTGCCGCCAATAGACATTCATTCGATAGGCGACGCGGGTCAGGACCGCCAGCAATGAGTAATACGAGCATCGAAATGAGCCCACAGCATGCACTCTCGTGTCGCTTTGCCGACAGCACAGCACGGTCGCCCCGCATTCGACGACGGCGTGGGTGGTGGAAATTACACCCCGTCCGCTTTGGGGGAATCACCATCCGCGGCGCCACAGCGATCGGCAGTAGTGCCAGCACGGCCAATCATGTCGGCCTGGTCCTGCATTAGGCCCAGGCACAATCCCAGCGCACGGGTCCGCCATGTCAGCCTCGACTACAGTCGGACTTGAGCAGAACAACGGGTCTCGTCCTTTGTGCGCCCATGGTGAGCCCTACCGAGCCTACTAGTCGAGCCAGCGATGCTCCAGCAAACATGGAACTCCAGCTAGCCCCGGGATGAACCCTGGCAAGGCCCAACAGCCAGTGGGCCGTGCACCTCGCAATCTGAAGACTCGCCCCCCAGAGTGCGGCCCCTGACTGCCACGGACTTGGCTTTTACGCCATGGCCCAGGCCCCGGCCCCGTCCCATATGCGCGAGCAGGGGCATAGATGGGCTTGGGAAGGTGGTGCCTCGTTTTTAGTAATGGGGACAGCATGGGTGCGTGACCCCCAGCAAAGGTGCCGCTGGAAGAACGCTCCTTGGCGGCAAGCAGGAGGAATAGGAGGAGGCAGCGCCGCTCCATAAGAGGCACGCCGACCCTCCTCGGCAGTCCTCTCGATTCCTTTCTTGCCCACCCTCGCGTCCAACACTCAGAGCCTCTCCTTAGCTCACTTCCATCGTTCTTTAACGATAGCCACTCGTTCTTACAACACTTACACTCTTTAAACCTAATCAAAATGCGCGGATCTCTCGTCGCTGCCGCCCTTCTGGGTGTCGCCTCTGCCAAGGTCTACGGCACCACTGCCGTCACCACCGACGCCACCACCACCTGCACTGAGGAGGAGTCGACCACTGCCACTTACCCGGCCACCACCGTCTCGACCTCCGCCCCCGTTTCGGAGACCACCAAGACCTACCCCGTCATCGAGACCTCCAAGACTTACCCGGCCTCGTCCGAGAGCACCACCTGCACCGAGGAGGAGTCTTCCACCAAGACCTACCCGGCCAGCACTGTCTCCACCTCCGCCCCCGTCTCGGAGACCAAGACCTACCCCGTCGAGACCATCTCGACCTCTGCTCCCGTCTCCGAGACCACCAAGACCTACCCCGTGATCGAGACCTCCAGCACTTACCCTGCCTCCGAGAGCACCACCTGCACTGAGGAGGAGTCGACCACTGCTACCTACCCGGCCAGCACCGTCTCCACCACTGCGGCTGTGTCCTCCTCGACCACCCCTACTTACCCTTACGAGACCATCTCGACCTCGGCCCCCGTCTCCGAGTCGAGCTCGACCTACCCTGCTTCGTCTGAGTCCACCACCTGCACGGAGGAGGAGTCGACCACCGCTACTTACCCGGCCACTGAGAGCACTGCTACCTACCCGGTTACCTACCCGGTCTCCGAGAGCACCACTGCTCCAGTCTACACCACCAAGACCATCTACACCACCTCCGGCGCCACCACCTATGCCGTCTCTACCACCGTCTGCACCTACGAGGAGACCACTCCCGTTGAGACCTACCCTGCCACGGAGCCCACCACCACTCTGACCAGCACCACCACCTACACTCTCACCCACACGGTCCCTGCTGAGACTTACCCCGTTGAGCAGCCCTCGACCTACCCCGTCGAGACTCCCGCGACCTACCCGGTTGAGACTCCCTCGACTTACCCCGTTGTTGAGAAGCCCTCTACCTACCCTGTCGTTGAGAAGCCCTCGACCTACCCCGTCGAGTACCCTACTTACCCCGTTGAGACTCCTGCCACCTACCCCGTCTACCCGACCGGTGGCTACCCTACCACCAAGATCCACACTGCTCCTTCCGGCGGTGTCTACCCGACTGCTCCTGCCTACCCCACCATCCCTACTGCCGGTGCCGGCCGCATGGGTGCTGGCCTCGGCGCTGTTGTCGCTGGTTTCCTCATTGCCGCTCTCTTCTAAGCATCTAGCGCGCTGATGGAAAGGATTTGAGGAGAGGGACGTGGCCTGGCTCGGGCTTTTCCGTAGCTGACATTCAATCGAGACACAACTTCTTCTTGAGTAAACTGCATTGGTTCTTGGCTTCTGGCTTGGTGTTGTGGATATCTTTGGTTACGATGGCATATATATTCTTCCATGGTATATTTATATGCGGCTCCTTACATAGCCGTCGACATTTCTAATCTGACAAGCGTCCTCTAACCATCTTTCCACCCCATTACCCGTGAATGGTGAATCATGTAGACCGGGTGCCCCATATCCTCCATGGTGTGTGACTAGTATCAGTGACCAAGGAGCCTGTGGTATAATCGACGCGAATGCTTGGGTGGCCGGTTTGTCTGATGACACAACCTAACCCCCAGGATTGTCGGTTGGTGTGCCGAATACTCAATTCACTTGTGGGCTTCCCGGTCTATGTCAGGTAAATGAACAGACGTCTGATTGTACAGAGGGAAAGAACCGGGGAGGCTTCTCAAGGCAGCTCTGCTCGTTGGTGATTTCGAGATCTCCTACGCACCGCAGCTCAGCCAGCCCTGTTGTTGTTGACAGCGGCTCTATACCATGATGCAGAACCATGGTAACCAAGTCACTCACTGGGCGCGAGTTCACCTTTCTGACGTTGGATTTGAGTGTGAGACCAATGTCGCGGATAAAGCTGGGTCGCGTGGCCAATGGGGGCTGCTGTGATCCATTTTTGGCAGCTTCAATGGCATGCGCCAAGCCTGGTGGATTCGAGTGGAGTGGGTGCGCCGTGACCCCGCCCCGCCTCGGATGACGCCTGGCGCTTCTAATCTTGACGAACAGGGTGGAACAAGCCGACAGCCTCGAGCCACACGAACATTCGAGAAAACTTCACACGCTGGCCAACTCAACAGGCCAGCCAGGCTGAGACAACCCCAGCCCGCCAACCATCGAGCCCTCCAACGGCAACCTGCGGCAGGCGTCCACGAGCTTGGGTGGCGGTGGATAATGGCACCTTACTTTGTTCCTGTCGTCCACGGGTAGCCAGCTCGACGACACTCCGCGCGCGACCCCTTCGCACGATTCAGCGCAGCTCCATCAGCTGGTCATGGAGCTGATTCCCTACGAGTCCCGAGAAGGCCGACAGATTGTCCTTCGCCACCGCAACGCACTTGTCGTTCGCGACCAAGGCTCCCATCGGCTCCAAGTCAGAGGGCTCGCCGTGCCCGAATGTCCAACATGCCGCCGCCCACTACGCTCGCCGTCCCCAGAACGGCATTTCGATGGCGGCCGGGCGGCGTCCCATCAACATGACTCCTTTGTCGACCCGGACTACTTCCGCATGCTGCAGGCCGGCTATGCTGTAGACGTGGACGACCGACCACAGGCGGCACCGTCAAGTCCCGTCAGGCGCCTGACACAGCCAACACTGCCAAGCAATCTAGCCTCGACTCTGGGCAATAGCCGCAGTAGCATCGACAACGCCGAGTTTGTCTCGAGCAGCCCAGCGCCTCAGGAGGGTGCCCGGATCCGTAGAGACGCCTTTAGCCCAAACTACTTCCAGCGCTTTTTCGTCGAGGAGCAAGAGCTCGGCCGCGGCGGCAAGGGCGTCGTGCTTCTGGTGCGGCACGAGATTGATGGCTGCCAGCTTGGTCATTTTGCCTGCAAGCGTGTCCCTGTCGGCGACGATCATGCGTGGCTGGAAAAGGTCCTCGTCGAAGTCGAGCTTCTCGCAAAGCTATCGCACCCGAATCTCGTCTCGTATCGCCACGTCTGGCTCGAGGATGTCAAGCTCAACCGCTTCGGGCCAAGCGTTGCCTGTGCCTTCATACTCCAGCAGTACTGCAATGCCGGCGATCTGCTCAAGTACATAGTCGGCGAGCAGCCGAAACTATCGACCAAAGAGCAGCTCAAGGCACAGCTCCGGCGGCGGTCCAAGGGCTCCGCAGAGCTCCCGGATCCTCTGCTACCCTCATTGCGACGCCTGCCCTTTGACGAGATTTTCTCCTTGTTCAGGGACATCGTCTCCGGCCTCGCATACCTACACGGCGCCAACTATGTGCATCGGGATTTGAAGCCGAGCAACTGTCTGCTGCATTTGGAGAACGGAAAGATGACCTGCTTGATCAGCGACTTTGGAGAGGTGCAGCAGAGTGGAGCGATACGAAATTCTACCGGCACGACCGGGACCATCTCGTATTGCGCGCCGGAGGTTCTCCAGCCAGGTGCAGATGGACGATTAGGCAACTTCACCGCCAAGTCTGATGTCTTCTCTCTGGGCATGATCCTCTACTTCCTGTGCTTTGGACACCTGCCGTATTCAAACGCTAACACTGTCAACGAGGAGCTTGAGGATGTCGATCTCCTGCGAGCCGAGATCCAGAGTTGGCGAGGATTCCAGGATGGCGTCCGGCAACGAGGCGACCTTCCTGCCAAGCTGTACCACCTGCTCAGGCAGATGCTGTCGGTAGACCCTGCAGCCAGGCCGACGGCGGCTGATGTGCTGGGCGCCATGAATCACGAGAGCAATGGCTTTAGTGGCTTCGGACGGAGCGCTGATCCTGTGCCTGATCTCCAGCATCGCCGAGTGCAGAACCTCGACAGCCCCATGCCGCCA
Source organism: Microdochium trichocladiopsis (assembly GCF_020744255.1). NCBI lineage: Eukaryota > Fungi > Ascomycota > Sordariomycetes > Xylariales > Microdochiaceae > Microdochium > Microdochium trichocladiopsis. Next base: position 1,605,244 of record NW_025763554.1, read on the forward strand.
GGGACACCCGTGCCAGATCCCAGCAAGGCGCGCAAGCGTAACAGCGTGGAGGGCGGGGCAAAGGTCAAGACCGATCCTTTCACAGACGCGTCTTCGTCTCTGTCCATGGCCATATCGAGGAGCCAGGACAGCCGGTTCGGACGAGGCTCAACTGCTCCTGTCGGCAGCTCCACTGCCGTCAACAGCCACGAAGCTGCAAATGACGGCAAAGCCGGTAGCATCATCTCACGCTCTCCTCCTCCTTATCTAGCTTCGTCGTCCCAGCCACCACTGCCAAGGTCCCCACCACCACTACTCCCGCCGCCCCCGCCGTCAACGAACTGGGGCATACTCAAGCAGCGCATGCACTATGCGTATGAGACGAACGCAGAATTTCTGTTCCTTTTCACGCGCTTGGCATTGTTCGTGTTGAAAATAGCCACTCTCTCGAGGGCCTGCTTTCCCTACGCCTTGTCATCAGAAGTGAATCTTCCCCTATTGGGTCTTGCGGCACTTGATCTGGCGTTGCCCTCATATCTGGAGTCACAGCATTACGTGTTGTCATCTGCATCAATCGCCGGCCCTCATGGCGTTGTACAGCGACATAATGGCGCGTTCGGCCGGCTGCTACCGAGCACCTGGACCTGGCGGAGCTCCTTGTCGCTGGTAGCCCTGCACTTTGGTACCTTGTGGGCTGTAGCGAGACACGGAGGGCTCTGCGCGGCGACGGATACTGATGACTATTGGGATTTGGGCTGAAGAGAAACAAGCATTCCTTTGTGCATCTAGGACGCGTGTAAGATACCCGAGGTTGATTTGCAGAGGAAACTGCACTTCCTCAGCACAGAATGTCTATCAGTCCTACTAGCAAAGTCTGGCGAAATCTGGACCTTTCGCTCACAGAAGGCATAGTTCTATAACGAGGACAAGTTCGAAAGCGTCTTGAAGCTGCAGCACGAGTTGTCAGAATCCCATCACTTGCCGTGCATGCCATCGGCGTAATCCGGGGAATTCGGGGCTTCATGGGCTACTTACAGCCCGGTACTGATCGAGTTGACATTAAGGCGGTGCCGTGCCAAAAAAAAAAAAGATTTTTCTCGTCAAGACAAAGCTCCATTCAGCAGACGAACAAAACATCGCTCGTATATCCAAGCTGTAGTATAAGCATCCGCCGTGCTGGCTTTTTCGAAGCCAAAGATCGAGGGTTGCATCGTGACCGTAGTCGCCGTTGCTCCAGTCCTACTGGATCGTGGAGGTCCACTCCAGGGTCCAATCCGGTCTCCACTTCCCACGCGTGTGCGCGCACGGGAAGCGCTGCCCGCTGCAACTCAGGTGTACGCACGGGTCGAAACGCCCCACAAAATGCCCAAAGCTCGCGTCACTGCCGGGTCGAGTTTTAATGGGTTTCACGCCACGACGCGTCCCCCGTCCTCCTTCCTCGCGACTTTGTCCCCACGTAATTGATTGAAGTGCACCCAACGCTTTCTTGCCTGGTCGAGTAAGTGACAACATCGGAAAGCACTCAGTCCAGCAGCTCCTTTTCACCGTCGGCTTGTATCACCTGGTTATTTTCGTCGAGGGCATCCTACATACCTTCTAATCTCGGCACTTCGCCGCCGTGCAGCCGGCAAGCATCCAACAATGGCAGCCAAGACGCCCGCCAAACCGCCGACTCTGACTAAGAGCACGAGCTCGGCCTCGTCGACGGGCAAGCAACAGAAGAGCATCCTAGGCTTCTTCGCAAAAGCCTCTCCAGCCTCCGGTGCAGCTGCCGCGACCTCCTCAGCAGCAGCCACCGAGCCGGCCTCCTCGCCGTGCCTGAAGGAGACCTCGCGGGCCAAGACCAACTCTCTCCAGCTCAGCAACCGACCCGCCCGGACCAAGGGCCTCACAACACCAATCCCTAGTAGCGATGCGATCGAGCCGTCCAGCTCACAGGAAAACCAACATGAGGGTACACCTCGGGAGGATGCCACGCCAAGGGCAAAGGTATGGTTCAAGGGGAATAGGGATGCGAAAGGTCTTTGCCAGTTCGTGCTGCTAACTATCATCTGCCACAGATCCCGGCGATAACAAAAACGCTTGTCGTAGGAAGCAGCCCCTCTCGTAAGGTTCGTGCAACCAGGACCGTCCCCTGCGTGTCTGGGGGGGTCAAAGACTAACGCGTGCTCTACCACAGGCGAAGAAGGCGGTCAACTATGCCGAATCATCCGACGACGACGATCAAGACGTGTTCGAAGCTCTCAAGGTTAGACGCAGCCGGCATAGATCGCGGGTAGCGGAGCCAGACGACGACGACTTCGATGAGGGCAAAGCTGTGGAGGCTGAGGAGTACGATGGTATGTAGACCCGGCACATGGGCTGCTTCGGAGGACAACCCGAGCTGACTGGAAACAGAAGACATGGACGTGGACGACTTCATTGTCTCTGACGACTCAGATGACAAGCCAAAGAAGCGAAAACGCGCGACCAAGACTCCCACTGCTCGCAAGCGATCACAGGTCTCGTCGCCAAACCCGAGTGCGACGCGCGCAGGCGAAGACGACGCCGAGGATGACTTTGGTGGTGCTGATATGGACAACATAATGGCGGACATGCCTGAGACCTCGACCGCTCAGCAGTGGCGATATGACCCCAAGAGCGTGGAACCGGTCAAAATCAGAGCCGCTCAGGCTGCTAAGGCGAAAGCCGCTGGTGCCAAGCAGAAGGCGCACACCCGTGAGCCTGAAGAGCGGTACTCGTGGCTCGCGAACATCCATGATATCGACCGGAACCCCCCTGGTCATCCAGAATATAATCCGTCTACGGTGTACGTCCCTCCCATGGCATGGAACAAGTTCTCGCCGTTTGAGAAGCAGTACTGGGAGGTCAAGCAGAAGCTGTGGGACACTATTGTATTCTTCAAGAAGGGCAAATTCTACGAGCTCTACGAGAACGATGCAACTATCGGCCACCAGCTCTTCGACCTCAAGCTCACTGACCGCGTCAACATGCGCATGGTCGGTGTTCCTGAGAGCTCGCTCGAGATCTGGGTCAACCAGTTCATTGCCAAGGGCTACAAGGTCGCTCGGGTCGAGCAGATGGAGTCTGCTCTCGCCAAGGAGATGAGAGAGCGTGACACCAAGAAGCAAGACAAGATTGTCCGCCGCGAACTCGCGTGCATTCTGACCGGTGGTACTCTGGTCGACGCTGGCATGCTGCAGGATGACAACGCGACTTATTGCGTTGCCATCAAGGAGTCGGTCGTGGACGACCACCCAATTTTCGGTGTGTCATTTGTCGACGCCGCGACTGGCCAATTCTTCATTTCTGAATTCGAGGACGACGTGGACTTGACCAAGTTTGAGACATTCGTCGCCCAGATCAACCCCCGGGAGCTTGTGATTGAGAAGATGAAGCTGTCGACCAAGGCTCTGCGCATCCTCAAGAACAACACGTCCCCGACAACCATCTGGAACTACTTCAAGACGGGCAGCGAGTTCTGGGAGGCAGACATGACCCGACGAGAGCTTGACTGCAGTGGATACTTTGCCAACAAAGAAGACCCAGATGCCGAGGAAGTTTGGCCGACGGTTCTGGCGGAGGCCAGGGACAAGGACGTGCTGATGTCATCGCTTGGGGCACTGGTGCAGTATCTGCGCGTGTTGAAGATTGAACAGAGCCTTCTGTCGCAGGGCAACTTCAACGTGTATAGCCCGATCCACCGGAACGGCACACTGATCCTAGACGGCCAGACCCTCATCAACCTGGAGATCTTCTCCAACACTGTCAACGGTGGCGCCGAGGGCACATTGTTCAACCTGCTCAATCGATGTGTCACTCCGTTTGGCAAGCGGCTTTTCAAGTCATGGGTCTGCCACCCGCTGTGCGACATCGGCAAGATCAACGAAAGACTTGACGCGGTCGACATGCTCAACGCGGATAGGACCTTGCGAGAGCAGTTCTCGGCTCAACTGACTAAGATGCCAGATCTTGAGCGGCTAATCTCCCGGGTTCATGCTGGCGCCTGCCGCCCTGCGGACTTTGTCAAGGTCCTGGAAGGTTTCGAGCAGATTGAGTATACTATGACTCTGCTCGGGGCCTTCACTGGCGGCAAGGGCATCATTGATCGGCTTGTGTCGTCCATGCCTGACTTGTCGGAACCGCTGGCTTTCTGGAAGACTGCGTTTGACCGCAAACGTGCTCGCGAAGACAAGATCTTGATTCCTGCCAAGGGCATCGAGGAAGAATTTGATGAGAGTCACGATCGGATCGAGGAGATCAAGGACGAGCTAAACCAGCTGCTTGAGAAGAAGAAGGCTGAGCTCAAGGCTCGGACCCTCAAGTTCACCGATGTCGGCAAGGAGATTTATCAAATTGAGGCGCCCAAGGCAGTCAAGGTGCCCAAGGACTGGCAGCAGATGTCTGCCACGAGCAGCGTCAAGCGATACTATTTCAAGGAGCTTACGACCCTGGTCCGCCAGCTCCAAGAAGCGGAGGAAACCCACTCGCAGCTGATCCGTGACGTTGCGCTGCGCCTCTTTAAGCGCTTCGACGTAGACCACGACTCCTGGATCCAGGCTATTCGCATTGTTGCGCAGCTCGACTGCCTCGTCAGCTTGGCGCGCTCGTCATCTTCGCTGGGTGAACCCAGCTGCAGACCGGTTTTCGTGGACGAGGAACGTACTGTCGTGGAGTTTGAGGAGCTGCGGCACCCGTGCATGATTAGCTCAGTAGACGATTTCATCCCTAACGATGTTGTGCTTGGAGGCAACTCTGCCAAGATCAGCCTCTTGACTGGTGCCAACGCGGCCGGCAAGTCGACAATTCTGCGCATGGTAAGACCCACTGCTCGTAGTCTCGGCTTCATGTCAAGCATGCTAACATTGTGCAACAGTCCTGTATCGCGGTCATCATGGCACAGATTGGCTGCTATGTGCCAGCAACCTCGGCGCGCCTCACGCCCTGCGACCGCATCATGTCGAGACTTGGCGCCAACGACAACATTTTTGCCGCTCAGTCGACCTTCTTCGTCGAGCTTTCAGAGACAAAGAAGATTCTGTCAGAGGCTACGCCACGCTCACTGGTCATTCTGGACGAGCTGGGCCGTGGCACCTCTAGTTACGACGGCGTTGCTGTGGCACAAGCCGTCCTTCATCACGTTGCAACTCACATTGGCTGCGTCGGCTTCTTCGCGACACACTACCACTCTCTGGCAACGGAGTTTGAGAATCATCCTGAGATCCGTGCGAAGCGCATGCAGATCGACGTGGACGATGCCGAGCGGCGGGTCACATTCCTGTACAAGCTCGAAGATGGCGTGGCTGAGGGCAGTTTCGGTATGCACTGCGCTGCCATGTGTGGAATCGCTGATCGTATCATTGAGCGCGCCGAGGTCGCCGCGCGGGACTGGGAACACACGAGCAGACTCAAGGAGAGCCTGGACAAGGCCAAGCAGGGCTGCTACATCCCACTGGGCGTGCTGAGCGACGTGGCTGCCCTGCTTGACGATGCCAAGGGCGACGACATGACCCTGAAGGGCATGGACGTGCTGATGCGTGCGATCGAGGCTCTGTAGAGGGGTCATCTCGTGGGAAGTTCAAAGTGTTATAATGATTGGGAGTTTAAGCGTGTATGTTTGTCTGGGACTTTTTGGGGCCATGGAACGCATGTTTGCTTGTCGGAAGATATGGCGTCACGGATTTACCTTGCAGAAACAGACAGCACGAAAAGGAGGAAATGGACATGATACTACCACTACTACTAGAGCTTTTGGAGCACGACAGAGAGCTATTCGCGTTGCAGGCACAGACAGGGCAGCTGGGTGATGGTGATGGTTCGTGACATGTTCTGCGCGCAGATATGAGGGCTATTGTCCCACGGTCAGTAACACCGAGATCGGTGCTCGCGTCTCGTCTCTTCCAGGGCTCGGAATGGGGTCTCTGGTGACTTGGCGAGTGCGGAGTTTCCCGATTCATCCTAGGCCCCGACTCCTGGGTTCCCCACAAAGGCCATACATGCTCGAAGCTCGAAGCTTAATTAGTGCCCGCGCCTGCTTTTGATTCGGGCCTAGACCCAGTAGGGAGAGGGGGCCCTTCGGGGGGAGAAGAGGGGAGGGAGGGACCCTGAAATTCGGCAGCCGTCCCTGTTCTAGTTCAAGAGCTGGGACTTTTCCCTCCTGAACGACGTCTCTTCTTTGTATGTTCGGGGCGAGCAAAGGCCACTGAGGATTTCTCGCGCAAATACCGGATGTAAGTGGTGTGTTTCTGGTACCTTGCCTTGCTTGCCTTACTTGCCTTGCCAGCTCTCGCTGCGGCTCCGTCCGCGGCAATGCTTCCGGTGCGGAGAAGAAGCGGGTGTGGACAATGAGAGAGCCGCCGCTCCTGGAAGGACCCGAGCAAATGGCCGTGGGTCTATTTATCGGCGGGCGCGGTGATATGAACCAGGAACAGAAGAGCGCTCGGCGCCCGCGCCACACGGGTAATTCTTTTTTCTCTGGGCAGCCTGCGTACCCACGGCCACCCCTCACGCCGCGCGCCTTGTCTGGGCAGTTCCCCCAACAGGCTTTGGGAGGCGACCCTTTTGTCGGGCTCACTTGGTGTCACTCCCCCGCTTACCTCACCTTACCTTTTTTTGTCTTTTCCTGTCGCCAATCTCTTTGGAAGGTTCATAATAGAAGGTGGTCGACCCCAGGCATTGATAGATTCTTCTCTTTGCTGCGGATCGTCATTCCGGAAAACTACTGCTTCCGTATATCGTTGGCCTGGGCACTGACTCTTTTCCTAAAAGAACTCACAGGAAACGGAAACCAGTTCTATTCGCAGATCTGAAGTTCAGCACGGTAGCACAGCTTGAGATTTCCTGTACAAGAAGGGAGAGCTTTCTCGGACGAAACCCCTTGACCCTATTCAAAACCGGCCAGATACCCAGAAAGGGAAATCCAAGAATGGCCGGAGACCGCCCCCAAACACTGCTCGACAAGCTGCGCTCCCTGGGCCAGGTTGACTGCGACACTTTCGACGTCGAAGGTGTGTTGTAGCACATCCCCCGGACTCCCGACGCCAGTTCCTTTTTAGTCGTTCTTCGGTTCGCCATAATTGGGGGAGAAAGAGAAAGAGAGAGAGAGAGAGAGAGACAAAAAGAAACTATTGCTGACCATGATCGTTTGCAAACCTCTTCTAGTCGCCAAGAAGCTAGGGCCTTTTGTGGATTGTACTTCCAACCAGGTACGTAGACAATTCTCTCTCTGACTGTTCCACGAAGAGCACCGGAGATTTGGTTCGGCTCCCAAGTGCCGATTTGCAAGAGAGGGAGAATGGAGAACAGTTTTTGACATCTCCCATGGACTTGCCCCCATTTTTGTCGTTCTCACACTGGATATCTGAAGCCCGCTCCCAAACCGACAAGCTAACCACGGGGGAAAATTTATCACCCATGCGCACACAGGCCATCGCCTACCACGAGCTGATCCGCATCACCGCGGACTCGCTCCCCGTGAACGGCAACAGCACAAACAAGGAGGAGAAGGAGGAGGTGCGAGTCCACGAACAGCTCATCCGGGACTCTGTGGCCTGTGCCGCGACCCTGCCTGACAAGGGGGGGAAGCTATTTGGTGCTGACGTCGTCGGCGCCGCCGAGCTCGCGGTCGAGGTCATGATGGTCAAGCTGGCGCTGCGCATCGTGCCGTATCTGTCGGGCTACTCGCACGTGCAGACGAATCCCAAGTATGCGTACGATCAGGGCAAGACTGTCGAGAATGCGAGACGTGAGTAGTTGACCTTACTCGCTTGCACTTGGGTTGCCACACTCGAGCAACTGAGCACATGCTGACGTACAAAAATCCCCTCTGCAAAAGGCATAATCGAGATCTTCAAGCTCCTGGACCCGTCCTACGACGCGCAGAACCGCGTGTGCATAAAGATCCCCGCGACGTGGGAGGGCATGCAGGCGTGTCGTGAGCTCGAGTCGCCCTCTAGCAGCAGTGGCGAGGTGAGAATTGCCACGCTCGCGACGACCATGTTCTGCAAGGAACAGGCCCTGCTGGCCGCGCATGTCGGGTGTACTTATATCGCGCCGTACATCAATGAGCTGAGGGTGCACTTTGATCCTGGGTGAGTCTCTTCTTTCCTCCCATATGGGAGGTGTAGGCGCCTAGGGCTGGTGTGCTGGGTCCTGAGCTCTGGCATAAGTTGCCTGTCTGGCTGGGGACTTTTCGTCCCTTTCGTACGCTGGTTGTCTCAGAGGTCCTCCTTCACTGTCCATGGCTCTCGTTGTCTATCTCGATTTTATAGTCTGGCTATTTCGCTGACAAGAAAACTAACCTGGGACAACAGCTTCGTCGACGAAGCCAAGGCATTCGCCTTCTCTGCCACGGCGCAGGCGTACTACGATGCCCACGCGGACACCATCAAGACCCGCTTGCTGCCCGCGAGCCTGACCTCGATCCAGGAGGTCATGATGCTCGCCGGGTCGCACCACATCACCGTCTCCCCGCCACTGCTGGCCAAGCTCGCCGAGACGCCCGCGGACCCGTGGGCGGACGCGGAGCTCACGGGCTCGGTGATGGGCACGAGCGAAGTGAAGCAGGCGGCTCAAGGATGGGGCACCAGCGAGGAGGACAAGGCCATTCTGAAGGATGAAGGGAAGTGGAAGGAGGCGTTTGCGAAGAGCATGGGCGGCAAGGCCCAGGCCAAGATTGTCCAGGCTGTGGAGATCTTTGGTGAGAAGCAGGAGGGGTTGGAGGAGATTGCGCGTTCGGTGGCGGGAGGTTGAGTCCGAATGTGAGGTCTAGCTTCTGTACACTTCGCCCTTCGATTCCACTCCCTGCGGATTATTGCAAGCTCGAACTTTGCAATTTTATGGCCGGACAGGTCGAAATGGACACGCCCTCTCAGCGCTCGCAGCCCACCGTGTCATCCACTCAACTGACTTTGCAGAGGACCCGCCACCGAACACTCTCGCGCAGCTCATTAACTTCATTAAGGAACCAGGCATAGGAGTGCCCGTGGAAACTGCTCGACGAGGACGTGGACCAATAGTCATCATGGATGGCGGTGGATGAATGTGTAGAAAGTGTCAATGCCGTAAAGTAGAGCAAAGGCGAGTAGCTCGGCCAGTGCAGCCTCGTCCTGTATGAAGTGCACTTCACAGAACCATATATGTGTGGCGGCGCGGGCAATGTTGTTGTAGATGAGATGCTGCAGGCCAAGTACTTAGGCATACATTTGTGCCGCGCGGGCCCGGAGCCGGCGACTCGGCCGGCGGGCCGGGGAAGGAGCGATGGGCCGCCGGCTTGGCCTGGCCTGGCTTCCGGGCACAAGTCATCCTCGTATGTAGCATCCATGATGCTCCTCGCCAGCCTCGACGCCAGAAGCCGGGGCTCTCTCTGACTGCCATTGGCTGTCATGCATCTGGGAGAAATACGTGGACCTGGACATGTGATGAACCACAACCACCCCTGCAACACCACGCTAGTACATCCTTGCCCGCCATCCTCACCTCGCCGGCTCTACCGATGTTCCCCTCATCACCTCTTCTTCCACAATGGGCAGCAACACGCTCTCGCTAGCTGAAGCCGCCGGCAACAGCGACGCAGACGACGAAGACTACTGCTGGACCCCTCTCCAGCTGGCTGCCAAGGAAGGCGACCTCGCCGCTGTCACCGCCATCCTTGCTCAACATGCCCAAGACTCGGTCGCCGACATAGTCAATGCCCCGCCTGTGGGCTACTACGGCCGCACCGCTCTCCAGGCAGCCTGCGAGTCTGGCCACGAGGCCATCGTAGCCGCCCTTCTCGCCGCCGGCGCCGCTGTCGATGCTCCCGGCGGGCACAACTCGGGCCGCACAGCCCTGCAGCTCGCCTGCCTGACGACGTCCACGGCCGCCATTCCGAACCTGCAGCAGCACTATGCCACCGAGCAGGAGCTGCGCGACCACCAGTCGGCCCGCCACCGGATCGTCGACATGCTCCTCGGTGCTGGTGCCGATATCAATACTCCCGCGAGCAAGTACTCTGGTCGGACCGCGCTGCAGGCTGCCTCGGAAGCCGGCGACCTACGGCTCGTCGAGAAGCTGCTTGGGCTAGGGGCTCATGTCAATGCTGGCCCGTCGACCACGCTGGGACTCACGGCTCTCCAGGCGGCAGCCGGCAGGGGGCATCTGGACGTCGTTAGGGCACTACTGACCGCGGGTGCAAATGTGAATGCTCCGGCTAGCAGATATCGGGGCTTCACTGCTCTACAAGGGGCATGTCTACACGGCGACAGCATGGAGCTCGTCGGGATGCTGCTGGAGGCGGGAGCAGATCCAGACCTGGGAGGAAGCAAGTTCCAGGGCGGCTCTGCTCTGCATGCGGCCGTCGAGGGCGGGAATATCGACATTGTGAAGGGGCTGCTCGCGGCTGGGGCAAGCGTCGATGTCACGGCTGGTGGTCTGCCAGGACAGACTCCACTGCAGAGTGCCATGCTCCTGCCCGACGGTGTGAGAGAGCCCATCGAGAGGGCACTGATCACTGCGGGAGCTGTTCCGGTATCAGGATTCAAGAGGCCGACACTGCTCTTCAGTGCTTCTCACAAAGATCTGAAGTCGCGTTGAGAGTAGTCTTGTTATGTGGAAATAAACACAGTGTCATTCATCAAATCCTCTCACGGTCGATTGGTGTAGTTGGTTATCACGTCAGTCTAACATCCCACGATGCGAACACTGAAGGTCGGCGGATCGAGCCCGCCATCGATCATATCTTTTGTTTCTGCCCCGGTCAAATGCTGGCATCTAAAATTGGGACGAATTCTGTTCTTTCCTTTCCTTGTCTTTTTTTTTGTCTTGCTCCCAAAAGTAGCTCGTTGGACGACAATGACATTGTGGGACTGTTTCGCGGCAAGTTGATCTCAGGGTTCATTAATGTTGCATTGAACATTTTGCTTTCATGAGAAATCTACAGCCCACCCGGCCGCTGCTCGCAAAACATTGCACGGCTGTCAGTCTATGTTATGACGTGCAAGTATGAATACCACGAGACAGAAGCCATTGCTTGAAGAAATATGGACATTGCCTGTGGCGAAGACTCCGAGCTCCGAGTACGACTGGTGTTAGAACCGCCATAGTCACACATCAGGCTGCGGAAGCATTGCTCTTCGATCTTTAAATATGCTTGCCAACATAGCAAGATCACTGTGAGGTCATTCCAGCGGCCTCGGCGACGGTGTCAACGTGACGAAGCGCCGTCACGGACATGCATTTATGCAGCACAGATGCAAAAGCGGGGCATTGGCCCGAAAACCGCCCACCTCGAACTTTCAAGAGCAAACCCGCCGCACGATGCTTCGCAGCTTTGCAACCTCGTCGAAAGCAACCCCCCGACAGCACTGCACGATATCCAGGAGCGCTGCCCTGGCGACATGAGCTCCAGTCGCCAGTATGAGCTTACGGCCGCCCGGACTCCTGCGACTGCGTCCCCATGTCTTAGGTAGCCTGAGCTGCGTGTGCAGCGGCGGCAGCAGCGGCAGCACCAGCATCGCTGCACAGAGCCTCTTTTCGACGCCGGCAGCCGTGCCAGGCGCGTATCTGAGAGCAGCGACGCCCCTTACGCCACGCAGGCCATTCTCACAATGCCTGGTCCTCCGTAGCGATGTTGCAGATCCTTCGGGCCAGGACCACCCGGCCGCCTCCCGGCTCAAGAGCGGCTACTTCCTCTCCAACAGTTTCCAGCCGACAGGCCTTAAGAAGGAAGCGTCCTCGACACCGACGACGACGACGCCAGCAGGAGCCTCGCATTCGACAGCAGACCTACTCCCGCACAGACGACGAGCAGCCGCGAGACGCAAGGCCGCCGCCGAATCCTCCCCTTCGGGGGCTGCATCATCACCAACACCTCCAACACCACCACCACCACCCGGAGGCTCATCGCCACCACCGGATGCCAACGATGTCCTCCCCACACAAGACGCCTCGTCGTCCCTCACGACCGCCGCCGCGAAGCAGAGCAGCAACTCGATCCGGCGGCAGCTCTCGCTGTTCATGGCCCTCTCGAAGCCGCGCCTGACGGTGCTCGTCGTGCTCACCTCGTCGGCGACGTACGCGCTCTACCCGGTGCCGGCCTTCCTCTCGCCCGCGATCGGCCTCGCCGACACGCCCTCGCTGTCCCCGCTGACGCTCCTCTTCCTGACCACGGGCACGGCGCTGTGCTCGGCCAGCGCCAACGCGCTCAACATGCTCTACGAGCCCGACACGGACTCGAAAATGTCGCGCACCCGCAACCGGCCCTTGGTCCGGGGCCTGCTCTCGACCCGCCGCGCCTGGCTCTTCGCGGCCGCCGCGGGCGTCGCGGGCGTCGGCGCGCTCTGGTTCGGCGTCAACCCGACCGTCGCGTTCCTCGGCTTCGCCAACATTGCCATCTACGCGGGGATGTACACGCCCATGAAACGCCTGTCCTGGCTAAACACCTGGGTGGGCGCCGTGGTCGGCGGGATCCCACCCCTGATGGGCTGGGCCGCGGCCGCAGGCGAGTCCGCCACGGGCGACGGTTCCTTCCGGGAGCTGCTCTTCACGGCCGACGCCGCGGGCGGGTGGCTCATGGCGGCCCTGCTGTTCGCCTGGCAGTTCCCGCACTTCATGGCGCTCTCGTGGCCCATCCGCGACGAGTACAAGGCCGCGGGCCACCAGATGCTCGCGTGGATCGACCCGGCGCGCAACGCCCGCGTCGCCCTGCGCTACAGCATCGCCTTCCTACCCATCTGCATCGGCCTGTGCGCGGTGGGGGTCACAGAGTGGTCCTTTGCGGTCACGAGCCTGCCCGTGAACGCGTGGCTCATCCGCGAGGCAGTCCAGTTCTGGAAGTACGAGGGCCATAAAGGTAGCGCGAGGGGTCTGTTCTGGGCTAGCGTCTGGCATTTGCCTGTGCTCATGGTGCTCGCGCTCGCGCAGAAGAAGGGCATGTGGGGCCGCGTGTGGAGGAGTGTGGTGGGCGAGCCGGAGCTTGATGAGGATGATGAGTGGGAATACGAGGACGATGATGACGACGAGGGCGGCGATGGGGTGGCCGTCGGTGTGGACGGCCAGCCGGTGCAGCTGCACCACCACCATCATCACAGTCACCACCATCGAGACACTGCAGAGCAGGCCCGCACAAAAGTCGAGCAGGCTGCCAGAGCCATGGTCCCCGTCACGACAAAGACCGACACGAAGCAATAGTCACGGGGGGGACATCAAGGAAGGCAGACGGTGGGGAGTAAAGCCCAGCGTGCCAACACGAGGACAAAGCAGATAAACGCGATGTCTGGATGAAACCTCCGCCCGAAGGAAAGCCAGCTTTGCAACATGAACTCGCATAACAAGTATTGTACAAAATAATGTATCACAATCAAATAAGAGGGGGAAAGGTGCTTGGTTGTAGAAGCATGGGAACCAGCCGGGGGAGGTGAGCTGGGATCGATGGCGAGAATTGCCACCAAGGTACACTGTAAACAAAACCTCATTATCATCAGCAACCACAACGTCGACAATTTCTCTTTTACTTGTTCGTGTTCTCGTTCGAGGTCGACATTGTACATAGTCGAGTAACGTTGGTCGGGACTATCAAAAGAACCAGGTGTGTTTGTTGCTGTTGCTGTTGCTGTTGCTGTTGCTGTTGCTGTTGCTGTTGCCTTCGTACACTGTCATAATATCAGTGCACCCTTTACAGCGAGGTAATCTGCATATGCATTCAACGACGCCTCTTCGCAACGCTTCAGGCCCAAAAGGAGGTCAAAATCGAAACAAGGAAATCCATGTAGTCATTCATTATATAAAACCCCAAACGCCCGTGTAAATGCCACAAAGAACAAAAGCTAGCTAACAGCCACGAGTGGAAGAAAGAACAGCGGTTGGCTCCCAACCACAATCGAGAAAAATAAAAATAAAGCCGTGGGAAATGAAAAAGAATGTGAGGCTCTTGCCACCTTCATAACAAAAGAGAAAGAGTTGAATCACATGCCGCTACCCCCGTGATGCATACGATGATGCCCTGGCCTGTTGATGATGGACTCGATGCCCATGTCGGCACTGGAAAGGCGCTGCTGCCTGCTGCTGCCGCCGCCGCCGGTCGCCATGTAAGTTGCGCCATTGTCATGTGTGGAATACGTGATGGCCGGGTTGGACGAGTGCGTCGAGCTGTAGCTGGACGACATGGCGGCGCCGCCGCCTGCGCTTCCCGTGTAGGCGTGATGCGGGTAGGCGTGCATGGGCATGTGCGACTGGTGCAGGGAAATGCCGTACGAGTTTGCGTGTTGGGGGTGCTGGTGGTGGTGGTGGCCGCCGAGGCTCGAGGCGCTGCTGCTGGTGGTGCTTCCGCCGTGGTGGCTGCCGCTCGAGTGGGAGCTCGCGGCGGGACTGCTGTAGGACAGGTCCAGGTCATCTATGGGAGTCAGACCAATGCCCGAAATGCCGCTGTCGTCGTCGTCATACCCATGGATGCCGGACTGGCCTGATTCTAGCCGCTCGCGGCGGGACGCCGAGCGCGAGGCTGACTGGAGGTTCTTGAGTCCGTTGGTCATGCACTGCAAGGCGGGAGGGAAGAGGTTCATGTTAGCAAGGTTTTCTGTTTTGACATGAAAGATGACTGGGAGACTCACCATTTGCTCGACAACATTCCATCGCTCTCCAGTCTTGGCTGCAAGACCCTGCCAGATCTCCTTGCGCATGCTCATGTACTCTTTGGCAAGCTGCTCCAGCCGTCGCTGATCCCAGTCGTCGGCGCCTTTGCGCTCCATCAGACGCTCGTGGCGCTTGCGGCAGGCATTGGGCGACTTGTTGGGGAAGTAGTTGATGTGGATCTGGGACCAGTTGAGGCCCTGCTGCCGAGCACCAAGAAGGTTCTGGTCGTCGAGCGGTGTCCAGGCACCCGAGGAGGCCCGGTGGGGCATGGGAGGCTGAGAGACGGGCAGAGCGGCCGAGTATGAGTCGTAGTCTTCGGTCGTCAAAGACGGCTGCGTGGCCGTCGTTGAGGACATGGTGGGATAGTAGGCGGCCGTACTCATGGGCATCGTCACACGGGAGTTGTTGTAGATGGGCAGCGGCGCTGTGGGGGCCAGGGAGACAGGCATCGAGTTTGTATATCTGCTATGGGCCTGGCTGGAGGAGCGAGTGTGCTTTGGCATGTTCATGGAGAACTGTTTGTCGGATGCAAAGTCTGGCGTGGTATTGGAGGCAGACAATTACGATTAGGAGCCGTCGTAAAGCGGTTGGCTTGAGCTTGTCGAGTTGACAGAGGGCGGTTCAAGCAAGTCGGTATGTTTTTTCCTGAAGCCTCGCCTGGAGGGACGGTGGTACCAGCAGGATATTGGATTGCGTGTCTCGAGGCCGGAAAGGGTACGGGGCTTGGCTTGACTGCCTCGTGTCAAACGAACGGCAAAGGAACAGTGGCCGGGGCCTGTAACAAAGGCGAGAGGAAGAGATGGAGAGGGGTATGGAGACGAAAGTAGAACCCGTAAAACAGAGGAGAACTTGAGACGACCTAAGGAAAAGACGATAGGAAATCGACACAAGGAAAGGAAAGGAAAAGAGGAAGGAAAAAATGAAATGGTAGGTTGTCAGGGAAGCATGAGGATCTGAGGGGCAAAAGGGACTGTCTGAGATGAAGCCAGAACGACGGCCAGGCCGCTCTTATATACGACCTGGGCTGCCGGCGATCGAGTGGCTCTCGGGCGACGAGAGGATGTAGCAGTGGCCGCCCAAGACGGATGGCATCGCGCATGCACATCTGAAACGGAGCCACGCGAAGCGCTTCGCAGGCTGGGCATGGGCAAGCAAATGCCAGAATGGGCATGTCGAGGAGCCCTTTTGGGAAGGGCAGGGGCAGCAGCATCGGCGGCGGATGATGAAACGAGCACGGCGTGTCTGGAGTGCCAGCAGGGACGCGGAAATGAGGCCGTGCTACTGGCTGGCGGGCATCTCGACGGCGTCTGTATCAGGACTGGGCGCCTACACTGTCCGTCGAGACGGGCAGCACGTCGGCAACGCTGGCGATACTGGCGGCTAACCAGGTGTCAGTCATGCCTGGAAGCGGCAAGGCGTGGGTAAGGGGGGCCGGTCGTAAATCCGGCAGGGCGGATCCCAGGAATAGCTGGGCGCGTTGATGGGGAGTCGGTGTCAGTAGGCGCCAGATGGAGATGCAGGGGCAGGAATAAACAACGAGGGCAGGTGGAGCAGGTAACGAGATACAGTTGGGCGTCGCTTGAAATGGCATCGCAGGTTGCATTTGCGCGGTAGGGCCATACCTGCCTCAGGCAACCTGTCGACCAGATTCAGAATCCCAACTCATGCGTAGATGACGTCGAGCAGTGGACGAGGAAGTCGCTCCCGAGGGACACGAGAAAGCAGTTCCCATGAATTTGTTCCTGCCAAACAAGCCCGCCTTCTTCCCCCTTCCGCTCGCAGTCACTCTCCACTACCAGAATCGCACCTGAGATCAAAGAAATTACAACCAAGCAAGATCAGGGAAGGGTACGATACAACAGCCAGCCAGACCTCTCCCACGAAAGCGAAGTCGTACCAGCGCCCCCCACCCACTGTGCAATGTGATTGGCCAGTGCGAAATAGATGAGAGGACCTTTCCACAGCCGAGGCGCGCGTCTACACCAGTGCGCTACACCACAACAGGCCTAGTTCACTCTTTTTCCTTGTCGTACACAAGGGGACAAGCAAGTAGAGACCCCACTTACAGGGCAGCCCCCTGGCCCTTGATCGTCATGTACATATATCCGTCGGCGGCAAATCACCAATTGTATGGCTGGCCGGCGCGCACAACATTCGATCCTGACCCGAGTATTGAGTACATAGCTTGAAAGCAGGAGGCACACTGACGCCGGACATTAGAGCTGCGTAACCTGAAACAGCAATGAATGCATACCTACATGCATACCTACATGCATGCACGCATGCATGTCCCACAAAGCCGACATGTGGGCATGACCAAATGAAGAAGAAAAAAAGGCTGCCATAAAGTATCAGATTGAAGCAGTACATACATACACAGTACGACTGTGTTCGAGGGAAATGAGAAACCAATATTCATCTGAAACGCCTGTGCTTGCTGCTAGTAAAGCCCCCCTCAAACTCCTGCACATCCCCTCTCCCGCAACTCGCCAATTGTGCACAAGCTGTGTGCCTTTGGGAGATAGAGAGACGGCAGAAAGAAAAAACCAAAGAGTGAACGCCGAAAAGTAGAAGAGCAAAGACGAACCACGGGAAAATCTGCTGCTCAAACTCAGTGGGAGCTGGGTTTGCTCCAGCGAGTGTTCCCGAGTTCTCACTTCTTCCCCGTCGCCGCCGAGTCAGGCGCAGACGCTGTGGACGTTGGTGGAGGAGGACACGGCTTCTCTGCGGTGCCGCAATCAAAGTCGACTCTGTGCCACGCCGTCGCAAGGTTGCCGCGGAGGTTATATATGCTCTGGTGGGTCTCGGGCTGCGTGTTGTACACTTCGTCCGTGGCCTTGACGACAAAAGTCGTCTTCTTCTCCTTGCCGTTCCCCGCTTCCTCCTCTGGAACCTCGGGTAAAGCGCCTTCGTACTGCCAGCGCTTCCAGCACCACGCCTTGCTCCCCTGCTCGAGCTTCTTGTCGTTGATGAGGCGGGCCTGATCCCACGTCTTGCCGCCGTCCAGGCTCACATCAACGCGCTGAATCTCGCGTCCACCTCCAGAGTACGCGTACCCTTCGAGCTGCACGATCTGACCCGCCATGGACTCGACGCTGGGCGCTGCCGTGATGCTGCTGCCCTTGCCGGCAGGAAAAGGCACGCTGGGGTTCGGGACGACGGTGCGAATCAGCCGCGTCCGCGTGATCGCGCTCGTGATGGGCATCTCCTGGATCGACTTGTACTTGTCCCAGTCCTGCGTCGTCTCATTCGGGCCGAAGCACTTGTAGTCCCTGCGCTGCCACTGCGTTTGCGACTCTTCGTCGCTCACGACAATCTTGTTGACCCATTTGACCGCGCGCGCAGCCACGTGGCCCGGCACGATGACACGCACGGGGAAGCCGTGATCGCGCGGCAGAGGCATGTCGTTCATGCGGAAGGCGAGGAGGACATCGCCGCGCGGGTCGATGGCCGAGGAGACCGGGATGCTGGCGCCGTAGGCCTCGAGGCCAGTAAATTGGACATGCTGGGCATCCTCGCCGGGGTCTGCGAGGGACAGCCCCGCGTCTGCGAGCACGTCGCGGAGACGCACGCCCTCCCACTTCGCACAGCTTATGGCACCGACCGTCCACTGGAGACCATTCGTCTTCTTGGCATGATCGGTCATGTCCTTGCGCCGGTTGCCCGAGCACTGCAGGACGGCGGAGATGGTGTACTGCTTGAAGCGCTTCTTGAGCTCGCCGACGGTGTAGGTCCGGGTCTCGCCGTCGGGCAGCTCGATCGAGATGGTGTGGTTGTCCGCAGTGGCGTCCTCGACAACGGGCACCCACATGTGGTTGCGCACGTAGAAGACCTCGTTGGGCGTGAGGAACGACTCTGCCAGCTCGGAGCCAGGCGTCTCGGCATTGCAGGGCTTGTCGGTGATGAAGCGCATCCGCTCGTCTCTGTCTGGGTCGGTGCGGAACGGATCCTCGATCTGGTCCTGCGCCGGCCGCCCATCGACCAAGTCGTCCGGATGTATCCTGCCGACCACATACTGCTCGAGGATCTCGCGGACGTAGGGAGTCTTGTGTATCGAAAAGATGTCCCAGTAGGGCTCGATGGCGCCGCCGGCGGCTCGCAGGATGACCTCACCACCCGGGTGCGCACCAACCCATTCGGTGATGTCGTATACCTTGTCTTCGTACGTCACCCAGGGCCGTTCAGACTGGGGGCCGTGTTCTTTCACCTCCGAGAGGCGGTACCGTGGCAAGCCGTCCGTGTTGTCGTTGGGCGCTTCAGCATCGGGGAGAGGCAAGTCGTCGTCGGGCACGTCCAGGACGGACGGTTGCTGGGCTGCCGGCTGGGAGAAGGCAAGCGCGAGGCCTAGGCCAAAGACACCACCGCCGGCCGCGAGCACCGGCAATGGCTGAAAGCGGCGTGCATGTTCAGCTGGGCCGCTCGAGCCGGGCTGTGGCCGCGTGGGCCGGAGTCTTGCGTCGCGGAAGGCGGCGCGGACGCTGAAGGGTCGTGAGGAGTGGCAGCATGTCTGTGTCGGTGGTCGGGTTGCTGGCAGGAGCGAGGGAGGCGATGGTTTGAGGTGCCGGGCGCTGCGCTGGAGGAGCTGGCAGGCGAGGCGGCGGGAGACTGGCGCCGACATGGCGGGCCCGGGCGTTGTTTCGTTTCACGAGGCGAGGCTGCTCTGGTTGGGGTCGTAGGGCTGCGTGGGGGGATCAGAGTTGGAGACGGTCTGCAGCTCAGGGCCATGGCCTGTCGGGGCTGCAATACGTCAGAGTCGGCGGCCCAGGCGTGAAGGGCGGAAATGTTCGTGGTGGTGGCGGTGATGAAGATTGCCGCCGTGGTTCCTGTCGATGAGGAGATGAGTGATTGACCGGTCTAGCTCTTAAGTTTTGCAGCCCGGCGTGCGGCGTGTTTCTCTTTGTCAACAAGGGCGGCTTCGGACGGCTTTGGGGCGGCGTGGCACACAGGGGGGAGTCACTGCCCAGTGGCTCGTGACTGGCTCTCCAACAGGGCTCTCTCTCTCTTGCAGGGCGCTCTCTCCCCAAGGGAAACTCGCTGCGGCCAAGCCAGCCAATTACGAGATGACAATCCCCGATAACGCAGGCCGGGAAATTCAGCCAATTGTCTCTGGGGGACTTTGCTCGTCACCGCAACTTTCTGGCAGCAGCAGCAGCACCGGTGAGCCTGGTGATCGATGGGCAGACTGGTTCTTCTTCTGACGAGTTCCCTGGGTCAACGAACGGGGCCGGATCCAGGGTCGTCGTTGGCTCCACTAGTCGACGTTCTCTGGCAGCTGTGTCCCACAAGGGCACCAAGGTTCTCGTATTGCTGACAAGCACAGAGTGCCGTAGGCCGGACGCAGGACACTGGACACTTGGAAACAAAAGGTGGCCACGAAAAAGACAGCGGCAGTTCCAGTCAGTCATGAAAGACGCTGCCGGTCAGAGATTGTTGTCGTCGCTGCGTATAAGTGTGTTGGTTGGCCGGAGAAATTATCGGATCCGGGACTTCACTTTGGGACTGGGCTTCCCCAGAGTCATCGGGCGTCGGGACCAGAAACAGAAGATAAGGACGCTCTGGCTCAGTTCAACGGGAGAAGGGGGACCGACCGCCATAAAAGCATCGAGGTTATCACCAGAAACCCCGACGCAAGGGGGGCGGGCGAGGACGTGCCTTAAGTACCTACCTAGGTAAGTATGTGCCTTGCCTCTTTGTGTCACGGTATCGGGGCTTGGGTCCACGACTGAACATCTGCTTACTTTGACCAATGTGCCTGCCCAAGCCTGGGCCGTGTCTGTATCATCAGGCTACTTACCCAATCCAGCCGATTCAGCCAAGGCCCATGCCAATCAGTCACCATGGCCAGTTACTGTCCCGGCCTGCCCATACGTAATCCGGTGCGCGGAGTACAGGGCGGTGGACCCCGGTGCCTCGTCCTCGCTCGAATTAGCCCCTGCAGACCCCTGGCTGTCACTGGGCCATGTGAGGACAAGACCGCGAGGCACGCACCGCTAGCCATCTCGTTTGGTTCAAAGTTTGCCAACCTTTCGGGTCCAGCTGACCTCGATTGTTTCGGGGACTGCTTCCGCTAGTTTTCTGTGCGTGTTTTCCCCGTCCATTGTCATATCTCTTGATCCCCATCTTTGGGTACCTCTGTACGTTAGCACGCGGATACCAAAAAGTCGGGGTCGGCTCCGACTCCGGCCCAAGACTGAACACTTTGTATCGTTGTCCACGCCTCCTCCCAGACACAATCGCAAACACAGCAAACCTGATTTCCCGATCTCCTCCCAACACCCCCAGAGCTCAATATTAATGGGGAGCGCGGGCTCGTCGGGCTCAAATGCGACGACTAGACCACCACTTCGTGCGCGCATTGGAGAGCATTCATTCAGTCGGGTGGAGCTCCGCCATCTCACCCACTCACTAGGTAGCAGGTTCAACCCTGAACTTGCACTAATTACCAAAATACACAGCGAGGCCAGGGAAGGGGGGGGGCCCCAACGGGGTCCTAATGTCGTAGTAAAACAACATCAAAACGCAATTATCAGCCTGGCACGCGTGCTCGTAATTACCGTCTCGTCATTTTTTTTTCCGCCCGCAGAAAGCTTCACACTTGGGAAGGGAGTCCATCTGCTTTTGCTGGCTGGTGGAATGCTTGGAAGAAAGGGGGGGCTTGGGAGGAGCCCCACACTTCTGAGCCCTCCGTCGTGGTCGTCGTAGTAAGACAGTCACATCTCGCCATACAACTGCATGATGACGAGAGAACTAGAAAATTACAAGCACTTCGTACCGGTGGTAATCAGCCACGTTACGATACTGGAATCACGCGGGCGCTGCACAAATGTGCCAAGCAGCTTGCTCTCCACACAAAGGCATGGCCGAGTGATCATCTATTGTGGTACAGTGAATCGAACATCTCTATCTGCAGTGCAGAGATATGTATGTCTTCTTCATGGCAATACACCTTGTAGCATTTCTAGTTGTCGTCATCGTCGTCCTCATCCTCGCCATCCGTGTAGTATTCAAAGTCGCGGGGAGCGGGCGCCTCTTCGTCGTCCTCCTCGTCCTCGTCCACAGCCGTGAGGACCCCAGCGGCTGCCGCAGCCCCAGTGAGTCCTTGCAGCTGGCGCATCAGGGACTCTGCTGTCGGATCCATGTTGCCACCGCGCCGGGTATTAGCTGGAGTGGAAACAGGTGCTCTCTCGATCGTGACCTTTTTCAGCTTCTCCTCAATCAGAGCCTTCTGCTTGCCAGGTTCGCTGTCGCGAAGCAGCAGGTGACCGCCTGTGGGTAGAGGCCCAGGTCGGACAAGCTTGACTGGCCAGTACCGACCCTTGGGGACACTGATGTACTTGAGCTGGCTGGGAAGCACGCGTGTCATGTTGTCAACCTCGTAGCCAGCCTTCTCCTTCTCCGCCTTCTTCTTGCCGTCGGCTGGAGGAGCTGAAGCTTCCCTCTCATCCGCGTCACCCTCCTTCTTCTCCTTGTCGTCTGAAGTCTTCGGCTTGTCCTCTTCAATGTCCATCTTGTCACCAGCGGAGGGCTTCGTCGTGGTCGGGGTTGTGGTTGAGTCAATGTCCATGCTCTCGCGGCGCTGTGCACGCTCCTTCTTCTGGGCGCGACGCTTAGCTTGCGCAGTTGTCGACAGTATGGCCGTGGCAATAGCAGCAGGGCCCTCTTCAGTCTTGACCTCTTGCTCAGGGGGGTAGTCAAAGAGGCTCGGCTTGCTGGCGCAATGGAATTTCATGTCGATGATGTCCAGGTCGTGGTCGAGAGCGATGATCGAGGTTGGGCTGAAAGCCAGCGACAGGAAGTGGGTGAACGGGAACCAGTACCAGTACTGCGTAAACACTGCCATGCCGACGATACCAGCCATGTTCAAATTGCCAGTCTGGGTTTGCAAGCCGATGGTGCAGTTCCGCCCACCAGCGTCTATGATGCCCAGGGCAAGAGCGGCACCGAACTTGGTCATGGCATCCTCATGACGATCACCGACAACCTTCTTCAGGGTCTTACGGATCGAGGCGACCTTTGGATTCATAACCTCGTTCTGCTGAATCATGATCATGGCCAAGGAGATCAAGGCACCTTGGCGGACGAAATCTGTGGGATCCTTCATCATTGGTTCCAAGAGGTCAATGGCCTCATCAAGACCAGTGCCCGCGCAGGAGATACCAAGAGCCATGGCAGAGCCGTATCGGACGTGAGGGTTGTATGACTCGGAAAGCAGCTCAACCATGCGAGGCACGCTACCAGGCTTGCGGAAGAGGATGAAACCCAAGCTCATGACCGCGATACGGCGTACATCGTCGTTGACATCGCTAACGGCGGTGTGTAGCAGCTTGCGAATTGCCTTGTTGCTGCCTGTGCCGCAGTAGGCCATGGCAACCGTCATGATTCCGCCGTAGCGGAGCGTCGGATCCGGATCGTTAAGAAGCCCCTCAATCATGACGTCGGCATCCTCCTGTCGGCCATACATGATCAACGCCATTCCGAGGGCGAGACCACGGACACTCTTCTCGTGCGTGGTCTCGTGGGCATATGTGACCATGTCTTCGAGCGCTTTGACATTGCCTGTGCCCAGCATGATCAGACCCATGGCAAGACCGACGGCCTCGCCGTTCAGGGCGGAGTCTGCAAAGAGCACAGTCTTGAGATTCTCAAAGATCTCCTCGTTGCCACTGGCCATGCCAGCCAGACCGAGACCAAGTGCGCCACCGTGCTGGATGACTTCCTCTTCGGCAGCGGTGAACTGTGTCTTGAGATAGTCCAGCGCACCAGCACCGTGATTGGCGTGGATGAGACCGTAGGCGTACAGAGCACCACCCTGGGAGTACGGCGAGCCGCTGCTGATGCCACCAGTGCCTCTTGGGAGGTACGGCTCAAGCAGTTTGCGCGACTGCGACAAGTTGCCACGGTGGATGACGCCGAGTGCGGCAGTGGCAGTAAACTTGGACCAGTTGATGGCCTTGCCCAGCCACTCCAGGTTGTCGCGGAAGAACTTGTCGTTAGTAGTGCCTTGGTTCATGAACGCGTTGCAGAACGTGACGGCGGTGTGGAAGATCGAGTTCCGGCCTTCGAGGCTCTCCCTGACCTTGTTCAGAATGCTCAGGTCTGTGCGGTTGTTGCGGTACAGGAACTCGAGATTCAGCTTGATAGTCTTGGTGCCGTCAAGAATAGACTGGATGTTCTTGTACACTTCGGCGGTCTTCTCGTCAAGCTCCTCTTCGTCATCAGACGCATCCTCGAGTAGGGGCTCGGACTCGCCTTCGCCAGATGGCTTGGCGGCGGACGATGCTGGTGGCTTGGGCAGGTCTGCAATCACTTTGCCGAGGAACTCTTGGGTTCCGTTGTCGTAAAGGTCGAATGCAAACTGGTATGCGATGGCGGTAGAGTTGACAGACTCTGTCTCAACAAGATGCTTGAGGACCTTGCCCGCCTCTTCGTCCTTGTTGAGGTACACGATGCATTTCGCGATTGAGAAGTAATCCGGCTCCTTGGCCCGGCCGCTGGTCAGGATACTCAGAATCAACTGGAGGATCTCGTCGCGGAAAGCACGCTCCTGGACAATGTCAAGACATATGCTCAGGCAGTAATCCATCAACTCCTCGGCGGGACCAAGGCTCTCCTCCTGAGCACCGGCGGTCTTGGACTTCTGGTGGCTGTCATCAGCGCGCTGGATGACCTTGCTCACGACATCGAGCCGCTTGGCCTCCACAGCAATACCGACGACCTGCTTGTATTTGCCTTCACGGAGGCAAGTTTCATACAGGCGCTCGATGATGTTGTCGATGGCACGGCGCGTGTCAAGCTCGTTGTGCGTCAGTGCGATTGACGAGGATCGGTGCTGCTTCCGCGGTGCTTCAAATGAGGGGTCTAGGATAGTGTTGTCGGTAGACTGGCGGGACAGAAGCGACTTGGACGGCAGGGTCGATTGAGAAAAGGGTGTGGTGGGCGACATGAGAGCATTGGCATTGCCATCGTTTGAACCGCTGGCGAATGCGGTAGCAAGCGCGGGTAGCGAGTCCTTGGCGTCCTTGCCATCGCCGGCGTTCTTGTTGAGGACAGAGTGGTTCTCATTCTTTGCGGCAATGTAGTGGTCGACACACTTCGAAATGATCGTCTCTTCGAATTCGCCTGGAGTGTCGATCTTGAAGAGCTTGCCGGCAGCAAGGGCGAAGAACATGCTCTCATCATAGGCCTGCAGGTGGTAGTAGACCTTGGAGAGGACAAGCGCGGCGAGCTGTCGCTCGGGGAAGGACTCGTCTTCGTAGAGAGCCTCGCTAGTTTGTGTCGTTAGTCATGACGATTGCAGAGAGCAAAGGGGAAGCCGCAACAACGATGCGGGCGAGGAGAACGCACATCTGTCCGAGGGCGCCAGCAACCTCAGTCCAGACGGTATCAATGTCGTCGTTGAGGGTTTGCAATGCAAAGACCTTCAGCTCGGGCTCATCGTCGGCCAGGAAGGCCAGCACACCCGTTGCCGTGACGAGACCAGGCATGGTTGCGAGCCGGGGGAAGGGTTGTTCCGGGGTTGCTGGCTCGGTGTCGAGGTGCCCGACGTCTCGAGGGTCTTTTCGGGGATGTGGTGTGTGCAAGAGAGATGGTGCTGGACCCGTGTATGCACCGAGGTGTTTGTGATGGGGGACGGGAAGGTGCTGTGGATGTTTGATGATGGCAATGGAAGCTTGCGTGCACCTCTGGAGCTGAGCTTGGAGGGGCGGCCGGCAGTCCCAGCGATGACCACGTCAGGCACGCTCTGCCTGGGACCGGCGACGACTCGTGGCGGGGTGGCTCGTGCGCGCCAGCTCGATGCGGCTCAACTCGAGTGCTCATGCTCATGCTCAACCACCGGCACCAAGGCTGGCCTCGGGCGCCACCGAGTCTCAGGTGCAACCTTTCCTCAAGCAGTTTGAAAGGACAGGACAGACTAGACTCCTTGCTCTGCTGATCTGCACGTGTGGACTTGAGCCGTTTGAGCATGCAGGCCCATGAAGTGAAGAAGCTGACTGTCCACAACACGCTCTGCCTGGAGATACTAGCAACAGAATGAACAGCAACAACGGCTACGTGAGCCGCAGGCTGAATTAACAGCCATGGAGCGAGTGGTTCCGCGAGGAGCAGTCATGTTAAGCTCAACTTGCATGCTACTCTAGGGGTCAGAGAAGGGCTTGGCTACTCGTGGCTGCAGCTGAAGCCTGACAAACAGGCGGCCTAGTTTCCCTCAATTTATGACTCGAAGCGCTTTAAAAAGACTTGCGGGCTGATGGGCGGTTATCCCCACGATTTCCTGTGACCAAAACCTAGCTGTTGGCTGCGGTGAGTCTCTGCGCTGTTGGAGAGACACCTGAGTTGTAGCCTTGCCGCCATTTGCGGACGAGGCTGTGCAGCGTCACCCTCCAGAGATCACCACCTCCTGGGTTGAACTAGCCCCTGCACGGTTTTTCGCGGTGTCCTCACGTCGTGGCCACCAACGCCTGCTCCATCCAAAGACGCGACATTCACTGACCGGCCGTCCGCCTGTCGCATAGATACCACCTTGCTCGAATCGACGTTCGTCGCAGCACCCTTCCTCGACACCACCGCCAGCCGTTACTGCCATCGCTCATCTGCCCTTGTCGTCAGGCTACCGAGACGCGCGCAAAGCTTCGAATCATCGATCACCGATTGTCGCGACCGAGAAATCCTGCTCGACGTCCCCGCAGCGCTCGCGCAACCGCTTCATTCTACTCCGTGAACGCTTGAGTCCCATAGTCTGGCCGCCTGATCGTAAGCGCGCGCCTTCCCAACCGCGAGATAGTGAAAGGACCAAAGTCCACCACTCCCGGGCGACATCTCTTGAGAGCTCCATCACAGGAAAGCCCACAACCTCCCGCGCGATCCCGAGAGGATGCAGCAATGGGCATCACAGCGTAATCGACTCTGATCAACTACTCACACCTGGACCGACCCGCCCGACATCTGGAGATTCGGCGAAGCAACTTCTACCCGCATCTCTTATCGTCCCGCCATTCATTGCCTCCATCGTCTTCTAGGTTTTGTCGCACGGGCAGTTCAATGTTGCGCCTCGAAGCAATTTGACTTCAAAATTGTCAAGCCCTGCACGGTCGATACCATCGGCGAAGCCAGAGCGCGTGCCAGCGAGCTCCGGGTCTGCGATAGACGCGCATTCGAAACATCCTCGGTGTCCTCCACCTTGACTTCAATATGGATTTGAGGGCGATGCTGAACACCGATGGTGGTGCTCAGCGCCAGTCTGCGGCATCACGACAACCGTCGCGCGCCTCGCAGCCTCCGCCACTTGCACCACACCAGTCTATTCAAGCTTCAGCGCCATCAGCGGCTCCAGCGACGCCGATCCAGAACGGACCACACCCCCATGCTTTCAGAGACTACAGCCATTCGACACACGCTTCGCCTGTGGCTCATCACGAATACCCCCCACAGACCACGCCAGGAGGGTCCAACTACGGCTCTCATGCTGGACCTCATGGCTCTCCGGGCGCCTACGCACCGACGCATGGGAGTTACCCGGGCAGACCACCTGTTCCGCCCCTACAAGCCCAGGGACCGCATGATGTGCGGTCGCCAGCAAATGGTCCCATGGCAGCGCCTTCACCGTATCGTGGCCCAAGCGGCGGCGCCCCGGGCTACCCATTCCCAGCGCAGCCGGCTCAACCTCCGCCAGCGAGTCCCGGGCAACGCAGCCAGTATGGTTCTCAGAGTAGCCACCCTCGCGATGGTTATCCAAGCGGCGGCCAGTATAGCCATGGTCCACACCAGCAGCCACCACAGTCGCCCACGATAGGCACCCCTGGCGTCGGAGGGCACGGCTATCTACCACAACAACATCAGAGATCTGTCTCGATCCAGTCGACACCGACACCGAGCTCAGCGCATGGTCAACAGCCGCCATACGGGGCTCCGTTCAATCAGGGCAGTCCGGCCGGCTCGAATCACCATCCTTCTCCACATCTTGAGCAACACCACCTACAGCACGTCCATCATCACCGTCAAACTTCGCAGCCCCCTACGCCGCTTGGGCCACCGCCGAGACAATCGCCAGCAATGACACATCAACAACCTCCGAGTCCTTTCCAACAACGCCAACCTTCGTTCCCACCACAACCGATCGCTCACGCCTCTCCTCAACCTCGCACAAATTCGACGCCACGGCTTGCCAACAACGCAATTGGGTACGACGCTGTGGCCGAGTCTCATCGCAGATCACAATCCCAGCAGTCCCGGGGCGAGCGGGAACATAGTATGAGCGTATCGCCGCGGACTCGCGTCTCTAGTATCCCCAGCAGCGCTGGCGGGCGGCACCCTTCGACCGGCAACGAGGCAGCCTCACTAGCACCTCACGCGCCTGGTCACGGTG
The DNA here is from genome assembly GCF_020744255.1 of Microdochium trichocladiopsis. Lineage (NCBI taxonomy): Eukaryota > Fungi > Ascomycota > Sordariomycetes > Xylariales > Microdochiaceae > Microdochium > Microdochium trichocladiopsis. The sequence goes on from NW_025763554.1 coordinate 1,633,193, forward strand.
CACTGTCCACCGGGACAAACGAAAAGCAGCCTACACGAGAGTCGACCCCTGCAAAGCGCAAGCTTGACGACCGAGACTTGCATCCAGAAGAGCTCCAAAATAATCGCCGGCCCCCACCGCCCGGCCAGGTGAATGGCCAGCACCACCCTCCACCCGGCCCAAAACACGACCCGTCCCCTTCGATACATCAACAACAACGGCCTACCACCACCCCAAGGGCTTCGGTGTCACCAGTCATGAGTCGACAGAAGAGGGTGCGCCACAGTACACCTCCACTGTGGGCATTGAGCTTTAAAGGAAGACCATTGAATGCCAGCCGCAATTTCTACCTCCGCAAACATGGCAAGCAGGCTGGACCTTCGAAGGCGGTGAACGGCGATGGGCACCAAGCTCCAAGTGCGCAACCACGGCACGCATCACGGCATCCTTCTCCTGAAGCAGCACGCGCTCCTGCCGTAAAGGCTGAGGACCCGGTTGCTGCAAGCGGTGGCAAGGATGCATCACGCATGTTTGAGGGCCAACCTTTCCCCTGGGAATACAGCATCGAGGGCACGAAACCCATCGAGACAGTTGCCAAAACCGTGGCAGACTTCATCTTTGTGCAGGTTATGAACAACCCCAACATTGAAGAGATCCGGAGTCGCGGTATTCCCTTCGAGATTGAGGCAAAGCTAGGCACCATCATCGATCGACAGACGAATGACCGGCTATACTTCCCCACGCCAGTTCTGGCGGGTGAGTGCATTCTTCAGGAAGGCTCTCGAGTCGCATTCCGCAGCTCCATGACAGATGTAAGTGTCTGGGCACTCTTTGGCTCACACCACCTGCCATTCCCCTTTTCCTCGTTGCTCATTCGCTAACCTTTGCATCTCATCTGTGTAGCAACAACATCAAGAGCTCAACCAATACCTCAATCAGCAAACGCAAGCCTCTCAAATGCACAAAGCTGCGAAAGCCGGCGGACGACTCCCGATCGATTACAAACACCGGAGAGAAAAAGACCGATTCTACGAGCTGCCCAACCAGATGTTTGCACGCCTCCCGCTGTGTGTGTCTGGCCTGCTCAACAACCGCGGCCCGCTTAAGGCCCGCGTCACGTATGACCAGACCACCGGCGAGGTCCTGGCCAAGATCATCAAGGCGCGGGTGGCGGACCTGCACATCTACATGCCGCACCTACCGCTCGACTGCCGCATCAGCATCAATCTTGAGTGGGAATGGGATGGGCCGGTGGAGGAGATCACGCAGAACCAGATTCCCAACAAGGAACGCCTGCCGGACCGCAACAAGGACCGCCTCAGCTACACGCACGGCTTCTACCAGGTCGATCTCACGCAGGTCACGCAGCAAGAGCTCCCCTCGTCGTCCAACTCACTGGCTGTGACCAAGCCGATTGCACCTAGCAAGGAGCACGAGCTCGAGATTGAGCTCGATGCTCGTGCGGTGCTGGAGCACTGCGGCCGCGCGAGGCAAGGCCTGCCGCACAAGTACCCCGAGCTGATTGACGGATTACTCGACAACATCCGGGTCCTGGCGCGGCGGTGTCCCGCAGACCCGCGGATGTAAATTTGGGCCCGCTCTCACGCGTTTCAAACCCTTCTTTTGTTTTCATTCCAGCTTGCTTGCCTGCTTGCTTTTGGCTGCTGCTACCACTGCCTTGGTTCTTTACACCATATATCCCGAGACGCTGTACCAAAAAGGTTGTCGCGAGCAGGACCACGAGATCGTTTTGAGAAAGGAAAACACTGGCTAGACCAATCCATGCACCACACGGCTACGGGAGAAGGGGAGAGTTTGGCTCTGGCACACATTCAGAAGAAAGATAACGACGGAGGCATCCCCTCCTTGTTCTCCGCTCAGATTTTAGTTGATGATATTCTTTTGGGGGCGTTGGGCGGCTCGGCTGGAAGGGTATTGGGGTAAGGGGGCTTGGGAGAGGAGTTTTTGTTTTGTTTTTCTTATCTTGCAAGCTGATGATGATATCCTTTGTCTGCATGCATGGTGTATATACCTCTTCTTCTTCTTCTTCGTTTTAAGAATAATTTGTATATTCTTCTCCTTGTCGAAATTTTGAGGTGTCTCTTTATGCATTTTAATTTGTCGCACTTTTGATGGGGAGGCTCCCCGAGGCGGTGCTTTTATGATGTGACAACTATGGCATTTCCGGTCATGCCGCTGGAATTTACTGGGGTGGTTATCTCAGGTAGGGTTTTTTTTTTCTCCCCCTTGCGAAACTTTTGCTGACAGAGTTCCGGGTGCCGGCAAGGAATTAAGATGGGACGAATCCATCAGGCGAAAAGGGGGTGGCAGCGGAACGCATGTTCCTGTTTCATCATCCCCTGAGGGTTCGCGCGCAGTGGACAAGTTTGGTTGTGTCAGAAATGCGCCGATGAAGCGTCGCGGGCTTGGTGTGGGTCTTTCTGCGTCGGCTGGCGGCGACAACCCGTGGCGGCGGCTGCTGTTACTCGGCAAGCTCGGAGTGCACAGGCATTGGGCACGGTGGTGGTGCTGACTGACTGACTGTGTCAGTCACCTTCGAGGATGTGGTCGCAATTCATTTCAGGAACTTTTTTCTTGAGTGTGTCATAACATGGCATGATTATTATTGTGCATCATTATATACTTTGTGTAGCGTCAAGCTGGATGCGCTTGTTTGGTGAAAGCTATTCAAACAGAAATCAAAAACCGGGTATTTTCCAGGACAGCGTGTGAAATCAGGACCTTGAACGCCTCCCCTGCCGTGACCCTGTTTCGTGTGTGTGTGTGTGTGTGTGTGTGTGTGTGTGATCATGGGAACCCCGTTTTAATGTGTGCATGCTCATGTCGTCGAGGTCGAGCGATTCCTAGGTAATGGGTATCATGTGCGGATTTCGTACCAGCCTCTCGGGATATGTAGTTCCAGCCCTGCATAGTCCAAACCCTGCGGACGGCACACAACGTGGAGGATGCGCCGCATCACTCTCGAGTTGCAGCCAACTGGGATCATCTCTGTGTACCGCATTGCTAGCTAAGCCGCTCAGACGCGCGAGCCGCCCTTGACACCGCGGTTGCGGAACGAGCCGAGGCCATCGATGACGGCGAGCGCGGTGAAGATGGCCCAGAGGAAGAAGCCAAAGGCAATGGCGGCTTTCGTGCTGCCGCAGACGTTGTTGCCGTTGCAGGATACGCTGGGGCCGTAGCGGACGGCGAGGGCGATGCTACCGGCGAACCAGAAGAGCGCGGTGAGGGCGTTGAGGCCGAACGAGACGAGCTTGTGGAAGATGCGGCTGGCCACGAGCGGGATGACGCCGACATAGATGAGCACGAGGATGGACCAGACTGAGTTGAAGACCATAAAGTTTACTGTCGGAGCGGCCCAGCCGAAGAAGAACCATTGCGCGGCTGTGTTGTTCACGAATGTAAGTACATGTGTGCCTGGGAGGGAGAGAGAGTGGGTGTTCGTGGTGATGGGCCTTTGGGTGTTCAGAGATGTCATACCATAGGCTGTAAGGCCAAGCTCAATAATGGCAAAGACAAAAGCGACCGCGTGGACGATGGTGAGGAGTTCGAACGCCATTGTGAATTTTGGTTTGAGTGAGGAAGTCGACCTGGGGTTTGGTTCTATGGCGAGAGGTCTGGGAGGTGTTAGAGACGGGCGAAGGGCGACAGGCTGTTATTAATAACTGGGCTGATCTGCTGTGTGCGTGAGGAATGTGTCGGATGCAAGCAGGGTTCAGGCAGGGTGCGGGAGCGGCAGCGAGGGGAGGGGGGTTTATATTGTGAGGATCCGGGGCCGCATAAGGCAAGGTTTGGTCACGGGCGTGTCCATGACGATGCCGTCAGGTGGACTTTTTCCGCGGGCCGGCTTGGCCCATCGCATCCAAGACAACCTTGGAAGACAGCTTGGATGGCGCCTGGATTGCGAGACGGGCGCAGTCGGCACTAGCGTGTGGCAGCCGTCATCGCAATGCTGGGCCATGACGTTTGGGCAGGGGTCGACCCTGGCACCCTGCTGCAAAGAGCGGCACTTGGACGCCGCCAGGGCGCCCTACCTAGCTGCCCCCCCTCTGCCTGGCTCTCGCAGTCGTCACCCCCAATCATGAGCACTCATCACAGCACACTTGCGGCACCACCTGCGTGCGCACTGCATTAGCTTTCCAGAGTCATAGCTGATGGCTCCAGCCTGGGCTCAAACAAGATTGGGATCTCCCGCGCTACCCTCAACCATCTCCAGCACGCCAGGCACCGTCCCAGTCAATCAATCTTGGATTCTTTTGTCGCCAGCGCACCCGCAAGAGGCCTCCTCGGTCCTATGGGCTACGGGCGACCTGTCTCTGCTTCTGTGCAGGCGTCTCATGAAACTCGATGGTGCCCTCAGCCACAGGCGGCGTCGTCATGTCCAAAGGGTCTGCGCAGGCACGCGCCTAGACGGTCCCGGCCCCATACGACATTGAAACCCTTTGTGCAAACCCTGCAGCTAAGAGACTTCTCTTCTGAATGACTGAGGCCCAAGCTGTGCAATGACGACATTGCCGCTCCTTCCCCGCGCGCGCACACGACCGGCCCAAGGGCAAGCTAAGCGTACGCTAAGTCATCATGTGGGGCAGTCTTCGATCTGTGTGGGCGTCTCTTCCCACGACCCACAACCACGCCATGCCGGTACCGCAACGTGAAAGCGCAAAGGGTTCGATGCCACACCACCGACAACCCCGCACGATCGTTTGATGCTGCCGGATCGGCCCGGACGTTGCTGCTGACGAGGTGTCGATTCCATCATTGTCATCCTCTCTGGTCTGGCCATGACTTGACTTGATACCCACCCACTGACGGATTCATCCAAATCACATCCAGAAGCCATGACGTCTCTTGAGCCGCTGCCTCTACCCAATGGCCTTCGCGAAGAGACCGTCGACTGCTCCCAGTCTTGTGGGCTTGTCTGGCATACTATCGTCGCTGGCCAGCGAGGCAAACCCCTCATTCTCTTCTGTCATGGCTTTCCCGAGCTCGCCTTCTCGTGGCGCAAGGTCCTGCCGCAGGTGGCCGACGCTGGCTTCTTCTGCGTTGCCATGGACCAGCGCGGCTATGGCCGAACCACGGGCTGGCCCAAACGCGAATTCCACGACGTTGCCTTGGCCGACTACACATATACTAATCTCGTCCGAGATCTTGTTTGTCTTGTCTATGGCCTCGGCTATACTGAAGCCTTCGGCATCGTCGGCCACGACTTTGGCGGCGTCAGCTCGGCCATGGCCGCCGTCATCCGGCCAGATGTGTTCAGGTCCACAGTGCAGCTCAGCCATCCTCACCACCCACCTCCCAGACCACAGATAGCCGGTGAGCCGGCGAAGGAGAAGGTTGACATACAGGCTGAACTAGCAAAGCTCGACCCGCCACAGAAGCACTACAAGTATTACAACTCAACCGCCGAGGCAGCATCGCATTGGGACAACCCTTCGCAGGGGCTTGAACGATTCCTCCGCGGCTACTTCCACCTGAAGTCGGCAGACTGGCCAGTGAATGCGCCGCAGCCTTTGGAGAGGTGGGCGGCTGAGGATCTGGCCCCGATGCCCGAGTATTACATCATGCAGAAGCAGCACTCCATGCCAGAGGCAATCCTTCACAATATGGAAGGCGAAGACTACGCAAAGACGGAGCGTTGGCTGTCTCCAGGCGACCTCCAGGTCTACTGTCGCGAGTGGCGTCGGACCGGCTTCCAGGGCGCCTTGAACTGGTACCGCTCGCAGACGGGGTCTGCGATGGAGTTGGCCAAGGACATGCTGTTGTTCGCAGGTCGTCGAATCGAGGTGCCCTGCATATTCATCAGCGGCAAGCAGGACTGGGGTAACTATCAGCAGCCCGGCGCCCTTGAGAGCTACGAGGACCCACAGACTGTCAAGCCGGGATGCTTCCGGGGGGTCCGACTAATTGATCATGCCGGGCATTGGGTGCAGCAGGAGCAGCCAGAAGCCGTTGTAAAAGAGCTGCTCTCATTCTTTGGCACATTGAAGGCAACGCCTGTCTGAGTGTCGTTGGTTCTGGTACCAGACTTTTGAAGGGGGTTGCTCCGGAGCTAGCCGGGCGCTCCCCGGCACCGGGTGTGGAGGAGCTGACCAATCACAATGCCGCTTGGGAGCACGCTGATGCTCAATATGTCGATATCTGCATGCGCTCGTCCTCGATATCTCACAGACTTGCTGAACTCATGAACAACCCCCTCAGCCGGCATTGTCCGACTCTCGAACAGTGAATAGAAGGATGAACTCTCATAACGGTCTGCATGGGCGAGAGTGGTCCACATGTGCATGGCGAGCTCTGCACCGTGGTGGAAGACAGAGGAGGCCCTATTCTGATCTGATCTACACATGCCGACAAGGCCATGATGGACAGCTGCTGCAATCGCCGTACCTACGGCCAGGCAGGGCGGAGATTGCACGATGCAGCTGTGCAGGGAAGTGACAAGGGCATTGACCGGGGCACGACTGCCGCGTTGTGACAGGGCGAAACGTGCGGTGGGCCAGCCACGTGCGCATGGCGATAGTAGAGACTGGCCCTCGCGACTTACTCCCATGGGCTGGTCTCGCAGCAAGCACTGCAGCCAGATTGTTGTTTTCCCCGCGAACAAGCACCCGCCGTTGGTTCCGCGCCACCTAGTAGCGCCGGCCTGCCTGATCGGGGCTGGCGAGGGCTCAGGAACACCCCGCCGCATGCCGCCATGGGTTCTCGCTCGTAGCCAGGCACCTATCCGCATCTCCTCCCGCGGGCCTGGTTCCCCGATAGGGTGTTGCATCGAGGATGCCCTGCAGCACTGCTTGGCAACCCAGCATGCCTGCAACCTCATGGCTTCTTATCCAGCTGGCATGCTCTGCCATCCGCTCCTCCCATTGGCCAATGCCAACACAGATATGCCTCGGCCGGCGACTTGACTCGAACATCGGACACAACAAGCTGGTTGCCAAGCCTGGTCCACCATCTTGGCATGCGTCCAGCTTCACTGAGCTCACCAACGGCCGGCTCATGGGCGTTTCTCATCATGAATAAGTATCGCCCGGGTTCCGCGTCGACCATGGCCGCCGATAAGGTTTCCCTCGCTCCCCAGCCTCTGCTCTGTGTCGACTCGTCCATCGGTTTCGGACCTTCTTGACTGGTCTTCCTCGATCTCGGTCGGCCTTCCTCCATCAAGCGTCAGTCATCATGCTGTTTAAGCCTGCCACCGTGGCCGCCGGCCTTCTCGCCTTGGCCCAGGTTGCCAGTGCCGCTCCTGCCCCGGCATCGCGCACCTGCAAGCCCAAGCGCAACGTCGAGCTCGGCCCGCGCCCCGAGTACCTCGTCAACGACATGGACGACTCCGACCTCAAGGACAAGCTGCTCTCGTGCCTGGAGAAGGAGGCAAAGCCCACCCGCTTCTCTGTCGGCCACCGCGGCGGCTCCGTCCTGCAGTTCCCCGAGGAGACAAAGGAGGCTTACGTTGCTGGCACCCGCATGGGCGCCGGCATCCAGGAGTGCGACTCGGCCTTCACCAAGGACAAGCAACTCGTCTGCCGTCACGCTCAGTGTAAGTCCAAGTCGAACGTCGCAGCAATTCGAGTCGAGTTGTGAAGGGAGGAGTCAGGAACGGGATGATCAGATCAAGACGAGGCTAACAGACACTCGATAGGCGACCTGCACACTACCACCAACATCCTGGTGACCGACTTGGCGTCCAAGTGCACGACTCCCTTTGAGCCGGCTGCCAACGGCAAACCCGCCAAGGCCAAGTGCTGCACCAGCGACATTACACTGGCCGAGTTCAAATCGCTCTGTGGCAAGATGGACGGCTTCAACGCCACGGCTACCACCCCCAGGCGTATCAGAACGGCGTCCCCACCTGGCGCACCGACCTGTACAACGCCCAGTGCGCCGAGGTGCTCTCCCACAAGGAGTTCATTGCCCTCGTCGACAGCCAGGGTCTTGACTTCACCACCGAGCTCAAGGCGCCTGAGGTCCCCATGCCCTTCGACGGCGACTACACCTACGACATGTACCGCCAGCAGCTCATCGACGACTACCGCGAGGCCGGCATCCCCCCAAGCCGGGTGTGGCCACAGTCGTTCGTATTCGCCGACATTGTCTACTGGCTTGCCAATGAGCCCGAGTTCGGCAAGCAGGCCGTCCTCCTCGACGACAGAGGCGAGACTGCCGAGCTCCTCCCCGGTGCCACCGCCAACCTGACCTTCTACAAGGAGTCTGGCGTCAAGTGGCTCGCCCCTCCCCTGCCTTACCTCATCAGCACCGACGAGAACGACAACTACATCCCCTCCGACTACGCGCTCAAGGCCATGGAGCTCGGCTTCGATATCATCACCTGGTCCCTCGAGCGCTCAGGGCCGCTCAAGCTCGCCGCCGCCCGCAAGGACTACTACTACCAGTACATGCTCGATGGCACCAAGAAGGACGGCGACATGTACGAGATGATTGACGTCATGGCCCGCCAGATTGGCATCAAGGGCATCTTCTCGGACTGGTCGGCCACTGTGACTTTTTACGCCAACTGCTTCAGCTTGTAGGCAGATTGGATGGTTCTATGCTGCAGTGTCGGGGGAAGGGAGATGATGCGGCACCGCTCAACCACGAGTTGTGAAGCAAGACCCTTGCATAGCTTCTGCTCGTGTAAGCAGGCAAGGTAGATGTTTTGTATAAAATATTTCTCGATATACACTACACTTAGCATCAATAATGTTATTACCTCTCTAAGAGGCGTTGGGAAATCAAGGAAACCACCATATATGGATTACTGCGCGTACAAACACATCGTCAGGCGCTTCACTATGCTCATGAGTTACTGCTGGGACTTGCTTAGGACACTTGTTTTCGCCAAGTGAGCGGATGAGAGAGACCCACGTAGATCTTCCTGGGCGAGGAGACACGAAATTGAATTCGTAGCTGCCTAGCTCGCATCCAGAAGCCACATGGCTGCCACCAATTACGTCCCAGTCTCTCCAGTCCCTCTAGTCTGATGGATAGGCTCGGTCACATGTATCGTGCCGTCCGAATCGCTATCATGTTTCAGGCGCTCTGTGGCTCCGCTGGCAGTCTTTCCGAGGGGCGCCAGCCGAACTGATTTCGGTGCTCACTAAGATATCGAGTTCGCTTCTCAGTTTGGAAATCTAATTGGGACTGTTGGATAACCGCCACAGATCATCTTGACGGATGACTAGGGCCTTCCCGAAAAGCCTCATGTCGAATGCCACGTTGCAACACCGTAGACCTGGCCCCAAGTAGCCGTGCAAATTATTAGACTTTCAACGAAACCTACCCTACTGGGCCGTTCTAGATCCGTTCCGCAGAGACCAGTGTGATATAAACCCCATTGCACAGTCCCCGTCCTGAAGCCTAGCCTACTTTTAATTGACTTGGCCACTTATGGCGTGCTATTCTTGGCGAGGACGGGCTAGTTCTACAGCATGTGTCTCAGGTCGGTGAGGCTCAAGGCTGCAGCCGCAGCTGATGCCACGGAAGCCTGGATACTCACTGCAAACCTTCTTTCACCTTTCGGTCGGCGGCGCAGAAATCTAGGCCGTTTCGTCAAGGGGCAAAAAATGTAGGTCCTTTTTTTTTTTTTTTTTCAAGACCTTAGCCATTATCAAAAGTAAGAAACCATCGGGCTTTGGTGGATGATCTATAAAAATGCAATGTTCGTACGCGAAACAGCAGTGTAGTTATGTGGTCATGACCTACTGAACTCTTTTCCTCCACCTCTGTACACGCATCCTGCAACGACCTACAGGCCACTGAAAAGATACAAAAAAAATAATACACCAGGATGTTGCCTTCCTTTCTCTTCGGCATTGCTGCGCTGAGCATGGCCGGGGCAGCAATGGCCAAGCCGGTGCTCTTGTCTGCTCGGATCGAGAGCCGCGCGGCAGAAGACGAGGCATCAGCGTAGAGCGACCTGCTTGCTCGCTACGACCCCGAGCTTCCAGCAAACGACACATTCAAACGGGACCTCCTCGGGTACCAACTGCCCCTCATCAGGGGGATGCGCGAGGAGGCCTACCAGTTCCTGGACAAAGTCAAGTCGCTGAACGGCACGACACCAGACTGGCCGACCTGGGGGACAAGATCGCGTGGGACCGGTGGAAGCACAACGCCAACCAGGACGCCAAGATTGCCCGGTTCTGGAGCTTCATCGACGACCGGCTCGAGGCGTACCGCTACCCCTTCAGCCGCCCGTATTATCAGTATGTCAGCGGCGTCGCGGCGAGGATCCCGAGGTTTCTCTCCAGCCGGCTCGCGGGGCGCTTCGATCGCATAGGGCCTGTCATCCCTGAGCTGCTTGCTGGTGACTGGACTTGGGTGGCGGAATCGTACGACGTGGTCATGGAGCTGTGCGCGGCTGCGGAGAGGGATAGTGTTGACTTCTATGCCGTTGGGAATCTTTAGCACTCGTGTTCGCCAAGTTCTAAGTGTCGCAGTACAATAATCTTTTTCCACCATAGGCAGAAAGATTGTCAGACATCTTCCGGAGTAGGGTTGAAAAAGGGTTACTGTTTATTTATTGTGCAATCGGATTCTTTTCGTGTCAATAAATTGAAAACAACTTTGAAGCTGAAAACAGGCAGCATGATCAATTCAGTGACAAAGCACTTCCCAGTCGTGTGCTCAGCAACACTGTAATTCACTCGATAAGCAACAAAATGAAAAGTCGCCTTGCAAAAGGCACGAAAATACGATTCTTCACTCAAGGTCCACCATTACAACCTGCCAATAATAATAAAGTACTAACTACCAGCGCCTAAGAATGCCATTCACATAAGGTGGCTCCTGAGAAGTAGTCACTGACTTAGCAAATTGCAACTACTTACTTGCCTGAGCCAATCCCGAGCGGGAGTCTCGTGTCATGCCAGCGTCAGAGTACATGGTAAGTGCCATGATCTCAACCGATGCAAAAGATGATCAGCTCGGGCCGGGAACACAACCTCGCTCACGCACAGGGTCCCCACGACCGATGACAGGCCTCCGCTTCCGGAACGCAGGGGTCGTGCGATCCGATTCGCTGCGGGACATTGCTCCAGGTTCCATACCCTTGCACGCTGCGGCAAGATCCTCCTCCTTACAGGCGGCAAGCCTGGACCTTAAGCATACACCACCCAACATTCTACCACGGTCGCTTCAAGCGGCACCAATCAAACCTTGTCATTCAAGCGGTAGTTGCAGTACAGTGATGAGATGCGGCCACTGATGGTCCCTGCCAAGTCTCGAGTACATGGGCTCGAACCTCTCTAGTGTCCAGCTCGTCTGGTCGCATGGGCGGCTCTGCAGGTTTTGACATGGTACTAATCAGCAATCTCGCATTTCTGAACCCCTTCGACCTCTGGCGGGTCTAGGTCTTTGCCCCTCCTGGTCTCGAGAGGGTCGTTGTCCACTGGCTTGCATTCCAAAATTTCCCTACTCTTTTCTGGATAACTTCCAACGACTCGAACAAGCACAATATTATCACCGTTTCTGACCTTTCTTAAGTTCTCAGTTATACCCCGAGGATTTCATCATGGAAACCGGAATGGAGGCCATGGAGAAAAGCATACCTCTCGCGGCGATTGGCGACAAACCCATTCCTGGGTCTCAGGATGGAGATGCCACCAGCGGATCGCCCATCAAAGAGCAGGATCAGCCGCGGAGGCTATTTTCGATATCACAGCTCTTCGCGTTCTCTCTGACTTATATGTCCTTATGGTAAGGTACACTTGTGTAAGGCTTTCCTCTTACCCGCTGGGTGATGAACTGCAGGACTCAAGCACAGCACAACGCGTGGGCCATTCATGCTCAAAAAGTGCTGACCAGGACACGTTCAACACAGGAATTCGTACTTTGCATTGTACAATGGGGGCCCAGCCAGCCTTTTCTTCAATTTCATCATTGTGATGATCGGAGCCATGGCTCAAGCCGCCTCGATTGGAGAGATGGCGTCGATGCAGCCCATTGCCGGGGCACAATATCATGTAAGCCCTTCTCCTTCAACCTCGGGTGATCCTCTGACTAACCCATGTTGCACACCACAGTGGACATGGTATCTCGCTCCGCCCAAATTCAGGCGATTTACGACCTGGGTCCAAGGGTGGTCAACATGGTTTGGCTACATCTCACTTCTCGCGGGCATTGCGAACAGCAGCATTGTCATCCTGGAGTCCATCATCAGTTTGAACTACGAAGACTACAAGAAGGGAGGCTGGCATACTTCCGTGCTGGTGATTGGCCTCGTCTTCGTGCAAGCCGTGGTCAACATTTACTCCTTCAAGCTTGTCATCTGGTTTGAGTTGCTGGACGGCATCTTGCACTGCGTGCTGTTTGTGGTCTTCATTGTCGTACTTCCAGCGATTGGGACACGCAACGGCCCGGAATTCTTCGTCTCGACAAATATTTCTTCCGGCTACAGCGAAAGCCCCTTCATTGCATGGAATGTCGGCATGCTCTCCTGCGTGTGGATCTTTACAGGTACGCAACCATCAACCGTGACAAATAATATTATTGAGGCTAACATGGCAGTCGTCATGAACAGGTTTCGACAGTGTCATCCACATGAGCGAGGAGACACGTGCGGCAAAGCAAGCAGTCCCCCGCGCCATGTTCTGGTCCATTGTCATGAATGGCACCATGGGCTTCGTGATCGCCGTCGTCTTCCTGGTAGCCATGGGCACCGTCGAGGACGCGCTGAACGCGCCAAGCATTGTCGTCGGCGTGCTCATGCAAGTTACTGGCTCCAAGTCCGCCACCACTGCCATGATGACGGGAATCTTCATCGGCGCCTTTGGGTCAAACCTCGCGTCCATTGCCTCGGTCTCGCGCCTCACATGGGCGTGGGCGCGTGACGGCGGCCTGCCCAAGTACTTCGGCCACGTCGATCACAAGACGCGCATTCCGCTTCGTGCTGTCGTGCTGACCGTCTTCCTCCTCTGCTCCCTTTGTCTGCTCATTATTGGGAGTGAGACATATGTAGTGTTTGGCGCCATCATGTCGCTCTCCTCGCTGGCGCTATACCTCAGTTACGCCATCGCCATCTCGAGCATGCTGTGGTCGCGCTTCTTCAAGCCCGACCTCGAGTTTGGACAGTGGAACCTAGGGAGGAAGGGTCTCTTTATCAACATCTATGCTCTTGTCTACACCCTGTGGGCCATGGTCTTTTTGCCGTTCCCCACAACCATTCCAGTCGACGCCACGACAATGAACCATTGCGGTCCAATGATGGGACTTGTGCTGGTCGTTGCCATCGGTCTGTGGTTCCTCAATGCTCGCAAGCACTGGGCAGGCCCGAACGTCACCATCATCGACTTTGTCATGCGCAACTCATGATTCTCCCCGATGATGTGGCAGGACAGTCTTCATCAATGACAAAGTGATCATATACCTCAATGACGTCGAAGTCTTCTCTTTCAGTTCTTCCTTTTTGGCAGGATAAACGGTTCCCATTCTTTGCAATTGATACATTGAAACTTGTTGCACACACTATAGAACAAGGGAGACTGGACTGATAGCCATTGCGGAGGAGGTAGTTCACAAATGCATAGACAGCTGCATCAGTATGAGCGTTCCCATCATTAGCCTCACGAATATATACATACAAAGTACGAGCACAAGATTTATGCTCCAGTGCTGGCCGTTGTGGTGCTGATCATGCAATTTATGTTCTGTTTAATTTTGCAACTACATTTCTGCCTTCCGACCATGGGCTCCGCTAAATGCCTGATTTGGTCGAGAAATTGTGAAAGCAGCCAATGCCAGTGCAAGACGCTAAGCATCGACTGGAGCACAAGGGTCTCCAGACGGCCATCGGCAGAAGTATCCCCCATGGAAAGAAGGAAGAGGCCATTTTCGTGATGAATCATTACACAGGCCTGTGCAGACCATGAGATTGCAGCTTCAGGGTGAACTAAGCGGTAGGCTTTGGAAAAAGAGAACACTCAAACGGCGACGATTCTGCTCAATTAGACGTCTCGTCACGTCCAGACAAGACCCACCGCCTCCGCGTTGTTGGTGGATCCTGAAGCCGCGGAAGCGAGAACCCCACTTGCCCATCCCCTCATTCTGCACAACATGGAAAGTCTCCCTACTTTCTTCAGGATCGTGCCGGTGAGTTCACTCTCGCCTGTTTGTCATTGACCTGTGTCGCCACCAGTTCTCGCGTAGCGGTATCCTGCAGCTCGGCGTTGTGGTCGTGTCAACAGCAGATCCGGCCGCTTCTGTCACGGACCAGTAAGTACAAACGCGGTTCGGGCCAAGAGAAACGGTGAGCATGCCACAGCATCCTGGTTCTGCACTCAACCACTCGACTCACATCCTCATCAGTATATATCCCATTTCCGGGACACCCGTCTCACTGGCCATCATAGCTCCAAGTTTGACCTCCAGCAGGTCTACCGCTTGTCTTCTCCCCAGCCATCGGGCCCGCCGTCATTGCCATTCGATTTTCAACAAGGCCACCATACAAACAGTTGCTCCGCAAGAGCAACGGCCAACAACATGTTCTGGAAAATCAAGACCTGCCTCGCAGGGGCGTTGCTCTTGCCTGCCATTGGAGCTACCGAGCTGCGCAACATCATGTACCTTACAAAGTCAGTTACTTGCGCTTCATTCTCCCCTCCAACAGGACATCCTTCGCAAGCAGTGCTTATCGTTGTCTGCCCACTGAACTGACGTCCTCGCAGCCAGCACGAAATCTTTCCCGGCGACACACAGACCGCACCTGTCACCCATGTCGCCATGAGCTTTATGCGGCCGCACGTGTTCAACCGCCCCGAAGGCTCGCATGACTGGCCGGCCATGTGGCAGACGGTCGAAGCCACCCGGGCCCAGTTCCGCGACGGCGTCAAGGTGCTCATTGCCATTGGCGGCTGGGGCGACACGGAGGGATTCAGTGATGCTGCTCGGACAGCGGAGGGCCAAAAGCGCTGGGCGGCGAATGTCGCTGCCATGGTGAAGGATACTGGTGCTGACGGTACGTCTTACCTCACCGGAAGAAGCTGGAGCATGTTCTTACCTTGAGATTCAGGTGTTGATATCGACTGGGAGTACCCTGGGTAAGATCATCGACAGATCCGAGTGAACACAAGAAGCTCGCCCGCTAATACGTGACACTCCACAGTGGCAACGGGGAAGATTACAAGACTGTTCCCAACGAGGAGAAGGCCTGGGAAATAGAGGCATACCCCAAGTTCCTCGGCGAGATCCGCACCGCGCTGGGAGCCAACAAGATCATCTCGGCGGCAGTGCCAGGAAAAGTCGGCGACATGCTCGCTTTCACGGCCGACACGCTGCCCACCATCATGCAGCACGTCGACTTTCTCAACGTCATGACATACGACATGATGAACCGCCGCGACAACGTGACCAAGCATCACACAGGTGTCAAGCTCAGCATCGAGGCTTTAGATGCATACATTGACCGCGGAGCGAGAGCCAAGGACCTGAATCTGGGTTTCGCGTTCTACGTAAAGTGGTTCAAGACCCAGCACGAGCCATGTCTGGCCAACCCGATTGGCTGCCCGACAGTCCTCATGGAAGACCCCGAGACCGGCGCAGACCTGGGCCAGGCGGGCGCGTTCGCGTGGGCTGATCAGACGCCGGACTGGCTGAGTGCGTCGTGGCAGGCGGCCCTTACCTGGGGGAAGTACGATCCCGACGATGGGAGCTATTACCACTGGGACGAGAATCTGGATGTCTGGTGGACGTTTGACACTGCACGGGCAGTGAGGAACAAGTTTCAAAGCATTGTTCGATCGAAAGGGGTGGGTGGTGTCTTTGCGTGGGAGCTTGGTAGCGATGGGCCTCAGTTCAGCCGGTGGCAAGCTCTCAACAAGGGCGTTGACTTTGCGAATCGTCACCACTCTCAAAAACATGAGCTCTAGACATGAATCGGAGGCATTGTAGGGGCCTCGGCGGCAGTGAAAACTGGTGGGGAGCGCAGCTTGTGGTCAAAGTTGGTTACATTACAAGACAGTCTGTTCAAAAAGTATCTGAAAGACACAATGTTCGCACTGCTGCGTGCATGTCGACCAAGAGGCAAGCCGACATGATCACGACTGGAAGGAGCAGCCTTGTGGCGCGCAAGGAGAATCAGATGTGGGTCTTTGCTGCAGCTCCCCTTGCACATGTGGGTCCGGAGCCTTGCCTGGTGCGACGACCCGCCGAGGGATCAACAGGCAAAGAAAAAAAGACGGCCAGCTTGAGGTCATCGCCGTCTCATCTAAATCCGCCTCCCTCACCACAACATCACCCTGTGCGACTTTGCAATCCTGCCATGGAAGCACCTCGGTGACGCGACTCGAAATTGTTGTAAATCACTTACAATCCCCGCCTCAATTGAACACAGGCCCAGTCCAGCTGCCCGCCATGTTCGAGAACCTCTGCACCCTCCCGCTCACCTCGGAGCTCTTCACCCAGGCGGCGCACCCGACAGAGCCATTGCTCGCCGTGGGTCTCGCCAGCGGCCATGTCCAGTGCTTCCGCCTGCCTTCTGCGGGCGACGGCAGCTCCGGCGACGACGCCGATGCCGATGGCGACACCAGCGTCCTGTCCGACGGCAGGGGCATGATCGACACCGCCTGGCGCACACGGCGGCACAAGGGCAGCTGTCGCAGTGTCGTGTTCAGCAACGACGGATCAGGTAAGTCTTCTTCGGTATTGGGCATGGCGCAGTCTCAATTTCAAACAGCTAACCGAGGGTGCTCGAAATCTCCAGAACTCTACTCTGCTGGCACCGACTCGCTCCTCAAGCACTTCTCCGCCTCGACCGGCCAGGTGCTCTCCAAGATCGCCATCCCCAAGACGAAATCCGTCGACGACTCGCCGTGCCTCCTCCACGCCCTGTCCCCCCAGACTCTGCTCCTCGCCTGCGACTCGGGCGTGCTGCACCTCCTCGACCTGCGCGACCGCGCGCTGACCTCGTCCAAGCCGGCCCAGACCCACTTCCCCCACGACGACTTCATCTCGAGCATCACGCCACTGCCCGTCTCGGCCGAGAGCACGAGCGGCTTCTCGAAACAGTGGATTTCCACGGGCGGCACGACCCTCGCCGTGACCGACCTGCGCAGGGGCGTCCTCGTCCGCAGCGACGACCAGGAGGACGAGCTGCTCTGCACCACCTTCATCCCGGGCATCGGCCCCAAGACGAACCGCGAGAACGGCGTCGTGGCGGTGGGGACGGGCACGGGCGTGCTCACGATCTGGGACAAGGGCGCGTGGGACGATCAGGTGGACCGCGTCGTGGTGGACGGCTCGTCGCGCGCGGGCGGCGAGAGCCTCGACTGCATCGTCAAAGTGCCGGACGAGGTCTATGGCGCGCGCGGCGGGAAAAAGGTCGTCGTCGGCGCGGGTGACGGCACCTTGCGTGTCGTCGACATCCACAAGCGCCAGGTCGAGACGGTGCTGCGGCACGACGACATCGAGGCCGTCCTCGGCGTCGACTTTGACTGCCACGGCCGCCTGATAAGTGGTGGCGGCCAGACGATCAAGGTCTGGCAGGAGGCTGGGATCAGCGCGGGCGCGCTGCGCGGAGGATCCGACTCGGATGATGATGACGACGAGGACGACAGTGACGATTCCGATGACGACGATGGCGATGACTCAGATGCCCCAGCCGCTGCGGTGGCCGTGAAGCAGACAAACGGCAAGCGCGGCAAGGCCAAGGGCTCGGACTCGGACTCCGACGACAACAGCGACAAGGACTCCGACGACAACAGCGACAAGGACTCCGACGACAGTGACGCGCCCAAGCGCGGCAAGAAGAAGCGGAGAAAGGGCGGCGCGGCCAAGGTCGACCTCGGCCCGCACGGGGCGCACGGGATCCTGAAGTTCAAGGGAATCTGAGCGCCTTCGTCACGCACTCCTGTGTGTGAGTGGTAACAGGGAAAAGCAGGTGCAGTGCAGGTGCCCGGCTCTCCCGGGGTACTCGATAATGTACATATGGAATGAGATACACAAACAAAAGAAATATAAAAAGATACCCCCCACGTTCGATAAGAAGAGGTTCGAATCTGTTTTGCGTAAACTTGTCCTATATGGAACTGATGATGGACTTACTCTGAATGAGGTAATTGCCAACGAAGGATGAACCTGGCCCAACCAGTGCAAGCCCGCGGTCTGGACACAGCTGGAATTTGAAAACCCCATATTTGTCAGAGGCCCATCCGATTTAGTCTTGTCAACTTGCACTCGCCAAGTTCATAGCCTGACGCGTTGGATTAGCCATTGAGGCAGCAGGTAAGAGGCATCTTAACTGATGAATACGTGGGGGGGTATCTTGTCACAAATGAAACTCGCGAAACCACGACTCCCAGGCCCCAGTTTCAACAAGGACCAATTTCCGTCCGATGCACAAAACAAAGACGACATAGTCAAAGCCCCAAAAACCCCCGGCCCCGTCCAAGAAAACTGAAAGCCTTCATACAGTACAGGGGCAAGGATTGTACAAAAGCAAAGCTTAATTCAGGCATTCTTGACGACCTTCGAAACAACTCCTCCGTCCCGAATCTGATATCGCACAACAGGAGCTGGCCCACCGACCTCTGCCCGACCACCACCAGTCAGAATCTGCCTTACACTGCCCGCAAGACTCATCACCGCCGCGCGCCCCCGCCGCCGCCAGAAGCGGAGTCGTGATGTTGGTGGTGCCAGGCCGCCGGCTTCTGGTCCTCCTCCTCCCTTGTGTAACGCGATCCACTGCGCAACCTCGTCGTCGGTCTTGCCGGTGCTAGCCGCGATCAGGACCTGCTGCGCGTCCGGGTGCGTGGCGACCTGGCCGACGGACGACCAGGCCTGCTCGAGGATGCTGGACTGCGACTGGGCGCGGAACAGCCAGAGGACGAGGAAGAAGATGGCCAGGTGCGCGGCGATGATGGCCATGACGGCGATGTAGCCCGTCTTGCCGGCCGGCGCGAGCACCTCGGCTTCCTCGTCGATCTCGATCTGGGCCAGATTTTGGTCGTATCCCACGAGTGAGTCCTGGTAGATGATGCGGTACTGTGTCATGCGAAAGGCCTGGATTGCCCGGGCGGGGCTTTTCGTGTCGTTCAGGGTATCTAAGAAGATAGCAGCCAGGAGCATGTCGGTCGTCTGGGCGTTGTCTTCCTGGGCCTCGTTTGGGAGGCTTCCCACGTTCAATGGGCCCAACAGAATCGAATTCTCGCCGTATCGCAGCGCAATTTGGTCATTCAGGAAGCTGTCGCCCAATGCGGGGTGGCTAGAGGCAAGGGGGCGCAATCGAATGTCCGCCATGCTGGCTTCTAGTGCCTCTCTGGACATGCCGAGTATGTGTCGGGGCTTTGAGCCCACTCCTGCCGCGCCAAGTTGTTCTCTGATGGGTCTGGTATCAAATCGGTTGCTCTGAACATCCAGGCTGAACGTAGGTTCCTGCATGTGGTCTTCGACCGAGGCCGTGATGTTGAGGTATCCAACATCCTCATCGCTGCACAGATAGCTGAGCAAGTACATTCATCTGCATGGCGGATTGGAAAGGTGAACTTACGGCGCAACGTGAGCACACCATGTTGCGTTGAACTGCAGCTCTGGCGAGGGCAAGCTGTCATTGAAGGGGGTCCAGCGCCATCGCTGAATGGTCCATGGGCCTTCTCCCCAGCTAGGGTACTCGACCAAGGCGCCGTCTTGCGTGAGATTCGTGATTTGGGGATCTGAATTGAGAGACCTTAGCTGCCAGTAGATGGCTCCTATATCAAGAACCAGATATGTCATGGCAAGAGCAGTAAGCTTTGAATCCTCCACAACCCTGGACACGCCGCCACTTAGGAACGAGTAGAAATATGATCCCGTCGTTCGACACAGCGACCATCCATAAATATTGTTGTCTGCCTTACACCGGAAGTCCATATCCTCGAGTTCAGGGCCCGGGCCGGGGCCAGCCAGCTGCGTCCAGAGCTTGTGGGGGATGTCCATCCCCCGAAGCGTCCCGCAAAGCTCATATCCGGCCGTCTTCACGAGCGGGACTCCGCATATGCGAAGCCCCGCTATCCCTGGACGGACGCACGTGACGCGTGCGTCTATCATCTTCGCGGTGCCGCGAAACAGCCTTATCCGCTCCCGGTCCGTCTTCTCCTTGATCGGAAGCAGAGCTCGAATCGTGAGGCCCGTGTCGTCGATATCGTCGGCGACCGATTGCGGTGGCTCGCTGTACTCGGCGAAAATGCTGAAGGAATCCGGACGGCGTATGTAGTAGTCTGTATATCCTGCCAGAGAAATGCTTGAAGGGGTAAAGCTACGGTCTGGACGGAATGAGACCATCGCTGACCGAGTGAAGTTCATGACCGCGGTGGGTCCGAGCTCGTATGTGAGTAGGGTTGAAGAGTACTGTGCTGCAAGGGTAAGGAGAAAAAGGAATGAGACTAAGCAAGTATAAAAGCCTCCCAGCGTCGACGGAGAGAGGGCGAATCTGATCAAGGAGAGTGGCCCGCTGTTAGTGTAGCGGATGATTGCGATGGGCAGTAGTACATCCAGAGCGACCCCGCGCCTCTCCAATGCTATGGCAGCGACCATGGACGTGGTGATCGGTGTGAAGATGCCTAGGGATGTCCTGATCAAAACTCCCGAGATGGTGATCAGCTGCACGGAATAAGTACTCAGGATCAATCTCCGCCACGGGACTGCTTTGTGGTCTTGGAACCATAACCAAGTGAGGAAAATGATTGTGCCCAAGAGCATGAACAATGAAAGGAATACGAGGAACAGCAGCCAGACACTTAGAGCTCTGGCGCGCTTCGTGCCCCGCCCGAGCTCTTTCCCGTCGGCTTGTTCTGGTTGAATCGCGAGCACCGTGACTTTCTTATGTTCTTCGCTGCCTTCAAGATCCGTGTGCTGGGCTTCATGATTGGCCGGGTGCAGAGCGGTCTCATCAAGTTCTGCTTCCAGCGATGGATCTCGCGGGGAGACTGGTCGATCTTCAGGCTGTGGTATCGGTTCGTATTGCTGGGATGCCATACAAATTGCAATCGAGCTGCGGTGCTCGATTGCTGTGGTGGAACAGACGAGCCGCCGGGGGGATGTGGAACAATATGAAGCGTCGAGATCCGATCTCAAGTTGAGAAAGATCGAAAATTTGAGGGAAGAGCAATGCTTGAAGATGATGGATGAGGGGAGCGCAAATACAAGGTTCACAGCTTGAGGCTTTGCGAGCGCTCTTCGGAAACGCCAGGTCAGGACCACCAGGCAGACTGGAGAGGCTTGGCGCAAGCAGGCTCTGGCCTTGGCAATCAGATCCATGCTCACCACCATGTTCATGATGGGCAGTAAGCTCCTGATCATGGCACGCGCCCTGTCTAATCTCATGCGGGTCTGATGCTCCACCGGGGCCTGGCCATTGTCTACTACAGGACTTTCCCAAGCGTCAAGAGGCGAGCAGGGCCTCCCCCAGATTCTGAACGCTTCGCCACCCTGGCATTCATTACCAGGCCGTTGACCTATTGTTCCTAGGGAAAGGGCAGGGTGCCACCAAGATTCTGCATTATGGGTGGCCACAATCTACCATGGTGAATCCGGCTACATCCCATCTCAAAGCAGTGCCACTACGAGATGAGTTCGATCACGTAGGTCAGCAATCTTATCTACATAAAGCCATACACTACATTAAGTTGCAAGTGTATTATTTACTAAAATTCGCTATTCTCAACGGTACCCGTAGCTAGGTAGCCATCCAGGCCCGTGGGATTCGGCACGGACGCCGGATTAACACAGACAACGGCATCGCGGTAAACCCAACACACATAGGACACCATAAGCGTCCTAGTCGTGCGGGTTCGTCTGGACCCATGCTGTACTGCCGGGAGCTGGACCTCGACTCTGTGCATAATGCTGGGAACATCCTGCAGACTCTGCGGTGATGCCCGGTTGAGGGAGTAGAAGTAACGCCGTATTCGCCAGGTACACCTGCCCATAGAAAAGAAAAAAGGAAAAGGGTGCTGCTTTGTACTGCAAACTACGCACCAGAACACTGGAGGCGCATCCTGAACCCGTCTATAGGAACGCCGCGTGACCATCTTCCTGCTCCTGATCCTCAGAAGCGGCGGTCGTGGGGGTCTGTCCAGCCGGAGCATGCAAGTCGGTCTTGCCGTCATCTGTCTCCTGCGCAGGCGACTTCTGCATGGAGCGGCGCGGGCTGGGTGACCCACGGAGCTGGAATTCGGTGCACAGCTTCGCCCACGAGTACGCGGCGCGGCTGGCGAGCTCCTGAGGGACGTCGGGGTCCGTGTCCCAGGCGCGGCGGTTGAAGACCTCGTGGCTGATCCAGCCGCGGAAGCCGAGGTCCTCGAAAATGGCGCGCGCGACGTCGCGGACAGGGAGATATTCTTCGGTAGCCGCGGCAACGAGAGTGGTGTCGTTTTCATCGTCATCAGTGTCATTGCCGTCGGAGGGCTTGCCGTTCCGGGCGTTGTTGAGGGCGAATGAACAGGTCTGGTCCTGGTCAGTTGTGTTGGCGTTGCCGACCCCCGCAAATATGCCCTCCTCACCGTAGAAGAGGCGGCAACTGCGCGACCAGCTCATTCTGGCTGGCTGGTCTGCTACATAGAGCTCGTGGCCCTCGACAAGTGGTTCTGCTAGCTTCTCAGCGCTTGCGATTTGTACGTAGAACACCTTTTCGACATCCACCTCTTTGATTAGTCTGTCCAGGCTCTCCCGAAGATTCTTGTGTGCCTCCGGAATGAGACCTAGGGGCGTAGATGATGCCGGATCTGCGAAGACGCGACTGCCGGCGAGGTTGAATGTATCAAGCAGCAATCCGAAATTCGGGCGGTCGACGACCTGGACCGTATGCCATGCCTGTTCCCAGGTGTCGCAGCGGGTGCCCCAGGCTAAGGCCTCGTATGCAAAGCGGATGACCCTGCGGCCCCTGACGTCCTTCACGCCCGCGGTCATGGTTCGCTGAAGCGGTTCGCCCTTGGAGTCGACGCCGCCATAAGCCAAACCGGCATCTGCCATCCTGCGCAGATCGTTGACTGCGAGTGCCAAGTCGGTAGAGAGCTTTCCCGAGTGGAGGAAGTTGGAGGGCACCTGGATCAAGTCTGTGTCCAGAGCCTCTGCGAGCTCCAGCCACAGGGGCAGCTTGACGGTCAGTTGATGATAGTGGTCCGCTCTGTCCAGCAAGCCCTCGTACTGCCAGAACGGTTGCAGGCAGATGATGCTGATGCCACGCTCGGTGCACATGATTCGGATGGCGTGGGCAGCAGCAAGCTCTTGGGCCGGTGTTGAAATGAACGGCTTCGTGTTGCCGAGGCCCTGAGGTGGCCTCACGTACGGACCGGAAGTATAAAAGGTCTCTTCCGCTACTGAAACAAGGTCTTCGTGGAATAACTCGATTCCCTTGAAGCCGTGGAACTGGGCCATGTCGAGCCTGTGGCGTAGCGAGTGGCCTGCGGCAGCACGGCCAAGCGAGATGCTGCAAATTCCTGGGCGCGAGCTCATCTTGATCTTGGCGGACTGTGAGGATCGTGGGCGATGAGAGCTCCGTAACAGTTGGCAGCAAGTTGTCGAGTTGCCGTGTCTTCCATTCGTGTGGAGTTGTGTATGCCTGGATCCTCGGCACTGTCAAGGTTGTTGGATCGACTTCACATTTTCTGAGTCCAAACTGTCTAGTAGATGCATATATATCTGCGAGACCATAACAATTCTCCTCAGGCATGACTCTGGGCGGTCTCGTGCTGATTGTTTTGTGGCTGGGGAGTGTAGTCGATTGTCAGTGCCTGACAACTGTGAGCAGATGATGCCTGTGGCGTCGAAAAGGCGACTGATGTCAAAGTCACGAGGAAAGAATTGCCTGCGACTCGTGGCTAGCGGTGGTCTACCTTGAAAGAAACATCCGCAATGGTTCTCACGGGCAGCGGAAACTCTTGCGAATCCAGATGTGCTTTGTTGCACGTGGCGTTGCCCAGCACCGCGGCGCCAGAAATGCATCGCCGACCGCCATCATGTCCGAGGATGATCAGTAGACTCTCACACAATCATCATGTCATGATCACGAGGAGAGTTGCCATTCGGCTGACTTTTGTTGTAGCAGGCCGGCCACCTGCACGGTACGCGCCTCGTCAGGAACACCTTGCGATGCTTGTATCATGCTGAGAAAGCGCAAATGAGCAACTGGTGAAGACGCGCCGCCAGGCTCCACTCCTCGAGGTAAAATGGTCCCCGAGGAACCGCGGTTCGAGTCAGTCAATACATGTTCCCAGCTTGCACCTGAGCAATGACCGTGCACGTGGTACAGCAGATGTTGCGGGCGAAAGAAACTGCGGCCGGAGAATGGGATTTCCTTGTCGTCGTCGTCAACGGCACCGGCCGACAAACATTGTGGGTGGGGACAATCAAGGGGACCACGCGAGCAGAAGACAAAAGAGGTTAAGCCATTGTTCACCCCAGCATTGTGATTGGCAGCGGACCAAGGGGGGTCCCGATCTTGCCACCGACTGACGAGCTGAGAGCGACGAGGCGTCGACGAGGTGCGATGCGATGGTGTGTGCTGCAGAGATGGACGAGGTCGAGATGGCGCCGGGTTGCGGCTCGGCAGAGATAACGGCAAGCACGCGCTGTGGCTGTCGGGTGTTAGCGTCGGTGGGTGGCTCCTGCCGCTGGTGCGTCAAGTGGGCACCGGCCCCGGTCCAGCCCCAGGCCGGGACAACGACTCCAGCTGCCCAGAGATAAAGCTCCTACGCCGGCCAATCACAGCCCAGCACTCCAGCCCCCAAGTGCCCAAATGCAAACCACGATTTTGGGGTTTCCCAGTGCCGGCTCCACTCCCCATCACTCAGTGTTTGCAGCGCAATGCACCGCTCCGTCACCATCTCCAGACAGGTTCCTCCCATCAAGGCCCTGGAGATGCCCATCTTGCCGGAAAAGAAACTCTGGTCCTCAAGACAACGGCCGGGGACCCCGTTCGATGCGTCAATTACCGACAGCCTGGACAAACCCTGCAGAGCACATGTGCATTGAGCTGGGAAAAGCAGGACTGGCTGTCGTCCATGGGCGGGTGTCTCCGAGTTCCACTCCCTGTCCAGCCTCGCGCTCAGCCAAGGAGCCAGGCCGCCTCCGTGCTGGCGGCGGGATCCGGCGACGTGCTATCGTGCAGAGCTGTAACTTCAGCTGAGCTTGACGGGCACGCCTTGGAGCTAGTAGCGTTTTCTTCACATGCTGCTGCTGCTGCTCTGGAGCTTCTTCTCAGCAGCCGCCGTTAGCACCGCTGACAGCATCAAGTCGCGTTGACAAAGACGCTTGACACATCCATTATATCTATTCAGCCCGTCGCCCCAGACCTGGTGGGTTTCCGCATCCTGATCCACTCCACACCAGCTATCGCCGCCTCCACACCCTGCCGCCGCTACTCGGCCCTCGCCCCCACATTGACATCTCGCGAAACGACAATCCTCGTCTGATCCGGGACTCTTGGCGTGTCGTGCAATTCAATCTCGGAATCAAATTCCTTTTAAAGATCGCAGCTGCTGCCACCTCGCTCCTCGTCATTGACCACGCCATCGTGTAACTCGTCGTCGTCGAGGTCATCCCGCTTCCTTCCTTTACAGTAGCAGGACGAGGCACAACCCAGGGTCTAATTCGTCCCCTCGACGTAACTTCCTAAAGGTTACTTCCTGCCTGCCCACCATGGACGAGGACCAGGTCCCCTCTCAGATTACGCCGCACAACGCGGCCCCGGGCAAGAAGAGCGTCGGCGACCACCTGCGGAGCGTCAAGAAGACATTCACCACCCGCCACGGCCTGCTCGGCGACTACGACTATGCCTTCCTCTTCACGCCCAACCTGCCCTTCATGAAGCGCCCGTCCCACTCGTCGCCCTTCTTCGGGCTCAACGACCGCATGCCCGTCGTCCTCGCCCTGCTCCTCGGCTTCCAGCACTCCCTGGCCATGCTCGCCGGTGTCATCACTCCGCCCCTGCTGCTCGGCGGCGCCGCCGGTGTCAACCTCGACGTCGTCGGCCAGCAGTATCTCGTCTCCACGGCGCTCATTGTATCCGGTATTCTCACGGCTGTTCAGATCACGCGGTTCCACATCTACAAGACTCCGTAAGTGCTATTTGTAGTTGAGTCAATGGTACGGGAGAGCTCGCAGGGACAGCTGGACACAGTAGTGCCCGCGTTGAGTTACGGGTTACATTTGCAGTTGTAATGGAGCACGGTTGGCTAACTTTTCCGGCAGATACTATATCGGCACTGGCCTCATCTCCGTTGTCGGCATCTCGTTCACCATCATCCCCATTGCCCAAGGCGCGTTCGCCCAGATGTACGCGAATGGGTTCTGCCCAACGTCTCCCACAGGTGTCAAGCTGCCGTGCCCGGACGCCTATGGCGCTGTTCTGGGGACGTGCGCCGTGTGCGCCTTGGTCGAGATTCTCATCGCCTTCATCCCGCCCAAGATCATGCTTAAGATCTTCCCGCCGATCGTCACAGGACCTACCGTCATGGTGCGTAACCTTAAGAGAGAGAGAGAGCACAATGCGTCCTTGTCGCACCGCAGCGTCAAAATGCTGACCCTTGCTTCCGTATAGCTTATCGGCGTCTACTTGATCAAGAGCGGCTTCAGGAACTGGGCTGGCGGTTCTGGCCCTTGCTCCGACGCCAGCCCAGCCGCGTTCTTCGCCAAGTGTCCCAACATTGCCGCGCCGCACGCGCTGCCATGGGGCTCGCCAGAGTACCTTGGTCTCGGCTTCTCCGTCTTCGTCACCATCATCCTCTGCGAGCGCTTCGGGTCGCCCATCATGAAGTCTACGAGTGTCATCCTGGGCCTCCTGGTCGGCTGCATCATCGCCGCTGCCACGGGCTACTTTGACCGCTCCGGCATCGATGCCGCGCCCGCCGCGTCCTTCCTGTGGGTGCGCACGTTCAAGCTCACCGTGTACGGGCCTCTGGTGCTGCCCATCATCGCCCTGTTCATCATCGTCGCTTGCGAAGCTGTACGTATTTCATGCTTTTCCTTTCTTGCGAACCTACTGCAAAGTGTTTCAGTGACTGACAGTCACGCAGATTGGTGACATCACTGCCACTTGCGATGTGTCTCGCCTCGAGGTCCAGGGCAAGCTCTACGAGTCTCGCATCCAGGGTGGTGTCCTGGCCGACGGCCTCGCCGGTGTTTTCGCCGCGCTCATGACCATGACGCCCATGTCATGCTTCGCCCAGAACAACGGTGTCATTGCGCTGACGCGGTGCGCGAACCGCACTGCGGGCTACTGCTGCTGGTAAGTGGAACCCTCCTTCCTTTCAAGATGAATGTTGCCTTCCAAGCTCTCTTCTCATCTGCATTTCGGACCTCGACTCTGACTGGTTCTTGATGGCAGCTTCTTCCTGATCATCATGGGCATCTTTGCCAAGTTCGCGGCCGCGCTCGTTGCGATCCCCTCCGCCGTTCTTGGCGGCATGACAAGCTTTCTGTTCTGGTAAGTCAGTCATCAGATCTTCCAGCTGTCCAGCTGTCCATACTCTAGACCACTTCAAAGAAAGAGCGCAATGGCAGTACGCTAACACGACATCTTCCCCAAAATTGTAGCGCTGTGGCCGTGTCCGGCATCTCCATCATCACCAAGGGCGTCCCTTTCACTCGCCGCAACCGCTTCATCCTCACCGCGGCCCTGACGCTGGGCTACGGCGCCACGCTGGTGCCGACCTACTTTTCCAACGTCTTCACCAACGTCAACACGAACGGCAACGTCGGCCTACAGGGCCTGCTCGACGCCATCGAGCTCATCATGGGCTCGGGCTTCGCGCTGACGGCGTTCATCAGCATGATCCTGAACCTGACGCTGCCCGAGGAGGTCGAGGACACCGCGGCTGCCGAGGGTGTCGTGACCAACGGGGAGACTACGGGCATTCTTGCTACTTCGCAGCAGCAGCACCACCAAGAGAAGGGGCTCGAGCATGCGGCGGGCCCTGTCGGTCAAGAAGGCTCTGCCGTGGGCGGGAACGACAGCATGGACGGTGATGAGAAGTATAAGCGCGTTTAGAGTTGTTGTTTGCGTAGCTATCTAGGTGGTATCGTTCGGAAAAGGCGCGCACAAGCTGAAGGATCAAGGAACAATGTCAGCGTGGCCAAAAACAATAAAAAGGGGTGCTCAGTAGCGACTTCAGACATGTATGGTTCGAGCTCGAACAATCTGGTTACATATTTCTGGATCTCATGACGGATGATGATGCTTTTCTTGCTTGTAGCACCTGCATGCTGTCGTTCTAGACTTCGTGAAAAGATTCAATGATTACACGGTCTATTCCGGAATTTGACGCATCTTATGCGAGAAGGTACGGTCGTGCTAGATATATGTCACCGGCAAGACCACCTTCAAGTGGGGCTGACATCTTTGTCAAATAGTTGAGTCGAAAGTCACGGCAACCTTGTAAAGGCAGGTTGAGCAGTTGCCTCGTGACTGCAGACGCCATTCTGCCTGTGTAGGAGAATGCAACTGTGTTGTTCGAGGTGATGCTTGAATTGAAGCCGAACAGCGTAAGCGTCGGAAACTGGCGTCCGCCGTGTTGGAAAACCATCTAGGCAGGAATGCACCGCTCCTGGAAATACCGTCATGTTCTTTGGACAACTACGTGGTATTCTGATCCTTGGCCAATGACTGGTCACCCAAGGTTGTGCTCGTTCCCTGCTAGGAAAATCGAACACTTGCAATAATCAACAAGTTATCCAGGAAGCCTATCTGCTACCGTAACGTCCACACCAAGTGTTGCTGCCAAGTGTTTCGAGATGGCTTTGCTATGAGATCTGTGGGGGGTTGGTGTCTGAGGTTCTGCTAATTATTGTGCCGGGTCGCCTGAAGTGCTGGGGGAAGTGGGTTGCACAGATGGCAGGGTATGGGAACAGAGCCTCAGATATGCTTATTTTAGAGTGCGTGGCGCTGTGTTTCCTGCGATTGGGGTAAGCCTGGATGCTGGGAGGTAGGTCGGAAACACGTGCATCCTGAACACTGCTGGGCGGCAAGGTTGGGGGCATGGAACAAGGTTGGGGGTGTCGGGGAAGCTGTTTACAAAGAGACCCTGAAAATGCGACTTCCGCACGTCCGGTAATGCAACGCTGGGGTTGTCTGGCGGTGTGCGACTGGCAGACAGAGATCTGGTATCTTGGGGGTATCTTGGGGGAGAGAGCTCTATCTCGCGCATGCCGGCCCCACAATCCGGGGAAGGAGCTGGGAGAAGAAAAACTGTGTCGAGAGACCAGGGCATTGAGGGCTGCTGAAACCGTCTCGGTCCGGTCAATGTCGCAGTCGGGGCACCGGGGGGCCTCAACATGGTTTAGCAAGGCCAAGTGTTTCTCGCCAACAAAACATCATCCAGAGTATCGACTGGTCGCCACTAGGTCGGTATGACTCCCCACGTTCTCATGGCATATCTGAGCAGCAGCCTTGTGGACTGCATTTCGAGTGGACCAGCAGAAAGACCAGGATGTGCCGCGTCTCGGGCGTAGTTGCCGCTTTGAGGACTTGCGAGAGTGCCCACATGGAAAGGCAGCTAGACTTGGTGACGCGCTTTGAGCTTGCACGTGGCGCCTGATAACGACTTGCATATGTCCTGACCACAGCCCCGAGGGTGCATGAGATGGGGGACGGTGGAGTTGACGGTCCGTGGGGTTGTAGGTGGCCTGGTAGCCTTTGCTGCTTAGGCCCTGCCCTCTCCGTGGCCTTCCCGCCTGCTCGCCTGCTTGACTGCCGGCCTTGGAGGTGTGAAGGAGTGTTGGTTCGTGCAGACCATCCCTACGATGCCATTTGATGCTTCTGCTCGGATGCTGACGGGCTTACTGATGGCCGGGAGAAGCCGGCATGCGGGCTCGTGTGCAGGTGTAGCGCGGGCCACGCAGATTGATGATGCAGGCCACCGGAGGAGAAGCAGGCCCAGAAGGCGAGAGGGTGTTCTAGTCGTGCCGCCCAAGGGGAAATGGCACATGGTGGCGGGTGCGCCTTGTGGGCGCTCCTTCCTGCACCAGCCTAGACTAAGCGGACGCAAGCTGGCCCGTCCTGTCCCCACCAGCAAGTGGCATCACGCACGCTCACGCACATCGTTTGCAGAAAACAGCGCTTCCAGTTCACCACCTGCACCTCGGGCAACCCCCGTGGTCCTCCAGGGCCGGTGTGTGCGGACCCGCGCCTGCCAAGCGCGAGCCCTGTCTGGCGTCCACTTCCATCGTACGGCCAGCGCGCGCGGCTCCATTGTGCCTACGACAGTCCTGTCTGCATCCACAAACTGGGACGGCCGATCCGTTGCATCGCATCACGGCTCGAACTCGACAAACTCCATTTGCAGACCTGCTTTGCGCAGTCCAGATCACGGTTGCCCAGCTCACGTGGACGCCCTCCAGAGCAGGACTTGGAGCGCTGTTCGCCAAGGCTGTGTGTCGCAAGAGGCGCACACAAGCGTTCCGGGCCAAGAGCCAAGGCCGCCACGGCATAGCTTGAGTTGGCCACTAGCCACGAGCCCAAGAGCCAAGGTGAACCACACGCCGCACAACAAGCAACCTCTCGATTGCCTGCCATTTTAGTCCGCCATTTCCATCATCTACAGCCGTCTTTCCCCGTCCACGGTTTTCGGGAAAACGTGGCTCCCTCTCTGCGTCTATTCTGGAACTCCGTAGTCAGATTTCCCCACTGTCGGCCGCACATCGGATACTCACCCTGACCACCAGGGCAGTCCTCCACACACACGTCTGCGGGGTCGACCAGTCTCGGCCAGCACAGACAGTGGTGCTCTGCTCCACAGTCTCCAGTACGGGGGATGTCGATGTTGGGGGACAATGGGGGCCTTCTCCAGAGCGTGCGGAGAGGTCCCAACACAGGGCCCCCGACTCGCAAGGACCATCCAGTTCCCCAGCCTCAGCACAGTCACCCAACTCCACCAACAGCCAGCCCGCCAGCCATTCAATCACAAAATTTGTATGTGTCAGGTGAGGGGCTGCTCACCTCGAGCGACCCTGCCTTGCACACAGGGACATGACTCTCTCCTCCGACCCCCTTTCCCAGGCGCTCTTGTCCATCTCATGAAACTGCCTCAATTCCGCCTCAGTCCAACAAGTCTCTTTGCCGTATCGCCACGAGTCCAGACCCCTCTCGAAACACGTATCGCCAGCCATCGCTTTATTAATAGACTTGTTTCGTTCTCTCAACCCTGGCGCCTGGCAGCCGTTGTGCGGCAGTTGGTGCTCCAGCTCGTTCCAAAGGCTGGTATGGTGCAAGTGCCAAGAGGCGAGGGGGAAACCCTCGCAGGGCTTGTTTCGGGCAATTTGCCCTCGACTATTCTGCAAAGAGCTGTACCGTCCTGCGCTCACGACGCTGCCAAGACACGACTAGGGCCAGGGTCGCTCGAGCTTTGAGACTTGGTCATGGTCACCATCTCCGCCATGGCCAATGAAGCACCAAGCCACCGTCTTGGCAAACGCCATGCACCCCGCCGACCGTGGTCGTCGCCTAACTGTCCCAGGGCAAAGACGCTGCTCATCATCCCCGTCACGCGAACAGCTCGATGCCGGATGCCGCGACCTCGATGTCCTGCCGTGCTACGCTGCACCCTGCAGCCGTGCAGTCGAAGACATGGTGTCTCACGCCGCCCGGGTTCCCCCCATCTCGCCGGATGAGGTGTGATGCTCTATGGCTATAAGTATGCCGATCTCCCTCCGCATGTTTCTTCCCTCGAAGGTGGTTCCCTAAGCACATCTCTCCTCGTCCCTTCTCATACTTACCATTTCTGGGCAGCATACAAGACACCGAGAGAGTCTCTTTCCATTCCCCGCTTCACCTTTGTCGACCAACACAGACCGATCACCATGTCTTCGGGTGCAGTCGACGGCGGCCCCATCGTCAAGGGGACGCGGGCCACCGCCAAGCAGGCCTGGAGCGACCTCTTCAAGTGGAAGCACAGAGTAATCATCGAGAATGAGTTTGGCGAGGAGCGTCAGGAGCTCCGCAACCCTGAGAAGCTGCGCAACCCATTCTCGCTGCTTGCCCTGCTCAGTGCCAAGGACTACCTGTACTTCTTCGTCGGCTTCTTCGCCTGGACCGCTGATGCCTTTGACTTCCACGCTCTTTCGATCCAGACTTACAAGCTGTCTCCTTACTACAATGTCAGCAAGACTGAGATCTCTACAGCCATCACCCTGACCCTGCTCCTCCGTTCCGTCGGTGCCGCCGTCTTTGGTCTCCTCGGTGACCGCTTTGGTCGCAAGTGGCCCATGGTTGCCAACATGATCATTCTTGGTACGTGTTTCTGACTCCACTTCATTATTGTCCGCGATGAATACTGACTGGGTTGGCATTACAGGACTCCTCCAGATCGCCACCATCTACAGCACCACCTTCCAACAATTCCTTGCGGTTCGCTCTCTGTTCGGACTCTTCATGGGCGGTGTTTACGGCAACGCCGTCGCCATGGCTCTAGAGAACTGCCAGTAAGTGTTGGAAGACAATTCCTATCCCTGTTGATGACATGTACTAATCGCCTTCACACAGCACCGACGCACGTGGTCTCATGAGCGGTATCATGCAACAGGGCTATTCCTTCGGCTATGTTCTTGCTGCGTGCGCCAATCTTGGTGTCGGTAAGGAAGTCGAAAGCTGGAAGACTGTCTTCTGGATTGCCGCTGGGCTGTCCATTGCGGCTGGTCTGCTCCGCTGCTGCTTCCCCGAATCTCGCCAGTTCCTGGAGGCCAAGAAGTCGGGCGACAAGATCACTGCCAGCGACTTCTGGGCTGAGACCAAGCTCATGCTTGGCAAGGAGTGGCGCATGGTCATCTACTGCATCATTCTTATGACCTGGTTCAACTTCTACTCGCATACCTCGCAGGACAGCTACACCACCTTCATGGTCACCCAGAAGGAGCTCTCCAGCGATGCCGGTACTCGTGCCAGTATCTGGATGAAGACTGGAGCCTGCATTGGTGGCACCATCATTGGCTATCTTTCCCAGTGGGTTGGCCGTCGCCGTGCCATCTGCGGCGCTGCCCTCATGAGCGCGCTCCTTATCCCCGCCTGGATCCTTCCCGAGGGTGAGGCCGCCTTGTCTGCCACTGGCTTCCTGATCCAGTTCTTTGTCCAGGGTGCCTGGGGTGTGATCCCCATCCACCTTAACGAGCTCTCCCCTCCTGCTTACCGGTCTACCTTCCCCGGTCTCACCTACCAGCTTGGCAACATGATCTCGTCCCCGTCGGCGCAGATTGTCAACGCCATTGCTGAGACTCACTTTGTCTCTTCGAAGAGCGGCAAGCTCAAGGAGGCCTACGGCCCGGTCATGGGCATTGCCACCGCCATCATTGCTATCGGCATCATCATCACTGCCGCTCTTGGCCCTGAGAAGCGCGGTCGCTCTTTCGAGCACGGCCCTGCCGGCGCTGCTGTCCACCACCACCACGATGCCGAGAAGGCTGTTGACGCTGGGTCGCTGCACGATGAGAAGGAAAGGCCCATTGAGGTCGAGCAGGTTAACAACGCCACGGAGGCTAAGCCTACCGCTTAGGTGCGAGGCGTGCATGCGGTAGTGTGAAGCGCGCATGGAGCACACGCAAGGGTCACAAGGGTCTAGAACCTGGTGAAAAAAATCCCAGATTCTCCTTGATCCACCTGCAGTGCCAGGGTACCCAAGGACATCAAGTGGTCTGTAGTAGCCTTTTACGAAGAACGAGGAAATGAACAACAACCTTGATTCAAAACGTGTTGAGATGACTTGTGTCCGCCGTAGTGTGTGCAATGAGCGTGGCGTGAAGAGGATCGGCCGAGCTTACAACTAGGCCAAGAATTGGCCTTTGCAATGTCTCGGCATAGCGTGCGAAGCATTGGGGCTGCTCCAAGGCCATGTGCCAAGTACAAGCCAAGACGCAGCCAAGTGCGACAAGAAATGCGGCTCTGCTCAGGCTTCACGCACAAAGGAGAACAGGCGGCGCGGCGCGCGCGCAACACTTTTTGCATTGGGTTTCACGGTACATGAGCTGGGATAGGGATGAACTTTCATATTGAGGGTAGTGCTGGATGCAATAATTAAGCGCGGAGAAAAAGGGAGAGACAGCGAGCAAGCAGGCAAGCAGGCAAGCAAGCAACCCGGATGCGAACAAGTGGATGGCTGGCTGCTGGCCTCAGCAGGCTGCCTCGTGCATGTGGGTTGTGTGGAGATGTCTCTCGTTTTTTTGTCTCTCTGTCCCTCCAGCCATGAGAATGGGCTGGTCCGGACTACGGGTGAGCACGGGGAAGGGTGAGAGAGGAGGGGGCGGCTTCAATTGGGATGAAGCTGCAAGACATCTTTCCGTTTGACACTGCGCTCTTTCTCCCTCCCACGTGCTGCTGCCTTCTTCGTTCTGGTGACTTTCTTGGCGAGTCATGCTGGACTGGGTTTCGTGCCGTTTTTTTTTCTTGGCCATGGCCCATGGAAGATCAGCTAGCTCTGTTTCACTGTCCCAGATGGTTTGATCCATCACGGACTGAACTGTAGTATCCCGGGTATTTCACTTTTTACTTTGACACTCTCTCCAGGCGATACTTACGCAGTGAGCAGCTATTTGCGCAGAGATTAATTTCCTCGCCAGTATCAGTTCGCAGTCTACACTCCCCCAATGTAGGTGGATGTGGCAATAAGCTTAAATGCGCACAGGGGTGTGTCGCAACACTCAGTCGAGTCCAGTCAAAAGCAAACACATCCGCTAACCCTCCGTCGATCCCCTCCTCTGCGACCAATTGACATCTGCCTATTAGGTTTCACGCTGTTTGGTACTTGCCAGCCGGAATGGGATGTAGTAGCGGGATTCTCGAAAAAGGAAAAGCAAGAATGCACATCATCTCCCCTGGGCCCATACATTTGTCCCCCCCGCCGGCCGCATGAGTGAGACCTCGCACATGATTTAGCGCGCGTATTCTAGCGTTGTTTTCTAATCGTAACAGTAGTAGTGCTCCTCGTCTTCCTCGTCTTCTTCTTCTCTCGGTGGAGCTGTGGAGTAAACCGGAACCGAGACCGAGACCCTGTATGTATGTACGTGCTGCTATTGACGCACGGATGGGACTGTCGATCCGGGGGAACTGGTATAAAACGCAGATCAAAGGGTTCCGGTTCGTGCCGATGGGAGGGGATGGCACGACGCACGGGCGCTGCTGTGGGGAGAGATCATCCCCCCGGTTCCATGCGCGCGGGTTGTTCCCCAGCTTGTTTCGTGTTTTATTTTCTGGGGAACTTTGACTCGTGTTGTTAGATGTATCCCATTGGATAGTAGTACGTCCGAAAAGGTACGTAGTTGCGTCTGGCACGAGTAGTAGCTCGGGTGCGGTGGGCCCAATCAACATGGCACTGACAGAGCCCCGTCTAGGTAGGTAGCGCTCCGTCATGATGAAGATGCGCGCTCGTTCAGCATTGGGGAAAACCCTCCCCCCTACGATTCCGCTGTTCCTTGCCTAGTCTGGCCAGCTGAACGACCTAGACGACTGACTCTCTCTCGACGCAAAACGTCTGAGCCCACTACGCGCATCCCCCACAATCCCACCCCCGGATCATGCCCCCCCGACATTTCTACCTGCCCTATTTGACCCGGACCATTTTCGCCTTGTGAGTTGGACATGAGCTATATTGAGACTCTCAAAGGCTCGTCCGGGGATTTCCGCTAGTGCCAGCCAATGTAGCCCGCTACTCCTTGATAATCGGATGATGTTCTGTGTTTCGTTGCCAGTCAACCCGCTTTAGCTGGTTTGAGCGCAGGGGTTTTGTACGGCCCCCCTTTCAGGAAAACATCATCGACAAAGACCAAAAAAGTACGATGGTACTCCGGGATGCTCCGGGATGCCGCGTGTCGCGGGTTGATATGGATCGCTCACCTTTCCTTCCCTTTTGCTTCCCCAAGCCCCGGAGTGAATCCTGGTACGATGTTCCCCGCACTCTCAATGTTGCTTCCTCTCCGGTCCTCCCCGCGGACTCCGCAGACAACAAGGGGGACCAGGGTGGGGGGTGGTTTCGAAGGGGTGGATTTAGGGACGCAGAGAAGAAGGAAGAATAATAGAAGGTGTGTGTAAGAACGAGAACTACGAGCGGAAACAAGGGGAGTGGCTTGGGGAGTTTGCAAACCCGTGTCTTCGCGCTGTTCACGATTACATCTCGCGCGCGCGCGCGTGCGGCGTCTCCGCAGAAGGAAAAGAGCAGCAAACCCCCAGTTTACTCAAAGCAAATCTCGTGAAAGAATCCGACCTTGTTGTTTTAACCCCTTTCTTGCAATGGCCAGGGTCGTGTTGATAACGCACATTGCGACATTCAGCAGCATGTCGATGACAGCTTGCCCTTTCCGCTGAGTCAGAGAAGAGGCTGGCGCCACGAGCTCTTATTACCAGTCTGATCAGATGCCACGGTTCCTGTCAGTCAGTCAGTCAGTCAGTCAGTCAGTCTGTCTGTCTGTCTGTCTGTCTGTCTGTCTGTCTGTCTCCTGGTCTGCCAGCGAGGAGAGTGGCTGGTTGAAGTAGCACATAGAACAGGGGTGCTCCAGGAAAGAAATATGATGTAGAAGCGCGGTGCCGTTGGCTGTCTATTGAGGGTGGGCCCTTTTCCAGCCTCGGGCTGTGAGCCATCACTTGAGCTGGCATGTCAAGGCAGATGCTGTTTAGTGGCTGATCGGATGAGTGCCCAGTTGGAATAGCTCTGGACATGAGATGAGACACTTTGTGAGGGACAAAATATGGTGTGGTAGTGAAGTTCACGATGAAGGGCGAGATTCCGTAATTCTCGGCCAACAAGTGGGTTTGGCGTTCTGTTTTCCATTGTCAGAATCCTACTGCAACAATTGCACATGATGAAGAGCATCCCTGGAGTGTTAATCAGTATACAAGTCCTGGTTGAGCAGGAGCTACTCTCACGCATCCGTCATATGTCACTTCCCTGTCTTGACCGTAGAACTATCATGAATCATTAGAAAGTTATTCATTATCTAGATGCCTCTCGGAATTCCCAGCAACGACCCTATGGGAAGTGTAAATCCAGCGCGTCAAAGTCCCTGATGACCAGACCGGTTCCCTCCGCATCGCTGCTGCCCTCACTGCGTAGCGGTGCTCTGTTGCGCCGGTCCTGGGTCCCCACATTCTGCGTGTCGCCGCTTCGTTGCCTCGCGTCTTGGGCTGCGAGTGCTGAGCGAGGGGAAAGACCGCCCTCCCTCCGCTCATCCCAGTCTTGATTTATGGCGGGCGACCTAGAATTTCCCCGGAAGCTTTGATCCCGAATGGGCCATGAAGTCTCCTCCTGCTCTGCGAGTCTCCATATTGACGCTTCGTTGGGTGGGGCCTTCCGCGCTCTAGAGTTTTCTCTTGGCCGTTGGCCCTGTCGGGAATGACTTCGGGATGATGGAGCCGCAGACTGAAGGCTGTACATCGAGCTGACCGCTGGAACTCCAGTATGCAGGCCGAGGTAGGCTCCACCACTGTCTGAGGATCGCACACTCCGAGTACCTGGAGTTTGAAAGCCGGCTTGACTTGACCGGCTGCCAACAGAAGGAGGCGGATGGGGGAATGCCTTGGTCGGCAAGCCTTGGGGAAAATCATCCGAGTCATACTCATCTCCACTGTCTTTCCATCCTAAGGGGACCGTCCAACAATATGACCTTTCGTGGGTGGCCTCAGCTGTTGACATTGTGGCACCCTTCCACGGAGGGATCTTGGTGCCCTTCAGGCGCGGGGACAAAAGGTATGACACACCCTCTTTATATCTCACGTTTGGAGAATCCACAGAGACACTGGCCAGGGTTTGCAGGATGGCGTATAGAAGCACCCAACGGCCACGACGAGCCGTCGACGGATCTACTATGCCAACGAGGTCGGACTTTTCGAAGCGGACAAAGGAGTCCACGAGGTCAGACTGGATGTAGTCCGAACCCAACATGTCGATGTTTGTAGCCTCTGTGTATGCGAGTTGCACGCGGCGCTCGAGGCCCCGATCTTCAGCACTTTTAGCCTGTGCCTTATCCCATTTGAACCGAGACTGCGCGCCTGATCCCTGCACTGGCGAAATCGAGTCGGGGATGAGAGGGAATGGATGCGGAATGTGGGGATACCGCATGCGATTGTCGTACTCAATTAGCAGATCCGTCATCGCCAGTTCAGGCGTGTCGGGCTCAAAGACCTTGGTGTTGTCTTTTGAGACCATCATCCATTTGCGCGTGCTGCGGGTCTCCGACTCATCCCACAGGATCTGCCGATCAACCAAGTAGTCGTACAGAGCCCCGAAGTCCTTTTGCAGCTTTTGCACGAGATTGCGGTCGAGCCACACATCCTCACCCTCACGAGCGCGACTTGGCTTGCTCGGCGGTGGCCACGTGCCGTAAGCCTGAGTGTAATGCTCTAGAAAGAAGAGTCGGAGACGATCAGCGGATGCTTGAGCTGAATTATCGGAAGAGGGCGTGGAAGATGGCCAGTTGATGTCGAACGCAAAGTCAGCCAGCCGATCCTCTGCAGTCTGGACGCGTAGCTGCATCTCCAGGTACGCCCTGTCCAGTAGGGCACGCGATAGGGGGGACACAGCCTTGAAGTCGGCACAGCGATCGGCGAAGGGATACATCCCCACGCCGTGAACGAATGCCTCACGCCAGCCTTCCTCCCAGCGAACGTTGGCATTCTCGGACCACGCGAGTAAAGAAATGGAGATTTCGGGGTCATTACGAGCGTCATCCAGCTCGCGCGCAGAGATGTAGTTTAGCATCGTGCCGACATTATCTGCGTCCGACGGCATGTAGGCATCTAAGCGTGCGAGCAGATCTGTCAAGGCTTGGCATAATGACGTGCCAACTAGAGACGCGTGGTAAAGCAATGCGAAGACGTTGCGTGTCGTGAGCGCGTGCCTGTGTGCATCCGTCTTTGAAAGTCCTTGTGGCGTCGGGAAGAACATGTGATAGGAAATCTGAGCATCCGCGTCCACCGAGCTTAAGTCTTCGGACGCAGGCGGTGTGATCCGTCGGGACCGTCCCGGCTGTTGACTATGCAGCATCGGCGGCGCACCGACTGGCGATGGCGGGAAGTACATGGTAGCGTCGTCGTCCTCTTGCAATCCTTCACGGAGGAGAGTGATCAGCACGCGTGATTCCGTCGCCTCGATGATGTGGGACGAAAGCCTGAAAGACGCGTTCGGCCGTGGCATCTGGCCTTTCGATCCAAAGTAGACGAGAACGTCCCCGTTAGGATCCCACAGCTCTGGGTCTTTCCTAAGCTTGTTCCACTTCTGAACCGGTCTTCCGCCACCAAGCCAGCGTTTCACGGGTGGCGCGTTGGCTACCGGAGGCAGAGGAGGCAGTTTCGCGGACGGTGGGGGTGATACCATTTGCTGGAGCGAGGGATTCCACTGCAGATCCACGCCCGGAGTTTC
Source organism: Microdochium trichocladiopsis (assembly GCF_020744255.1). Classification (NCBI taxonomy): domain Eukaryota; kingdom Fungi; phylum Ascomycota; class Sordariomycetes; order Xylariales; family Microdochiaceae; genus Microdochium; species Microdochium trichocladiopsis. The sequence continues at coordinate 1,672,480 of NW_025763554.1, forward strand.
GGGAAGCGGTGGTGTCTCGTTGGCTTCATAAGGGCTGGTTTCCCCAAAGGTACGATGTGTTGCTGCGGATGGCGCGCGGATTTCAAGCTCCTCGGCTGCTTTCTTCTTTCTGCCACCAAAAGAGAATGCCTTTGTGAGGTTCTTGCGGACTTCCTCACTCTTCTTGTCCACCGTGCTCCGGAACCCAGACTTTTCGATACCAGACACATCTTCTGTCCTCTGCACGGGCTTTCTCGGCCGGGAAAATGCGTATTCGTCCACGTGGTCGTAGTGCCTTCCGTCTCTGCCGTTGTCGCCAGCGTCGTATTCATGGCTGCTGTGGCTGAGGCTGCTCAGATTGGCTGCGTCCAGTCGGAGCGAGGGCTCAGATGCGCGAGCAGCGTCGGAGAATTTGAGCAGCCTCCCATTTGTGGGCGGATATGCCGGAGCTTGAGGTCTGTTCTCTCTGGTGTAGCTATCATCGTCCTGAGTCGAACTTGGCCGACTGCGTACTGACCCGGCCCGGCCCCGCGATGCTCCCGTAGATTTCTTGGGCTCGGTGATCTTCTTGCGCACAATGGCGCTGCGACCCGACATGATGGCGTCTTGACCGTCTTGTGTGGTTGCCGTCTCAGCAAATAGGTAGGCTGGTGGCACTCGGGTACAAAGCCGATTGCGAAGCTGGAGGCGACCGTGATCAGGGCTTGCTGACGAGGCTCGACAATGATGGAAGCTCTGGTATAGTGTGCGCTTTGGGGGGGTACACGAAGACTATGAAGTCAATGATTACGCCAGAGGCAGCTTGTTCGAGCACACCAGAGAGGCCGTGGCTGGCTTATCCGCATTGGGGAGATGAGCAAATCAGATATGGTCTGGGAGGGTCAAGGCGGTCTCTTGGTGATATCTGTCCCTCGCGTCGTTGCTGCCGTAGGTCGTGGGAAAAAAATTACAATCGGGTATTAAGAGGGGACGAGGTCCTGGTCAAGTTGGGAAGGTCGGCCGAGACGGGACACGGACTGCAATGGCGCAGCAGCGACGGTGAGACAGACAGGCGAGGTCGTGCCCCGCATCACCCGCCAAGATCTCACGGCATTCGAAGCTGGCGAGGTTTACGGTTGGAGACGGTTCTGCAGGGCGCACGGGTACGAAGCGTGATGTCGACACCAGGATGGGAGAACCAACCTTATGCAGGAGTAGCGCCTTGTGCCGGGGTCCGGAGCGAGCCGGGGCAGGTGGCATGGCAGAGACAGGCAGGCAGGCATGCGGGCAGGCAGGCAGATTCCATCCATGGCGGCTCGGGTACAACAGCAACAGACTGAGTTTCGATGGTCGAAGGCACAGCCAACCGCAGTGGTTGTGGAGGGTGGTTGTGCAGCACAGGTGGAGGAGGTGCGCGCTCAGGGCGCGGTCGTCATGGGTCGACCCTGGGCGGGCAGTCTGGGCTGGGCTGGAAAGGGCTTATCAGTCAGCCAGCCAGCCAATCAGGGCGGCCTGTGGAGGTCGCAGCGCCGGGGAAGGCACGACCGTTGACAACGGCGGCAGAGGCGGGACGCTTTGACTGCCTCAGGACAGTAGCATCGGATGCCACCGAACGGTCTCGACGAGGAACTTGCCGGCCTTCCAAGGTTCTTTCCTCACAGCGACCTTCCAACAACAACAACGACAACAACAGCAATCCTCGAGCCCCGTTCACCAGCTGGCTGCCCGGAGCAGTGGGGTCGGCCGCCCTGGCAGAGGATCCTTGTCCGAGGCCCAGGTTCCTGAATGCCGAGATGCCTCTGATTGGAAGATAAGGCGACTCTCCGGCATCAGCCAGAAACGTAAGTCGAATGCTTCTTCTGCAGTCAGAAAGGCCGATGGCCCGACCTTGCCAGATTGCTTTTGCGGCCTGGCCTTGGCTCTGCCGCCGTGAGTGCAGGGTGCCTCATCTCGTTTGATCAGTCATTTCGGCCTGCTCAGTCCTCCGTCCATACTGCATGCATGCACACACCAGCAGCCACCCGCGGGCGACAGACGCGCCCACAAGGAGGCCGTTGCGACTAATGTTCGGCTAACGTACAAGTTATTTGACACGCATATTGTCTCCCACATGAAATATTACGAAACTATAGCCCTCATGCAGAACATCGCTTCCAAGCAAGGTACCAGCAAACGCGAGCCGCAGCAACAATCCTTCTGCGGCCCCTGTGCCACGTGAAACCCCTTGTTGGACATCTGGGGGATGCTCACACCGGTCCTGCCACCCTGTCCGCCAGATTCTCCTCAGGGATTTGCCCCGAATGGAGCCAGGGGTCTCAGGTACGTGGGTTTTTCGATGCAGGGCGATGTTGACCCCATGCAGGGCTGATTCGATGCGAGTCGTGATAAGGGGTTCTCCAGCTTCGACGTCTTCTTCTCCCCACAACAATCTCGCCGATCATGTTCGCAAGGAGGGCTTTTTATAGCCCCAGCTTGCGCGACCTGATGAATGATTATTATTTCGCACGCTCGTCAGCTACATGCCCCCTGGATGGAGAACCCTCCAGCGCAATGCACATGCGGAGGGTTGTTGTTCCATCTGTAGTGTCGCATTATAGGCGTCTCCCCACGGACGTTTCCGTTCATCCAGGTTTATCCAGTTTCCTGCCCTCTCGACACAGACTCATCACAGCTCAATATCACACCCTTGCTCGGCTATTAACCACTAGTCCCTGACAAAGCCACTCCTTACAGCTCCGCCCTGCTCCGGATGCCGGAACTCGCCTCTTGCCTAAGTGGACCCGACTTAGCTTCGGATCACGGCGCCGGTTCCGTGGATTGCCATGCTCAACCTTGGAACCCATGTCACACTACCACAAGCTGGAGCAGGCTGAATGGTGGAGCCACCACACCAGCATGAACCACAATTTGGACGATTTCCTCCCATCGCCTGCTATCCTCATAGGGGACTTACCGGAGAACATCAAACCCAACCAAATCAGGCGCATAGGATTGATTGGCGTTGCCAGGATACCCAAACTCCACCGTGTTACCAGCACCTTCGACGAACCCGTCGACCTCAACCATCAGCTTGCCCGTGTCGAACCAGTTGTTGCCTGACAAGGGAAATGCCCAGGACTTCGCATCGCCGCCATTGACGCGAATTGTGAGGTCGCGCACGTTGGTGCCCCACGTCCATGACTCAGAAAAGTGATACTCGTAGTTGATGTAGTCGACCGACAGTAGGACCTTGCCGGTGCGGGGGCTCGTGACTGAGCTCCAGGTCGCCGTTGAGCTGATGTCAATGTACCCAATCTTCTCGCTGCCAGGGAGGCACTGGTCATTACCGCATTTGGTGCTTACAGCCGTGCCCGTCAGCACTGCCTGCGCCGCACTGTAGTGCCCGACTGATGTCGGCACCGGGGTCTCGATAATATTCGACAGCACAAACAGTTGCATGCCGTGCACGGGCAAGGTCGCGGCAAGCAAGCCCGACGAGGAGCCAGACGCGTCGCTCCACACCTCGTGCCAGTCTGCACTCGCGACGCCCACGAGCGTCAGATCAATCGAAACGGTCTGAGCTTCGGCACCCCAGTTCGGCACGGCCACGACCTTCTGACCTCCCGACAAGGGACCCGCCCAGATGTCCCAGCTCAACGGGCTCGCGTGGCGGATGACCAGGTCGGCAGCCACACCTAAGGGGTCCTGATTGATGGCGATGGCCTGCTTGTCGGACATGATTGCCAGCGAGTCGGCGGGGATGTCGTCCTTGTCCATGATGCCGCCAATGATGAGCGGGGACTTGAGCGCCGCCCACATGCCAAAGTGCAGGCGCTCCTCGTCAGGATTGAGAGCGTTGAGACCAACACTGCGTGCGTAAGGATCACGTCAGCACCACTAATTTTGAGAGCCACCCTTGCCCGGCTTGCGAGAGACAGCTGGTGTAATTATCCGGCAATTGAATGGCAATTAGACGGCAACTGATATCGGCACAAAGAAGCACGTACATGAGCATGTCCAGATCGGCAAAGGCGCCCGGCTGGCTGGAAGGGCTGTGCGCCACGGCCTGGTTAACGATGCGCGGGATGCTCTTCCACGCATTGTAGATGTCGTTGCTCATGCGCCAGCTGTTGGCAATAGGAACAGACCTAGTTCTCGACAGAAAGCATGTCAGTCAACCATCCTTGGACTTGGTGTGTCTATTACACCCAAAGCTTCCATGAAAACACGTCCACGCGCGAACTTCCCGGGGACAACGAAAAAGGATGCTGGCGACCACATCAGCGAGACAAGAACCGAGCTTACCACTCTGGAACATTCTGCCCTATCCCCCACTGGCACAGGAAGTACTGTATATCCCGATCTGTCTTGGCCAGCTCGTCGGCCATGACCTGAAACCGACGTGGAGACTGAGACTCAGCGGATGACGAGTCGACCATGACCGTCCGCGAGGTCGAGTAGCAGTTGTCGTATCTGTGCGCGACGTTAGCGACGTAATCAATCCCCGCCAGCTTCAAGTGCCGAAATCGGTTCACCGGAAGTTGTGATGCTGTTGCTGAACGACTTCCTCATTTGGGTCGTATGCAGATGGGAAGAGAGCCCAGATGGGCAGAGTTTCACTTACTTGAGCGTGTCGCCGCCCCAATCGGCGAAAGACTGAGCATCGACGGCTTCGTATCCTGCGATTCATGAAATATTCAGCGTGAGTTTTTCATGCAGACTCAAACAGAGCTTCAGTGAAGGCCGACGTCTTTGTCCGTACACGCGTAGCCACCGAACCTGGCCCTCATCAGACCTCCACGATGCCCGAGCCAAATGACTGCGATATCGCACAAAGGTCCAGCCACATGACCAGGAGAGCACGTGAAGCTTACCAAGAGAAGCAGGAATAGCCTCCGACCCGCACTGCAAGTACCCAGCTCCCGAGTACAAGCCAAACTTCATACCCAGGCCATGCACAAACTCGCCCAGCGCCTCGGGTCCGCTGGGAAACAGCGTCTCGTTCCACACCAGCTTTCCCGTCTGCGGATCCCGGGCGTCCGCGGGCCAGCCGCAGTCCACGGTGACGATGTCGTAACCCAGGTCGTAGAAGCCCAGGTCCTTGAGGCCCTGGGCGTTGAGCTTGATGATGGCTTCCGTGGGGGTGCAGGAGTAGGCATTGTACGAGTTCCAGCCCATCGGTGGCGTGGGGGCTTTGTGGAGGCGTGCGGTGACGAGGACGCGCGAGGCTGAGGAGAGAAGGAGCGCTGTGGCTATGCTTAGGGCCTTGAAAGGACTGAGGGTATTGCTGTTGGTGGTGTAGAGCGCCATGGTGGTTGCTGACGTTACACGTTCTCCTGATCTCTCCACTGGTGGTCGACTAGATTTTCTCCAAAATCGCCTGAGCTAAGAAGACCTGCAACGAAGGCTGTAAGTTGTCCACCAAATTGGTCCTTCTCAAACGACGAGCTGGGAGCAGCAAAACGGCACAAGAAAATAGATCAAAGCAATATCCACTCAACTATCAGAAAATACGGATGCCAACCGTCGAGAGCTCTTATATGCCAAAGAGGCACAGAAATCTCAATGACTGGAGCAGGTCCTGGTGTCTAGCCACCCACAAACGTCACAAGTCAGTCGAATCGCACGTGCTGATCCACAAGCTTAAACTCCCCCATCCAACCACCCCCTTGACGGAAGAGGAAGTACAGAGAAACGCTCGAATGACGATGGAAACAAGAAATCCGGGATCGACATTCTCGGCCCATTGGGGCCAGCGAGCGAGGAATGTAACAGCGCGGGTAACGCGCGCGCGCACACACAGGGTGCGGGCGGATGTAACCCACCAAACAGACTAGGCTTCGGCAGTTCTGTGCTCAAGCTCTCCCTCCAATTGGGCTTGAGGTCGTCTTCCCTTTTCCCCTGGAAAAGGATGGTTATTTGTCGACGACACACACGCAAGTCCTTGTCAGCCCTTCCTGTGCTTTACTCACCGCTGGCAGATCCGAAATCTAGCTTCTTGGATGCAACGAAAATAGTGCTAATAAAAGGGGTGGAAGAGCCCAGAGCAGAGTTTCGCAACGGTCGCGGTTTTTTTTCGGACAGCATAGAAGGAGTAAAATAACGACCATGGAAAAAGATCGGGCGATCCGCTCGAGAATTGCATCTTTGTTGTCCGACAACGAGCCCTCCCCGGGTTCAAGTCAGGCCCACCTCCGCCTCCGCCCTCCCCTCCGACTCCGGCAATACCCCATCCTCCTCCCTTCCCCGCAGAACGCACTCTTGCCCGACTCTTTGTATCCCCTCGCCGCGATTGGCCCGCATAATGCGACCAAACACCGCCAATGGACGGACTCACATAAATATACCCGGGAAAACCCCACTCCTTTATGCCTAAATTCCAAGTGCACTGCAGTGTGACACCGCGAGCGGCACAGCAAATCGGCTAGCACCCATGGTGACGGGGAAGCCTGCTGGTTCGAAGTGAAAAACGTGCTTGGGGTTTTTACCCCGGAGTAACGTACGTAGATCGGCGACCGGGGGGTTTCTCAACGACGCTGTCTCAAAGTGATCTTCATGTGGCCCGTGTCGTATCCCCCGCGCGCCAAGCCGAGGAGGGTCAGTGGCACGAGGAAAAAGCGAAGCACCAGGGCTGGTACTAGATACTTACGTACGTATCAAGCCACAGGTGTCGACCTCGTGATGCTGTGATAAGTTGCTATCGTCATGGGTCGAATTGAAAAACGAGCTAGTCACAATCGACGTACCGACCATCGACATCGTCCAGTCGCTGAAGATAGTCCGGCCGTTTCACCATTCTGTCCAAGCCTACAGGGGTCATTACTTGATCTACAATATCTTCCCAAAGTGGGCTTTCCGTTCGGGTGAAGAGTATGCCGAGTTTGTTGCAACTCTGCATTCGTTGATTAGAGGTTAAGCATGACTGCCTGAGAAAATAAAAACGCCTCCTTAAATTACATTGTTCAATACCGTCTGATTGTAAACTCCCGAAACTCCTTTTGGAATGAATGAATGCCTGTAATCGCCTCGACCTGCCGGCGAATAATATGTGCTGATAAGCGCTAAAATGTGTGCTGTGAATGATTTCGCTGATGCTTTGAAAGATGTTTCGCTTCTCTACAGTGACCACAGTGCGCTCCGGCGCTTGCCCAGGGGGTACACAACAAGGTTGGCCAACGAAAGGCCAACGGACAGGCCAATTGAGATCTGAATCATGTTCGCAGCAAGACTGAAGACCTGGAAATGGAATGTTAGATGAAGCTGGCGCACGTATGGGAGGAGCAATCATCACTTACAATGGTATTCAGCTGTGAGTCGTTTGACTGGGAACGGTATTGTCAGTATCAGCCTGGAAATGCAGACAATGGCGCCAATGTACTTACATTGTTCGGATCGCTGTCGTTCAATGCAGTCGCAGTCTGCAGCCCGGCCGTGATCGCGCCACTGGTCGCCAGTCCGCCGGGGACTTGCACGAATACCGCTGGTAACAGTACTGTGGCTGCAACGCCATGCGCGAAACGGCTGTAAGCGTTCGCCAAGAGTCCCACAGTAAACGCACCCAGCGCATACGCGATCGGCAGACTCTCCGCAAATTTCTTGCTTGTATAGAAGTTCACCACATAACCGACTGTTCCCACAAGCACCATTAGAGGCATCTGTTTGAGCTTGGCGTTGTTAATGAAGGTGGCAAACAGGATGAAAAGCGGCACAAAGAGAAAGCCCCAGTATTGGTTCGCTGGATTGCGGCACGTAGAATCCAAATTCGCGTGCGGGTCCACGTAGCCGTAGAGGGTGGCGCCAACCGTTATGCCATAGCCTAGAAACAACGAATAGATGATGGCGTAGACTATGCGGATTGAGCCGGGCACGATCGCCTTCGATTGCAGCTCGAGAGCCGAGTTAAGGACAAGCACACCGGGCAGAATCAAGGCAATCGAACTCTGCGTCATTGCCGAGAAGCAGAATAGCCCACCATCTGCAATGCTCCCGAGTCCTCGTGCTGCAAAAGCGAAGACTGTGGTTGCAAGCACCTCAAAGACGACGGCAAAAGTCCTTGACTTGGGCACGACCCACACTTGACCGAAGCCAAGGAGAGTTCCGAGTACAAAAATGACCGGTATGTCGATGAATCTCGAACTGAAGGACACAGAGATGCAAGCACTGGCCAGCCCATACATGATGATGCGGAGCCAGGCAGGCCATTCCACGGGTGCCGAGACCAGATGCTCGAGCCGCTCGAGAGCCTCGTCCAGCGCAATGACATCGTGGAGAACTTCCTTGTAGATCTCGTGGGTGGCCTTGAGTTTGGCCAGGTTGACGCCCTGTACCTCTCGCACAATCTTCATCCTGGTCGTGTGGGTGAGGTTGTCGTCGAACGAAATGATCATGCAGTCCGGCACGTACAGGTACTGACTGTCAACCTCGAGCCACCTCGCTGTCGTCCTCAAATGCTCTTCGAGTCGGTGCCCAGGTGCTCCAAAAAGTAACAGGGCCCGACACATCTTCGTGATATAGCGCTGCCGCTGAAGAATATCGGCGATCTGCATCTGGATCTTGTGTTCGTCTCCCTCACGAATCTCAGCGCTCGACATGATACGTCCGCTTGTTGTCCTCTTGTGTCCTGGTCGCCTGCGCAGCGCCTTCGGCTCAGGTAACGAGTTTTTCGTCTCGTGCGGGTTGGCCAACTTCCTCGAAGCCCCTACAAGCATTGACAGTGTCTCCTGGGATCCCTTGTCCGGGTCGTTGTACCATTTCCGCCGTGTCGGCGTCGTGGCGCCTGACGAGTCTGCGGTACCAATCTTTGTCGAAGAACTATCATTGATGTTGGAGCTGTCGCTAGGGTTGCGGTACGACTTGAGGAGCTGGTAAAAGACACCACCCCGAGGGTTCCGGGGGCTGTCTCTCTCGGAGCTACTCACAGAGTCGGTCTGTGAAAGAGGACGCGATCGGGTGTTCTCGTACTCTGCCGCTGTTCGTCGCTGATGAGCTCCCCACAACCGCGCAGCCATTTTCGACTCCGACTTGTGCCGTGACTCGTCATCCTGTCTGGTCCTGGCCTTCTCCTGATCGCTGTCCTCCGGGGTGTTCTCCCAGTGATCCTTCTCGTCCAGCTCGTGGTCGTCAGAAGAATGCCGTGCCGCGGTGGCGGCTTCTTGTGCCCTGCGGGCGGCATCTTCGGCGGACTTTGCCTTTGCGGGGGACATTGGCATGTCCGGGCCCGGATCGAGAACTGAGTTGTATGAGCTTGGGTTCCTCGACAGGGCGGGCCGAGGCGTCCTTGGTGGCAACAGCTCGGCAGCGCGGTCCTTTGCCTTGGCCTTGGGGACAGACATTACTGGACTTTGAGCTGCGGAGCTGTTGAAGCGCACACGAGGCTTTGACGGCCGGTCGCTACTGCTCGAACCCGGCCGCTCCGCTGGCTGTGGAGGCGCGAGGCCATGAGGCTGAGCTGTCGGGCAGTCGCTGGTGGCAGGGCCGGCCTGGCCAGCTTCGTTCGATATGTCCTCAAGTGGAAGTTCATGTTGAGGGCTCTCTGGCGCCGACATGTCAAGCTGGTTTTATGGTGGCAGTTGACGGTCATGCAAGGTGGATCAGGGTCTGTAAGTCGACGTCCCCGTTGGGGGAGGATCCTGTGGGTGACAGCAAAACAGGATCTCTGTCTGGTGAGGCTGTGGGATGCGTCTACAGGAGAGAAAAGACTGGAGCAAGTAGTGTGTTTGTAGTCGACCTGATATGTATGGGTGGATAATTAGATGTGCGATGGCGACCAATAAGTGGTGGGCTGGCGTGACAAGAGGCCCAAGGGGTATCTGGAGATTGAGATCAGAGCTGTGCAATCTCTAAGCAGTGCTCGCGAGATCGCCGTCTCGTTTGGTCTGGTCTGGTGTTGTCAATGTGCGGTTGCTTGGGAAAGGAGCTTGAGCGAGGAGTCTGTCGGCAGGTTGCACCTTCCTCGAGCCCGCCTGATGAGGTCAGGCCGGGGCACGCAGGGTCTTTGAGGGCCGTCGGTAGTTTCGACATCGTGACTCCATTCCAGCTATTTTGAGGCGCCAAGTGGAGCCCACGATCCGGGTGCTGCGAGCTGGCACGGAGAAGGTTCCAGGGGCAGCATTGCGTGGAAGAGCGAGCCATGCCGTCCACTTGTGGTCACGATATTTACGTAAAAGCGGTGCCAGCCCGCCGGACACGAAGAGAGCATGCCACGGCACAGGCGCCCAGGGGCTCTGTGCCAGGTGCAGGTGACGAATCGATACGCGGCTCCGTGCCTGGGCAGTCTCGGCTCACACAGCACGACACGCAGGGAGCCGAGCCCGGTGGCCGCGTTGGCGATGGGCATGAGAATTTTCCTGACTGAGGCGACTGCAGTGGGGATGCCCGCTGAACATGTTTTCCGCCCGCCAGCGCTGCCCAAGTGCTCTGCCCAGGTGGTCGCCGCAGCGGAGTCCCGGGCCACGGACCCACCCGGCGCGTGCCCGCCCGGCACAGTGCTCTCCCCTTCCTCCCAGTGCTTCCATCTCACGCTCAGCCCACCCAACTGCCGGCTCGCCCAGGCGCTCTGCCCTCCCCGCCGCGACGGAGCCCGTGGAGAAGACACGGGCGCGAATGGCATGTCTGGAATAGGGGCCTGCGGTCTAGACATGCGACGATCAAACTTGTGTTCGAGTCTCGACGGCTCCGCCACGTCAGTCTCCGTTTGGCCATCATCATGTGCGCACCATGCCGTGGCACGATGGCGATGGCCCAGAGAGGGACACCGTCCGTATGACTGAGATACCGCTGTGATTTCTGCGTGGCATGGCAGAGGTCAAAAACCGACTGTGGCTGACGTCATTGGCGTAACGTTCCGCGAGGCACTTAAGCCGCTGCCAAAGTCAGGGGTCTGCCGCTTCCCGTGCCTGATTTAGGGCCAGTGCTGGGCGAGGTGGCGCCCAAGATGAAAAAAAAAAAGTCCCATCTTGTCAGGCAGGGCCCTGGCTGACGACTGATTACATACTACTACTTTTTTTTGGGCACCGTCTGGCCAGGTAGTGTCCAACTGCGGCTGAGTAAGGTGGGCTTTGAGCAAACCATCGTTCACGACAACCCCAGACTCCATACAGCTGGCTTCATTCGACCTTGCCCACGCGAAACATTCTTCTACTAGCCCTCTCCACGGTTTCATGAGAGTACCACTACTATACACTACTTTGTCACGCCAAACATGCATATTTCCAGCCTTGTGCATACTCTGTGAAGCCATGGCTTCGCCTCGGTTGTTTCCCCGATGGTACGACTCAGTCTCGGGCTGGGCTTCGGCGTATCATGAACGAGGTCTGGCCATCCTTGACCCAACGTAGCCTTGGTGTAGTAAAAGCTCCCGCGGAGCACAAGCATCTTGGCTGTCTGAAGGGCGCAATGCCCTATGCCGTGTAAGGCGGTGCTTCAGGCACAAAGCAGTTGTGATCACGACGAACAAGTGCCCCACCTGTGCTGGCCCCTGGGAGCTCGAGTCCACCTAAGGTACGCTAACTTCATGTACGTAAGCATAGCGTACGCTTACTTGAGCGCTGCTCAAGAAGTGGGCTTCCTTACGTACGCTAAAATACTGTGACGAATCACCGCATTGTCATTCTCGACCTTGACAGTGACACAGGCAATCAGATGGCGAGACCTGACCGCAAACAAGCCCGGGCATCATACCACCTCGACTTGTACTGCCATGTTCCAGGTTGCAGCAATCAGGTCTTGCGGCGACAGGCACCGCATTCCAAGCTGCCTCCACTTCCAGAATATCAAAGGCTGCCAATGCACCCAGCAGCCACCAAAGCATGCAGCCAAGATCCGGAGTCCGCGGCACCACGCTCGGTGCTCAAAGCGTGGCAACTAGGCGCACTCGCTCTCGGCTGTGAACCCGTCGGCCGCCCCAGCCAAGCCAAGCCGCACCCAAATGTGTTAATATTTCCTGAAAAGCACTGGCTCAATGACTGCGCCGTCTTACGACTGTGACTCAAGCCAATCCTTTACGATGCAGCTGCTGCCGCTTGGCATACCTCTATTATTGCCGGCGCCTATACGAGAACCCTGTTGCAGTTGGCCCGTGTCGTTCGGGTATACGGCTTATTCCAGCACAATGATCCTAAAATCATCCGTTTGTCATGCAAGGATCGTCCGAAACTTTGCTATCGTATATATAGCACTGGCCCCTGGAGATGGATAGGCTATTGTTGTTCATCCGTTCTTAAGGAGTACACCGGCCCTCCCTCCCCACACCCATCACAAAGTCTCAACTGGAACTACACAAACAATGTCCGCAATGGCAACGATGACAATGGCACCTCCGCCGAGCACCAGTCTTCCGCACAAGCATGAGGACCTTGATGTGGTCACAAGCGGTGGGAAAGGTGCGCGCGCATCGAGTCTAGGTGATGCCCACAGCCGGAGCGCTCTGCTGACCCCATGCCAGAACGCGTCGAAAGGGCCGTCGAGGTCCTGACGCCAGAGTTTTACGACGATGCGGTCTTCAAGTACCTGCTGTGCCACCTCACCAATGAGAAGGAGCGGAACAAGCTCCTGCATGGGCTTATGCGGGTGCTGGTCAAGGTCGCGGTGCTCGAGCATGGCGCCGTGCTCGAGGTCAGCAACTGGGGCGCTGCCGCGGTTCTTTGTCCTCCAGGGACAAAGTTGGACAGCCCTGTGTCGCTCGTGCGGGCAAAGGCAGTTCCTTTCATGCTTAAGATCGGCGCGAAGAATATTCCCGTAAGTGGGCATTGAGAAGACTGCGAATACCACGCCATCCTTCACCGCCATCGGCAGCTAGTTGCTTACGGCATCTTTCACAGAGATTATTCACCCAACCTGAAGCGGCGGAAAAATTCAAGCAGACTGTCCTCACACGGGAGGAGAAGAAGCGAGTGTGGTACTGCTTCATCATTGCGACCGCGAGCGATCGGCGGAGGCAAGGCCTGGCAAGTAAGCTCCTGCAGGAGATGCAGCGTCTTGCCGTGGCCGACGGCAACCGATGCCTGTGGCTCGAGGCCTCGAGTGCGGCGGCCAGAAAGACGTACGAAAAACAAGGATTCGTAGCGGTAGGGGAGATGAAGTTTGGACAAGGGCTGGTCGACGGGAAGGGCGACTTGGACAAGCACGGCGAGGGTGTTGTCTCCTGGCCGATGGTGTGGAGACCACCGAAAGTGGCACTGTCGGCTTGAGATGGTGTAGTAGTGAGGACAACACTTACACATTTGGCAATCGAGACGCCATGTTTAGTCTTTCTGTACCGTACAAGTCTGGGTTATTTGCATTTCTTGTTGCAACAGGGTCGAGTCTGATCTGGTCCTTTCTCTCGGGCTGGATGGGTTCTTGTTCAAGTGATGCAAGGCTCCAGGGGAACGTCGCCATCAGGCTGGCACTCCACCATTCAGCACCCTGCATATCTTTTATTTATATATCCTTGATAAACCAGTCGTCTCCCCAACAACCACCCACCGACCAGATGTCCACATCTGGATCCACAGCTCGGTTAGCTCAGTTGGTTAGAGCGTCGTACTAATATCTCGCCTGGGGCGACATATAAAGTAATGCGAAGGTCATGAGTTCAACCCTCATACTGAGCATGTTCTTTTTGCTATTGCTGCCTCTTCGTCTGTTCGTGATGCTATCATGGTGTTGCGTGGTGACCTTTTTGGTGTTTTCGCGGTGATGCTGTGTGTGGTTGCATGGTGGGGGGCACGTCTGGTGATGTTGCCATTATGCTGTTTGGGCGTATCGGTGGTTGCAAGTGGCCGGGTTGTGCCTGCCATCGGCCAAAAGTCTCTGCAGGCGCGTCCAATATTTGTCGTTAGGCGATACTGGCGCTGGTTTTGTGTTGCTTTACTTTGTTCTGCTCGAGATTAGTATTTCAGCGTGATCTGGTCAGTCAATCTCACGTTTTAATGTCAGGGAAACCGTTTCGTGCGATCCTCGTACTTGGCATCAAATCCTGAAGCCTCCGCGTGACGCACCCTTCCTGAACAGGGAGGTGCACCGCACCAGATTTGAGAAGGAGGCAGATAACCACCACTACGAGCAATAATCAGGCTGTCGAATCAACACACGGCATGGCTGGGTCACGTACCCGATGCATGCTTCGCCTCTTTGGCGCGGACTGACAGGCTTGGCTTCCCCGCTCGAGATAGCTCACGCACAGCAAGCGTCGTTCACGCAACAATAGTCGCGACGGAGTCGTGAACCGAAGACACTAACATACATAACCCTTCCCCAACGCCATCATTTCAAGGCGCTTGGGACGATGGAGCTGTCTGTAGCAGAACCAATCGACGCAAACGGCGGGCCCTCTTCAGTTCAGACCCAGCCTGATGGTTCTCTTGCCAAGATAGTGATCGAGCCAACCCCGAGGAATCAAAGCTTGTACAACGAAGTGCGAACACAGCATGAATTCAAGCGTCGTCCAGTGCACGTGGCACCACCACTTTGTGCGTCGTCCCATTTATGATCGGTGTGCACAAAGCGTCGACCAGATTTCAAAGCTACGGGAATGGACGTTTCTTACTGACGAAAGAGAGAATCGCAGCGAAGTACGGTACCCTCCGCCTCGCGCCAGCTAGTAGCACTAATGACTCGGCCCCATTCGTTTCCCAGGAGGGAGGACACCAGCGCAAGGGCCGGAGAAGACGCTCTTTGCAATGGGAGAAGCGCTTAACTGCCGCTGTCTTGAGAAGGTTTGACATAGCCTGTCAATTACACAGGAAGAAGAAAATCATGGTAATTGTGACATCTCTCACTCCAGTCATGATGGTCCGCAGTTTGCTGACTCTTGGCGAAGTGTTCATGTTACGACTTATCCTTGCTCGAGGAGGCGTGGCTCCAGAAACAAGTCGCCGCCCCTTCCTCCATGACCAATGATCATACTCCACGCCAGGACCATTATGACGGGGGTGACTCACATCCTGCTGGCCTGGTTTCGCTGATGCCGTTCGGGCATGAGGACGAGCATGATCGTTCAACACATGTTGACCGCATCAATACTCAACCTGATTTTGGTTACGGAAGCGATCTAGCATGGCCCTATGGAGAGCCGCGCCATCAGAAGCACCAAAGCCATGATTCGCGAAATAATAACCTTTCGCCACTGGCAGAGGATATCATTTCTGGACCTTATAGCGAAATGGACACTGATTCACAGGACAGCAGTGAGCTCTACTCGGTCAATACTGATGTCCTCACCCAGTATTCCGATGCGGGGAGCTTGCTCGCACGTGAGGACTCCTACTCCGCAGCTTTCGCATGCAAATTACGGGACGACATAAAAAGCCATCTGCAGGATCCGAACGACTTGCTGAGGGCGTCCAGTAAAATCTCCAGTCTGCTTCAGAGCTTTTCCTTGGAGTTATCTCGGTGTGACAGTCGACAGCTCCTCCGTGACTTGACTTTCCAAATCCACAAGAACAGAAGGTACGCCAACTCCGGTCGAAAGTGAGGTGAGAGCTGAAACATAACATCGTACAGCATCATTGTTGAGCAGGTCTGTGATCTCAACAGTGGCACCAAGAATATGCCTTCAAACATTTTTGAAAACAATGATGATGAACACAATGAGAGCGACGACAGTAGTCCGCACCGGCTAAAAGCTCCAACCCGACGGAGCAGACAAGCCATTCTCGATTGGGTTCATCAACAAGACGACTCGGTAGGCGACCCCCTTGAGCTGCCAGAGACGGAAGATGCGATGGATCATTCGGAATTTGCTCGTTATGGCGATATTGTGGATGGAAGCCCCGCCTATCAATGGTTACTCTCAACCATCCGTCTCGTCTCTTCTTTATGGGCCCCAGAAACCGATATTTTCACAGAAATCCGCACTGCCGTTGCGGAAGTGTTAGTACCTGCCAGAATCAGCAGATACAGACAGGTACAAGCATTTTCAGCCGCTATTGACATTCATTGGGACCCCACGAAATTCTTCCATGGCCAGGAATACGACCAGCTTCCGTTCGAAGTATTCAAGAAAGTCATCGTATTCACGGGGGGCCAAGTGAACGCGCAAGCAACGACGTGCGAAGAATACCTGTGTTCAGTCTGGCCGTGCACGGCACCAATCATGCTAAGATGTCTCGAGGCACTCCTGAGAGACGACCATTGTTATATACAGCTCGGCCATGGTATGCCATTAACTGAGCTTTGAGATACTGCCTTCGGTCCATAACTGACCGCTGCAGATGTCCTGTTCTCTGGCTCAGATGTCCATATGTTCGGGGGCACTGATTGTGTGTCCGCCGTGATCCGTGGTTCCGCCATTCTTATCGGAGAACTTTGTGAGCAGTTGGCCTGGCTTGGGGCCACGTTCCGAGAATGCCATCCTCACGGCAACCTGTCTTTCTGCACTCCTTTCATAGATTCACTTCGCAAAATGGCAAATGGGTACCTCTTCTGCACGATACGCTTCCGCAGGCAGAGCATTACGCAGACTGATCAGTCCTTGAGAGGTACTTGTTGGCATATTCTCTGCGGCAGCCGATGTATCGTTCGAGGGTTTCCGATACCAGCCCGAGCACCAGATCAATGCGGACTCGAGATCTCCGTAGGACTCATGGCTGCTCTCAGTCAAGCGCGGTACCTCAATAATTTCCGCTCGACTCTCACGATCAAAGGCTTCTCAACCCTCATATATCCTTCGTATCTCCAAGGAAATGTTATTGGATGGCACTTGGAACACAACAAGGATGGTAGCCACATGTCATTCAGCCGTGGTGTCAAGGTCGATCGTATTGACATAAGCACCCATGAAGCTGGAACCTGTCGCCATATACTGGGTTGGTGCTCAGATTCGATTATTCTTGCAGGTCAGTATTCCGTTCTACGCTGCCATCATTCGTACCGTTACTCACAGTGACCACGGTAATAGGAACTTCCGTGGCCTCGTACAACATTGAGCACTCAGGACTACCCTTAGTGGTTGATGGATGTTCTCTAAAAGGCGCAGAGATGCGGAGGGGTATCCTTGTGGCCTCAGTCAGGGCTTTCATGCTTGGCAACCAAGACATCTCGAAACGCCTCACAAGGGACAGCTTCACCACCAACATGAAGTGGCTGGAGACGCAAAAGGTTGTTTTATGGGACGAGGGCGATAAGAGGGGCTGGATGGTCAATGGACCGAGCGCGTTACTCCATATTCTCCGTGCATACATTCGTCACATGGAAACCGGGGCCTATCAGTCAATCTTATTGCTGCGCAACGAGGATATTATCGAGTGCGGCGAAAACTACTCAGCTCGGATGGCGATCCAGACACTTTTGGAACCGCAAAATCGGCGTAAGAAGCTATTCGTCGATGACGAGGAGACATTGCAAGACAAGATCGAATATTTCTACAATGTTCTCGACCAGCTCATTGGCTATCAAGAGCACAGAGCTGGCACAGACTCGAAGTTGCGCCCACAACAACGGAGAGACTTGCTTGAAGGATGGGATCTCGAAAGCTTCGCAGCTTCCGCGGACCCAATCAAACCTCGCATCGCCACAATACCTGTGATTGGGCGGAGCTGGGTCGACTTTGTCAATGCAATGCGAGCGCCGATATTGTTTGGAAGAGGCTTTGGTGATATCATTCAGCAGTCTCCAGCCTGTGATGCTGCAACTACATGGAGCCGTGTTCCTATTGATAGCTACTATCTCACCGCGCTATACAGCGATCTCCCTAGGTGCGAGATGGTTTTAAACAGGACTTACCAATGGATGCTACAATTTGGCGAGAATGCCATTTGGCATGGGCCTGGGCTGGGGCCAATTGTGGAAGGTCACGGGGCCTCACGAAGACTGGACGCATCTGCCCTGGTGCAAGTCCTGCTGCCCAAAGGCGCCTCTGACGAACATCGTGTGACCGAGGTCCCGAAAATAGCGACGCACCGTCAGCTAGCTCTAATTTTCGGGCACAACCCATCTTTCAGCTGGTCCTGGGGAGAATCGGGGCCTCCAGTCAGGGGCGAGGTGTCCAGGCCGCCTAAATCAGCCGCCCAACGAGTCGTCTCTCCAGACAGCGGCTTCTGGTCAGGGTCTTCTGCCTCAACCAGTCAATCGGTGCCGCCACCGCCGCAGCAATGGATCCCTGAGATTGCCATACTGTGCGCGCTTCCTCTGGAGCTTAAAGCTGTGAGGGCTCTGTTCGAGAACAGCCATCACTACGACGGACCAACCATCGAAGGCGACAGTAATTCGTATGTTTCTGGACGTTTTGGAGGATACAACGTGGTAGCCAGTAGCATCGGGTATGGCAGGTCTCAAGCGTCCAGCGGCTTCGCGAACGTCATGCGAAGCTTTAGACATCTTCAATTTTGTCTCCTCGTTGGTATCGGTGGCGGTATTCCCTCCGCAACCAATGACGTCCGTCTCGGCGATGTCGTGGTCGGAACTCCCTCTGGCTACAAACCTGGGGTTGTGCAGTATGATGCAGGTAAGGCCTTTGAAGGCTACGTCGAGGCGTCCCAGCTCTATCCCGTACAACCGCCGCGAGAGCTTCTGTCAGCCATTAGTCGGCTCCGATCAGCGCCCTCTCCGCCAAAGGAGCCTCTAGAAGTTGACATACAACATATTGTGCGTGCCAACCCCTCGAGCTGCCATCCGGGACTAGCACGAGACATCCTCTATGAGGCAGAGCCGTCACAAACACCGGGCCGTACAAGTGCCTGCGCCGAGAAGTCATGCCACTGTCGCGCTCTGCCTCGCGCCGCACGACCGTCGACCACTCCCGTCGTGCACTACGGCGTGATCGCGTCGGGCGGCTACGTCGTCAAGAGCGCGGCCCTGCGCGACGACTTTGCCAGGAGGTTCGGCGCGCTGTGCGTCGAGATGGAGGCCGCAGCTCTCGTTGACGTGCAGAAGCCCTGCCTGGTGATCCGGGGCATCTGCGACTACGCCGACGCGCACAAGAATGACGCGTGGCAGGAGTATGCGGCGGCATCGGCGGCGGCCTACGCAAAGTACCTGTTGGAACAGTCGAGGATGGGGGCGGGGAGTAGTGCGCGGGTAGCCACGAGGACGACGAGGAGGGATTCGGCAGATGCGGTAGCGACGGCTCGTGCTGGGAAGAGGCCCTGTTTGGATTGGGAGTCATGATATGATTGGGCTTTTGGCAGTTTACTTACCTACCTAGATCTTTCGGAAAGTAGAGACTTAGTATACAACCCATCGAATCGTCTGCGCAAAATGCAAATTTCTTCGTTGTGTCCACTCACGAGCGCCTGGGCGGAATCTCCTGTACCCAGCATCTCCTCAGCCTCCGCGCCTTTGAGCCTTTGCGGCCGTCAGTGCCACCTCACGCGGGGGGTTGGAGTCTAAGAACTAAGACGGTGCAGGTTCTCTCTTTTGAAGGTCTTCAAATGTCGCTTTTGTATTAATTCCGTTTGTCGTAATGCATATATTTGTCCTACAAATCCTCTACTTGCTGGGAAAGGACTCCGTGCTTTTCCCATAAGCGATAAAGTACGACGCCTTTGAAAGAAAGGGCCAGACCTTCCACTTCTGCATGGGGCTTACTGTGGAAACTATCACCCTCCCAGGATTTCCCAAAACGCAAGCGCTGGCCTGGATACAAATCGTTACGGGAAGAGGTCCGGGAGAGAATGGGTGGGCGGGGCCACAACCAGACCACCAGAAACCATGGCACGAGCAAAAGAGATCATAGACAAGTGAAAAGTGCAAAGTCACCTAGTTTGTGTTTGAACCTGCGTGGAGGCCGGCCGACTGACCGGCCGACACCTGCCTTGTTCTTCATCATCATCCCGGGGCGCCAATGACCTTCGAGGACCATTGCGGACACTGGGTGCCCTGCAGGCCAGCAAAGTTCCTTTTCCAAGTTCATCCATGCAGCAGGCGTCGCATGCTCAAAAGTCAGACAGCTCGACATCCTGGAGCAAGCCAAACCCCCCTCTGGTCCCCCGAAGCCGGAGTGACAAGAACCCCCATGATCTGAGCTCATTCACAACGGCGACCCGGGCTCTCCCTTCGTTTGCCAGACTGGGAAAGTCCCAACTCCATCTGGGCATCCTGTGGTGATCGCCGGGGTTGCCGGCTGGGGGGTGGGACGGTGGTATCATACCGCGCTCAGCTCGTGAAAGTGGAAACAAGGGACTGGGCAATACAGGGTCGGTACGAGTTCCGTAGGTGTAGTAGCCGCTTGTGTACACGGTTTGTTGTCCGGCCCTTGGCTAGGGCATTGCCGGGATTGGTGGGTTACAGCAGCATGGGCCAGCGCGCCGACTAGGCTATTACTTGCCAGTTCGGATTCATCCTACCCGATTGGACATGGTCTAGATGGAGTGCATAGCAAGCGATCGTGTGGCTTGAACGGTGGCACTAGACCGACCCGATGGGCTCGCATTGGCAAGGTTGTATCAAGCCGTGGACCTGGTCGCAAAGAGAAGCGGGCAGGGCTCGTTGGACCATGCCTCGTCTGAGCCGTCTTTGGCACTTCCGTTGGGATAACCAGAACAGTCTCCTTTCCCCAGAGATGTAGCCATGCCGATGTCACAAAGAGTCCCGATGAGGTACGAGGCTCGTGCTATTGAGAAGCAGCGAGAATATGCTTCTTGAGAAGCCGTGGGGGAGCAAGAGGGAGGGGACAGAGAAGCAAAACTTGACAATAGAGACTAAAGTTACACTTACCAGGATGAACCCTGACTAACTTTCAGCGGCTTGCAGGCGTCACCTCATTGTAGTGGTGTGGTGTGCAGGGTTCGGATCAGATAACGAAATGGGTGGAGTCAGGGGTCCGAGAGAAGTGCCAGCGCCAAACTAGTCAACTACATCGCGTCGCCCAAGACGGAGCCGACTTGTTCGAGCTGAGAAGCAAGGGAGGAAAATGCGCAGGCTTCTCGTGGGTTCTCTCTCCAGCCTCGGCTGGCCTTGCTTCTCGCATAGCAGAGAGCCCTGGAATAATGCGAAGGGGCGACGTCCTCCAGGCGTATATAAGCAACAGTCTGTGCTCCTCGAGCCTTGTGGGAACTGCAGAACTTCAAGTTCCGCATCCATTCCTGAAACCCCAGAACGTGCACGCTCAGAACACCTAGTCACACTATCCACGATGGGTATCCCCGTTGTTCTCCCCGCGCTGATCCCCGACATCAAGAAGGTGTACGATGTGTACTTTGCGTCGTTCCAGAACGAGGGCATGGCGCGGCTGATGCTGGATGTCATGTTCCCCAACGGTACGGTGGACTTACCAGGCTTCCGCGAGGAGCACGCCAAGGGCACGCTGGCATGGTGGCACCAGGCGGATATGCAGTACACGTTCAAGTGTGTCGACAACGAGACGGGCGAGACGATTGGCATGGCCCTAGCCGATATCCTCATGCGTGAGCGGACTGAGGAGGAGCGCAAGTTTGGCGGCATCCCGTGGCTGGAGGGCAAGGACCGGGAGCGGGCAGAGGCTGTGGTTGGCCCGCTGGCGGCTATGCGGGAGAAGCTGTTTGGTGGACACAAGCACGTCTGTAAGTTGTTGACTCGAGAGCTGCCAGGGGAGGAGGGGGGCCATTCCGACCTCCATTAGGACAAGCTGACTAATTGTACAGACTGCCACGTAATGGGGGTGGTGCCCGAGTACCAGGGACGTCACGCAGGCCGGGCACTGCTCGAGTTTGCAATCTTCACGGCCAACCAGCTGTGCCTGCCGCTGTATTTTGAGTCGTCGCCGACTACGGTTGGGCTGTATAAGAAGCTGGGCTTTGAGGAGCTGCCGGAGCGGATTGTGCACAAGGCCGAAGTGCTGGGGATCGAGCAGGACATCGAGGTGCCGCTGATGGTGCGGATGCCTGCGAGCGCGGGCGAGCTGACCTTTGCGGACTGGATTGCGAGCGGGTATCCGAGCTTGGCGGCGCCGCGGCCAACAGCAGCGGCCGCGACCAAGGCAGAGGAGGCGGTACCGGTGGCCGAGAAGCGAGATATTTGCGCCGTGTCGGTGGACGCTGTGTAATCAGATCGGGAGACCAGGGTCAGGTGGCAGGTGGGCCCCAAAGGGACGTGAGAAGCTTGTACATGGAATGCGAACGAGATTTTCCAGCAATGCCGCGGGGCGTGACCAGGGTGTGGGTGTGGGTTTGTTGCCAAGTGCCGATGTCACCCATGCTTCGAGTTTAAACCCTCGACGCAACGCAAGAGCGTTTCTTGTGGCCGACTTGCTTGTGTCAAGACTGTCTGGTGTCGAGATGACTCAGGATTCTGCGGCGGATAACATAATTTCTGTGTCTCTGAGACTGCTGGGATAGCGGCGCAGTGAGAAGAATCTGCTCACAGGGAGACGCTGGTGGGTTGTTGTTGGCGTAGTTAGCTTTACGAGCTGAAGAAGGGATGTTGGCCAGCTGCCAGGGGGGGAGCCCCACGGCCGTGCATTATCTGATCAGAAACCGCCTGACTAATGCGGTGGGGTGTCCTACCTAGGCAGGGGTGGTGGGGCACTGCGACGCGCTAGGTTTGACGGGGACTGGCACCTTCCCCCGCCGGGCCTAGCTGCTGCCAAGCCGCTTTATCTGATCTAAATCATCTCCGTCCCGCCCCTTTGTTATGTCCGCCCCGGTCTTGCACTCGGCCGTACGAGCCCCGACTCGGGCTCGTGCCTGCTCATAAATGGTTTCTTCTGGCGTTCCGACATCGCCTGCCGGCCCCGTGGCTCTGGTTCATGTTCCAGCCCAGAGTTCGGGTCCATCCAGCACGTGCGAGGGTACAGGTCCAGGGTCCAAGCGCACACCACCACCAGCGTGGCTTAACCCCGACCGAAAGTCGGATCGCCGGGCTTCCCTCTTTCCACGGCCACGCGTGGTGAGCCACCCTCTTGTGCCTTTTACTCGAAGCAAGGGCCAGTCTCCGCGGTCCTTCCGCGGCCCAAGCAGCCAGGCAACCATCTTCCACAAAGCATTGACGGCCTCGACGACATTTGCGCGTCCTCGGCATCAGACAACACCTTGACGTCTAGACGCCCAGTTCACACGATACCACCGAGTCCGCTTCCTATCTACAGCCCGCCTTGTCTCGGCGACAGTCCAGCCTCACCCCAAACAAGCAACCAGCATGGCCTCTCGCGCGGTCGGCAAGACGCTCTTGGTCGCCAAGTTCACTGCCTTCGTCTTCGCCTTCATTGGCAAGATCACCGGCCAGGCACTGCTCGCACTCCTCTCCGCTCCTTTCTCCAAAAACGCAGCCCGTGCTCTGTCAGACATCCCAGAGTCGGAAATACGCAACATCGTCGTCGTCGGCGCCTCGTTTGCGGGGTATCAAGCGGCCAAGTTGATTGCAACTAGCCTGCCCTCGGGCAGCCCTTTCCGGGTCATCGTCATAGAGCCTCACTCGCACTTCCATTTCACGTGGGTGCTGCCCCGCTGTTGCGTGGTCAGTCACGAGGACAAAGCCTTCATTCCGTACGGCGGACTGCTCAAGGGCATTCCCAGCCAAAGACTGCGATGGGTACAGGACAGAGTCGCCAGCCTTAGCGGGGACACAGTCCTCCTAAAAGATGCTGGCATCGAGATCCCCTATGAGTTCCTGGTCATCGCGACGGGCTCGGGAGCTACGGACGGCCTACCTTCTCGCGTGGGCAGTAACGACAGGGCGACTGGTGTCGAGCTGCTCAAGAAGTTCCAAGCGAGGATCGCACAGTCTGAAAAGATTGTCGTGGTCGGCGGCGGTGCGGCAGGCGTGGAGCTAGCCACTGATGCCAAGGAGAAGTACCCAGCCAAGTCGGTCACGCTTGTCCACTCGCGAGATGCAGTAATGCACCGCTTCGGGCCAGAGCTGCAGCAAGAAGCGAAGAAAGGCCTGGAGGCTCTGGGCGTCGAGCTCCTACTTGGAGAGCGGGCGACCAAGTCTGAGTCGGATGAGCATTCACTCATCCTAAGCTCGGGTAGGAAGATCGAGTACGACCTCTTGGTAAGTCCAGCCACAACCCCGAAGCTGCAACCATCGAGTCTCCTACAATGATATCATTTTAACACCGCTTTGTTAGATCAACTGCGCCGGACAGAAGCCGTCCTCCGACATCCTTTTGAACCTCGCACCGGCCTCCATTGCCACCTCAGGTAAAGTGTCCGTAAAGCCGACGTTGCAGATCGACGACGACTCGCTCCCAAATGTGTACGTCTGCGGCGACGTGAGCGACACGGGCATCAAGAACCCCAATGCGCGATTCGCGTACACCCAGGCCGCAGTCGCTGCGAGCAACGTCGTCCTCGCGGCGAAGGGCAAGGCGCCGACAAACAAGTACAAGCCGTTCTGGGGCGATGGTGTTATCAAGTTGACGCTCGGAATTGTAAGTTTCTCTCACCACTCCTTCGCAAGGGCATGGCAAGAACAAATCGTCCCGGTACTCTTGTTCTGTTATTCCCTACACCAAAGGACCACGTCATGTATCCCTGCGCCTTCAAAGTAAACCCTTACCCCAAGCCCAATTTTCGTCCTGTTTTGAGTTGAATGCACTTGCGTATGACAGTGGCGGCAACTTACTCACACTTTCCCCTCACCAAAAAATAGACAAAGTCGGTCAGCTACCTCAGTGACGGCAACGCGGAACTGCTTTTCCGCGGCAAGGAGAAGCACGAGGAGCTCATGTCCGCCCAGGCTTGGGCGCAGATGGGCGTGAAACCCTACAATGACCCAAACCCGGACGGCCCGGCGGTCAAGTGCACACCCGAGCAGGTCGCTGCCCTCGCCGTTGGTTCTTCTTCCGGTGCAAGCGGTAGTAGCCCTGCCGGTGCTAGTGCCGCCAAGCAGGCGTCGTCTTCGGAGGAGTCGACGCGGGGAATCGTGGCGACGGAGAAGTAGATCGCAAAGTCGTGGATCTGCTCCGTCATCATCACAGCAGCTCACCCGGCTGCGGAGAGATAACTATGACGGGAAAGATAACCTCGCTTGCCTGGTAACACGGATGCGCGCAGGGACTGGGGCTGTAGGGATAGTCCGATGGCATACAACAGCGAGAAGACATTGGAATTTAACGGGACGTAATCATGGACACCCAGCGTGGACAGCCGGCATAAATCATCCCAGTCGAGTTAGAAAGGTTTGTACAAATAGCTAAATCGTAACATGACACGTACCTGAAGACCATGTG
This sequence comes from Microdochium trichocladiopsis, assembly GCF_020744255.1. Classification (NCBI taxonomy): domain Eukaryota; kingdom Fungi; phylum Ascomycota; class Sordariomycetes; order Xylariales; family Microdochiaceae; genus Microdochium; species Microdochium trichocladiopsis. Next base: position 1,697,483 of record NW_025763554.1, read on the forward strand.
ACTCTGATCGTGAAGGAGAGTCCAGCATCATGAACCGCCATGCCGTCCGACTGCCACAGCCGCCGCTGGCGTCCTCTGAAGTGACAAATACAGTCTCGAAAGCAAGTGTTCATTAATTGGAAATGCTCTCTATGTGGATGAGTTCTACAGGATGGTGCTTTTGGATTTCCAACCACTTGCACCGACCAGCACATGCACAAGCCGACTGCCGTAAGATGTCGCGTTCTCCCCTGTCTAATCCACATCATCATCGTTCTCCGCTGCCGGCGCCGCGGCATCGTCATGGCTCTTGCTCACGCCCAGCTTCTCAAAGTGTTTCCTCGCCTCCTCGTAGTCCTCCTCGTGCTTGCTGTTGTTGCCCTTTTCCTCCTCCTGACCAGAAGCGCCGGATGAGGAGGAGATCTTTCCCGACTCCCTGGCCATCTCCTTGTCCTCCTTGGTGGCCTTGAGCGCCGCGTCCTTGAGGCTGCCGTCCTCGTTGACGTCCTCCTTGAGGTACAGCGTGAACAGGACGACCAGGTACGTGTCGGCCGTGGAGCGGTTGCGCAACACATATCTGAGTGTGTGTGAGCGTTTCGGCTTGTGGGTTGGCTTGCCGTCACTGCTGCTATACGTGGGGGGCCGAACGGAGGTGGGAGAAAGACGAGTAAGAAAATCGTGTACCACTCTCGAACCAAAATAAATATGTTTTTGTGTTTTGCTTTTGTTCCATCCACCCCTTCCCACCCCTCTTTCCGCATGAGGAAAGATCCGATTAGGGATTTCAGGGGGAAAAGGGAGGGAGGAAGGACGAAGGGAAAGGGAAATAGGGGGTAAAGAAAAAGAAGAGATATGGAAACTCACCTCAAAGGCTGACCGTCCCAGTACTTCATGATGGGCAGGGTGAAGCCCGGCAGCCGCAGCGCAAAGTCGTTGAAGTCGAGGTACGGGTTGAAAAAGTCGAAGCAGTACGTCCTGCCGTGCTCGTACACCCACCTGCTCTTGGCGTCCTGCTTGAGCGCCCACTTCATGCGCTCCTTGGCCGTGTCGGGCGCGCCCACCGCGCGGCGGGCCTCGAGCCCGGCCTCGTCGCCGCCTTCCTCGACCACGAGCCCGCCCTTGGCAGGGTCGTGCTCGCCCTGGCCCACGTGCAGCGCGTTGAAGGAGGACAGGCCCGGCCCGTACAGGTACGGCTCGTCAGCGTACGCGTCGCCGTCGAGGCCCGGGTCGATCCACCACTTGACTATGTTCATGGCGTAGCTGAACCCGGGGGGTAGCTTGTCGCGGATGGGGTGGTCAAAGTCGTTGCCGAACTGCAGGTCGCCGCCAGAGATGCCGCCACCGTCGCCGCCGTCCGGGTTCTTGGGCGTGAAGCGGATGGCGATGCTGTACCGGTCATTGCTGGTCTTGTGCGGCTCCAGGGAGAAGTAGGGCGACGTCGAGGGCGAGTTGCGCGGCAGGCCCGCGTAGTCCTGGATGCGCACGTTGAGCTCCACGTCGCCGTGCGCCGTGCTGACCTTAACCGTCTCGGGCGCGTTCACGGGCACGACCGTGTGGTTGTCAATGTCGTAGTCCGGCCCCGCCGTGACCCGGATGACGTACTTGTCCGCCATGGCTGTTGGTGGTTTGTATTTCTGTAGTGGTGGTGATTTTGTCCACGAGAGATTACACTACGGGTTCCCCAGATGGTGAGACACGAGAAAAACGCCGGCTGTGATGTCTAAGAGTGCAAAGCTGGCTGAAGTGGAGTGAATCAATGATGTTGAGCGACCTTGAAATGTGCCTGATGGCAAGTACTGCTAGTGCAGAGTAGTTTGTGTGTAGATCGTCCTGAGGAAAAGAGACAAGTGCCGCCGTGACATGGAATGGCAGGAAAGAATCTCTGTACCCTTGGTGAACTGGCTGCACGTGTCAGTCGAAAGCTCTTCCTCCATGGACATCGATGCCGGATCTGCAACGTTTGTCTCATGTCACACTATCAACTACGTGACGTACCTCCCCCACGGGTGGGCAGAACGCGGTCGCAAGACAACTGAAAAGAAGCCCGCTAGCTACGGTCGGATCCCGCTGTTTGCCACCTGCACAGGCCTTGGTCTGGGAATACGCGCGACAGGAAATGATGCTGACTGATGGCTTGTGATGGCGGTTCGCATTGCAACCCTTGTGGCTGGTGGTGATGATTTTGCATGACGTCGTCGACGCTAGCAGGGGTTGGTGGCGCATGGGCCAGTGCTAATCGCTCAAAGGTCCCGATAAACCCCGCGCTTGTCGCTTGTGGGAAGGCCTGGGCACTTGCAACGCAAGCAAGAGCACAGGAAGGACGCAAGATATTAACATTAGGAGACGATGCTCCGGGGTATCTCATACTATATACGTGTACATGACCGCCAACCCAATGCTATATGTGCCCATACACACTCACTCATAATGTCCAGTGACAACGATCCTTGCCATTTACCGTGGCACCAGGAACTGGTCAATGTCCACGCGTTCGAAGAAGCTGATGTGACCAAATCCCACCCAGTACTGTGCTAGCCGATTGTGCGAGACCATGATAAGCTGCGACTCCATGTACTTATCTGTAGTTCATGTAAGCAGCGGCTCAGGGACTTGTCAGATATCCTTCTGCTCAGACTTACCATGGTAGAAACCTTCCGCAGCGATGTGGCCTCGGCTCTTTACGATCCGCGCGCCCTGGAACGGCTCCTCCTGCGCTACTCCCACAAATCCACGGGGTCCGAGGTCATCGGCAACGAAAGTGTACTCGCCGCGGGGGACATTCGGGTCGCCCGTCAGCTTGATCGCCTCGAGCCGACCGCGGTGCACACGCTCGCGCAGGAATCGGGCCTGGAATTCCTCCTCCGTCTCACCAGGCTCCCTTTCGAGGGGCGCCTCGTCGCTTTCACCGGGCACTTCCGGCTGGTTGATGAGCAGGAACTCGCAGCCGTGCCCACTGTAATCGCCGACCCAGATGCCCCGCCAGGGCTTCTCCGCAGTCGGCGTGTACAAGCCGGGGTCCAGGGTGGAGTAGGTAGAGATTTCTTCGCCCAAGGCCACCGCCAAGGACGGTGTGCCGAGATCCAAGTAGTGCCGTATCCTGAAAGTCGTTTCTGACATGTCGTCTCGGCTTTCCACCCGCCAAAACGGCTCTTCGGCTTCACTGTCAGGCGAGGGAAGCCGATGCAGGCCTGCCGGTTTACCAATGACCCGGTCCGTCGCGGGAATATTGGGCGGGGGCCACACATTGCCATAGGGGAACGCGTTCTCCAATATGTGATCGTAGTCGTGCTCCTCGAGACGCTTCGCGAGCAGGATGTTGCTGTGCCGTGGGTCTGACCTGGTGTTCAGTTGCATAGGATACTCTGCACGCCGCCAGCCTTGTCTCCCTCTTTGCGTGGCTTCGGACTCGTCCTGTTTCTTCGCAGCATTGTATCGACGAGCATTCAGCTGAAGTACCGGCTTGTCCATATGAAGGTTGACGATCGGCTTGAAGAAATGGATGTGGACGTCGCTGTCTGCCACCCATGTCTGGACACCGGCTGCCTCCCTACTCACGACCATGCGATACCCTTCAATGCAGCCTCGTCGAGCGTCATACCGGACAACAATCATGTGTCCGGTGAGCTCTCTATCGCAGAACCATATCCTGTACCTCGTCAGGAACCAGTGCGGGTCGTGGGAAGCATACAGTTCGCGCCAGCTTTCGCATGGGTACGGCGTAGTGATGCGGTTCCCTGGCAGATTGGCGAGGACTCGCTGTTGCCAGTGCAGGTCCGTGGAGGCATGCTCGTTCAGCTTCCTACACGTGAGCGACAAGGCAGCAAGATCGAGGGGTGACAGAAAAGTGAAGATGGCGTCGATGAGTTCTGAGGGCAGCTTCAGCAGACCACAAAAGGGTTCTGCCGGGCCCATGATTGTGCTCATTTGCTTCTCGCCTGTGAAAGAGGGTGTGGGTGAGCATACGTCCTTGGGGTAGTCTGTGTCCCCGAGGGGTGAATACACACCTTTGGTGGACCGAAAGGGACTTGGTGAGAGGCGACGCTTGGCAGCCTGGGAGTTTGATTTGTCGCCGAGCCGTGTGCCAGGCACACGGAGGCCGCGGTCCGAGACGTCTGGTATGAAGTGTATGTTTTCCTCGATCTCTGGGTCGATGCCGCCGTATGAAACTGTAGGGTTGTGCACATTGACCGTGTAAGTCGGCGGCTCGCTTGCCGCGTCAGAGTCCTGTGTTGCGGAAGAAGACGACGAGTTTTGGTTCCGCTTCTGGACGTAGGGCAGCTGCCGCTCTCGACCTTGGCGTGGAGCGTGGGAGTCCATGAGGACATGAGCCTGGACGCCACAGCAGGCAGGTTGAGCCTCGAGCAACAGTGAGATGGGATTCGACCTGCCCAGAAGAGAGAAACAGCCAACCAGCACTGAGCAGGTCGAGTACGAGGGTTAGAATGAAAGGCCGCTGGCTGTGTTATGCAGGTGTGATTTACGGTGCACAGAGAGGCGGGCGTTGCTGCGGCTCCACCCCTGGTAAATGATGACGACAAGCACTGCCGTGCAGGCGGCTTGGGGTCCTCAAAGTCTGAATTTGGGGACAGAAGGCGGATGCGGACACGGCCCTGTCGAGGAGCCCGTTGAGTCCCGGCAGCCGGTCAGCATTGGCTTGCAGGTGAGCAGCAGTCGCAGGTCGAGGGATGCGGTGTCGCAGAAGAGAGGGCCGGGACCAGGATGTGAGGAGAGAAAAGAGAGAGACTGTGCGGGCTGGAAGCGGTTTCAAATATTGTGAGGGTGCTTGTGCACATCAGAGGAGGATGCCCGTGCTGAGCGGCTCAGCCGCGCGGTGCATCCCACTGCACCATGCGCTGCACATAGTACGTACAGCGCCCAAGTCCCGTCCAGAGAGAGAGCCCAGGTGCGTGCGGTGCCAGGGCTGGGCATTGCGCATTGGCAGCCAAGCCAAACCTCATCAAGCAGGCACCATGTGGGCGGGTGTTGTGGACCTCCCCTTGTGCCCAGACAGGCAGCCGTATGTCCCCTTCACCTCAAAAGACCCGCCGTCGACTATCTACAAAGGAGCCGACAACATGCTAAGGTCGGGCCTACGCTGCCGTCTCCTCCTGGTGTCCAAGCCGGCCTGCCGACTCGAGTTGGTCGACCTTGGGCGTTGTGCCCATGCTCGCAGGCTTCAGGGGTTATGCCCAAAGGTTGCAGAGCCGCGCCGCTGGGTCCGGCATTATTCAAGCCCTGCAGGCATGTACACACCTCTTTCTCAGCACGTCTCCCATGCGGGTTTGTTGCGCCGCGAGGATCTTTGCTGCTTGCGGCTGGGCTCTCGGCTCTTCAAGATTGAGTTGTGCCATGAGGAACCAAGCCGAGCATTGCAACATGTTAATTCTGACGGCAACGCAAGAATGTCCACCTCATGGCGTGATCATGATTGGCCCCGGGTCACGCCGCATGGCAGCTGGCGCTCAGCCAGCATCAAATGGCTGCAACTATGCCAAGCATTTCGGCTTGCATTTGCTGCGTGATTCCTGCCCGCTGCCGCTGGCCGGGCCGGGGGAGCTCTGTAACGCCAGCAACGCCTGTTGTGCTCGAGACCGGCTCGGCCATGCCATGGGACAGGGCTGATCATGCAAATGCCCCCTCCCCGTCTGCAATGTCAAGGACAGAACAGGCAAGTGCCTCCTTCAACAGACACACCGCTAATCCCTCAGATATTCCCGTTCTCTGCTGTTGGTCGTCATGCTGGACACGTCTGCCCATGGGCACGTTGCTGTGATTTGTAGATCAACATACGCCGGGTCCTCATGGGTGAAGATTGCAGATGTGGCCACAGGCGGATCCAGTCCCGTCGGGTTGGGAACCCTTGTCCCTGTCGAGCTTCCTCTTTCGGGGCCCGCAGTTGGCAGGAAGCGCTTGCTAGACGCGCTCAATTCCGACCCTTTGACAACGCCACCAGGCGGTCCAGCGTCGGCAGCCTGGGATGGCGTTCCGTACGACGCCCTTGGCATGCGGTAGGACAGGAACTAGACAACAAGTGACAACCCTGGAGCTCCGTTACCGGCGGCCACGCTTGCGATATGCCAACCTTGCCAGACCTGGACAACCGCCGGCCTGCACAAGGCGAGGCTTGCTGCCAAGGATCATGTGGACAGAGCTGGGCAATAGGTCGACAGCGCTAGTCGAGCACGCCTAGGCAACACAGTTGGTTTGCCAGAAGAGGGAGGTGGCCTTGATGGTACAGGCAGATGGGCTAGCAGTCTGGAGAATGGAGCCGCGAAGCCATGGTCGCTGCCATGGAGGCCTGCCGAAATTGCGGTAGATTGGACATCAAGGTTCGGGTCATGCTGGGCTGGCTGGCACATGTGGGAATGTGAAAAGCTGGGGAAACAAGGCGCGCGGGCTGTTGTGGTGCTGCAAGCCCTCCGGCCCCCGTGCAGCCACAGATCAGACGGACGGTGCGGAGTCGGCAGCCAGCGGCAGCGACGTTGCAGTGCCCAGAGCACAGGCCAGGTCGCGCAACCAACCCCCATCCAGTCAATTGCACCTGCCAACTTTGGCATCACAGCGAGCTCAGTAACTGGCTCCCGCTGGCCCTACACTTGTCGTCCACCTTTACTTTTTGCACATCCTCATTCGCCTGCAACCGTGGTCACCCGACCAGTTTCGCGAGCAGCAGCCAGCGCAAAAGACTCCCTCGCTGCTCAGCAAGGTCCTCAGAGCACAAAGGGCAAATCGGAATCAGATCCCTGGCGCTGCTTCCGTCAGTGGGCCCTCTTGGCAAAGCGCGAGTTCACGAAACTGCCCTCCGTCCTGCCTGCCTCACCCTGTCGAGCAGTTCCACTCCGGCTTTCTGGACGAGGTTGACCTCTGTGAAGAGCTCCAGTCACAATTCGCCAACAATTAAGCCAGGCACGCGACAGATCTTCAGACTCGGCCCTGCCCTAGATAGGAGCTTGTTGTCTCCTGTCGTCTCGTACCACCATGGCAGGACTTTTTGCCCTACTGCCAGACATCATACCCATGATTGTCCCCGCGACAATTCAGGTCACCAAGGCACACGATCTTGAGGCGCAGCGCGCAGGCAATGAGTCTCCGATGATCCGACAGGGGGCCGTTGTCGGCAAGAGCGATAAGATGTGCGCTACTGGTAAGGCTGGTCTTTTGACATGCTTTTGCTCTTCCGAGATGCGGGGGAAAGGGTATGGTTCAAGGAGGTGATTCACCACACGTGGTATCCCGAGGTGTCCAAATCCTCCTCGCTAGGCTGCCCACCCCGCAACCGCTTCGCGCCTCAGCAGTGCGACATGGCTGCATGCTGAATATCCAGCTGACTTCTATTGGACGATTCCCAGTCCTTATCGCCAAGGCGAACTGTGCATCCGCAGTACACCACCACGGAGAACAGGGTAAGTCAATAGACTTCAACCTTCCAAGTCGGGATTCAGCCGCCGAGCAGGGGTCCTAGCTCGCCTGGGTAAGGGTCGTTATTTGCCCGGTCTGCTCACCATGCTGCCCACAGATACAATCATATATGCAGTTTCCGGCACTGGCATCCTCGTGACCAACCGAGGTGACGAGACCGGGCCCCGGCGGCAGGAGCTGTCTGCCGGCGATTTTGCCGTGGTTCCGTCCTGGACCGAACACCAAGAAGTGAATGACACAGACGAGGAATTCGTCTGGATTTTGATACGGAGCGGGCCCGAGCCGGTAGTGGTCTACCTGACAGACTTCTTCGGCGAGGAAGTGCCTGCTGATTAAGTCTCGCACCCTTTGCGGGTTGCCTGTATGAGTATTGGAACGCTCTGTGAGTGTCCTTATCTAAAGTCTCGGGCTATTTATATACATGCAGTTCCCTGGGGTAATACTTACAACCGAAGTTGTACCGCCCGGATCAGCGGCGGCTGTCTTCTGTTCCGACATCTGTGGAACAATAGCGCTGCACAATGTTGCATATTTGCTGCGTCGAAGCCGCCGAGTCGAAGACTTGGGCATGATCTAGCTCCGGGAACCACGCGACCTCGATGCCATCGCGAGAGATGAACTCGGCTTCCTTGTGATGCGCCACAGCCGCTGGACCCAACGTCGTACTGGACGGCCGCCAGTCATCACCCCCGGCCAGATATCGCGCCACTGCTAGAGTGTCCACAATGAGGTCTCGCTCAGCAAGGCATACTGCAACCCTCCGAGCCCATCCTCTGGCCCCCAAATCTGCGCTGTCGGGGGCGGAGTCCGACGGCAAACCCAGCAAGTCCTCCCTCCATGCGATACTCTCCTTCCAATGGAAGTGACGTCCCAGACAGTGAGCCACGCCGGGGTCCGTGCTCGCAAAGTACCACAGCAGCCACTCATTGGCTCTCTGCGGGCTGCGCCTGGTAAAGTTGTACGCAACGTCGGGCAGTTGCAGCATGATGCTGACAGGGTCTATCATGACGGCCGCCTCGACTCGCGGGCCCAGTGCTGGTGACTTGAAATAATGAGTAGCCACGGCGCTTCCGAAAGAGTGTGTGACAAGGGTAAAGCGTGACCATCCCCGAGCATCGAGAATGGCCGTCACATTCTGCAGGTATTCGAGCTTCTGTAGAGGATCATTGGTCAGGCGGAAAGAGATAGGGAGCATTTCAATGGCAATGACTCCAATCTGTGCGTCTCTGGGCTGGCATCGGGCGAGCCGTGAGAAGAATGGCACATATGGCCACAAGCCAATGCCAATTCCATGCAAGAAGACGATGGGTATCTTGTCCGATGCCGTGTGAGGTCGGTGCCAGTATGCCATGTCCTTGCCCTCTGATCGTGCGCCCGGGAGCAGACTCTGCAGCCGGAGAGGAACGACTGAAGTGAGCGCCGACCTGGCCTGCGCGTAGTAGCGGAAACCTTGCCATGCGAGTAGCACGTGCGTCATCGTGTCCACCGCGCCCACGATGAAGTACCACGCCATAGTTCGATACGTGGTCTCGACAGCATCAATGGTGAGGCGGAGACACTTTGCCGCGCCCCGGCCGGGTGCGAACGTGCGGTGCATTTCCTCCTCCACCAATCGCACGTACTCGTCCACCTCGTCGACATCATCCTCCGTCTCCCGCTCCGGGCCCTTGTCTAGAAACGCCCACAGCAGGAACTCGCGCACATTCTCCCGCCTGATCTCGTCGTCGGGCGCGCCAAGGAACCACATCCGCAGGTAGTGCTCCGGATCAGGCATGTTGTCGAGGCACTTCTTGAGCAGCCGCCGGCGCTCGGCGCGCGGCATGGGCGGTGGGTACCGCGCATCCCTCCTCAGGCGGCGCTTATAGGGCAGCCAGACGGCGAGGTAGTACAGCGCGTCGAGCCCCGCGTAGGCGAGGAGGCTGCGGTTGTACCATGTCGTAACGAGCAGGGACGCCGGCTGGACGAGCACGTGCAGGGCCAGGAAGGCAAAGATGAGCGGCGTGGTGTACCGCAGGAAGGTGATGCTGATGCGGATGAAGATGAGCTCTGGGAGCGAGGTTCCTATCATCCTTGGGGAAATGAGCGCGCGGTCTTGGCGCGGGGGGTGGTTGTTTTTTCTGTAATCTTTGTCGGTAGAGCTCGTCTTGTGTTCTTGCCCTCCGTGGTGAAATGGGCGCCTTGTGCAGCAGGAGAGGGAGTGCCGTCTGCAGTGCCCAACCTGGTGAGTGCCTAAGCGTAAGTGTGCTGGAGATGCGTGTAAATGTCTTGGCGGCGGTGGTGTTGTGTGTGACCTGCAGGTGAGAGTGCCACCTGCCTGTTGTTCGGAAAAGACAAGACGACTGCGACGAAAAACCAAAGCAAACTCCTCATAAAGCTACCTCAGGGTATCTTTGGTTTAGGCAGCAAGATGCTCGAAAATGAATAAATTGCGTGTGTGTGTGTGAAAGACTGGACTCCTTTCACAGTCGAGAGTCCAGGCACAAGGACTTTTGGGCTGGGAGATTTGAAACCGGGGCGGGCAGGTGACGTGCAACCCCCCAGTCTGGGGTTCGTTTACTGTGCAAAACGCCGATCTCGAATGGGATGTTACAGGGGTCGGGCACTGCGACAACAGGCCAGGTATGGTGTGAGCAGCCAGTTGTTGAGAGGCGATTAGGTAATCACATCTACTCGCCGACAGCCATTCTCTTGAAACGGTTGAGCTCGGTTGCTTGTGTTTAGTAAATTTCTTTGGTTTCCGTCAAATGATAAATGAATAATAGTTGGCCGGTATTGAGGTGTTTCCTGTTCGGGTCTGTCATGCAAGCCTGCGGTCATCAGGCGGGATGTCAACTAGTAGAAATCGATACGCTTCTCCTTGTGGGAAATCACGTATTCGGGAATTGCCTGTGTTTTCATGATTGGTCAACTACTGGTGTGGAAACAGGTCCTTACGAACTTCCGACATGAAAAGAAACCTTCTTCGTGAGCTCGAGAACATCGTCGGGCGGGAGGTTCCAAGTTTACGTCGAAAATATCTACCCCCTGGCCACGTCAAAATAAGAGCTGCGTGCTGGCTCGCATCTCACACTATCTTGAGCATGTGAAAAGGCTCGAATAGTGTACCATGCCGACGACATGCATGGGGTTTTACCAAGCAAGCTTCCGACGGCACGCTCCCGGGTGTGGCCAAGTTCTGGCTCCGCCGCACCAGTGGTCGCAAAGTCATGGTTTGGACCAAGCACCGGCTCGGCTGCTCTGGGACATCCACCACCTCGGGATTTCACTGTTCGTGCGTCGTAGCTGCTTACAATATGACTCCCCAGCATAAGCGGCAACTTGTATATCTAAATATCGTCCCAAAATCTACAAGGGCTTCGCAATCGGAAAGACACTTCTAGCAAGAATGAACATGTCTGACGTCAGAACTATCAAAAGACTACGTACGCTCGGTCGGCGATGAACAGTCCCAGGCTCATCTCATGAGTGGCTATCCTCCCTGAGATGTCTGCCCAGCTTGTCCTCGACACACAAGCTGGCACCAAAGAAGAAAGACGAACGGTTTTGCTCGACCATCGAAGGGCACTGTAAGCGAGAAGCATAGATGGATGTCCATAGGGTCCCAACCCACGTCAAGACCAGAAGTCGACTTCCAGTGGAACGCACCCAGCTTCATGGCGAGTCTGGCTACAACCAAAGTCGGATGCCCGCAAAACCGGCTGATTTTCCTCAACATGCTTTTGCTAGAAACCGCTGCTGCCGGTCTGCAGGATCGCCTGGATGGCTATGCCAACGACTCTCCGATGAACTACATCCCTGGACGCACCGACATAAATACTCTTACAGAGACCGTAACAACGACCCTGGTTGTTCAAGCACAGGATATCTCACTCTTCCAAGCAGGTTTCGGCAGCACAGGCCAATGGACAAAGATGCCCGCCATCCACCCCCTCATGTCATCGCTTTCGAACAACCTTGCCGGCGCTGCACATTCCGCCCCGCCTGGCATCCCGGCAACAAACGCTACACACGACACCCTCACGGCCGCGAGCCCCGCCATGGAAGCCCTCGCGCGCTCCGCGGCAGCAGCATCGGGCGGCGACATTCTGAACGACGCTGCCCCGAATAACAACGACATAGCGACCGGTGCCGCCGCCGCCGCCACGGCCACTGCGACACCGACTTGCATTCCCTCTGATCCCGGTGACGTCTCTTGCGCCACTGATGGCGTGACCAAGGGCACATGGGTCGGCGGGGGCGCCCTGGCCATATGCCTGCTCGCCATGCTCGGGGTTGCGCTGTATGACTTGTCCTACAGGGCGAGGCGCTGGAGCTTCCCGCCAGAGTGGTACAAGAACATGCGAGCTGAACGGCGCGCGGCCAAAGAGCGCCGACTGAAGAAGTTGCGGGAGGCGAATGGGGAAGCTGGACAGGAGGTGCAAGAGGACATGGTTGTGGTAGTAGTGGTTGATGAGAAGGTGGTGGAGGAGCAGGACAGCCAGCACCAGCACCAGCAGCTGGAGCTGCGGCAGACGACTTCCAGTTCTGCCTATTCGTCATCGACGGCAACAGAGGACTTGGCGGCTTTCTCCCGCGGGGAGTATCCATATCCGAGCGTCTACGAAGATTACGAGACGGAGGACGATGACGCTGCCAGCTCTTCGGGGAGCGAGGTGCATCGACGGACTGGTGAGGCAGGGCATCGCTGGGGATTGTACTGCGCGCAATGCGGTGGCGGCGAGGACTGTTCGTGCTGAGGCAAAGGTCGATTTTCGCATTCTAGATCTGGGTGGAATCAATAGTAGCGGTGGATTCTCTTGAGGTGGCCTCGCGTGTACTGCGAGATACTATGTATCGGCTCATTGCAATACTCTCAGTTGTCCTGTGCAAACGCGCCAGATGAATGCCATGTTCCATGGCCAATGACGCATCTGCAGAGCTTTTGTTTCATATCACTCTGTCATTCAGAATGGCTGCTGAAGGCCATCACAGTCTCAATTCCGAGTTTTTATCCCCCACCAGCGCGGCCACTTTACCACATCGCAGCGTAGAGCCCAATCGCCGCAGTGACCAGCCCCGCAGCTGGCCTGTACAGGTTTGACAGAGCCCACTGGTCGACCACAGCATGCGAGGACATCTCGCCGCGACGCGTGGCCCCCAGCTCTGCAGCCTCCAGCGCCCTCTTGCCCTCCTTGTCGGATCCCTTGGCAGTGGCCGCGGTGGCGGCAGTCTCCTTGACGTACTTTTCCCTTGCGGCCATCATTCGGTTCAACGGCTTCATGAAGACAAAAGTCCAGGGAGTCATGGTCAGTGTGACGAGCGCCGCGAGGGCGTGCAGCTTCCACGAACGCCCGGTTGTAGCGGAGAGCGGGGTGTGGGTGTTGTTGCTGTGCCGGATGAGGACCGCGATGACGGCGTGGAGGATGCCCGGGAGGAGCAGCATCGGCGGCGTGACCTTGTGCGAGATAGCGATGGTTCGGTTGAACTGCTGGATGAGCTGGTGGGTGGGCAGCTCCAGGAGGCGTGGCATGACAAAGAAGGAGAGGCTGGCACCGACGCCCGCGGCAGTGGAGCCGAGGAGGATGCTTGTCGCCTGCAGAGCACGAATGGTGGACGCGAGGGTCGACGAGGTTGTTGATGGAGGATACGCCATTGTGCGGTGTGTGGTCCAGCGGTAGAGACGCGATCGAGTAGGATTGCGCTGGTGGGTTTGTTGGTTTGGTAGGTGTTGCGTGAATGCTGCTATGGCTTTGGGGAGATTGAAGAAGGGAGGGGAGGTTGGCGGGCGCAGTTGACGTCGATGTGGAGTTGGATCTGGGGGACCCTCTAGCTTGTGGAGCTTCCCCACGGCAGTCCGGTCTCAACGCTTCTCGAGGGTGCGCTTCTCGAGTTCGCGACGCACCGCCTGTGCTAATCTTACCAGTTTTCGCATGACGACCGTATCATCTCTAGCTTTCACTCTACTCACATATAGTCTCGGCCACAGTACCTCTACGCTGTACCTCTCCCCCTACATTCATCTATGACCGGTACGCTCTCTGTAGCTCCAATTCTGTAGTTTTACGGTGTGGGTGTGTAAGATGTGCCTGAGGAAACTCTACGCTCCTAAACTACGATAATGATTCGCACTCTAGAAGTAGAAGGTTCCCACTACGTAGCTAGATCCCCCGGTGAGCTTACAGGGGCGTCGGCGGACGTAATGAAGTATCGCATAGTAGCGGGCACCGAGATAGCTTATATAATTCGGGGAAATAGAAGCTTTGCGGAAGCTTACGCGTCCGCTAAGAGAGGAGGGATTAGACGTAGCCCAGTTTCGGAGTGTAGTATAATAATCTCTTCGACTTTTGTCTAGCAAGGATGGTGCATATCTGCCACCAGGCGTGCCTCATCATCATCATCATCATCACCACCGTTCGGGACTGCTGCCAACTCGTACCTGCGAACACGCTATCCAATGCTGATCTACCGTCCTTGCGCGCTTCAAATCACGAGGCTCGCTGATCTCCGGAGACTTGCATGAGCCAATATGCCCAAAATGGCCAGAGAGCCCGAGGCTGATCCCAGACAGAAGTTCACCATGTGCCTCCGAAATCGGCGGGCGGGATCCCGGCGCCGACCTCTTCGGCCCGCCCGTCAATCGGACCTGGCCCCGCTCGGGGCACATCCGCGCGCCGTTTGTCGGACAGCGACAGTTGCGGATGGTATAAGTCGAGAATCATTGCCCTTCACTCCTGATTGAAGAGACAGTTGGCCTTGCCAGATCGGTTCAAGTATTGCTGTGTTCGCTACTTCTTGGCAAATTGTTGCTACAATCATGCGATCACGACTAAGTACACAGGCATAAGCCGTTATTTGAACACTAAGATATCACGAGGTACAACAAACGACACGACAGCCATGTCAACTTCAACCACCACAGAAGACAAGAAAGACCACTGGTCCTCAGAGGTACGCAGCCAGCCTGTCCAAATCCTTCGTAACATCTGTACATTTTGCACGCTCGGCTGCAATTTCATGTCTCTGTCCAAACACGATAACTGAGAGCACATGTCCCTGGTTCAGGCGTACCAAAGCGCAGCAGCCTTCGTGCCCAAGCTCGCGACCAAAGTCATCGGCTGGCTCGATGCGCAACCAGACGATGTTATTCTGGATCTTGGCTGCGGCGGTACGTATTCTTGATTCAAAAACGTTTATAATCACCATCTACACATCCCGTCTTATTCCCTTCCGGCCAGTTCTGAGCACTTTCGCGAACACGGACTATGCTTCTAAGACACTGACGAATTATTGCGGAGTATCAGATGGCGTGATCAACGTCGACCTCGCCTCTGAAGTCCTCTCGCGCGGCACGGGCCGAATTCACGGCACAGATGCCTCAGCGAGCATGATTGCCGCGGCTAAAAAGGCCGCCGAGAGCAAGGGCTTAGGTGAGAAGTGTACATTTGAAGGTAAGCGAGGCCCATGTAATATCCCGAGCAGCACGTGCTGCTGGGCACGGTTGTACGATTGAGCATAAGGACCACCATGCCTACCTTGCGGTGCCATCAATACACCGACCACTTTCACAGAGTCCGCGCTGACCAAGACCCCTGCCGTCGCCTTTTTGTCACGCAACGCAGTGGTCGACGCTACAGCCCTGCACACCCAGCCGCATCTCCAGTCCGCCTCCTTCACGAAGGCCTTCTCCAACGCCGCGATGCACTGGATCCTCCGCCCCGAGGCCACCCGGGCGACTTTCTTCCGCGGCGTCCGCGAGGCCCTGCAGCCGGGCGGGACGTTCACCTTTGAGCTCGGGGGGCTGGGCAACGTCGTGGAGATGCGGACCGCGCTGCTCATGGCGGTGGCCCGGCGCGCCCCGGGAGGGCTCAAGACGGCGATGGAGTACGACCCCTGGTTCTTCCCGGACGAGGCGTGGGTACGCAAGACCATGGAGGACGAGGTCGGCGGGTGGAAGGTCGAGAAGGTGGAGCGCGAGTATCGCCCTACGCCCGCGGATCCGGGCGCCAGCGGGGTCGAAGGGTGGGTGAGGCTGATGGGGGCGAATTTCTTCGAGGCTATTCCTGATGCTGCGGAGAAAGAGGAGGCTGTTAGGGAGGTCGTCGAGGTGCTGAATGAGGTTTGCAGGGTGCCTGGTGGTGGGTGGCAGTATGGCTACGTGAGATTGCGGGCAACCGCGCGGAAGCTCTGAAAGGAGTGTGGTCTGACTGTGGAATTGCCCTGTGAAGTGTCCAAAGGGATGATGATGAAATCCGAGGGATTTGGTATCGCCTAAACCAGCGACCATGTCATTTGGCTAGCCCTGTCTGTTGATACAATGTTTTTCGAAAATGCACTAAAAACAGATGTTGTACTAGTGTTTCTACGTTGCAGATTGGCCAATTATCATCTCGTTGGTGAGCATAACTCAGTCTATCTCTAGCAGCTTGAACTTGTCATCTCCCAAAGCATCCTCCACCCGCTTCATAATCGCCAAGACCTTCTCCTCTTCTAATCGGCGACCCACGATTTGCACGCCCACGGGAAGACCATGCATGTCCTCGGCATCGTAGAGCTTGTATGCACCCTGGGCAACGCCGTTGAGCTTCTTGATGTCGAAAGACGGAGGGAGCTTGTCGAGGTCTTTGTCGACGTGCGTTACAGGGATGATGCCGGCCGTGTAGTCGAGCTATGGTTTCGAAGACGTCAGTAATGTTACAGCAGGAACAAGAAAATGTCAAACTTATAGAATACAAGAGAGAGCCACGCACCAGATTGAACAGGAAAGTATAACCGCAGCTGCTCACGGCGTCATGCATGCCCTCGTGCGGCACAGCGGGTGTCGCATTTGGTGGCGTAAGCAAGAAATCAAAGCCTTGGGCATTCCACCATTCGAACCACTCTGTTCTGTAAGCCTCTCGCCGTGCAACGAGCTGCCAGTTCTCGTAGGCCGACTTGGCCCGCCAGTTCTTGATGAGGCCGGCCCAGACGTCATCGCGTCGCACGTATTTGACCCAGAGGTAGTACAGATATTTGAACGGGTTGGGGAATCTCATGAGCCAGTCCATTTGGTGCGCACCAG
The DNA here is from genome assembly GCF_020744255.1 of Microdochium trichocladiopsis. Classification (NCBI taxonomy): domain Eukaryota; kingdom Fungi; phylum Ascomycota; class Sordariomycetes; order Xylariales; family Microdochiaceae; genus Microdochium; species Microdochium trichocladiopsis. The sequence continues at coordinate 1,713,918 of NW_025763554.1, forward strand.
GGTCATTCTTCTCTCCGTAGCGGAAGAATGACTTGAACATCTGGCAGCCATCGGCGTTGAGGAGATGAGCACCAAGATACAAGGCCTCGTAGGGAGACGGCGGGTTGGTGACCTCGACAATCTCGTGGCCCGCCTTGCGCAGAGCTGTCTCGGTCATCTCGAGCGCGCGACGGCACGCTGGTGACGGGTCGACGACGCCATCCGTCCTCATGACACCGACCCGGAGCTTTTTTGACTTGGCGAATTTCTTCTCGACGTCAGGCCTCCATGGCATTGGGTGCACCCAGTAGTCGTATTTCCAAGGCTCCATGCTCATCACGGCGCGAGTGAAATAGGTGAGGTCATTGAGCGTCCTTGTCATTGGTCCGTAGACGCTGGGCACACCCTCCTGGCCGGGCATACTGGTGCGAAAGCCGAGTTTGGGCCAACGCCCAGTCGAGGGTCGCAAGCTGTAGATGCCCGAGAAGTGTGCAGGCACTCTTACACTGCCGGCGACATCACTGCCAACCCCAATCCGACCGCCTAGAGCGAGGAGCGCCGCTTCGCCACCTGTTGAGCCACCCGGTGTGTACTTGCTGTTGTAGGGATTTGTAGTTCGACCCCAGACATCGTTGGCCGACTCGAAGCTCAGCATTGTGATAGGCAGATTGGTCTTGACGTAGGGCACCGCACCGGCGTCTTTGAGCAGCCTGACCACCGCGCCGTCCTTGGATTCCTTGTTGCCAACAAAGCTGCTGAAGCCGACAGTGGTATCGAAGCCGCCGACGCAGATGGTGTCCTTGAGACTGACGGGGATACCAGCTAGGGGCCCCTTGAGGTTGATTGATCCGTCCTGCAGCCAGCTCTCAGCCGCTGGAATCATGATCTCGGTGACGCAGTTTGTCTTGTCGTGGGCCTTGAGGGCGACCTTGCCGTAGGTGTGCAGCAGGTCTACCGGATCGAGGACCTTGTCGTGTACATCCTGGACGAGGTCTTCTATGGGTCTGTCTAAGATGGCTCTGTCGGCCTTTGTGAAGGGCCCGCGGAGGTGGGAGAGCCCCAGGACGCGGTGGGCACGCTCGTCCTGCTTTGCCTGGCTGTCTCGGGAGTGAGGATCGCGGGTCGTGTGACAATGGCTGAATCACGAACTGGTGGGGTCGGGACTTACCAGTCTCGCCGATGCTCGAGCCGCTGGATGAGGAATGACATGGTGATGGGCGTGGTCTGGCACGATGGCCTCGGGATGGTGTACGGGTGTAGATGCGGCTGCCGACGAGGTCTCGGACGATGAGGACGAGAAGGAGGAGTACAAGGCAATAGATCCTGGCAAGATTTCAGGTCGAGCAGGTCGAGCAGCAGCAAGAGGGCTTATCAGGCGGGCGGAAGGTGTCTCATGTCTCACGAGGCCCGCTGCTATGCGCACCACCAGCGAGGACCCACCCAGGGACTCCCCCGCATTGCTACTGAAGGGGCCAGTTGGGGTAGGTACGACCGTCTCTCTTAGCGCCTGTATCGGAGTGTCGCAGCTGTCCCTGCGCACGCGTCTGCAGTTTACTCCGACCCGTCTCTCCGATGGGCGTGCCGGTCTCTCCGCCCTTCCCTCTCCCCTTGTTGACACAACCAGCCCGAATGGTGATGGAACCATATAAACTACTTTCCGGAAGTTCTCAGATCTGGAGCATGCACGGCACAGAAGCAATCTACAGCGCAGACTGCACCTCCAGGCCAATCCTATTTGCCGGTGCGATGACCTCATCTGCGTGGAGTGGGGTTGACCCGACCATGTCGGCGATAAAGGCCGACTACGGAGCGAACGATCCTGTACACTCTCTGGTTCTTATGTCCCAAGGCACAGTAGGCCAGACTCTGAGAAGATCTTGATAAGCGCAAATCGCGAGTCCGACAAGAGCCGCACGTGGGCCTTCAGCTCAGCTCGGCTCGATCCTAGACAACAGCCCTTTTGGTGGCCCCGCTCGGCTCTCCAACGACTTCGGCTTCGGCTCCAGCTGCGCTCATCGCATGAGGCTGACACTTCCACGATCTGGCATCTTCCATACTCATTGTCTGAAGGGTAGACTGGCGGCTTTTCTTTGACATTACGCTCGGCTCAGGGGAAACTATAAAGGCAGCTCAAATCACGCGTGGGCAGCTCCAGGTGACAAGCACCGCGACACCAAGATAGCATCATCTCCTCCTCCACGACTTTCACTACTTTGCAAATCGGACCACCATGGCCTCATCCCAGCAGGAGCCCGCGTACGACCCTCAGCGGACAGGCTCATGGCTTGTCTGCACAGCTTGTGGCACCCAGTTTCCTACAGCAGACCCCAAGGCCGTCACAACATGCCGTATCTGCGACGACCCCCGCCAGTTCACCCCGCGCACCGGGCAGGCCTTCACAACGCTTGACACTCTGCGCCAAAAGCACAAGAATACATTCACCCCATTTCCTTCTGATGATCGCTTCACCTCCATCAGCAGCGAGCCCAAGTTCGCCATCGGCCAGCGCGCGATTCTCGTCAAAACGCCCCACGGCAACGTCCTCTGGGACTGCATCACGGTCCTTGATGATGAGACCATCAAACGGATCAAGGATCTCGGTGGGCTCAAGGCCATCGTCATCAGCCATCCACACTACTACTCCACCCATGTAGAGTGGGCGTGTGCGTTCCAGTGTCCCGTGTACTTGGCTGCCGAGGACAAGGAGTGGACAGTCCAGACCTCGACATGGCAGAACTTCATCACGGAGACTGAGTTCAACGTCCCACTCAAAGGTACTGGGAGTTCCGATGGCGATGAAGTCAAAGTTCTCAAGCTGGGTGGCCACTTTCCGGGGTCCTTTGTCACACTGTATGACAAGCGTCTCCTCATTGCCGACACGCTGGTCACCACGCCAGCAGGCCTGGGAAACTGGGACACCGACGCGCTTGGTGAGCCGCGACCCCTCACGGACAGGGCAGCGCGGGACCCGCCGAACCGCCGTCCACTGGGGATGAACTCATTCAGCTTCATGTGGAGCATTCCCAACATGATTCCGCTCAGCGCCGACGAGATTGCCAAGATGTGGGCAGTCCTGGGGAAGCACGAGTTCCGCAGCACGCACGGCGCCTTTGTGGGGGTCGATGTCGAGGCCGAGGTCACGGAGATGAGGAGGCGGGTACTTGAGAGCATGCAGATACAGATCCGCTACATGGGCTACGTCGAGCACGCAATGCTCACAGAGAACTAAGCGCCTGTTTTTGTTCTTTCAAAAATATAAATGGCCATGGAAGTGTTATGCGATGCGTAGTTGATATCCTCTCAAATGCCGGAGGGCCAGAGTGAAAGCAAGTCTGCTTCATCTCACTTTGTGCAAAATGCTCAGAGCTTGCTCTTGCCAGCGGACTCGGGCACATCCACCACGACCTTACCCCAGCTCTCCCTCCCGCCCAGCGCAACCAGCGCATCCGGCACGCTCTCGAGGCCGACAAACTCCTTGTCCGAGAACACGGTGCCCTTGAACTTGCCCTGCTCAATCAGCTCCATGATCCCCTTCCACACGACGGGGACGCTCTCCTTCTCAAACTTGGCATACTGGCCCCAGTGGATCCCCACGAGGCTGATGTTCTTGAGCAGGACCTTGTTCATCGCGACCTTTTCGATGGTGCCAGCCGCGAACCCCACGACGAGGATCCGCCCGTTCCACGCGATGCACTTTGTGCTCCGGTCCACCAGGCCGACGGGGTCGTACACGATGTCCACGCCGCGCTTCTTGGGCGTCAGCGCGCGCACTTTATCCGGCCAGTCCGCCTCGCGGTAGTCGACGACGTGGTCGGCCCCAAACTCGCGCGCGACGTCCAGCTTGCGCTGGGTGCCCGCCGTCGCGATGACGGTCGCGCCAAACGCCTTGGCGATCTGCACGGCCGCCAGGCCCACGCCGCCCGCCGCGGCGTGGACCAGGACGTAGTCGCCGGCTTTCACGCCCGCGCGGAGAACCAGCGCGCCGTACGAGGTCGGCGCCGTGACGAACAGGCCCGCGGCGTCGCGGAAGGACCAGCCCTCCGGGACGGGCAGGAGGGTCGTCTCCTGCGCGAGGATCTTGGTCGCGTAGGAGCCCTGCGAGGCGCCAAAGACCTTGCTGCCCACGGGGTACAGCGGTTTCGGGTTGCCCGGTGGCGTGGCGAGGACGATGCCGCTGAACTCGGCGCCGCCTATCCAGGGAAAGGCTGGTGGCGGGGCGGGCAAAAAGGGAGCGCTTGGTCAGCTTTTTCTCGGGAGGAAGGAGAGGGGGGAGGGAGCAGGAAGCGGGGAATGGGGCAGAGGATGGGTGGGGGACATACGAGGCTGATTCTGGTATTTGCCCTGGATCTGCAGGATGTCGAAGAAATTCGTCGCCGCGGCGTGGACCTCGATCAGGTAGTCGTTGGGACCTTGCTTGGGCTCGGGGACCTCGGTCACCTTGAGCTCCTTGGGGCCCTGTGTGCAGCGGCATGGTTAGTGTTGATGTGTGCTTGCGTGGAGTTGGCAAAGATTGACGGGCTGCTATGAACTGCCAGGCTACGCTGCACGGGCTGCCTCGGGAAGCTTGTGGTGGACAGCTGATGGAAGAGCGTACCTTGACGTATTCTGATATCTGGATGCCCCGCATGGTTGGAGAAGCTGGCTTGCGAATTGGCTGGGAAAGAGAATTCGAAATGGATATGCTACTGCTCAAAAGTCAGAATTGCCAATGCTCATGGTCTAGTCAGAGGGGCAGACTCACGGTCAAATTCGATTGCAGTTGCTGTTTGTTGTCGTCAAGGCCGGCAATCTCAAGCTCGGTGGATTTGAGTGATAGAAAGTGAGGTTGGGGGAGAGGAAAACCGCGCTAGCGACATGAGCCTCGGGTTCTCCATCAATGCCACGGTGGAAAGGGTGGAGCCGTTCACAGTGCTGGAACGATTCCGCGTCGGTTTCTCTCAACCCCCGCACGTGATGGCGCTGGAATGACCCCTGGCCCCCGAAAAGGTCCCTGCGCTTCCGGGGATGCTTGGGCACTCCCCATGCGGGGCCGGACGGATACTGCCATTTCAGGCTTGGCTGGCGCTGGACAAGCCGGAAACCTGAAGGCCTTTACTCATCTTCGTAGACACAGCTGCGGCCCGGCGGTCTCGTCGACTACTTCGTTGACTTGGACATTGTCAATTGCGGTGAAGATGAAGCACGGGTAGTTTTACGGCACCACTGAATCTGGACCGTACTTAGTGTTTTCACGTCTCTATCTTGGCCATCATCCGTCAGCTCGGCCCCGACCTTGGCTATGACTGACTATGGTAGTGTTGGCAACTTTGAGGCTTGAGAGCCGACGTGGGCGAGCCTGATCCGCCCAGGTCATACTTTGGTGCAAGAGAGCGACAGTGGTAGAGTCCAGCGCCATCTGGTTGAGAACATTCTTTGTACTGCGAACTGAGTTGGTGCGTCGCCTGTGGGAAAGGGCATGATAGTTGAGCTGATGTATTTTGGCATTGATAATCCAGTGTCCAATAAGGGTCAATGAATATACCTGCAAGGTAAGCAGGTCACACACTCGCCCAGGCGCGCGTGCATCGCTGCTCCTCCTGGCGGCCTGTCTGGTCTGGGGCCGTGCGGGGCCGCCTTGCGGGTGCCAATGCACCCCAGATGCGGGGGTGGAGCTCGAGGCCATCGTCCATGTCATCATGGTCATGATCAGCTGTCATGCAACAGAAATCGTACCCGATATTACATCCATCTCAGCGCTTTGATCACGCACTCGGAGCCCTCAGCATGGCAGATCTCCAAGACGAGTTCGAGGCCAAGATGAACATGGGAACCTCGCCAGTTCCGACACCATCGCCAACATCCTCGTCCTCAACGCCAGCCATGGATGCCTTCTTGTCCACGCCCGAGCTTCTCGAGGCTCTGTTCTTGGAGTGCGACATGCGGGATGTCCTCACCTCTGTCCAGCGGGTCTGCAGACAGTGGCACGAGATCATCACCACGACCCCCTCCGTGCAAGTCCACCTTTTCTTCCGCCCGGCAAGGAGAGTCGTCCCTTCCGAGAGTGCCGGGCACCACGCAATTCTGCCACCATCTTCCTCAGAACAAGCAGAGCGAGAACGTTCGCTGTCGTCGGCGTCGGAGGGCTCAAACTTTTCCACCTTCTCCGCAAGCACCGTCTTCTCGGCCAGCACTTCCCTCTCCCACTCATCCACATCATCCACATCCTCTCGCACATCACAGCCACAGCACAAGCACCGCCTCCCGCATTCTCCGAGACTGCCGACAGTGAATCCCCTCCTGGCAGCCCTCTTCCCGCCCTTCTTCCAGCCGCTCGCCAGCTCCGTCACGCAGAGAACGTACAACGGCCGCAGGGACATCGAGTCCCTCCCGCTGGCACAGTATCCGGATGCGTTCCTCTACGTGGACGCCTCGTGGCGGCGCATGCTCGTCCAGCAGCCGCCCTGCGAGGCCATGGGCGTGTCAATGCCCGAGACGGGTTACTCTGTGCTGTACTCGCGGCGGCACCAGCAGCGGCGGGCGCGAGAGCGGCGCGAGCAGAGCCTGCGTGGTAGTGGTGGCGGTGGTGCCGGAAAACCACAGCAGCAGCAGCAGCAGGGGGAGGAGGACCGTACGTCGGCTAACGCCGCCGCCGCCGCCGCCGCCGGGGTGATGCCGGGAGCAGGGGGATCAACGTCGAGCACAAGAGCCGAAGGCAAATGCAACAGCTTCGGGAGTTTTGTTCATGGGCGGCTGGGGCGGCATGCTTCGTCGTCCGCGGGGTCTTCGTCGCCTCCTTCAGAAGTGAGCGCTAATGAGGAAGGAGCTGGAGCGGGTGCCATCGCGGCTCCATCAACACCATTGACACCATCACCGCCAACGCCGCCCCCGGAGCACGACGGCCTGATACGCATGTGGGACCTGTACGACGCGGTTGTGCGCGGGCTCGCGGACCCGGGGCTCCGGTGGATGGTGCTGTGGCGGCCTAGCACCGTCCCTGCCTCGCAGCCATTATCGGACTGGACTGTTCCCGACGGCGGCCGTCCTGCGATGGAGAATAGCGGTGGGGCATCTTACAATCCGACGGGTGCAGAACAAGCTGGATACCAGAACGAGGGCAGAGACGTCGAAGCAGACGAGCACAAGCGCAACCTCGCGGCATGGCAACTCCCCCCGCCGCCACCGCTATCACCGCTATCACGCTCCTCGGCGGCGGGCCTCTTCGCCACGATGGCGACGCCAGCGGCAGAGACAAACATCTGGGACCCCAACACCATCCACAATCTCGTCGACGACCAGCAGCTTCTCAGCGGAGCCGCCGTCTCTAGGGAGGACCTGCTCGGCGGGTGCACGGCCGAGCTGATGAAGCGTGGCGCGGAGCTCATTGTCGTCCGGCGGCGGGACATCAACGAGAACGCGTTCCTGGGGTGGTCCCAGTTTCGGCACTTCCAGGGGCGGTATGTGAATCCTCATTGGCTAGCTGTTGGTGGTGCTGGTGCTGGTGGAGGTGGTAGTTCGGCTGGTGGTCTAGGAGCTGGGGATGCGAACGGAACCGGCGTGGTTGGTAGTGGTAGGACGATGATGATGAGTAGTAGTCTCGAGCGGATTGGTGGTGATGGGAGGGTTGTTATTACGGGGCAGCCCACGAGGAGTCATCGCCGGGAGCTGTAATTGTTTGCTTTCTTGTTGGCCCTGGTCGATGCAGCAGCCAGAAGTCTGTAAGGGCTGTAGGATGTGGTATACAGCCTACGTATGGGACGTATGAGAGGGAAAGCGAGTAGCCGGGGTCAATATGAGCATTCTGGGAATTTGTCAGTTTCTTATCTTTTGTTTTTTCCAAACATCAAGGTCATGGCTCTCGCAGCCAACTATAATAGTCAGTTCTAGGGAGCACAGCATAATAAAGCACTAATCACTTGCAACATTGAGGACATCGGTGTTCACTTTATCATCCTTTTCATTTAATACTACCAAAAAACTATCAATCCCCAAAGAAAAAGCTTGTGAATCATTGCAGCCTGGAGATGCCCCGGCGCTGAGATTCTTTTTTTCTGGCTCGAGAGACGACTAAAGACAGTTAAGTCAAGCCGTCCCCGTCACGAGACCATGTTCACCACGAACAACGACGACGCGCGCCGCTTAGGTGTGGCCGACGAGGCCAGCCTTGGGGGCGTTGTCGGGGTTGGTGTTGGTGCCGGCGAAGCCCAGAGCGTCGTTCCAGGCATCGGCAGTGGTGACGTCGCGGGCACCGCCCTTGAGCGCGGCCTGGGTGTCGCGGCAGAGAGTGACACCGGCGTCGGAGGCGTTGCAGACGTTGCCGAGCTGGTCGCAGATGCGGTTGAAGATGATGTCAAAGTTGAGCGCCTCCTGCTGGCCCTTGTTGACGACGGGGTCGATGGCCTGGAAGGTGAACTCGCCAGCCTTGCGGCCGTTGAGGGACTCCTCGAACTTGACGGTCGGGGTGCAGGTGCCGAAGTCGACGCCGAGCGAAGACTCCTGGAAGCCACCGAAGGTACCAGTGACCGCGTCGTCGACAGCGCCAGCACCAGTGGCAGCACCAGCACCACCGCCGGCGTTGTTGTTACCGTTGCCAGCGTTGTTGTTGTTGTTACCAGCGTTGTTGTTGTTGCCACCGGCGTTGTTGTTGTTACCAGCGTTGTTGTTGTTTCCGTTGCCAGCATTGGCATTTCCGTTACCAGCGTTGGCGTTGCCACCGTTGCAGTTGTTGTTGTTGCCAGCATTGTTGTTGTTGTTATTGTTGTTACCATTGCCAGCGTTGTTGTTGTTGCCGTTTCCAGCATTGTTGTTGTTGCCTCCGGCGTTGTTGTTGTTTCCACCGTTGTTGGCGTTGCCGCCACCAGCAGCACCACCAGCGGCGGCGCCGTTGACATTGAAGGTAGAGAAGCCCTGAGCCTGCATGATGTCGGCGACACTGAGACCATCCGAGGGGAAGGGGGTGTTCAGGGACTGCGCAGAGTTGGCATTCTCAGTGGCCGCGCCGTCGACCGCAGGGTCGACCAGAGGGACGATACCACGGAGCTCGGCAGTGGCGGGCAGAGAGGCATCACCGCAGATGTTGGGCCTGTCGGTGTTGAAGGGGTTGAAGTTCTGCTCGGCGGCAACGAGGCCGGCGGCGGCCTCGATGACGGCCGGGTCGTTGCCGAGAGCAGCAACAATCTGGTCGGCAAGGGACAGCTTCGCGCAAGGGTTGGCAGCAGCAAGCAGAGAGCTGGGGATGGAACCAGCGAGAGTGGCGGCCTGGCCAGGGTTGCCAAAGTTGCCGAGGGCCTGGACCTTGGCGACGGGACGCTGCTCCTCGCCGAAACGGGCCTCGGCGACTGCCACGAGGGCAAGAAGGGCGCTAGCACGAGTGAACATTTTGAGGGAATGAGTGGTAAATGGTTGTACCGAAAAAAGGTTTCGAAAGCGAATGGATCAAAAGAAACAAAGACCGGCTGGCGGTGTGTGGTTGAATGAGGGAATGGCGAAGGGAATGAGTTACCAGAACTACTAGGAGAAAGAAGGACGAAACGATTTGTGGATGAGAAAGATGGGATGGAATAAACTTGGGGGCGAGGAACACGCCAACCTTATATACAGATCTCTACGAGGTAGCAGAGAGGGTGGACAGCCCTGGCCCAAGCTTGTCGGTGGCGGTTGTTCGTCCCAGGGGCTTCCAAGCGCTCAAGAAACGTCATTGAGTCGTTTCACAGGCAGCCAAGGGAGCTGTTGCGGGCTCCGGAACAGTCGCAGACGCACAAAAGGGGCCCTGGGCATGGGTTCGTGGGTGATGGCCTGGTATCGTCCCATGTCGGATGACCTTGTCGGCCATGCAAACAGACTCCTACTCCCAGCGTCTCGCCCTAGCTTATGCATATGCGTGAGAGCCGCGCCCCGGGGGGTCCTGTTTCCGTGGTGGCTGAACCCATGCCGGGTCTAGATGTGGCGGTCATCGCCCGACATCTTCCCAGCTGAATGCTGGCATCACTATTGTCAAGGACACATTGGATATGGGTGGGGTTGACAACGACACGGACAGGAGACTCTGGGGCGGTGGTATGTGCCCCTCTCTGACCTGCGGATGTTTCCAGATCAGCGGAAGCCCACAAGGCCTGGCCGGTAAGGAGTGAGCCTCAGTACGGGCAATCCTGTGACGAGGACCTCGATTTTGGTATGCTCATGGTGCAGGTTGAGAGATCTGGCGAAGTCTCTTGGCACTCCTGACTGGACTCCTTGAGGCGACCCCGGAACTCAAGCTGTCTGGGGTTGCCTGCGTGTAGTCGGCCAGGGACCTTGGCTCGTCTCAGGAGCGCGGATTAGGTCAGCAGGCCACCCCTGTTGGCTTTCCAGGAACTGGGGCGCGGGCGTGGGGTCCACTGGGCAGGTGGTGACATTGTACTTTTGTTCTGCAGTACCAACGTATGCAGACAGCCATGCCTTGACGTTGTTCGGACTCAATGTCAGGCGGTCGACGTGAGATGTCGACTGACAACTTTGGCGTTGCCGTCAGAAGCCGGGAATCTGGGATCTGCGAGATGAGGTGAAGAGCCGCCAGGCCAGGCCAGGGGCCGTTGTTGGACCCCTGCCAACCGCCGCCTGAGCAGGGGTCTCCTGAGACAGCTTCGAGACCGGAGGCGCTGCGGTGCCGGCCCACGCCGCGACACAGGCTCCTCTCGGTGGCTCCCGGCCGCCCCGTTTATTGCTGCTTTCGAGACTGGCCGCCGAAATTCAGTCCGCAGCTCAGCACTTCACGCCGTGATCCCACCTGACAACCACGATGCCTGCGCCCTTGTGTCTGGGCCCCCGTTTGGAAACCCACCTTGCCGCCCTGCGACCTGTCGAGTACCTACCTACTCCTGCAGCTCCAGAATTTTTTAAGGTTTTGTCATTGTCAGGAGCAGCGTGCAAGCGGTTCGGATGGTACCGAGTCGTGCTGCTAGGTAGCCCTTGAGGCTCAGCCCCCATCGGCCCGGGTTGCCGAGCCACAGCCAACAGCAGGCCCCTCCTGTTTGCGAGTCAAGGCCTGGAGGGAGTCTCGTGAAACTCGTGATCTGTTTACCGTATTTGACCCTTGGGTGTTTCTGGCGCGTGCGCAGGAGACAGGACTCTCACATGAATTGTTGCACCCAAGGTGGAGCTGCAAATCTGAGCATCTTGTTTCCCAATGGGGGCAGACCGGAGGACGTCAGGCAGCCCCCAGCACCGCAAGTTATTGTCCTTTGTCAGCGACATCCACATGTGATAAGAGAGAGACGATTAAGTCACCAAGAAACATGGCGGACACGGCAGATCGCTAGGTGTCAATGAAGTTGGGGACTGAATGGGCTTGCTGGAAGAGCTCTCCCACTCCTTGTTCTCAGATCATGGAGATTGAGCCCTAGCGTTTAGGTTGTCGAAAAAGGCGTGTCTGTCTTTCGTTGACTGAGTGCGTGCAATGACACCGCGCCAGCACGTTTTCGCGGACTTCCTGGCAGCCAAATGGCGCCCTCGGGGACCAATGAAACACGGCGTTCTCTTTCCAAGGGAGTCCAGCTCGGCCGTCATGGTACATTCCTCGCGCATAGCTTTAGCAGCGCACTGTACCAGGTCCAACAACCGTGCCGCAAACTGACCCGCCCATTCGCCCAAACTCAAAAGTTGCTGAACCGGATCACGTCCGGCAACCAGCAATCCCAAGACACCTTACGAAACATCCACCGATCCGTCGATCCATCTCGAAGTATCATGAGACCACATAGCACCATCAGACCTAGCTCGCTCCCCCAATCTTATCCTGTGATCTCGAGTTTCAAGACTGTGGCAGAGGGCAAAAATACAAGCCAGCCACGATGGCCTGCGTAATTGACATCGGTGGGTCTCGAACCCACAATCTCCTGATCCCGAAATCCAGGCGAACCGCCCAGGACCGTCGTAGTCAGACGCCTTACCATTGGGCCACGACGCCGAGCGCTGATTGGTTGAAAGCGACGGGCACTTATTGGAGATTCTTTCAACGTCTCAGAGCCAGAGACACAGGTGGGAAGAATGACCATCCCGGATTCGATTAATTCATGTTAGGGATTTAGAACGAGATACGAGATTCATGAATTATGGTCAGGAAGATGTCAGGGATGTGTGAAAGCAGTAGTCTTCTTGTTGCACCCAAATTGGAGTTGGCGCCAACAATGTCTAGAGGCTGCTAACAATGAGCCACAGGTTTGAGCGGCATCAAAAGAACATCAAAGTATGAATACATCGAGAGGTTAATCTCCTTCTTGATTTGCGGAAATGAGCCCTCCGGATCGAAGTAGCTCACGAAAAACACTGTGAGGGTACATTTACGGAATTTTCCCGAGTAAGTATCTTAGCAGCTTTTGAGGACTCGTGGTCGTTTTAAAGGCGGCCGCGACTTCATTGCTATTTTCCCTGGACTTTGAGATGACCTTGTGGTCTCAGAGTTATTTTACATGGATATTTGTTCCTTATTTCTCGTTGTGAAATTTTGGTCCAATGCATCCTGCGAAAAACAAAAATAAGTAAAACAAGTGCGTCGTGCCTACCATTTCGGACAGGCTCCACTAGGACACGAGACCTTGAGGTCGACGGTTCTATAATGGGAGAAACCCATCAAACAGTCCAAAGTCCTGACGAATACCAAAGGAGAGCATTGCACTCATAGAGGAAGCGAGCTTACTTGTAAAGAGTCACATCGAGTGTCTGGCTCGCTTCGCCGTATTGTTACATAGGAAAGTGCTAGGGATATGGGACGGTTCATTCGGTAGTTGACAGATTGGGGCCATCTATCTCTTTCAGCACTTGACGCGGTTTACTCCAAAAGTCGAAGTCGTAGAAAGTGTGTGGTATTTGGACCATAGTGGTTAGGTAATATGATAACCACTTATCCTTATGAAGGGCAGCTGCATTTCATGTCGTTCCGGAGAAAGAAATCAATAAAAAAGGACTAAAGACAAGAATAAAAGAAAAAGAAAATTCGTTTTCGAACCTAAAGCTTGGAGGGGGAAAAATGCTACCGGGTCTCCATGTGAAACAGGTTTGCAATATGAGAGTCTGATACCTATTGTCACAGCTTCTCCCGGTGCTCATCGATGAGAGTCTTTTTGTGGCATCATAGTGGTATCATGGTCTTTCGCCAAATATAAATGGGAACTTGAAGAAGGCAAGTAGATGTTTGAATGCTATTGATCTTGTTAACAAAGTCAGACTGAGCAGGGGGAACCAAAATCCGCGTCCCGTCTGACCATCAATTGCATTTATACAATTCTTTTCTCCCATCCACAATCAATGGTCGTGGGATAAGTCTGGGAAGGCTATTGACAAATGAAATAAAATAAGGCAACAAGGGAACACGAGAAGAGAGAATGAAAGAGAACGGCACACAAGTTTCATGCCACTTCCACCTGGGTGACTCGCATTGAGAGTCCATCAAGTCAGCTCGAGTGTTGGTGATCGCCCAGTCTTGGCTCAACCAGAAGTCTGGGGATTAGCCAGGGTAATCTGGGGAAGACTCATCCGTGTGGAGATTGTTTTCCCATCAACCCCGCGTGCCAATGCGCACTTCTGTCACGTCCAAGCTCAGATCATTACTCGATTCACCACTGCTCTAGTTGAGCGAGGGGCATCAGAAACATCCCCGAATATGCCAAAACTGCTTGCCCCGAGACCCCTCGGATTCCGAATCGCCGAGGTGGCAGACATGCAGATTGCCAAGTCGGGGAGAATTACCAGCACGCGCTCCCTCCAGTATAAGATAACCTGATCGCGCCTTGGCCCAAGGCTCTCTCCTGCTTGTTCCAAGCAAGTCAGTATTGGCGACAGTGCTTGGCAGGCAAGCCCCTGGTGCAACAGGACCAGTTCAGATTCCAGCCAATCTCAATGCAGCAGATATGAATATCATCCTCGGACGAGATCCATTGCCAAACCCCCGCAACCCCGCATCGCAACCTTTTTTTCCGCCGAGAGCGTGCGGGGACAAGGCCAACCGGCGGTTTGTTGTCGAGACGGGGACAACGCCTAGGCTTGCCAAGTCCGCCACGGAGGGGTCGACCGGGCAAGCTGAGCGGCGAGCGGAGGCTGGGTAGCACGAAACCGCCGGCCTAGGCGACCTGCTTGCACAGGCAGCCCGGGGGTTTGGGCATACGGAACCTCGCCGAGTCCGCCGTTGCTGACCCGGGAAAGGGCGTGATTTGACGCAGACGGCCACCCAACAGGGAATGTATAGGCCGGGATATCATGACCAAGCCAAGAGACCAGAGGACACACAACTTAGTCGTGGTGGCTGCGTGGGTGCAAGCTCTGCGGAGTTGATACACGGACGTTTCAGAGGCGTCCAGCAACCAGGTGTAGATTATGAGCGAGTGGATTGAACCCGGAGCCGGCGACATGTCAAGTATAAGGGGCTGTCCTGTCCTCTGTGCAGACTGAGTCTTGCTGTGATGACCTCACCGGAGCCAGCAGACCGGAGGAAACAATGTGCGTAGGGCAACACGGGGCGGCGGCAAGGAGGCAGGGGCAGCGGCAAGAGAGCTTTGTGGCGCCCGCTACCAGACGCCCACACACGGAAGTCAGCACAGAACAAACCCAGCCCTAGAGCCCCATCTGTTGGAGGCTCAAGACGCCCCGCGTTCACTTCAACCTTGTCCGCCACGCTGTGCCAGACCTCAGAAACGAAACCTGCCAGAGACAATACATATCGCCTTGCAATGACTCAACTTGGACAGCCACCTTCCCAAAGTAATCCAATTCGAGTCTAAACCGTCACGAGATCTCATTGTGCAAACACCACCATCTCGGCCATCTTCCGCGGGCGCCCAGCCTTGAGCACAACCAGCCAAGCCTGCTGGGCGCCTCCGCCAAGGCTCCCGGGCCGCTCCTTGACAAGGCCGGCATGCACAGCGTCGTAAAAGCCGCAGGCGAAGACATCCGGCCAAGCCTGCACAAGACTCCCGAGAGCTTGGCAGGCCAGTCCGATCCCCTCCAGCATGCCAATCTCCTGCTGAGCAGTGCCTCGCAACGGGGACTTTGGTGCGGAGGTGACGACGAGAATGGCTGATCCGCCGTGCTCTTGGCAACCGGCTCGGGGCTTTTGACACGACTTTCCAGGGTTAGTTGTGCTCGCGGTGAGTCTCATTGCTGGCGGCTCTCCACATTCCCCAGGCCACGGCCAACACTAAATCATCCTGCCCATGGGGGAGGGCCGGCCTGGATCCACAAGGCAGCACAAGTCAGACAGGCCAGATGGGGTCCCGCCATCCAGGCAGTATTGGCAACCCAGGCCAAAGACGAAGAGAGTAATTATTTCATTTCGGCAAAGACGAGCCGTCAGATCGTGGACATAAGTCAGGGAAAACCATCCACTGTGGTCGGCAGGCATGACGTACCTCCGGCTGAAAGGGACGGGGTCCTCGTCTGCAAATCCTGCTAGAGATGGTTGCACAGCGTTTTCCCGCCTGATGCCCTGTCGAGCCACACGCAAGTAAGAGCCAACTGGCCGACATAGTTCGCCGCTGGCTTGGCAGTCGGACAACCCTCCCGACCATCTCCGTGGAATTTTCCCCATCCCCCGCAACCATCACGAGTCGAGCTAGCCATGCGAGCCATGGCGAGCATCTCCACTTCCTCCTCCACGCCCACACGCATCCCTGACTATCACCAGGACTAAGCGACCTTGCCAGTGGCTCTATTATCCGGGGTCGACCTCCAGCTGACCACTCAACAGTACCCGCGCAGACTGCCAAGTCTCACCTCGAGGCAACATGTCCACCTGCCTGCATCCTCTGGAGGGATCGTCTCGACCGTATCGTCTGGGGAAGAATGCGGAGAGGTTGTTGGCCGGGTCGTGTATAAGAGTGCGACCCCAGATTCCCCGTTCCCGCAAGGACCCTTCCTCCAGAGTCATCTCCATCCGTGGAACGATCTCGCTGTGCTCTTAACCTGCGTCTTGCTCCACTTGATATCGATATCACCTCTTCTTGCCTAAGCAAGCCTTCAACGTGCTCGCCTCCTGAACAACATCTCAAATCAGATGGGAAAAAGCAACTGGCTTAGTACTCACGCTCAGGGTACCAGCGATCCTCCCGAGGTTCGCAATGGCCACATCCACCTAGTCGCCCTCGTGGCGTCCATGTCTGCCCTAGCCAGTATGTTCAACTCCCTGCCGTCCTCACCGTGTCCGCGCATGCTGACGAGTTCCGACTCCGCAACCAGTGGGTTATGACACCTCAGTTATTGGCGGCACGATGGCGCTCGACTCCTTCATCCGCGACTTCAAGACGGGTGAGCTGGAGCCGTACGTCCGTGACACCGTCCAGGCAAATATCGTCTCTACCTTCCAGGCAGGATGTGCCGCTGGTGCGCTCTTCACGTTTCCCCTCGCGGAACGTATCGGCCGCCGCTGGACCATTGTCTTTGGCGCCCTGGTCTTCCTGCTCGGTGGCACGCTGATGACGGCTGCCATGGGTAACATGAACATGATCTATGCCGGACGTGCTATCGCCGGTCTCGGCATTGGCTGCACCTCTCTCACCGTCCCTGTCTACATCTCGGAGACTGCACCTCCGTCCATTCGTGGTCGTCTCGTGGGCATCTTTGAGATTGCCTCCCAAGGAGGAGGCATGCTCGGGTTCTGGATCAACTAGTAAGTGTTTGCCTCTGCTACAAGCGTCCGTCGCGTTGTGTACACAAAAACTGACATTGTGGCCAAAAACAGCGCAACCAACCGCACCATTGATGTAGAGAGGCAAGCCCAATGGATTATTCCTCTGGGTGTGCAGCTCATCCCTGGCGTCCTTCTCGTGATTGGTATGATCTTCTTCTGCCCTGAGTCGCCCCGCTACCGGGCTCGCAAGGACGACTTTGAGGGGTGTGAGAGAATTCTGTGCAAGCTGCGCAACCTCCCGGCCGACCACCCGTACATGATCAACGAGATTGCCGAGATCCGCGAGCAGATCCAGATGCGTTCCACCTTGCAGATGAGTAAGAAGGACCAGTTCATGAAGCTATTTCAGAAGGGTACTCGCAACCGGATGGGTATTGCCATGGGCCTCATGTTCCTTCAGGTATGTCTCAACCACGCAAGAATGTATTGCCTACATCGTGCAAATACTAACACCGAGCCTTTCGCAGTCTTTCACTGGCACCAATGTCATTACCTACTACGCTCCTCGTATCTTCCAGAGCATCGGCATCACAGGCACCTCCAACAAGCTCTTCAGCACCGGTTTCTACGGCATTGCCAAGACAGCTGGCATGATTGCCTTCACTGTGATTGTTGTTGAGCGCGTCGGCCGCCGCAAGGGTCTGGTCTGGGGCTCTGCGCTCGGCATGATCCCCATGTTCTTCCTGGGCGGCTACGTTCTTGTTGCCGTAAGTCCTTCCTAGCACAAAGAGCACTCCATTCGAAACACGGCGAGCCAACAGGCACTGACATGCTACTTACTCGCAGGATCCCACTGCCAAGGTCAGCACGGGCGCTGTCCAGCAAGACTCGTGGGGCTACGTTGCCATGGCTGCCATCTATCTGAATGCCTTCATCATTTGTGCTACCTGGCAGGGCATCACATGGACGTACGCGTCCGAGATTTTCCCGCTCGACATCAGGATGCTCTGCGTTGCCATCACGACCTGCACGACCTGGATCGGCTCCTTCACCATCGCCCGCATCACGCCGCACATGATTACGAGCCTGGGATACGGCACGTACTTCTTCTTTGGCGCCGTGCTGGTCGCGATGGGCGTCTGGGCGCTCTTCTTCGTCCCCGAGACCAAGGGTGTTTCATTGGAAGACATGGACGGCCTGTTCTCGGTGCCGACGAGCAAGACGTGCTGGGCACAGATCCGGGGCAGACCGCTGCCGCTGCCGGCGGGCGGGCTCAACGGCGGCGATGCGGACTCGATCATTGCGGAGAAGGGCGAGGTCAAGCACGTCGACTAGTCCGACGTGCGAGACTTGGGGGTTCATTGCTTTTCAATGTACTTTGGGCCAAAGACATGCTGGGGCGGGCTTTGCTTCGTGGTGGTGGTCTTGAGCTACAGATGGTACGCGGTGACGATGCGCGGTTTGTTATGGAGGAAACTCCGACATGCACCCCATTGCCACTGCCCGAGCTGGAAACAGCGACAATACAAGAAATGAACCCCCACAAATGTTTCCATGCTGCAACTACGTGATTGATAGATGTGGCTTCGTTGTAATGGTGGACTGATATGTGCGTGTGTGTGCTCTCATGACCTTACCATAGTAGTTGCAGGCAGTAGTATTTAGACTGCCCATCGTGTAAAAACAGTGAGACAGTGCTCGAGCTCACGTGAGCCACGGGCCCATCGCTGAAACTGTCGCTGTTGTTGTGCCGTGTGTGCGGGCACGGCGCTAACGTCAGAGTGGAGGCCGGGGTGGTGAGTGATGTGCGCGCGTCACAATGCCACCCTGGGGCAGCTTCCCCGCATGCCCCCAGCCCTGAGCCGCGGAGAGCTTCCTCCACGCAGCCAACCAGCTCGGCTCTCTACCCTCCTCGTCCGGCCTCCCTGCCGGCCCTGACAGATGAGACGTCCCATGCGTGGCCAGACGACCTGGGCCGGGTTTCGATGACGGACACACTGTTGGCATCCTGCTCGCTGCGCTAAGTAGACAGTGTCTCGTCACGACACCTTCAAGACCGCATCGACAGACGATCCTTCCGTGTCACGCCGACGTCATTGAGCCCCCCCAGCACCTGCCTCGTCGACCTAAAGCTCTTAAGCCGCCCTGAACATGGCACTGTCCGACGTCGTGACTCCCTTCCTCGAGGGAGCGCAGAACCAGCAGGCCCTCGGCCAGCTCGCACTATTCCTCATGCTGGCCTACATCCTCCTCCGGCAGATTGGGAGCAAGCAGCTCAGCCTGCCGTACCGCCTCTGCAGCCTCTTCGCGCTGTGCCTCACCTTCTGGTGCATTCTCCTCCTCATCAGCTCCCTCCAGAGCCTCACAGGCATCTCGACGTCTGATCTGCTGGTACGCCTGCGCAGAGCCAAGACGGTCCCCACGGCCAAGGACCCAAAGGCGGTCGACCCGCAAGACGTCTGCCCGGGCTACACGGCCACACGCGTCACAGAGACGTCACGCGGCTTCACGGCCCAGCTCAGGCTGGCGGGAGAGCCCTGCAACGTGTACGGGCACGACATTGAGGACCTCACGCTCGTCGTGGAGGCGCAGGACGTCGACAGGCTGCACATCGAGATCCTGCCGACATATATCGGCGCCGAGAACTATACCTGGTTCGTCCTGCCCGAGGAGCTGGTCCCGAAGCCGAGGAGCGTGTCGGGCAAGGCGTTCAACGCAAAGCACGCCGACCTGGTCTTCTCGTTTGGAAATGATCCGACCTTTGCGTTCGAGGTCGCCAGGCGGAGCTCGGGGGAGGTGCTGTTCAGCACGGCCGGCACCAAGATTGTGTACGAGGACCAGTTTATCGAGTTTCGCTCGTCCCTGCCAAAGGACTACAACCTCTACGGGCTGGGGGAGACGATGCATTCTCTCAGACTTGGCAACAATTTGACTCGTAAGTTCTTTGTTGAGAGCGAGGGCGGTATGTAAAGTGGTGACTGACCCTTATGATATAGGCACGCTCTTTGCCGCCGACGTGGGCGATGTCATCGATGCCAATCTCTACGGCAGTCACCCGTTCTACCTCGAGACACGCTACTACAAGGTCGACAAGCAGACCGGAACCAGGACCTATGTCAGCAACATCACGACCGCAGAGGACAAGAAGGCCGACTACGAGTCCGAGTCGCACGGCGTCTTCCAGCGCAACGCCCACGCGCAGGAAGTCCTCCTGCACCCAGAAAGAGTCACCTGGCGCGCCATCGGTGGCGGCATTGACTTGTATTTCTACGCCGGGCCGAGCCAGGAGGCCGTCACCAAGACGTATCAGACGAGCACGGTCGGCCTGCCGGCGATGCAGCAGTACTGGACTTTTGGGTACCACCAGTGTCGTTGGGGTTACAGAGACTGGACGGAGCTGGAGAGAGTGGTTGACAGATTCGAGAAGGCGCGGATCCCGCTCGAGACGATTTGGAGTGCGTCACCTGCCCTTTGTGCTGGATTGCACGTTTTGCTCTTGTCGGCCCAGATGGCGCTGGAACGCAATTACAGATGAAGCTGACAAAAACCTGCAGGTGACATTGACTATATGAGGGGGTACCGCAACTTTGAGAACGATCCGGAGAACTACCCTTACGAGGAAGGGAAACGTTTCATATCGCGCCTCCATGCATCCAATAGGCACTATGTTCCCATCTTCGACTCGGCCATATATGCCCCTGCTCAAAACGACACGAAGGACAGGTACCCGGCGTTCGAGCGTGGGCTCGAGGAGAAGGCATTCGTCATGAATCCCAATGGAACTGCATACGTTGGTGAGGTGTGGCCAGGATTTACCGGTGTGTTTGTCCTTTCTTTCTCTCCACAGGGTTATTCTCTTCTACCAGACCCTCCCAGAATCCTTCTGTCCCGAATATCTATTGACAACCCCAAAATAGTCTTCCCCGACTGGGTCGGCGCAGTGCTCAACGGCACAGGCACTATCCGCTGGTGGATCTCGGAGCTTGCGCGGTACCACGAGAAGATCAAGTTTGACGGTGCATGGGTAGACATGTCCGAGGTTTCGTCGTTCTGTAAAGGCAGCTGCGGGAGCGAGAACCGGTCTTACATACTCGGCCCTGACTACGAATCGTTGCTTCCTAGAGCGGCCATTGAGTCAGAAGGCTCGCATGAAGCAGAAGACGCAGGTGGGCCTGGAGAACCGGTTGAGCTGGGAGATGCAACAAAGCCAGAAGAAGCAGGGGACACAACCGCCGAGAACCCGGTCGTACAGGTATCAAAGCCGCATCGGGGACGGAGAAATGTCGAACACCCCCCCTACATAATCAATAACTGGAATGGGGAGTTAGGGGGCAAGACTTTGAGCCCGGGTGCGGTGCATCACGGCGGATACCTCGAGTACGACTTCCACAACCTCTTTGGCCATCTGATTCTCAACGCGACCTATCATGCACTGCTCAAAATCTTTCCAGATAAGCGCCCGTTCATCATCGGGCGGTCGCAGTTTGCTGGATCTGGCAAATGGGCAGGACACTGGGGGTAAGTCACCTCAAAGTCCCGGATTTCCCCCTCTCTTCATTAGTGGTAGCACTTGCTAATGATCACCTCACGACCGCTAGCGGCGACAACTACTCTCTCTGGGCGTACCTCTACCTGTCCATCCCGCAAGCCCTCTCCTACTCGCTCTTCGGCTTCCCCATGTTCGGTGTCGACGCGTGCGGCTTCAACGACGACAGCCACATGGAGCTCTGCAGCCGCTGGATGCAGCTGTCGGCCTTCTTCCCGTTCTACCGGAACCACAACGCGGAGAAGCTCAAGTCCCAGGAGCCGTACGTCTGGCCCGAGGTCGCGGAGGCCACGCGCACCGCGATGGCCGTCCGCTACGCCCTCCTGCCGTACATGTACACGACCTTCCACCTGAGCCACACGACGGGGTCGACCACGCTGCGCGCGCTGGCGTGGGAGTTTCCCCGGGAGCCCTGGTTGCGCGACGCGGACCGGCAGTTCCTGCTCGGCGGCGCGGTCATGGTCACGCCGTGCCTCGAGAAGGGCGCGACGACGGTCGACGGCGTGTTCCCCGGCTCGGGGGCCGGGTCGGTGTGGTACGACTGGTACAACCACACCGCGGTCCGCGAGACCGGGCCGGGCCAGAACGTCACGATCGACGCGCCCCTCGGGCACATCCCCGTGTACGTGCGGGGCGGGCACGTGCTCCCGCTGCAGGAGCCGGCGATGACGACGACCGAGGCGAGGCGAACGCCGTGGAGCGTGCTCGTCGCGCTGGACAGGGAGGGCGGCGCGAGCGGGGCGCTGTATCTGGATGACGGGGAGTCTCTGAAGCCCGAGGCCACGACGTGGGTCAATGTAAGTCACTTCTTCTTCTTCTCTCTGCGGGCTGAAGTTTTTCCACTTTTGCATATGCTATGCATCGGTCACAACGCTGACTGTCGAGGTTCGGTACAGTTTGCGGTCTCGGACTCCACGCTCAAAGTGACCAGGAAGGGCAACTTTGTGGACACGAACGCGCTGGGCAACGTCACAATCATGGGGATTCCCGACGGCGACGACAACGGCGTCGGCGAAGTCAAGATCAATGGTAAGGCTGTGAAGGCGGGCACGTGGATTTTCGACAAGAAGAGGAACTTGCTCGAGATCAGGGGTCTGGACGAGCTGACCAAGAAAGGGGCATGGGATCAGGACTGGACATTGTCGTGGGCGTCAAAGTAAAGCCGGCCCAGGCTCGAATGATTATAGGCATGGCTTTGTATGATAACGTGCTGGCAGACACCGGCGTCTCTCCGAAACTAATGAGATTCATGTAAATGTGCCCTTGATGCATGTCTGTGTGTATGCGTCTACTCTCTGCCTCTTGAGGCACCAGCAAAAGGTCCGTCAGGGGATGCAAAAAAGTCTACCTCGTCCTCCTCGCCAGTCTGACCTGTACGGGCATGTCGTCCTTGACCTGCGCTGCTCCCTGGCCGGTTGCGTACAGCCGCTGGCCACGAACGGTGCTCTTGGGCTTGTCGTCGAGATGGTCCCTGAATCATATCTCGTTAGTTATTAGCCCCCAAAAAAAGAAACACACCCAAACTCCCCCAAACCCCATGCCACGCAACGAAGAAAACATTCCATTGTCCGCTCTCAACCGGGACAAACGAGGGACGAATTTGAGGAGGAGGAGGAGGAGGAGGAGAGAAACCAAAGAAACACTTCTTTACCTCGACTTGTCCCATTCCTCCCAGGCCTCGCGCAGATCAAACTTCCTGACCACGAGCGCCGCGACGAGCTTCATCTCCGTATACGCGAGCTCCCTGCCGATGCACTGCCTCGGCCCGAGCGCGAAGGGTCGGTACAAGTCGCTCGCGGGGCCCGAGTACGTGGGATGCAGCGGGTGACCCACGTCGTCGACACTCACGAGCCAGCGCTCCGGGAGGAACTCGCCCGCCCGGGGCCCCCAGTACTCGGGCGCCCTCTGGATCCAGGCAGAGCCGTCGAACATGGCGTATCCGCAGGTCGGATACGCCTGGCCTGACGCGGGGTCGACGACGAGCTGGAAGTGTGCCGTGGGCGAGGCGGCGTGGTTCTGGCGCGCGACGGGGATGGGCATGTGCAGGCGGAGCGTCTCCTTGATCACCGCGGCGGTGTAGGGGAGGTTGTTGAGGAGGTGTGGTGACTTGCGGAGGACCTTGGCGGTGGCGGCGGTCGAGCAGTCCGGCGGCTGGTTGGTGTCGTTGTCGGCATGCCCGTCCTCCTCCTTCTCCTGCGCCCCGAACAGGCGGTCGTGCTCGGCTCGGAGTTTTGCGAGACTGTCTGGGTGGTCTTGAAGCTCCTTGAACATCCAGCATATTGCGGTTGCTGTGCTGTCAAAGCCGGCAAACATCATGACTTTGAGCGTGCCTTGGATGAACTTGAACGCATTGTCGTCCACAGGAATCGTGCCGGAGCACAAGAGTTGTATGATGGTTGTTTTGCCACTGCCGCCGCCGCCACCGCTTGTATTGTTATTCTCATCGTCGGGAGCAGTCCCAGGCAGACGAGTGCTCAGGCCCAGGGCGCTGTTGATGGCCGGGTCCAAGAAGTCGTCCATGTCCTTGTGGTGCTTGGCCAGAAGCGAGGCGTTCTTGCGTCCCGCACTTACAAGGTTCGACAGCCATCCGGACCAGGTCATCTGTTCCTTGCCGATGCGCATCGTGTCCAGCATAGCGGCCTTGACGGCGGCGCCACCTGCTCTATTGGTCGTCTGGTCGTGCAGACGTCGATCTCTGTGCTCGAAAGTCAACGCAGAGAATAATACGGTTAGCTTGCTGGTGGGACTTACACCAGAGCTCTGGCAATGACGTCGGCCGTCAGGCTGCTTGTACGATGCCACAACTGAAAGACAGGGCCCCAGCCATCATCGACATCCGAAGACCTTCCTTTTGAGTCAGCCATTTGCTCGAGGCCCTCGGCGAACACCAAGATCTCGTCAATCATCTCGGGAACAAGAGCCGTGAGGTTGCGGCTGCTGAAGCCCGGGTTGATTCTTGTCCGCCACATTTTCCACTCCTCCCCTTCTGCGGACGCCAGGTCGCTCCCTCCCGTCAGCGGCTTGAGCACGACTTTCATCACTGGTCCTCTGTCGACTCCGCCCGCGACGCCGGGCAGTGGGGCGAGGAACTGTGTTGCAAGCCTGGCATCGCAGATGAACGCGAGAGGATCTGCTGCCACAGGCCACAGGTCAAGGTACAGGACCGGCGGCAGATCTTTAGGGTCTGTGGCCTCGGGGAAGAATCTCTTGCGATTGCCGATGAGCCATGCCTCGAGCTCTATGCTGTTGACGTCGCTCGGATGGTCCTTGTAGAACTCGAACAAGATGGGCAGGTGTCCAGTGAGCCAAGAGTGCGGCAGAATGGGCTGTTGATCTTGTCGTCAGCTTGGGGAACATCGGGGAGCCGCCCGACTCTGGTAACAGCTCACAATGCCTTGCTTTTGGAGCTTGCGAACAGCTCTGCGCTTGGTGTACAGCTTGTGTAGTATTGCAGCCAGACCAAACGTGGTAACTCCAAGCACCGCGTAGCCACGCGGGACGGCTGCCACCCTGGCGACCACATCTTCAAATGTCCTATACATGGCCTTGCTCTGTAGCTCTGGGCGGGAGGACCTCTAGGATGCCACCAGGGCGGAGGCGAGCACGAGCTGACTAGGTTTCCTGGGCCGTCCTATATAGAGTCCCACGTCCAGTCTTCCCCTCCTTCTGCAACATGTCAGCAGCACGTCGCTCTCGTGACGACCAACATGGCAGAGCCAAGATCCATGCAGCAGGGGTCATCGGATCAGCCCGCGAACGACTGCCAGATCAGGTCTCGCGACATGCAGGTGAGAGATCGGGGCCTATCAGAAACGGCTGTTTCCGGTTGACAGGAAGTGTCTGGAGAACGCATTGCAACCTGGAGCAGGCATCCTCAAAGCCTCGCTCGCTTCACCAGTCCAGGGCAGCTGCAGATTGGTCGTCATGCTTGGCCAAGTACATCGTTGGCATACCTAGTCCAATGTCCAATAGGTTGGCAACTCTTGGAGGAAACAATGCTCCAAGAAGCAATCAAAAATCGGACAGCCGGGCCGAGCCGCGCTAGGCATGAGGCTGAACGCCACCCTGCACGAGTGAGTCGCTTACATAACGGCGGCGCTTGAAGGCCCAGCTCCACCTCAGCTCTTCCAGAGCTAACCTTTAGAAGGCTTCCAAGGTTGGCATTCTTTCCAACACCACCCGTCACCCACCCTCGACAAACAACTTCGCAAAGAACAAAAGCCCAGAACGACCCTTGCGCCAGGGAGCAGGGTCAGGCATATTCCGCAGACAACTACCATAGCCACAACACCGGCACAGCCTCTTGAGCGACTCTCTTGCCCACCATGGCGGCCGCGACGGCGCCCTCGTCGCACGCGACGCCCTCGGACCTGGCGCAGCAGATCCTCACCCACTCGACGCCGAGCTACACCTTCAACTTCTCGCCCTTCCTGCGCAGGACGTACGGCCACGCCCTCGAGCCGCACCGGACAGACAAGCCAGACTCATCCTCCTCCGCCCAGGCCGGCGCCACCAGCGGCTTCAACTCGCTCGTGTGCAAGCACTGGCTGCGCGCGCTCTGCAAAAAGGGCGAGCACTGCGAGTTCCTGCACGAGTACAACCTGCGCAAGATGCCCGAGTGCAACTTCTTTGTGCGCAACGGCTACTGCAGCAACGGCGACGAGTGCCTGTACCTGCACATCGACCCCCAGAGCAAGCTGCCCCCCTGTCCCTGGTACGAGCGCGGCTTCTGCCCCCTCGGCCCGGAGTGCTCCAAGAAGCACGTCCGCAGGAAGCTGTGCCCTTACTATCTCGCCGGGTTCTGCCCGGACGGGCCGGACTGCAAGGAGGGCGCGCACGCGAGGTGGGAGAAGGACGACAAGCTCCCCCCACCCATACGCAAGAGCGACGTTGTCAAGGAGGAGCCGAAGAGGGAAGAGCCTGTCGGTGGCGGTGGCGGCGGCGGCGGTTATGGCGGGTACGGAGGGGGTGGTGGTGGCGAGGAGGAGTCTAGGGACTTTGGCGGTGATCGTGGAGGACGGTTTGATGGACGGGGAGGCGGTAGGGGAGGTTTTGGCGGCCGCGGTGGGAGATGGCGTGGTCGGGGAGATCGCAAGTTCAGAGGAGGGCGGGGACACCACTGATGAGAGAACTATGGACGATGACGATGCTTCTGGCGCGCCATACTATACAGTTTCAGGGCACTTCTTGGGCCCACACCAAGACTCATTACGGCACTTCCCAGCACCTGCCACGATGCTGGCGAGACAGTACGGCATATCCTTCCAGGTGCCGCACTGCATAAGCCTGAGCAAGGCCTGAGCCGCAACATGCCTCTGATCATGGATCACGCTGTCCCCATGGGAGGAGCGTCACATGCATCAGGCACGGGATATGGCACAGCAGCGCCTTGGCGTCACTCACATTCCACGAATGGTGAAGATTTTGAGAGGGAGGTATCAGCCTGGGGCTCCATCACGAATTGGAGAGCAGATTCTGGATTGGTCTGATAGATCGGCAATCACCCATCACGAAGGCAGACCCATGGCACGTTTCTCAAGGGCAGGGAGCAAAAGCTGGGGTCACATTCTACAGGACAGAACCTTTACGAAAAGAAAAGGCCGTGACGGGACGCAGACACAACGGAGATAGATACCCCACAGCGAATTGAAGCTTTGAACAAGTCATGCAAATGTTGTAGTATTTCGTTATGTGATGAGTCGTGATGTCGTTGCAAATATGTAAATGTCGTTAAAAGCGGAAGATGCCGGGCTGCTCTGAGCGCATCCAATATATAGCCCACGGCTAGGGTGCCCGGAGCTGATTGTCCATGGGCCACGAGTTCGAGCCGCGGACTCAAGCCATGCCGATTTACGCCTTCGGGCTCTTGGGATCCTCGCCCCACACGTTGGGGCTGGCCTCACGCCACTTCTCCTCCCGAGCCACGTTGATGAAGCGGCTGCCGGCAATCCCACCAAGCATGTCGTCGTTCTCGCTGGCGCTCTCGGCACCATCCTCGAGCTCGCCCTCGCTAGCAAGCGCCGGCGGGGTGTAGTTGGCGTGGAACTCGTCGTTCCACGCACTCAGTTCGTCGATGCGCCGGATGCCCATCATCCAGCTGACGAGGCCGCGGGGCACCCAACGGCCGACAAAGCCGTACAGGCCAGCACCAAGGCCGATACGCACGACGTCGGCATGCTCGGAGCCGTCGACCACGTCAAAGACGGTGTTGTGGAGCTCCCGGAGCGAGCTGCCCCGCATACCACGTACGCGGCCTGCCGAGATGGCGCTCGCCGACTGTGAGACGTAGTTACGGCCGTATGTGTGCCGGGCGGCCTCTGGCCACTGCAGAGTCTCTGCGGGAGGCAGCTGCCCTTGAATCTGAGGCGTGGAGCGGGACGGCGTGAAACCCGAGAAGTCAAAGGTACCCAGTTGGAACTGGGTGACGGGGATGCTGAGCGGCCGGAGCTCGGCAGTGAGCACTTCAGTGAAGGCACTGAGTGCGGAGCAGACTGTAGCTTCGGGGGCGTGGAATGGCGGGTTGATGCTGGATATTATGCTCGGGGTGAAGACGAGGACTTTGGGTGTGCTTGGCTGTCCACCCTTGCGCTTCTCCGGAGGTGTCAGTCGTGATGTGAGGAGAGGCAGGAATGACTGGATGGTCAGGATGGGGTGGAGGAGGTGAGTGTTGAAGAGGTCGGCGAAGCTCGAAGGAGGGATCGTGGCGATCGGGCTCGTCTGATAGGTCAGCGACGGGATGAGGAGGACTGCCTTGAGGGTGAGGTAGTTTGGCTTGGCGCCCGGAACAGCTGCGTGAGGTGTCTGCAGATACTGGGCAAAGCGTTCTATGCTCTGACCGGCATTTGGCGGCTACAACATGCACAAACCAGTCAGTCATTTGTTCTCAAACATCAAAAGGGAAGCAGGAGACATACGTCAGTGATATCAATGCCGAAGGGCTTGATGTCTGGGCGGCCCAAGTTCTGCACCAGGACCTCGTCCTCGATGCTTGTGCACACGACATAGACGATGAACCCCTTTCTCTCCATTTGCAGACTCAGACTCTTGGTGAGGGGTAAGGTGGGCGAGCCAGCAATGACGACGACCTCAAGCCTGCCGCCGTTGGGTGCCCGCTTGGCTCTTCTCGTCTTGCGGGACGATCTTGTGTGCTTGACAGCCTTGTAGGTAGCATATGAAGCAGCAACCACAACGACACTGGTCAAGAGCTTGTGGCGAGCGAACCAGTCCTGCACCCGGTCGTAGGTAGAGTTGTAGATGACGACGGGCGGCGGCGGGGGTGCCGAAGAGGGCAGTCTGGATCGGACAGAGTCTGGCAGCCATGTCGTCGAGTTGAGGGCATCGCGAACCTGGACGGCGGCAAGGTCGACATACTTGTCGACGTGCTCGGCTACCACGACCGAGTGTTGTCTAATCTGGCCTGGGATGTTCGCCAGCTGTGCGTGAGTGTAGATGTCAGCAGAGAGACCAAGACCAGGGCCGTGGACCTTGGGCACATACCATATCCAGGAACTGCTGGTCGTCGGCAGACATGGTGACGGTCTGGTGCTTCGTCTGTTATGGTGATGTGTCGACGGGCCTTCAGGCAGAATCGTGGAACCGCGGCGTATCCGTCCGCTTTCTGTCCCTGATGTCTCAAGGCGTGCCCAAGCGAGAAAAATATTTGCAGGCACGACGTCGAGGCTTGTGGGAGGGTTTGGGGAGAAATGGAGGAGCCCAAGCCAAGTGACGGGGATGGCGACTCCGGGAAGCGGGAAGCGGGTCGGATGGCTGGGGACGAAAATGGTCGGGCAAGCTTGTCGTCGCGATAGGCAAGTTGACCGCCAGAAGACCCATGATGCGAGCACATGCATCCACCGCGCGCCGCTTACCCCCTCGCGGCCTGGCGTGGGGTCGCCAGCTGGAGCCCCCAATGTGCCCGGCGAGTGTGCACTGTAATCCGGCACTGTATGTACATCTGTCAGGCATGATGGCGGGGCGCTTGATCTGCTGTCAATAGTGGTGGAGCACCGCATTGCCAGCGAGGCGAGCTGATTTTCATGCAAGTCCACGACTGTGGCCAATGCACCCACACACTTTCGCATTCCATGCTCTTGTCTTTCTACTCCGTCTGGGAGCAAGAGAAGTACATTTCATGAGGTGTAGCCCCGTGAACTTGGGCCCAGGCGATATCCTTACCGTTCCATGCTTTACTGACGCGAAGCAAAGCAAAGCGGCAGGCCAAGGAGCATAAGTGTCCCCTTGAGTTGGGAAATTTCATTGCCATTTCACGACCGTATAAATGGCATGCCAGGGGGATAGTTGCACCAAAGCCAAAATCAAGCTTCAGATGCACTTGAAAAGGCATTCCGACCGCGGGATTCTGCTGCTACTACTGAGAGGGACAATGTAATATTATTTGGTTTCCACTTCGTCCCACGGTGACCCTTGACCAGTTTTCCCACGTAATATTTTAGAACATTATGAGATGCTTCTTGGGACCTCGAGTAAAAGGCCAGATACGAAAGCGGAATGGCCCGGTCTGGATCATGTGCCTGCACTGCTGGTAACTGACAGTGATCTTCGAAGCATCGTTATCACATCACGACCAGATTCTTTCCAAGTCCAGCGGGACCGGCTCGCGTGCTTATCAACATTGCTGCAAGCATCGCACCCTGCTCCTGTTCTCTGCAGTGTAGATGTTTGCTTTGGGTTTCTCTAGTTTCGGCGGATCAAAAAAAGCAGAACGGTTCAATAGTGTCATTATCGACGAAACTCCAGAGTCCTGGTTGCTAGAAACCCAGCCGTTAGAACTAAGTCGAATGTCTATTCCGCCGAATGGCTTTGTTGGTTCTGCCTCGTTTTACACCTTTCATCCGTCACAGACAGCAGCGATAGGATTTTGTTTCTATGATAATCCTGCGGATGCCCAGGGCATCACCACTTCTCAACAACAACAATATGAACAAGTAGACCAGAATCCTCGCGTTCTGGTCGGTGTGGTTGCCAGAGCTAGGCTGTCCTCGCGGTAGCATATTCTGGTTGGCGCAGGGCTCGGCCTTGATGGAGCACTACTCAGAATGCACAAAGAAGCTGACAGGGTAGCGATCGAATCATTGGGTTTTGAGGAGGTTAGCATTATTCTTAGAGCTGGAAGGCAGCCTGATACTCGGGAGACATGTCAGCCCAGAAACTCGAGGGGTACAGCACATCTATCACTTTCATGACGAGAGCAAATGATGCAATGCTAGTCAGGTTGGTACCTTGGTAGTAGTCACGGATATGATCCTCCTGCGGGCGTTATGATAACCTCGATAAGGGGGCGAGCAAGTTTCGTTTCTCCTTGGGCGGCTCGTACTACATCTTCTATCGATGGTGGCGGTCGGCTGACAGACTCCGCGTTGCTAGGGTTTCCAGACTGTGTACACTTCTTCACAACCATTTCACGACACTTTCATGCTTGGAGCAAAACATGCGGGCTATTATGCTCCATGAGGTCTGTCTGGTTGATTCGAGCATTCTCGCTGCTCAGTCTTCCAACTGGACCCCCTCCCCGAGGAGTCCACATTCTTCAAGCTCTGGTTCAGACACAAGTCGAAGAAACTTGGTAACCCGGCGCTCGTGATCTCCGCGATGCCATCTCCGTTGCACCCTCACACTCAACACCTTTCTCCGTTACCAGTCTGTACTTCCTCTTCGCCTATAAACGATTGAGGTTGCATGCTGGCGTTTCTTCACCATCACTCATCGTCTGCAAAACACAAAGTCAAACAAAGTCGCAACCATCAAACAGAAGAAAGCTACCCCTAAGAGACAAGCTATTTCCGAGGCGCGTCTCTTGCACACAAATTTGCGACAAACCTCCCACCAAGCAAGTCATAACAAATCACTACCACAATGGCGGTCATCAATCCAATCCATATTGGAACCCGCGCTTTCGGCAACCTTCACGACCTCGTGGTCGATCGGCTGCCAACAACTGGCCCAGCAGCAAAGACCCAAACCCATGCAGCTAGAGAGTTCCATCCAAGCTCAAGCCTACCTGCAGAAGCAAAACTCTCGCTCGGAATCAACGACGCTCAAATCCTCAGCCAACGCCGCCGAGACGCGCACAACAACGTCAGCCATGACAGGGCGAACAAACCCAACCACAACAGCGCCAAGCACACTACGTCCAAGCAGAACCACCCCAGCAACTGTCACAAGAACAACGACCCCGTTGCAACCAGGTGGAATCACGCCGACACAAACACTGGCGACACCACATTCAACTACACACCACAGCCCGGCCCAGGAGTGCCCGGCTTCTCGCACGGCCGTTACTGCCACTGCAGTGCCTGCAACAACTCCAGACTTCGACACAGCAAAGACACAAAGCCAATCGCCTGCCCAAATAATGGCCGCCCTAAAGACGCCGCCCGCAAACGCGATCTGGAAGAAAAGCAACGGCTCAAGGAACGCCTCCAACGCCGCAATGGCGACGACGTGGACGACGATTGCGACGACGACGCTACCACCCTGCCCGAGCCGGTCCATGCTACCACGCGCGAGGCCGCGCAGCTCACTACTACAAACCAAAACCAAGAAGACGTCGACTTCAACGCAGCCCACGCACACCTGCGCCACACCCAACAACCACACCGTCAACAGAAACAACCACAAACCATCGCGGAACGGCTGCGCGGAGAGGCGTTCAAGTACCATTCCATCGACTACCCCTACGACCAAGAGGCGCTCGAACGAGCCGCCAAGGTCGTCCCAGACGCATGGCGCTTCGACAAGGACGGCATGCCGCGCGAGGAGCTCCTCCGGTACATGAGCCCAAACCATCCGTGCATCAGACAGTCTCGTAGCGCCGGGATCCTGCCATACACTGATGGGGACAGCACCTACTACACCACGCGCTGGGAGCAGATCCAGCAGCAACAACTTCAACAACGAGCCCACAAGGAGCGGGCTTTGCAAGGACACAACGACGAGTCTGGTGTCTCCTGCTCCGACAACAGGGACAAGAAAGAAGACAGCAATGACGACGACGAGGAATGCATCGAGGAGCCGCGGTCGGCACAGAGAGAGCTGTGGTGCTGGGAGACCAAGGCGGATGCGGTATACGTGCCGTACTTCAGCGTCCACAAGCCAAAGGACGAGGTTAAGGACTGGTTCGAGTTTGTAGAGGAGAATTGGGAGTCCACCTTTTGATCGGGGGCCCCGGGAGGACATTGGACGATGAATACGGTGATAGACTTTGATGGAACGACGTAGAGACATACTGCGGCTAATGATAATGGGACATTATGCAAATACTTTCTTATCACATCTCGAACGATTCTTCACTAGTGTCTGTCCATGTGCAGCTCCTGTCCTGCATTCCTTTGCTTAATAAGCTGACCTGCCCCAGCCAGAAGTTGGGGGGAGCCGTTTTGCAAGACTCTTGACTTCAAGAAACTGTGTATCTGCGTCATTTTCCGGCTGGACTCACAGCTTCTCCAATCGTTCTTTTATTAGCTGTGTGCCAGTCAGGGTGTGCCAAAGGAATGCCAGTGTTGTCACGAGCTCAAATTTTCTCCAAATCCCAAGGCCTGCCTGCGAGTTCAGGATTTAGCCGACGGCAACCGAATTTCTGATCCAGGGGACCACCTCCCTGCACTGCCTTGCGGAGAACGGTGAAGAATGTCTGAGCTTCTCGATCACCCGCTGGACTCGGGAACACTATGCACACGCTAATGCTGCGGAAAACCGTGAGGGGTTGCGCTTCATCACGGACCGGGAGGGCTGGCCAAAATATGATTCGCAGAAGCTTAGAGCGTCTTCTGGTGTAGTAGGCGATATCACGCGCAGGAGCAAGAAGAAGCTGTGCGCGACTCTGCACGTCTTGCCCTCTGTTCCTGGGTGAAGCCACCCGCACTCTGTAGAACTCTACACATGGCCAGCCACGCCTGTTTCGTCAGGTGATGTTTGTTGCCCTTGTACCCGCGGTATTGGGCTCAGGGAATATCAGGCGCAATGATACCAGTTTGTGCCTGGTTCTGGAGCCGAGACCGTTCTGCATGGCCGTTGGTGCAGGGGTCCCCCCTTCGCAAATAAAAGTGCGCTAGCCATGCATGTGGCGCGGAGGGCTTTCAGGGGCAGGGCAGAGTGGGCTGCTAATCTGCTGCAGGTACGGGGCAGCACGAGCCGGGGTGGAGGGGGGATCGCAGGGGTCGTGGGGAACGCACCTGAGCAGCTGCCCAGATCACCTCATTTCAGAGCTCCTCCTGGGCCGAGTCTCGTCACTCTCGCTGGCGTCGCGTTCACTTTGTCCGTCGTCTTTATGTGCTTGCTCTTGGTTTGCTCTTTGTCAACTTGGCTGGCAGCTTCACCCACACACCACACCGGCCACAATCGACCACTCACAGCACATCCTGTGGAATGTACTGCTAGTTGGCAGGTCTCACCTGTGCCTTCTCCCTGAGACACGCATCCCCGGCGGCATATACCGAATCGCGTCTGGAGATCGCAGATCATCCCACTCAAGCTCTGCTGGCTCCCAGAAACTCGTCTCTCCCAAGACCACCTCGACATCAACCCAGAAGGCGATCACTCTCCACCATGATACCCACCAGACGGGCTGTGGCCGTGGCCGCAATGCTCATCGCCCACGCCAATGCCTGGCCACATCTTTTCCCTCGACAGACCGACGGCCCGGCCCCTTGGGTCACTGTCGACGCCTCTGGAGTTGCAAGCACCGTCACACCCGCCGTCAGCACCGTGTCTGGCACAACTGCCATCGTGGACGGCGCGCCCGCCGATGTCACAGGGACCGTCAGGACAGTCCCGTACTGGGACACAACATCCACCATCACCGACACGCCCTCACCGCCAAAGCCGACGGGCGAAGTCGCTGGTGCTTTCGCCGTCTGCAAGAACCGTGCCGGCAAGGATGCGCCATTCTGCAGCCCGCAAGCAGGCTCGAAACTCTTTCCCGGGTCGCGGTACTACTGTAAGTCTAGAACCGAGCGAGAACCATGCCAGCTGAACGAAGCTTGGGAAGCCATGCTAACAAGATCCTTGTGCTTCACACAGTCACGTGGGACCCGGAATACTTCACCCCTAATGCCTCCGTCATCGTGGCGGCGCGCTACTATAACGAGTCCACCGGCGAGATCGGCGACGAGGCCTTCCGCTCGCCCAAGAACCTCGGGACCCGCGGCTTCTGGGCCTATCCCATCGACTCGAGCCTCCTGCGCAGCCCACTCATCTCCTCGCAGACCATCATAGTCCAGATCATCACCGACAAGGCCGGTCTCGCCACCCGACAGGATAGCCCTGACAGCGCCAACAACCTCACAATCGCTGGGCCCATCGTCTCGATCACCAAGGAGTCCGGTCCTGTCGCGGAGCAGCATTTCAACATGCCCACAGGTCCTGCGCTGTACATCGGCCTGCCCGCGATCGGCGGGTTCATCCTGATCTGCGTGATAGGCGTGTGCCTGTGGAACAGGAAGCACCGCAAGATCAACCTCGGCAACATCATGTCGCGCTCGCGCCACGGCTACGGCGCGGGCAAGTCCGCGCGGTCGAGGCTGCGGATGGGCACGAGCCGCAAGTTCAAGGAGCACATCCAGCTCCGCGAGCGGGAGATTATGCAGCAGCAGTCGGCCAGCCGATCCCCAGCTGGTCCCCCGAGCCCGTACTACAGAGATGTGTCCCCGCCCTTGCCGTCTCCTGGGCGGCCACGGAGGGATTACAACGACGATGAGGATCTGGGTAGTCTAGTGGGTACGCCAGTCGAGGAGCGCAAGATGAACTTTGACGGAGGCAAGGCGCAGACCGGCGGAAGTTCGGGGAATGTGTTCCGTGACGAGATGAGGAGGCAAAACACCGAGAGGTTCTGATCTACGCGTGCGTCCCGAAAAGAAGCAATTAATGTCTAGTTGGTTGGATCTACAGCAGGCTGTTAATATGTGTCTACGGGAAGCCAGATTCTGTGTAGCCGCGTAGCGAGCGACTATGTTTTCAAGAAATGGTTGATCTGACATTGAAATCAATCTGGTATCATGATAGACTATATGTTATGTGACCGAAAAGCCCTGGAGCTAAAACCTGCAGGCGGCCAAAGTCTTCGACTCTGGGCGAAGCCTGCTTTCCGCACCACACAGCCAGTGCGCAACCGTGAGACACGCGCGCTTCATGAAGCACAACGAAAGTACGACCCAAACACTTTCCGCGCGACCTTGTCCAGGACCGAGCGACCGCCCTGACTTGCAGAGGAAAGTTCTCGCCTTGGGGTATTACATGTCTTCCCGCCCGGCGACTGTCCGTGTTGCTGTTCTTGGCCGGCATCCTGCGTGTTTCGCTTTCGCTCGCAGTAAGTGGTGCCCACCGTGCTCGTCTTGACCGTCGTTGGCCGCATCGTCTCGTGCGAGCGCGAGCGCACCGGCGGCAGTGCCGGTGGGACCACAGCAGCGGCGATCAGCGGGCTCTCGAGGATGCGCTCGTACGACTTGCTGCGGCGCGACCGGCGCAGCGAAAGCGGCGGTGGCGGCGGCGACGAGGAGGAGGAGGAGGAGGAGAAGGAGCCGACCTGCGGGAGCGGGGCCAGCGACACGTGAGCGTAAGAGCGCTTCCTCCCTCTGCTGCCCCTCGCCGCCGGCCGGGTCGTCGGCGGATGATGGGGGCTCTTCTTCTTCTTCTTGGGCGCGCCCGAGGGCGGGAACATGGATAGCAGCTCGGCGTGGTAGTAGCGCGAGCGGAGCACGATGCTTTCCCGTTGGCGCTGGGTCAGAAGCAGACACGGCCGTACTGGTGGTGAGGACGACCTTGTGCTGCTGCTGCTGCTGCGACTTCTGCGGATCGGCGCCTCTGCACAATCGTCGTCGGACTGGGCGCGTGGAAACAGGGAGATGTGGCTGGCGCTGCGGCTCGGGCGGTGCTCGCGGACGCGCGGCACGGCGCCTGGTGGGTTGGGAGGCAAAGGCTTGTCGAGGGAGACGAGGCTTGGGTTTGCACGGGGTGTCGGTGGCGTCGCCGTCGTCTGGAGGGACTGGGATCGTTGGTGAGCTCGCCCTGACGACGATGAGGATCTGGTTGTGGTAGGCCTCGTATGCGGTCGCTCCAGCTGCTGCTGCTGCTGGTACGTGGATGGTGAGAGCTGATACATCTCGTCTTGTGCGCGAGGGACTGGGCACTCCGGAGTCTGAGGGTATTGCTGAGAATTCATGACGCTTGTTCGTGTTGTGAAATCGCAAGAGAAGTTGGTGTTGGAAGAGAGGCTGGAGTGCCGTGCCTCGGAGGTCGCAAAAGAACTTCGGCTTCGCCGTGACACGGAAGCAATGTGTTTAAAGGACAAGGGGCCTAGCTCAAAGATATAGCTAGAAAACAGCCCTCCTTCTCAAGGCCTTTCAAGATGCCAATCGAGTCTGTCTGTTGCGGAGTCGTCGCGTAGCTCGAGATTGAATGACCGCGTTTGCAAAAACTCAAAGGCCCCGGCCATTATTTACTGCAGAACAGCGCCGTTGACCTGAGCAGGTGGTCCATTCCCGTGATGGTAAGCGACGATTTTGCACTTTGCCACGCATCGTGTTGCCCTCCCACGTGCAGAAGCAATCAGTTGACTGTGCAGTGACCTTCTGCTGGTCTTTCTGTACACACACTAGTCTAGGCGCGTCGGCGCCGAGCGAAAACTGCAGTGTTTGCCCTGCCCTTGCTTGGCTGCACTCGTTTCGTTTCACCTGGGGCAGCTGCCGCGCCGGAATACTGGCTTTGATGTCGCCGATAGTCATGAAAATCAAATTGTTTCCCCATCCTTGGACACTGCATTGCACACCCGCTTTGCCGCCTCGGTCACGGGGGGGCACGGCACCGACGCAGCCAACCAAGCTTTAGCCGGCTGCGGTGTGTGGATAATCCCGGCATAAAGAGATGCAAGCGACTCGACGGAGGAACAATCGCGGCCAAGACACTTGCCGCCGCTCAAAGGAAGTTTATTCCTCATTGGAATGAGCCATGTTCTTTGTCAGACACCAACTCGACTGTGTTGGAATTGCGTGCACAGCCAATCACAACCAACAAAGGCGGGGCCCGCTTTCCTGATTTGGTCTTCTTCCAAAGGACGTGCATCACCCTCTCTCATGATGAACATTTCCTCTCATTGTTCTCTTTGTGCTTGACTGACACGCCGTACAGGTCAGACTGAAATTCGCCAACAAAGACCAAAACTCGCTTAGCTATGTACGTCATGGCTTCATCCACAATCACCAGTCGAGCACGCTTTGTTCCACACTGCACAAGAGCTCGTGCATCCTTGGCATCTGCGGGCTCAAATCTCAACATTGAGCAGACCATCAGCACCATTGGCCCTCATCTTGGCTCGACCCGAGACCACCCATCACCTACCTGCATCTGCAATAATCCGCGCAGGGTGAAAATCCCATCGCGAGCACAATGAGCGCGCCCTCCGGGATGGAAGACCACACCATAGACAACATGTTTGGTTCTTCGACATCGCTGCCCCAGACTCCGGTATGCCAACCTTGATTCTTGACACAGCCCGATTCCCATGAAGCAAGATGAAGGCTTACAAACGCTTCCTCAGGCCGGCCTATCATTATCGTTCGATACGTTGATGAGCACGGAATCATCACGCGCCCGAAAACCGATTCACGAGTAAGTTCTCAATGCGGCCTGTTCAAAAGCCCCGTTTACATCTCTAAACCCAATTACACACAAATCACAGGATAGTCGTAGTCCATGGGTTCGGGCTCCTCGGCGACAGCTTCCGAGCTCACCCCCAGCACTACCCTACCTTCGGCAGGACCATCGGCAGTGACGAACACCCGCATTACTACCAAGCGCGGCACGTTCTCGAAGAATGGATCCAAGACGCGGCCGAGACACTCTCCGAGCCAGTCAACGTGCGGCGGATGTCATTCAGCACAGCACAAGTCATGCAGCTGGGCAAACCGGTTCTCTGCGCCGCCGCACACAGGCTGTGCAACTCGCTCATGGAACTCACACTGGACGAGAGCTCTCCTCTTTTCCTCGGCGACCAGGGAGACGGCGACGGAGAAGGTAGCCATTTCTACTCCGAGTCGGCCGGCGGCCTTCTCCCGGTCTTCCGCTCGCGCAGGGTCACGTTCGTGGCTCACGGCCTCGGGATCTGGGTCGTGAAGCAGGCCCTCCTGTGGTTTGACTTCCACGGCACCCCACTCCATCCTGCCGCGACTTTCTTCTTTGACGGTGCGAGGATAACGAGCACGGACATGGTGCCGGGCTATCTCCACGATGCAGCCTCCCTGTTCGCGCTGCAGCAGGGGAACCTCCGCGGCGCGATGCTGGAAGATCTCGTGTGCCACCTCTTTGTCATCGAGCAGCACTTTGACACGCTCATGTCCGAGCACTACGGCGAGTGCGCGGAGATCAAGGACGCGGACACGGACGAGGCGAGACATCGCTACGAGATGGTCCAGTGCAATCACCAGTTGTGGCATCACCCTTCGCCGCCACTGCAAGCTTGGGGTGAGACTCACGCGCATCATCATGCACGGTTGTTCGCGCGTGGAGACGACCATGTGCTCGAACAGGTCGGCAGGTTGGCATTCCTAGAGCTCGCCAGGCACCTCGGCGAGGCCGTATCAGGCAATCACCTCAAGTCCTTGCAGGCGCTACCGCC
Source organism: Microdochium trichocladiopsis (assembly GCF_020744255.1). Lineage (NCBI taxonomy): Eukaryota > Fungi > Ascomycota > Sordariomycetes > Xylariales > Microdochiaceae > Microdochium > Microdochium trichocladiopsis. Next base: position 1,752,639 of record NW_025763554.1, read on the forward strand.
CGTTGCCGAAGCCGCGCAGCGCAGAGCCCGAACGGATGTGGACTCTACGACGCTGCACAACGACGACTATGACAACGCGTCTGTCGTGTCTTCGAGCTCGAGATATAGCGAGGGCGATGGCCCGGTTGCGAAGACGCTGCCGGACGGACTGGAGAGCCAGCAAACAGAATTTCCTTGGGAACCACCAAACGAGACGTTACCTCAAGCTTCTCCGACTGGTTCAGAATGGCCGGATTTGCTCGTTTCGGAAAGCGGCGTTCGCGGAACTTCTGGCATGTCGATATCCTCAGCGCGAGAGCAGGCTGTGAACGTGCCTGACGATTGGCTCCGTCTCAGTGACCACCAGAGTACTGCGGCACAAGGCACTGCATCGTCTCAGATACCGCGCAACGAAAGCCACAATCACATGAGGTCTCATAACAACAGCTATGGCCTGTATTCACATAATTCCCCTGCCAACTTGGCTGGAAACCGAGACACGTTCGACTCTCTGGCCATTGAGAAATACATCGGCCGGAGCGGAGGCCCCCCTAAATCAAACCCAGATATCAGTGGTGTCACGGGATATTCGTATCTCGGTGGTAATTCAATGCTTGCGAACCTGCCATCTAGCGAGCCTCTCACGATCGGAGCTTCCGAGGATGCCCCGCAATCCGAAATGCTGATTGACTTCGAGCACGAAGAATCTGCCGCTACTGTGAGCAAGAGCGCCTCCGGCGCGGCTTCGAACCGTTCCCATCGACCTCGTGGACCTTTGAGCTGGGCAACCATGTCTTCAAGAAGCCCGGCCATCCGGGGTGAGGACGAGCAGGGCGAGCAACATTCACCAAAGACTTCTCCCGGACGACCTCAAGGACTGTTGGGCATGATCGACATGTCCTCGCATAGTCCGGCTCCTGTGGACACGGAGGCTCGTAATCAAGCCTGTGCCCAGTACCAGTCACCACGAGAACCACTGGACGTAGCGACAATGTCATCGAGCATGCAAGCCGAGAACCGTATTTCTCAGAGTAGCTCGGCGGGCGGTGATAGCACAACGACCGAAAGTGTTCTGCGATTATATGGGGAAAATGCATTGCGAGACTTCACCGACTTACAGAGGCCGATCTCTGTTAGCGTCCGACATACAGTTGCCGAGTCCATGACGGCGCGTGGAAGCACTGCCCCAGGCAATCTGATCGCCCCATGTGCTCCGGTGCATGCTACTGCCCCGACAGATGAGCTACGCAAAGAACCAAGCGGAAACATGCTCGAACAGGCACTACGGGAACTCGATTCAGTAGATGCAGGCAATTTAGAGCTGGAAGCTCTGGACGCTTTCATAGCCCAGCTCGCGGTGAGTGTCGAGGCCCAGCTGCCGGGACTAGACAGGAAGTGGCCCAATATCCGAAGGACTCTGAGGTGGCTGCTCCGGGACATCGAGCTTGCAAGGTATCAAGCTCACTCGATGAGGGAGCAGCAGCAGCCAAATTCAACACCTGAGAATGAAAGAGTGACCCTCGGGCGGGGTGGTCCTGGTGAAGAAAGCGTTGCGCGGGAGAACCACCGTATATGTGACTCGCGCGAAGCAAAGGAGGGCGTCTACTCTTCCAACCAGCATGGATCAATTCGCGCCCCGGAGCAGGCCCCATCGGCCACCGAGATTGGTAGGAAGGGGTTTAATTATCATCAGGGCTACAGCAAAACGCGAGAGCCAGAGGAGATACTGGGGGACGAGTATGCTGACGACGAAGACTATTCGTAGCCTAAGTTGCCAATACAGTAATGTTAGCGTGCCTCTATGTGCGAGAGAAAGCGGCCTGTCAGTCTTGGTTGAATAGACGCCAAGGTAGGAGAGAACGCGAGGTAGGAACAGGCCAGGTTGCTGCCAGAAAGGGCACAGTGTCTGGCTTGGCCCTGCCACGTTGATATCGAAGCAGTGCCAGACAAGGCATGTGAAGTTGTGTCCGCAACGTCGAGTACTGTCTAAACGTGGTTGGCGGAGGTCTCACATGCTCAGTGCAGATGACCAAGGCCGTCGCGTGAGCTCGTGGGGCAGGCACCACCCTGAAGACAGGGGGGTTTGGCTGCTGGAGCTTGGGGAAGCTGACCACCCACCGACCCGCAACCATCGTCATGGTCCCGTCTCACATGCAACATTCCACACCTGCCACGCATGTTCGAATATCCGCTCCAGTCCAAAGCAAAGGCTACCATCGCTCCGATTATGCATCAAACGGTCTCCCAGAGCTCATCGCCATCACCATAGTCCAAGACTTCCTCCAGGCCACCGCCAGCGAAGGCTTAGTTCCTAGGGGCGACGCGCAACCATGGCGTTCGCAAGGACCATCAGCACCGACTTTCCACGTTCGCAGAGCAGCGCATACGACCTAGACGAACTTTCACCACGGCCTGACGACTCCCTTCTGTCCCCCGCCCAAGGTCCCGAAGCTCGCATCCCAAGCACATCGCCAAGGCCATGGACCAGCCTGACGGACCGATCAGACACGAGCCGCAGAGACTCTGACGTCTCGTACCGTAGCGATGGCAGCAGCACGACCTCAGATAACAAGGGCAAGCTGAAAGCGATCGCCAATGCATATCCGAGCTCGAGGCGTGGCGATCCGAGAAGTCGAATGTCGCAGCTCAGAGGTCCCGACCTCTGGAAACCGCCGTTCGCATCCCCCAGCTCGCAGTCTCCGTCACAATACCAGAGCCCAGGCGAGCGGTCTTGGATCGGCGGCATCTTGCGGACTCGTCCTTTCTCCGAAGACGACGTATCCTATGCGCCAGCGGCGCCGCAAAGGATCCCGCCGCAGACACAGAGGCAGCCATCACGGGCGCCCTCTTCCGATGTTGACACCTCTTTCACGGTACTGCGCCGGCGGGAGCACGATATTACACGCCAGATCCAGTACTATCTGAATCAACAAGAGAAGGCACACGAGAGCAGCCCAATGGGACAAATCACCTCTGGGAACCCAGCTCGAGACTTGGACACTCAGGCAGAATCGCAGTACGAGTCTCAACAGTCATCCTATGGGCACGTGGTACCTGTGCGTCAACCCAAGAAAGGTCCAATCAGCTTGCGGCGGGCACGCAACGGCATCACAAACAGCATTGCGATGATGGCGGACTTGAAGTCGGAAGAGGACGCGCAAATCGCAGAGGCGGTTGCGCTTAGGAAGAAGGCGCTCGCAAAGCTGCAGGGAATGCAGTCTCGGATGTCATCAATCGACCATGATCTCAGTGTTATGCAAGACACGACGACAAACCCAGCACGGAAAAAGCTGCGCGAGAAGAGAGAACGATATACGAGCCTCTGCAATGACATCAAGGACCTTGAAGAGCAGCTGCGCCAAGCACGGCTTGAGAAGGGCATCATGGAGAGGCAGATGGAGGAGCTTCAGAGCAAGCTGGACTCGGACCTCAGTGGATACCAAGGCGCGAAGAAGGAATGCGAGCAGAGCCTCAGGGACCTCATGGGTCATCCTGGGGTACCTGCCTTGGACGTGGCAGATTTAGGATTCAAGGAGTGGCATGAGCTCGGGTTCAAATTCCTGGAGCAGCCGCGCAGCAAGCGCCGGCCAGACATGGCCAAGGAGTGGTGGGAAGGTGACCTGCGGTATCTAGAGGAATATCGCGACAAGCTCGAAAGAGAAAGGGCAGGGCTCGAAGAAGGTGGCCAGCTCTGGATCGACGCAGTAGCCAAGATTATTGACTACGAGCAGCGCCTGAGTAGCGCTTTAGGCATGGGCACCGAGGGAAGCAAATCTTCACAATGGAGCAGCGAACAATCTGATCCGAAGACGCTCCTGCTAGGCTTCTACACGCAGATGCAGGAGACAATTCGAGACCTCGAGGCGACACTCAAGTACGCCGAGTCGGAAGGCATGACTCTTTTGGTGGCAGCCATTGGCGCGGAAGTCGTCGCCATGCAGAATGGTCAAGATGTGTTTGCAAACTTGATCAAGAGTCAGGGGTGGGAGTTGCCGGCCGAGTCGAGATCGTCGACGCCGACGGGCAAGGATGAAGAGAGCCTCCTCGACATGCCGGCTGATTCCAGATCGAGGACAGAGCAAGAGCCAAGCCAGAGATCAACACAGTACCACGATGCGAACGAGGAGCTGAGCGGGAGCGTCATTCGGCGATGGGAAGAACCTTCGACAGCATCACCACAACCTCAGTCACTACGAGGCTCCAGAGTACAGCTTTCAGAAACCCATGACAAGATGGACGGGAGAACGAGGACAGACGCGTCAGATCCACCAAGCTCTCCGCCGGCCTTTAGCGCAGCTGTCCTCGACAAAACAAGGGAGGACACTGGCGCTGTTGATCAAATCCACGACGACCGCGACGCAACAAGCGACCAGGAGGAAGACGACAATGAGGTCCCAGCGGGACTTTTGAGCGAGCTGCATCTTAGACCTGGACAAGACAGCGATGATGAGCGCAATAACGATGACCACGACGACAATGCAGTGCCGAAAGAGTTCCTGAGCATGCACGATGATTAGCACGAGCTGCCAAAGGAATTCTGACAACAAAAGACCGAATTATGCAGATACTATAGTAATGAGATGATACAAAAATTGCAGCAGCAAGAAGCACAAGGACAAGATAACACCCAAGGCGAGGGCAAACTGCCCCATGAGGGAAGCAGAGTGGTGGTGCAAGTGAATTAACAACCTGCCCCACTCGGGTACACGACAGTTCTGTTCCAAGGTCACGAAGTCACAAGCTAAATTCCCCCACAACCAGACTATGAGGGGAAACCTGGACCCCGGGTCGCCTCCCAAGGGTCCCAGGGGAGGAAGGAGGAAGACAAAATAGAAAATAAGCTTAATTATCTTCCCGGGGCCGCCCGTGCATGATCGTCGCCCGTTTAGAATTTCTAAATACAACCCCCCCGTTCGAAGCGCCACGAGAATCCTCGGGTGGACGGGCAGTGGTAATGTGGGTTCTTGGGTGGTGCGTTGTGGGGACAGCATCGGGAGAGTTAGGACGACGAGCGGGCCTGGGCCGTTGGGGGCATACGGAACACCTCGGTTATGCATTTGGGACTAGGTTTGACATCTTTCTTTGTCTGTGCCAGAACGAAGAAAATAATAAAAAATGAAACTAAGAAAGCCCAGTGGTAGCTTCTCTTTGAATGCTGCTTGGAGAATGTACAGGTCAATCTGCGGACGGCATGTCTTGGCAGTCCTCGAGCGGCTTCTTGTAACTCGAAGAGCGACAGGCGGGTTTCTTCCAATAGCAAATAGCTGCAGGAGGATATTGCGCACGCCAAAAATTCGCAAAGCAAGGCATTTGCACTCTGGAACAGCAGCGGGAACACATATGATAAGCAACGATGCATTTGGAAATACCCTAAAAACGCCCAGAGATCGTGCGTGTCGTGAATACATAAACGGCAAAAACATCCGGAGCCTGTCCGCTTTGTTCTTCTTTGTCTCATTTTCATTTGCCTTTTCCCCCTTCTGCCATGTCCGTAAGGCACGGCAACAGCAGTGGCTGAGCTGGGTCGTGTGGGAGTGAGTGGTGATGAATGCTCCATTCTTTTGCAGAGAAATATGTCCGGCTCGAGGCTGTTCCTTTCCAGGTTCTCCGTGGCGACGCAATGTCGCCTGCCTCGTTTTGCCCTTAAGACATCATCGTCCTGTCAACGGAGTTTACCGGGTGCGCTTGAACCAGCCGCTGGATCCCGCGATGGCAGTAGACTGGTCCATGACCCACTCGCCGACGCCGAGATATCTCTCGACCCAGGTGTTGAGCTCCTTGTTCTCGCTGGATATCCGTTCGGTGTGGAAACTAGGCCTTCAAGCGTCCCCAGGCGCGGGGTCAGGTGTTAGCTGCTTCTCGTTCGCGCCGCCTCATCTGGGTTGGGAAAGATTGGGCGTGTTCATCTTTGGGGCGGTTTTGATTGTCGGGGGAAACTCACGTCAGGCCGGTCGAGCGGCGCATACCGGCAAGGATCGTAGAGACTGATGGAGGATATATGTTAGTCGCGGGAGCCTGAAAGCGAGGCATACTTTGGGGAACAAGGAAGCCACAGGACATACTCAGGACCGCATCAAAGGCGTAGTGGGTGAGACGGCCAAGCTTTGACCAGAGTCCAAACGTCAGCAAGTTGAGGAACTGACAGCACGAGCAGGTTCAGCATCCTGTCGAGTGAGCAGCAAGTCCCAAGGAGCTTGCTACGGCAACAGCGGAGCGGGTGAATGTGCATACCACCATGTTTGCGGTTGTGAGTGTTTGAAGTGTGTCGAACGAGCTCCGTTGGGGGGCGGGCGGGGGTTTCGGAGCCGAAGCGGAGGTAGTCCTTGGTTTGCTGCTGAGCAAGTCGTGTGTGCTTCTTCTACAAAGAAAAAGCAGTTCGAGGTGACGGATAGAAGCACGCGTGCCAAAGGGTTGATGTCGAAGTCGAGGTGTTGCGTGAGTATGAGGCCAGCAGGCAAGCATGAAGCTCAGTCATGCGACACCGCTCGCCAGGCAGAGACAAGGGGTCCTATCGCATGTGGGTTCCCCAACCTCCAACTCCACCTGCGTTGCGTGGCAGCTGAATGCCCTCAGGCAAGCTGTCTCGCGGTCCCGGGTAGGCTGTCGTTGATAGTCGACCGTGCTTATGTCAGGGCTGACTTAGCTCCGTCATCTTATCCCCGACTTTGCTGTCCACAGGTCCTTATCAATCTGGTGGTGGGGCCATGGGCGGCCCCGACCGTCAGGGAGGTTCCCCAGCGGAGTTGCCTACCTGCGACGGCTCTCATGGGGACAAGATGTTTTTCATTGCAAGCGAGCCTAAGTGGTGTCCAATGGCTTTGGCCCGTGGGGGGCATCAAGGGGCTCTTCTCGAATCCCAGAGCCTGCCTGGCTCGCCTGGCTCTGCGTCTGGTGGCTGCTTGCCCCCACCCCTTTGCGCTGTCGGACCGGTTGTTGCTGGCCGGCATCTCGACCCCCAAGATCTGCCACATCAGCAGTGCCGCCGCCGGAAATGTTGAGGATCCCAGCCAAGGGACCTGAGGACCAAAAAGGTCACCTCCGCCGTGGAGCTGGTGCAAAACTGGCGGGCTCGGACGGGCCCAAGCCAAGCTAAGGCGAGCTAGCTTGGCGCCGCAGAGATATCCGGTCCGAAACAAAACACGCAGCATCATAAACCCGCCCACGATTGGCCGTCCTCCAGCCTGCGAAACAGCATTGAGACGGCCGCGGCCCTTGCAGCGCAGCAACAGCACGGCCATGTTCTAAAAATTGACGGGTGGGCCTGATAGATCTGATTGAGTGAGAAAACCACAGTGTTGCGCGAGGTTGATGGGTCAGACACGGCTCATGCGCGGCTGGGTCTTGGCTGAGTCCTGGGAACAGTAAGGCAAGCCGCTCACTCGCCAGAGCCGCCGACATCACCAATTGACACAGAGAAAAGAAGGCCTTTGTGTCATTGTGGTTGATCAGAGGCGGCAGGGGCTTTTGGCCGGGCAGGGGTGCACCTGCGCGGGCTTGGCTCGCCCCGCCCTCGGGCGTGCTAAAAGTTGCAACGCATGCTGGGCGGGGACAGAAAAATAAAACCAACGACAGCTTCGATGCCAGCTGCACTTGTGCTGCGCTGCCTCTCACTCTTCCTCTTCTCGTCCCCGACTCAGGTTCGTCGACATTCTGCAGAAGGCCACGATCCAATTGACGAGTCCCTGCACAGAATATCATTTCGACATTCGTGGTGAGTAGCGTAAGAATGACAGCCCCCTCGCCCCCCCCCCCCCCAAGCATACCCTACCAGAAGCTCCTTCCCTCGTCCAACCCCACCACTTATCGCCCGCCAAAGGGCCCGATTCCCCAACCCACCCCGCCACGCCGTGCTCGCTGCCAACCCGGCAACGAGAGCTCGCCCTTTTTCTTGTCAGAGCACTGCGACGCGGGATAACCTTGACTCTTTGCCTACGCATCCATCTGTCCTTCTGCTGTGTCCTTTCATCTTCCTCAAGGCAGCACCTCTTTTCTCCAAACCTTGACATCGTCGGCCGTCCCATCCGTCGTCGTCGCTGCCGCCTGCCTCCAGCTAGCTGACCTGCCAACTCTACAAGACCTCATCTCAGCTGTAAAACCAGTCATCATGTCCCACAAGCGTACCCAGTCCACCACTGTCGTGGCGGCCAACGCTCTTGACCACCTCTCGTCGGGTGGCAAGATCGAGTGGCTCGCCTCGCTCGATACCGCCTTCTCCCCCGTCCGCAACTACCGCCGGTCGTCCATCATTTGCACCATTGGCCCCAAGACCAACTCTGTCGAGGCTATCAACAAGCTCCGCAAGGCCGGCCTCAACGTTGTTCGCATGAACTTCTCCCACGGCTCGTACGAGTACCACCAGTCGGTCATCGACAATGCCCGTGAGGCCGAGAGAGTCCAGCCTGGTCGTCAGATCGCCATTGCTCTTGACACCAAGGGCCCCGAGATCCGTACCGGTAACACCAAGGGCGACGAGGATCTCCCTCTCGCTGCCGGCACCATCCTCAACATCACCACCGATGACCAATACGCCACCGCTTGCGACACTCAGAACATGTGCGTATTTCCGTGCTTGCACCCTTGATTGGACATCCCGACTGACAATTCCCACAGGTACGTCGACTACAAGAACATCACCAAGGTCATTGAGGTCGGCCGCATCATCTACGTCGATGACGGTATCCTTGCCTTCGAGGTCCTTGAGATTGTCAACGAGAAGACTCTCAAGGTCAAGGCTCTCAACAACGGCTTCATCAGCTCCAAGAAGGGTGTCAACTTGCCCAACACCGATGTTGATCTTCCCGCTCTTTCCGAGAAGGATAAGTCCGATCTCAGGTTTGGTGTCAAGAACAATGTCGACATGGTGTTTGCCTCGTTCATCCGCCGCGGCCAGGACATCAAGGACATCCGCACCGTCCTTGGCGAGGAGGGCAAGCACATCCAGATCATCGCCAAGATTGAGAACAGACAAGGTCTCAACAACTTCCGCGAGATTCTCGAGGAGACCGACGGTGTCATGGTTGCCCGTGGTGATCTTGGTATCGAGATCCCCGCCGCCGAGGTGTTTGCTGCCCAGAAGAAGCTCATTGCCATGTGCAACATCGCCGGCAAGCCCGTCATCTGCGCTACCCAGATGCTCGAGTCCATGATCAAGAACCCCCGCCCCACCCGTGCCGAGATCTCCGATGTTGGCAACGCCATCACTGACGGCGCTGACTGTGTCATGTTGTCCGGTGAGACCGCCAAGGGCTCCTACCCCAACGAGGCTGTCCACGAGATGCACGAGGCCTGCCTCAAGGCCGAGAACACCATCCCCTACATCAGCCACTTCGAGGAGATGTGCTCGCTTTCGCGGCGGCCCGTGTCTATTGTCGAGTCCTGCGCCATGGCTGCCGTCCGCGCCTCTCTCGACCTTAACGCCGGTGGTATCCTCGTCCTGTCGACCTCCGGTGACTCTGCCAGACTTCTCAGCAAGTACCGCCCTGTCTGCCCCATCTTCTGCGTTACCCGCAACGCTTCCACCAGCAGGTACGGTCACTTGTACCGTGGTGTCTACCCCTTCATGTTCCCCGAGGCCAAGCCCGACTTTGCTCAGGTCAACTGGCAGGAGGATGTCGACCGCCGCATCAAGTGGGGTGTCTCGAACGCCATCAGCCTCGGCGTCTTGGCTCCTGGCGACACTGTCGTCGTTGTCCAGGGCTGGAAGGGCGGTATGGGCAACACCAACACCCTGCGCATCGTCAAGGCCGACACCGAGTCGCTCGGCATTGGCCAGCTCGAGTAAGAGCTATGCACTGGGCTGATTGGGAAATGAAGATGGGAAGGGAGATAATTCGGCGCACAAAGGAAATGGCGCAGCTCAAAAAGCGATATACACAGGCTGCAAGCACGCACGTGCGCGTTGACGCGATGACAACGAGAACTGTTGAGCATTGTTAATACCTTGATTTCAAACATGCGGTTATGATAGAATGGGCATCAATATGATTAAGTCTGCATATCATGCTGTGAGAGCTGTGGAAATATTTGCTCAATTGTTGTGCTGCTCGTGTTTGAGACCCTGCTTTCTCGTCGAGCCAGTCTGGTATTCAAGAAGCAACTACCACCCGATGCCGCCGAACTTGCTTGTCCTAAACGGACACGTGCAATCGACAAAACCACTGCTTGCATATTTAGTGTGAAATTGCAGGAGACCGATCTGTCGTTTGATATCCGACGAATCCGCTGTCTAAGCCGACACTGAGCCGGCAGTCAGTTAACTCGGATGAAAAATCCAGCGCGGGGTTGGTCAAAAGGGGCCCCGTACCACTCCAAGCTAAAAGGCTGATCAGTTAGGCGACAGGTTGGCAGTATCAGGGTGTTTTGAGGCTTGCAGGTTCACAGGCATAGAGATTTAGAGAGACAGGTGCTCAGAGGAATCGATGCATTGAAATGTCATAGTTTTCAGAGTTGCGCGAACTCCGAGGGTGACGGGTAGTGAAGGCAAGGCTGACTAGATTGTGCTGCAAATTACAACTACCACTCTTCCACGAGGATCAGAACACCTGTTGCGTTATCGTTCTTTTCCACGGCTGCTTCTGCTGCCCCTTGTGAAGTCTGGGTGCTGGTCTCCCGCCGGATTTGGCGTGGCTTGTTCTTTCCCTTTCCCCTTGCCTTCGCCTTCGCGTTCCCCTTCACCTTTGGCTCGTGTGAAGGCAGACTGCTGTCCTTTATGGGTGACGATGAACTCGCCTCCTGCTGGAGGTCCTTGTCCGCCTTTGGCTGCGTCTGTTCGCGGGACGCCTTTCTCAGCAAAGCGACCAATTCAAACAGCTTCTGCTTGCGCGCACACTGGAATGCTGTCTTGCCCTTGTTGTCTTTGAGTGTCAGGTCAGCACCACCGTTGCGCACCAACACCTCCGCAACTTGCCTCCGCGACTCGATCTGTGTGTGGTTGGAACACAGGATGTGAAGTGCTGTTTGACCACTCGCATTTTGGTAGTTGACACTAGCACCATGCTCTAGAAGCAGCTCCACCGCGACCGGGTTGCAAGGGAGAAAACAGCAGAACGCCAACAGAAGATTCTCTGGTAGTGGCAGTAGATCGTCTTTGTGATGCCTCAAGAACAGTCTGAGTAGGTCGAGATGATGGTGAGGGTTGAGCCGGGCAATCAGGTGCATAAAATCGCCTGCTGGGACTCTCGAGCCGACGTGTTCAAGCAGTATGTGAATCAGTCCAAGCACGTGGTTGTGGATGATTGAGCGCTGATTTGCCTCCTCTGCTTTGGAGGCAAGCGTGCGGGCAAAACCAAACTGAGGCGCCCAGTCTTTCAGGTTAAGCAGTGTTGCTTGCAGGAGGGTTTCGCAAGGTAACTGGCACGTCTGGGCAGCTTTGATCAGGCGACCGATCAGCAGCCTCTTGTCATGGAGGACACGAGCCAGGGACATGTTGTACTCATCCGCCAAACTCTGGGAAGGCCAGTCCCTGACATCAATACGTTCCAATTGCAGGCTGACTGCTTCCATAAGTGCTCGCCAGGTGGGAGCAGCACGTGCCTCGAGAAGCTCCCGTGCTATCAAGTGGTCTGCGTTCTTGATCGCAATCTCCAGAGGGGTCAGGCTTTCTGAGGAGTCACCCCAGATTTGTCGTAGGCGAGTATAGTGGTTCGTCTTGAATGGCGCGTTGATTAATATGGCTGTTGAGGGCTCATGGTGTCGCAACACGCGGCGTAGCAAGGCGAGGTCTCCCCTCACACAGGCATGCCAGAGCGCGTGCTTGTCGTCTAACCGGGCATCGTGGTCGAAGAGTTCACCATTGAAGATTTCTCGAAGACGTTTGCAGACTCGAGCGAGGCGAGCGCGATCACACTGATCGTCGAGCAGGGCCGATATCTGCAGCAGAAGCTCGTCGGGGATTGTAGTGAGGGAGGCCATGACTGCGAGCGACAGTCGAGAGTAGGGTGAAGCTTGTTGCCATGTATCGATTCTGTGATTCGATGCCTGACCGATACCGGGCGGTGCTGGGAGGTTGGTCTGCGAGTGGTGCCGAGACGTGTGAGGTCACGGCTGCTTCAGGCAGTGCTCACGAGATGGGGACGACAAGTGTGCGTGCGAGGCTGTACTTTCCCCAGGTGGACCTTGCTGTTTTGTCAGAATTCTTGCTCCTTCCCCCGGCCTTCCGCCATGTGCAGGCTTCTGTCGGTCCAGCTCCTCTATTTGGTCGTTGCAGACGGGCAGCCGCGGGTGAACTCTTGCAAGGTAGTTGCGTCTTGTAATTCTAAACAACTGGACCTTCCCCAGTGTTGTCATCATTATGGGGATGCCTGGCGCGCCGAGTGCTCAACATGGAATTAATGATCCCTGGTCCCCGGCAATTTCTTGGTCAATGTCATGGGATGCAACCCTCTAACGGGCAGGCAGCGACCTTGTCATCATTGCGCCAGATTACTGCAGCAGAACCATCCACCCTTGCTAGAGCCCTGACTTCCCCCTATCGCAGAGACTGCAACCCATCCATGATCCGTGATCCCCTTCAACCGGTTGTCCTCTGGTACCAGACCAGGGGCTTGTCCTCACCCTCAAGCCGCAAATCGATTCCGAGCTGTGCCACCTCCCCATCCGATCCGATATGGAACTCGGCGCGCACGCAGGTCAGCGGGTTCTGCGGATCCTGCCACTCGCCATACCGCAGCCAGCCAAGCCAGTACTCTCCAGACTGGTGCTCCAGGTCCACCAGAACGTGGGGATACGCGTCGTCTCGGCGGCTCAGGAGTAACTTGCAAGTACTCTTGTGTTCATCCGTCGTGGATGATGATGGTGACGAGAATCGTGAGTGCCATAGCGCCGAAGCGGCGTCTTCGCAGTCGAGTGTAAGTTTGACCTGCCCATATCCTGGATTCTCGTAGGTTCCATCATAGCTTGAGAATGGTAGAGCTGGGGGAAGAGCAGTCTTCGGGAGGGAAGAATAGGCTCGTTTCGGACAAGATCTGACGACCTCTTTCTTTGCCTTTTTGTTCTCCTTCATTCTGAATATCGATAATGCAGTCAGTATTTCCGTTTGCGGGTGAACGGAGTATGAAGGCAATCGCCAAACTTACTTCGTGTCAAAATCAACCCGCTCCTCCCGGGGAACATCAAACAGTTCATAGAGTGCGCGGTAGGCAACAGCCTCAAATGCGGGTTCGCCCTGGTTGACCAACACCACAACGCTAATCTGCCTCGCCGGAACCATGATCATGATTGACAAGAAATCCGATGTCTGACCAGTGTGCCACCATACCTGCTCACCACGGAAGAAGCTGGCGAACCAGCCTAGGCTGTAAAACACCGGCCCCGTGAACGGCGGCTGCGCAAGTTTGGCCAAGATCCTGGGCTGCTTGATCTCGTGATGCCCAGACGCCGAAATGGGCCCGCCCTCGGCGATCATGGTCTGCAGATAGGTCGTGTAGTCGAGCACATTCGACACGACGTCCCCCGCCGCCGCGTCAGCCGGGTCGAGCTCGTACGGCACTTTCACGTGCCGGCCCAAGGTCTCTGACCAGTGGTAGCACTTGGCCAGGGGCACTCCGCTTGCGAGGGCGTCCGGGTATCCAAAGAATGTCTCGTGCATGCCCATGGGCTGCCAGAGGTACTTGTGAAACACCTCTCCGACCTTGAGTTCCGTCAACTTGGCAATTAGATAGCCCAGGACACCGTACATCTTGTTGCTATACTGAAATACGGTCCGGGGTTCCGCGGAGAACGGCAGGTAGCGCAAGCCGCGGACCAGGTCACGTGTCGTCCGCACCCAGGCCATGTCATGGCTTGGCAGGCCAGTGCGGTGAGTCAGGGCGTCCTCGACGGTGATGTGCCGTGTGGCCCAGTCGTCGCTGAGGATAAAGTCTTCCGGCAGGAGGGACGAGATTGGCGTCGTCCATGTGATGCCGCTGTAGTCTGTCGAGTTGTCCACGAGAAGTGACAATGCGGCTGCTGTGAAGGACTTTGTAGTGCTCCCAGTGAACGTCATGGTATGTGGTGTCATGGGTTCCATGGTATCGCGGTCGGCGAAGCCAAAGCCCTGTAAATTTCGTGTTAGTGGCTGACATTCCCTACGTTTCCAGGAGAGAAGTAGTAGAGATCTTTGTGCAATGCAACAGGTTGGCGCGACAAACGAGTGAACTTACCTCAGCCCAGCTCTCATTCCTTTGACCGTCCTTGATGGCAATCGACAAGCCAGTAATGTGCCATTCCTCCATGAAGGACGTGATGTAGCCTGCCAAGTCGGACCACTCATGCCTGCTGGTGGTGGTGCTCGAGCTTGTCTCTGTTGAGCCTGCCAATTGCGACGATTGGGTTGGAGCTGCATGACCGAGAACTGCCTGGCCAGCTCCTTGGCCGTTCGGCAGGAGAGCTGCTTCACACGCCACAGCACCGAGAACGCTCGCGATGAGCCCGAGTCGTACAGTGGCCACCATGTCGTCGTATGGGCACTGTCTCTGTGCCCTCAGTATTTCCAAGCACAACGAACAGCTCAGCCACAGACTCAAGTAGAGTTTTTTTGAATTTTGAAGTTGCAGAAGACAAAAATGATGCATATGCATGTGCAACTGCGACAATTCTATATTGCTGACTTGCGACCAGGGGTCGTCGGCTTCGGAGTGCCAGGCACCAGGCGAATCACCAGCCACCTACCCCGTTCGGCTTGGATTCCTGATTGGGCAGGTCGAGCTCCGAAGCCGACCCTTGCTCATTCAGTCCTCGCACACTCGCTCACGACGTCTTCTGACCCAGTGGCCAGTGGTTTCGGCAGAGACCAAACATTGTCGGAAAGAAGAAACCCAACGATAGGAAGAGATTCAGAATTTGGGCATTGTCTCACAATTTGTGGGTTGTGTCTTTCACCGTGATCAGGTTAACAGGGTCACTCTTTCCCAGCGACATGACCTGCAAAGTGGAACCCTCGTGGATCAACTGTGTCTGTTCGGACTAGTGCCAACGGAACATCCTCGAATCGCCAGTCAGGAATGTGCACCTCATGTTGGCTGCGGCATGATCGATCAAGAACAGAGGGCGAGAAGGAGAAAAAAAAGTGAAGCACCTCCACAAACCCCAGGCAGAGCTCCTCTTGCGGGGGACCAGGTTCCCCGCACGAGAGCGCAAACCTCCCAAGGAGGACCAGACTTGGCTCGTGGCTACGAGTGCCGGCAAGGATATGCGAGAGTGTCCAGGGGTCTCTACTGCATAACGTCACTGGCAATCTCGGGACATGCTTCCGAGTGGTGCGGCAGAGGACTTCTCGGTGGGGTTTCGGCTAGCGATATTTCTCAAAAGCACAGCAGCGACTGGCGGTCGGAAGGCTAAGGGCGGGTAAATTGATCTGCCCACATCAGATCCTGGTGATGGTCGCATTGGGGACCAGTAGCGAGTGAGAAAAATAAATAACCTCGCCAGTAGATATGCCGTGCAACTTTTCCAGAGCAGTGGTGTTTAAAGAAATGGTGCGCCATGATGAACGCACCTTGGTCCGTTCCGAGGAACTTCATGACTGTCACGAACCTCGTCTGAACCGCATTCGCGCGACTGGTTGAAAGAAATCATGGTTGCCTTTGCGAAGTGGCTGGCTCTGTTGGGCCTCGCCGCATCGGCTGCGGCTCAAGACGATCCGTCCATCGACTGGCCTGTCCATGACAACAATATCACGGAATTGGTGCAATGGTGAGATGGGTGCATTGTCCAGGCATGACTGAGCAATGTTAAAATGAGTATTTAGGGACCACCACAGCTTCTTCGTCAACGGGCAGCGATTGTTTGTTTTCTCGGGAGAGGTAGGTCGATTGGGAGCAGATTGAGCCAGCGCGAGAAGACTAACCACATACTTTGCAGTTTCATTATTTTCGCATTCCCGTGTGAGTGAAGAGCTTGGAGCACATCACACAGCATCAAAACTAACGAACGTCAGTCCTGAGCTATGGAGAGACCTTCTCGAAAAGGTCAAAGCCGCTGGGTGAGCATTTCGCCGAACGCGCGCGAAAACTTCCTCCTTGCCACGAATTGCACCAGCTAACTCCCAATCAGCTTCAATGCCTTCTCCATCTACAACTCCTGGGGCTATCACAACCCCGTCGAGGGCGTGCTCGACTTCGAAAACGGCGCCCACAACTTCACCTCGATCATGGAGCTCGCGAAGGAACTCGGAATGTACATGATCATCCGCCCGGGCCCTTACATCAACGCGGAAGCCAACGGCGGCGGGTTCCCCCTGTGGGTCACAACCGGCGAGTACGGCGCGCTGCGCAACGACGACCCGCGGTACACGGAGGCGTGGAAGCCGTACATGACGGCAATCTCCAAGGTCATTCGCCCGCACCTGATCACCAATGGCGGGAACGTCATCTTGTATCAGATCGAGAATGAGCTGAACGGGCAGTGGAAGGACATTGAGAAGAGGGTCGACAACCCGCCGATCCAGAATTACATGCAGAGTCTGTATGATAACGCGCGGGAGAACGGGATTGACGTGCCGCTGACGCACAATGCCCCAAATATGGTAAGCTCGGTGGGAAGAAAGGACGAGAGGCATAGACCATAGTCTGTTAGGCTCTCGGGGTCTTTTGACGGATATCCATTGTGTTGCTAACGAGGGTGTAATACAGTTCGGTTATTCATGGTCGCGAGACTTCTCGTCTGCAAAGGGGAACATGGATGTCGTCGGTCTGGACAGTTATCCTTCGTGCTGGAGTTGCAATCTGGACGAATGCACCGGCACCAACGGCGAATATGTGGCATATGTAAGTGGCCTGGGAAGTGTTCCTTGGGTGTTGTGGCTTTGGTCATTTTCTCCGTTTAGTTCTTCTGACATTCAGGGTTATCACAGCAAGTACAAAACTACTATGAGTATGTCTTGATACTTCTGAATCCTTCATGGGTTTTCTTCAGCTAGCAATGAAATAGCTACTTTGTGAAGCAGTCGCCGTAAGTCACACCTCTACCAGCACTGAACCGCCAATAAAGTGCCACATTGGGAAGTGAAAACAATACTTATTATGCCGCAGAACCCAGCCAAACTTTATGCCAGAACTCCAAGGTGGAAGCTACAACCCGTGGGGGGGCCCAGAAGGTCCGTCTGCGCTTTTACTCGTCCAGCCGGTGCGCAAATAACTTGAACTGACCCAAAAGAATTTAGGTGGCTGCCCTGGAGATATCGGTACCGACTTTGCCAACATGTTCTACCGCAACCTCATATACCAGCGTATCACGGCTGTGAGCCTGTACATGCTCTACGGAGGGACAAACTGGGGCAACCATGGGGCGCCAATCGTGGGTAAGTCGAGACCGGAATGCTGCCGTGGAGAGGCAAGCACTTAGGACCACGGCTGACACCTGCATCGTCCAGCAACGAGCTACGATTACTCTGCCCCAATCTCCGAGAACAGAATCCTTTGGGACAAGTACTACGAGACGAAGCTCTTGACGCAATTTACAAGGAGTAAGATCACTACTAGCTTACGGTTGGAAGACATTCTGCTCACAAGTTGGTCGCATAGTCGCGCACGACTTGCCATACACCAACCGGCTGGGCAATGTACGTACTGATTTCCTCAGATCGGACTACAGGCCGAAGGACTGACACGATCTCCACATTTAGAGCACTCGATACTCAACAAACCCTGCCATCGCTGCCTCGGAGCTTAGGAACCCAGACACAGGGGCGGCGTTCTATGTTGTTATGCACGCGTACTCCCCATCGGCAACGCTCGAGAAGTTCCAGCTCAAGGTCAACACTTCTGCTGGCGAGTGTGAGTTAAGATTCCCCTTTGGCCTTGAAATGGAAGCTGATTGACTTTCGCCATAGTGACGATCCCCCAGCACGGCAGCCAGATCGCAGTCAACGGCCACCAAGCCAAGATCTTGGTCACGGACTTTCGCTTCGGCAACAAAACTCTGCTCTACTCGACGGCAGAAGTGCTCACCTATGCAGTCCTCGATGGCAAGGAAATCCTGGCACTATGGGTGCCGACTGGCGAGAGCGGCGAGTTTGTTGTCAAGGGCGCCGCCTATGCTAATGTGCTCTCCTGTCGGGGCTGCTCGAATGTGCAAATCTATCCAACCGGAGACAGCGTTGCTGTGGCATTCACGCAGAATACCGGGATGAGTCTCATCGGGCTCCCTGATGGCTCAAAGATTGTGTTACTGGACCGGTCTCATGCTTACCGGTTCTGGTCGCCAGCCCTGAATAATGACCCGCAGTCTCTGCCAGATACAAATGGTACGATCATCTATCCCGGCGCAACATTTGCCTCATGTGAAAGTTGCAGCTGACCCTGATGTGCACAGTCCTCGTTCAAGGTCCCTACCTCGTCCGGTCTGCAAGACTCACCGAAAATGGAGAATGTCTCGCGCTCAAGGGCGATCTCGCCAACGCCACATCCGTCAGCGTCTTTGCTTCGGAAGCTATCAAGACCTTGACATGGAACGACAAGCAAGTCGTCATCAAGTCTCGCGAGAATGGAATCATCGTCGGCGAGCTCGCTGGTGCCCCTTCGACGTTTAAGCTGCCTGCTTTGACGGGGTGGAAGGTCGCTGACGGTCTTCCGGAGATTGGGAAGGACTACGATGCTTCCGGCCGCGCCTGGATTAGTGAGTATCATGACTTGAAACTCCAGCTTGCCGCAATCAACCATCTCCCCGCCAAAGCTGACTCTTTGCCTTTGCAGTTGCCAACAAGACCGAAACTGCCAACCCGACTAAGCCAGCACCGAACAACCCGGTCCTCTACGCGGACGACTACGGCGTCCATGCGGGCACCCAGCTCTTCCGCGCGACCTTCCCGACGACCTCGACACCACCGACGGCCGTCTTCCTCTCCCTCTCGGGCGGCACGGCGTTTGGCTACTCGGCCTGGCTCAACGGTGCGTACATTGGATCGTGGCACGGCTCGGCCTCGACCGCGACGCAGAACGTGACCTTGTCGTTTGCCAACGCGACGCTCGCCAGCACCACCACCACCACCACCACTACTACTACAGCCGCCACGAGCGATACTGCCAGCACGCAGGACGAGAACATCCTCTTCATCGTGATGGACAACATGGGCCACGACCAGCGCTCCGAGGCCCTGAACCCGCGCGGCATCCTCAACGCCACTCTTCTGCTGCCCCTCCCCACACCGTCCTCTTCATCCAATGGGGCCGGCTCGGAGAACGAGCAGCAGCAGCAACAGCACGGGTTCACGTCCTGGAAGATCGCCGGCACCGCGGGAAGCGACACCCGGTCCGTGCTGGACCCGGTCCGGGGCTTCCTCGCCGAGGGCGGGCTCTACGGCGAGCGCGTGGGGGCGCACCTCCCCGGGTTCCCAGACTCGGAGTGGGAGTCTGTCGTTGCTGCTGTCGCCAGCACCGCCGCCACCACCAAGACGACGCTCGGGGTTCCGGGCGCCGGGATGCGCATCTTCCGCACCACGCTGCCCGGCCTGGCCGTGCCGCGGGGCCTAGACGTGTCCGTGTCGTTCAGGCTCACGGCCCCGCGGCCGGGGCGGGACCGGCTGCGCGCGCTGCTGTTTGTCAACGGGTACCAGTATGGTCGGTTCGTGCCGCACGTGGGGAACCAGGTTGTGTTTCCTGTGCCGCCGGGGGTGCTTGACTATTCTGGTGGTGGTGGTGATGCTGCTGGTGCTGCTGCTGGCAGTCAGAGTAACAAGGCGACGACGGGCAACACGATTGTCGTCATGGTGTGGAGCCAGGACGCTGCCGGGGCCGAGGTGGATGTCGAGTGGGGGGTCGACTTTGTGCACGAGACGTCGTTTGACATGGCGTTTGATGCGGGCGGGCTGAGGCCCGGGTGGGATGAGTCGCGGATGGCGTATGTTTGAGCTGGGGGAGATGCGCGAGGGCCTATGCAAAGAGGGTGTGTACGTGTGTGTGTGTGTGTGTGGCGTTGCCATGTGCCTTAAGTCTAGGTGTTGTGAGGGCCGAATCGTGCCTGGCATATGCTTTGTCAAACTCATTCGCAACACCTCACTCTCTGCATCGCATAGCCAGCGTCGCACAGTTGCCATGCTCAAGGTATTTATAGGACCAACGAGATCCCATGTACACGCGTACAAGCACGTGGCCGCCGCAGCCTGCAGCCATAGGTCCGGCACTCTGTAGAGCCCTCATGTAGTACGTGTATCGTGTATGCTCATTACAACATGGGGCTTCGTGCAGCAGAGCTCGAAATGGACCATCTGACTTGTCCCCACTTGCTTTTGCAGTCTCTCAACGGACGGTCGACGAGCGTCCTAAGGCCATTGTCCCCGATCCCTGACGTCGTGGTGGCAGTCATGCCCTAATTACCCTGATTCATCGAAAGCAAGAGTGGTTCCACAGTCGACCCATGATCGTCGCTGGCGAGGTATACGGTTTCCTTGTTACTTTGGCGCGAGTGTTTCATATGCCCCGTCTCTGAATTGCTGCAACAGTGATTCGAGACAAGAAACGGATCGACAGGTACGGTGCCATAAAGGGACCGGATGCGCACAGTCTCGGTGTCTTTCTCACCAGAGGCATATGTCGCTGCCGGCCGTGGGAGGGACTGATTACCATGTGATGAGGGCATTGGACACCCACCAGTCTCACATACATGGTTCAGGAATGGTTGATCAGCATTGATACGTAGTAGCGTGGGAATCAAGCTTGAAAGCTTGAAAGGAGGGCACCAGTCCTGAAGAGAGGGATGGGTTACATAATCCCCCCCAGGCTGTCTCTTCGGTCCCGGGCACGGAGCTTGGTAGTGGGCGCGAGGCCTGCAAACAGGCGTGTCGCGCTTAGGGTCGGGGTCTGTGAGCTCCGATGCGCCGATGCCTAGCTGCTTTGGGGGATGAGATGTAGTGGTAGTCATCAAGTGCGAGACTAGTGAGTCATGGTCTTGTCCAGCGCTCGCCAGCGAGCACTGCGGATTGGCTCCAAGGCTGGCAGCTGAATAACTAAGGGACAGAGCAGGTCGGGGCAGCAACCAGCCAAGCACCGACTAGGAGCGAGGCCATGTGGTGCGGAGATAAGGCGAGCCCCAAGCGGCAACTGGGCACCCCGTTGGGGCCCTGTCCCTGCACCCTCGGGCCCTATGCAAGTCCCTCCAGGCTTGGGCCTCGCTCCATGGCGGGTGTTGCTAACCTCCGGGGCCACTGGATGCGCAAAGACTGCCGTCTCGAGGTGCGTCTCGATTTGTCACGGGCTTGCAGCGTGGCCGAGTATAACATCCTTCGTGGCTGCCTGCCGTCCGTCCATTGTCTAGATAGTCCCAATGGCCATTCCTCAGTCAACCAACTTACACCACAGGCAAATGCCGTCTTGACTTCATCTCGGCACCACCACCCATCCACTTACACGTCTACACAACCAACAACATACAGATACACACACCACCCGACAGTGCACCGTGACAACCAACGACGACAAAAAGACACCTTGGGCCTCCCTCTGTCACACGTCATCTCACATCTGCACAGATCTCGGCACAGGCAACTGCTCAACCTTCTGCACAGCTCGGCCGCGGAAGCTGCAAGCCACTGCACCAGACACGCACGCCGCCCGCTCTCCATCTCGCGGCCACAAAGCTTAGCAAAGCCACCCACATCACACAATCTTAAACCCACCACTCTTGCCGCTCTAGTTGTGGCAGAAACTTCAAGAATAACACCAACAACAACCAAGAACAACAACGACAATAGCGACAACCAAAGCAAATTATCCTCAACGCAAAGACACAAACCTCACCAGCCATGGCCGACTCGCAAGCAGCGGCCCCCGTCGAGGGTCCTCCATATCCCGTCCCCATCGCAGTTCTCGGCGGCGTGCCCGTCCCTTCGGTCGACGACCCCATCTCGGCCGTCTTCCTCGCCCTCTTCCTCTGCCTCGCCGCCGTCCACATGACCATCTACCAGCTCAACCGCAGAAAGTCACACTTGTTCGTCTTCTCGGGCCTCCTCTTTGCCCTCTCCATGGCCCGCTCGTCCGCCATGGTCATGCGTATCGTCTGGGCCGCGAACCCAACCAACGTCCGCATCGCCCTCGCCGCAAACATCCTCTCCCAGGCCGGCGTTGTCATTCTCTTCATTGCCAACCTCTTCTTCGCCCAGCGCATGGTCCGCGCCTACCTCCCCCCCGTCGGCTGGCACGCCGCCACCCGCTGGACCCTGCGCGGCCTCGTCAGTTCCGTCATTGCCTGCCTCGTCATGGTCATCGTCACCGTCATCCACTCCTCTTACACCACCGACCGCGACGGCCTGGACAAGGACCGCAAGGTCCAGCTGGTCGCAGGGACCTTCTTCGTCGTGCTCGCCTTTTTGCCCATCCCTGTCGTGCTCGGTGCGCTCCTCATCTCCCGCCATCAGCGCAGTAGTAGCAGCAGCAAGAAGAACACCAGCACCACCGCCATTAGCGGGGACGAGTCGTCGCTTTCCAGCCCCATCGACGAGCAAAAGAAGACCACCACCAGCACCGTCGGCCGCCCGGAAAAGTTCGGCACTGGCCGCCTCCGCACCAAGGTCCGCCTGCTCCTCTTCACCTCCTTCCTACTCACCCTCGGCGCGGCCTTCCGCGTCGCCACCATGTACGCCGCCCGGCCGGCCAACAACCCGGCCTGGTACCACTCGCGTGCGTGCTACTACTGTTTCAATTTTGTCATCGAGGTCATCGTGTCCGGCCTGTACGCGGCCGTCCGGTTCGATCGCCGGTTCCATGTGCCAAACGGCTCAAAGGGCCCCGGGGACTACAGTCGCAAGGCAGGTGACGCTACGGCCACGGGGTCCGGGGATATCGAAGCGGGCAGTGCGGCGGCACCCGCGCCAGTGGACGCAGGGGAGGAGAGCGAGGGGGTGCACGGTGTCGGGCCGAGGTTTTCCAGACACGTGAACACCGAGGAGGAGGTGTTTGGTGCTGGCTCGGAGGGGGATGAGGCTTCCGATGAGGCGCAGAAGGACAAGCAGGAGAAGGAGGAGGTCTAAATAGCTCCATGGACAGCAGACAATCTGTGATCTGAAACCAGGGGAGCCAGCAGCGATGGAGCGGAATTTGTATTATTTTAATTGATACCATCACGAGAAAGTGGGCGAGCATAAGCGAGACGCTGTTCTTTCTTCTTTGCATAGAACTCAGACATAGATACCAGAAGCAAACCGTCTTTTTGGTTGTACTAACGAACGTAATGATATTATTCGAGTTCTCACAAGCCGCCCGCCCATTAGTCGTGGTGAATTGTCGAGCGTGGTCATTATTCTTGTCGACAATGATTCTGCCAGGAATAGATGTTGTGTGTCTGTGGCCGCACGTCACCTGAGAGCCTGGAAGAGCGATGACAAACTTCGGAATTTCTAACCAGGATCGACGCCATTCTGTGCATATTTACTATCCGCGGGAAGACTGTTGCAATGGTTATGCTGGGCAGCAAAAGGTTTGACGAGAAAGACTTACTTACAACCCGCCTCTTGTATCATGGACTTCACGTGCCCCAGGCGGTTGTGGCAGCACAGATACTAGTATCTTGTAAAACGCCCATTCTCTCTCTCTCTCCCTCTCCACCAGTTTGTCGATCTACAAGCCGAAAAGGGACATAAGACAAGCCCTGAAGAACAGAATGCAGACAAGACGAGTAGCCTTGGAGCGGGCACGGTAGCGCACCTTTTGGATAGTCACGTCTTGTGTTCTAGGGGGGGGGGGGGGGGGAATAAGGACCAAGTACACCGTCGAGCTCGGGTCGCTACGTCTCAGGAAAATCACGGCTCAGTACGCGTACTGTTGTATTGTTCTAGGTCGAGGGTACTGGGCACCCGTCTCTTTGGATGCCTGTCTCCAGATGGGTACTACGGTATGGTGCAGTAGACAACTGTGCACAGCCGTTACAACACGGTTGCGCCGGTTGTTGTCTACTTATCTTAGATTAGCTAGTTGCCTGTCTCGTCCTTCTCGGAAAGCCGCTGCTGCGGCGCGGTACTCGTGACTCCATGCACGACCCTCTTCTCCGCCGCCTCATCAACATCTAGCGGCGCGGTCTCGTTCCCCGGCATCACAGCACCATCCCGATCCCGCCGGCCAACCTCAACCTCGACCGCACCATTATCACCGCCACCGCCACCGCTCTCCCCCAACTCCCACGAGTCGCCCGACACGCCGTTCTTCTCGTGCTTCCTCAGCGTGTGCCCGTCCAGCCAGCTCACCACCCACACCAGCACGAGCATCACCACGACCACGACCACCATGGCGATCCCCCCCTTGCGCCAGTACGGCGCGTCCGAGGCCGGGTACAGCGCGATGCCCCAGAACGTGTACAGGCAGGTGCTCGCGGCGTTCATCGCGTACAGGATGACCGCGCGGGCCGCGTCGTCGCCGCCGCGCTGGCAGATGATGCTCGCCCAGCCGTACAGGACCGGGTTGACAATGTACGACGTGCCGGAAAGGTAGAAGGCGACAAAGGCGCCCGCGAACGTGAGCTTCTCTGGCGGGACGAGCAGCATGGCCGCGCAGACGAGCTGGAGCAGCGCGGCGAGCACGCCCATCGGCACGCGCCGGCCCGTGGCGTCGATGTGCACCGCCGCGAGGAAGTTGGAGACGATGCCCACGGCCTGGATGCCCAGCGGGTACGTGTTGATCTGGGCCTGGGTGAAGAAGGCGTCGTGGTGCTTCAGGTACAGCAGGAAGATGCCCTGCACGCAGTACGCCTCGAGGGCGCCCGTGACCACGGCGAACAGGCACAGCACGTACAGCGCCGGGGTCGCGAAGACGCGCCGCGCCAGCGACCAGGGCTCGATGTTGTGCCCGTCCGGGTTCTTGGGCGGCAGCCGGCCGAGGGCGAGCTCCCGCTCTTGCTTGCTGAGCCAGCGCGCCGACGTGATCTCGGGCACGTCGGGGAAGTAGAAGAAGCCCATGAGCGCGATCGGGCAGGTGATGATGCCGTTGATGATGAAGACCCACTGCCACCCCGCGAGGCCCGCGTAGTTGTTCATCCCCTGGTGGATGGCGGTCATCATGATGCCCGCAAACATGGTGCCTGCTTGGCCCGAGGCAGTGAAGATGGCGGTGCGTTTGGCAATCTCGCGGGGTCGGTACCACGAGCCGATCACGTAGATTGTGCTGGTCAGAGGCCTGTTGTCAACAACATCCGCTGAGCACAAGAGGCGGGAATAGTAACGACAACTTACCCGCAGTACGTGCTGGCCTCGGCGAGGCCCTGAAGAAAGCGCACCGCACAGAGCTGTGCATATGTCGTGCAGCCAGCACATGCCATAGTCAGTGCCGCCCAGACGAGCACCATGGAGGGCAGCCATATCCGCGGTGCAATCTTCTGGATGATAATGCCGTGTGGGATCTGCCCAACGACAGACCCGGCCGTGAACATGGCGAGGATGACATTGTACTGGTCGCCGACCAGCCCGAGGTCCTCCCTCAGTCCTGCGACATAGGCGTTGGCGAACGCGGACCTGTCGAGGTAGTTGAAGAAGGAGCTCAAGCAGCAGTAAGTCAGGATGAAGAAATCTGTTTGATAATGTGTAAGTCGTCATGTGTGTGACTCCCAGCGCTTTTTGAGTGGTGGGATGCCAACCTAGCTTTTGCACGAGCCGTCGCTCATCTCTGCTCTTTGGCTCGTCGCCCAGAAAGACATTTCTTGCTTGTTGCAGCAGTGACGGTTTCGCTTTGCCAGCTTCCATTATGAACTGTTTCAGGCCGTTTGGCACACAGTAGAGTAACAGCGTCAGCGCCACAAAGGGAAGTGGCCAATCCTGAAACATTCACTTGAGAGCTAAACAAGCTGTACCACAGCTAGTGCATGGTAAATTGTGGAAAGAGGGGACTCGAGAAACCTCTGCTATTACCACATAATTCCAGCCAGGCTGAAGGCAGCTGCCCCTCCCTGTGGCCTGTCCATCAAGGTTCTTGGCCAGACATCTTACAAAGAGATGAAAGCCAAGACTTGAAAAAGTCAGTCTGGGTTATCAGGAAGGGACAATCGCTCCGCCTGGACACTTGGTTTATTCGCGATTCTCGTTAATTCATCGATTCTGATAGGCCAGGAGGAGCTCGCCGGCTTATCGATTCAGGGTCCTTTGCAGCAGGCCAAGCATTGGCGGGCGAGGGCGGCGGCTCTGGGACGGCGTTGTGGACCCCTGGGAATCGGATGACAGGCCGGCACAGTTTGAGGGACAGGCAAGCTTCTTGCACGGCAGAGGCCGAGAATCTGGGGATTTTAGTACCACTTCGGAATGATAATCGGAGGCAGACGCAAGAGGCTTTCGGAGGTAAGCGCAGCCTCGGGGCTCGTGGGCCAGGGACGACGGGGTACTTCCGAGGAGCTCGGAGAGGCGTTCGCTTAGAATGACCCGAAAGTCTAATTTATTGCCGGCCGGCTTGAGCGATTGGCCTGCTCGCTGCTGCACGTTGCGGAGCTTCCCTTTAGGTCTGGGGTTCAAATGTTGCCGTGGTTGTCGCCAAATAATCCCTCCAGCGGCAGCTAGGGGTAGTCTCGCGATGTTCTCCTTCATTCATTTGTAGCTGGACCCCCGAGTCACAATTGAGGTTGGCCTCCATGATGGCAACATGAGCTAAATGTCCCCTGTCTGAAAAAATGCTCTTCATGCGCTGTCCCTTGGAACATGTCAACAAAGTTGTCGATTGGCTTCTTGTCCTGCAGGACCCCGTCGTCTCTTTGGGAATTTAGGATGCTTACCAAATTGAGACCTCATTCTGCCACGAGAAGCAATCTCAAGTAGAGAGGTGTTGCACCGCGGAGATCTTGGTTGCGGTGAATCGAAGACCCAGCCACTAAGCGAGGATTTTCTAAAGCCGGAGGGGCCCGCCCGGGAATAACTGGAAATTCGCTGGAGACCCCCGGCATGGGGTGCAGGGCCGCTGCGGGTGCGGGAGACTGCAGTCCGGCTTCGCCAATGCCACTGATTTGGATGGGCCTGCTCTTTTGTTATTTCCTGTCGTATGCCCGGACAATGCTTTGTTCGTACCTCTTCACTCGTTAACACCCACAGAATCTCGGCCCCAGCTGCTTCATCATGATATGACAATCCGCGTCAGCCGGTTCGACTGTTGCTTCGCTGATCTGTCCAGGGGGTCCCTGGCGCCGTGGGCTGCCTGGTACCAACTCGCACGGTGCTGATCCGAACCGACTTGATCAGCTCTTGGATGTCTCGCTGAACAGGTTTTGAAAATTGTTGCCTTCTGGTATTTCCACTGGAACTCTTTGTCCCCGACTTGGAGCTCAAGGACTTTTCGTCATGGAGTCATACGATATTGGCGCAGAGACTGTGCCGAGTCACGGACTGGACGACACTTTGTCTCAGACAGCATCGACGAAAGAAGAGACCAATGCAGCCCGGCCAGCAGCCGAGCCAGTCATCGATGTCAACTCCATCACCGAGGAACGCCATGAAGGAAAGGGCCATTTCTGCAACAGGAGGGAGTCGGATGGGTCTGTCCTCAACTCCGAGACGCCGATCACTCATCACTACCTGACATTCCTTACGCCTCTCCCCAAGCTCAACCAGGCTCGGACGCTGCCGCCTGGTCCATCTACCAACGACCAGCCTGGGCGTCTAGAATATCCAGACTTGTCGAAATTCAGTAATCCATTGTTTTGGCCCGGCAGTCGCAAAACCGTCATGGTTGCCATTTCATGCGTTGCAACAATGGTCACGGCTTACACGGCTGGCGCATATGCTCCCATGGCAGACCTTTTGGCTGCCGACTACGGTGTCTCCAGGGTTGCTGCATTGACGGGGATCACCACGTTCTGCATGGGCTTTGCCTTGGCTCCCATGATCCTCGCGCCATATTCCGAAGTCGCTGGCCGATATCCCGTGTTCGTCGTGGCGGGGGTCTTCTTTATCGTCTTCCAGGCCGTTTGCGGTCTCGCGCCAAACTTGGCCGCCCAGCTGATCGCACAGTTCCTCAAAGGCTCTGGCGCAAGCGTCTTTAGCACAATGGTTGGCGGCGTCATTGCGGATCTATACGAGAAGGAGCAGCGCAATACTCCCATGGCTTTCTTCAGCGGCTCGGTGCTGATTGGCACTGGTCTAGGTCCGCTCGTTGCATCTCTCATGGTCCAGTACCTCGGCTCGAACTGGAAGTGGGTGGTCTGGCACCAAGTCATCCTCGACTTTGTCGTTATAGTTACCGTCGTGACATTTTTTCGCGAGAGCCGAGGCTCGGTCCTGCTATCAAAGAAAGCCAGGGCGCTCAACAAGTTCTACGACGAGCTCGAGGGAAAGGGCCACTTTGGCGTCTGGGTCGGGTCGCAAGACGACAATACTGACACCCGGACTGACCGACCGGACGCTGGAGCCAACGATCACGACCTGACCGACGTCGAGAAGGGCAGCGGTAATGTCGAAAACACCAACCCGGCAAAGCTCCAGCGTATTCGGTGGCTCGTCAAGGAGGACGAGCAACGCGCGTCCATTGTACAGATGATGAAGACATCCCTGACCCGGCCCTTCCATTTTCTGTTCACTGAGCCCATTGTGTTCTTCTTCTCCCTATGGGTCTCCTTCGCGTGGGCGGTATTGTACCTGACGTTTGCGTCCATCCCGCTCGTGTACCGCCGCGTGTACAACTTTAGCATCGCACAGGCCGGTCTCGTCTTCTTCGCAATGATAATCGGAGGCATCGTGGCCACCTGTGGCGGGCTGTACTCAGAACAGCTACTCAAGCATCCTTCATGGCAGACCAAGGGCTCTGGCGAGGGCGGCAGCGCTTTCTGGGCCTTCATGCGTCGCAAGTTCCCCGTGGAGTCGCCGGAATCGCGGCTGTACTTTACCTGCTTGACGTCCATCTTCTTGCCGATCGGACTGTTCATGTTTGGATTCTGCGCGCGGCCGGACATCCACTGGATCGTCCCGGCCATTGCCATCGTCTTTGCAAGCATGGGCATCTACTTTGTGTACCTGGCGACCTTTAACTACCTGGCCGACACGTACCAGACGTACGCCTCGTCATCGCTGGCAGCTCAGTCGTTCTGCCGAAACGTACTTGGCGGTGTTTTCCCCTTGGTCACTGGCGCTCTGTTCACGAACCTTGGCGAAGGTGCCGCTGGGGGCATCTTGGGCGGTGTCGCGACGGTTCTGACCGTCGTGCCGTGGGTTCTCGTCTTCTTTGGCGAGCCCATCCGGCAACGAAGCAAGTTCGCGGTGGTAAGTGATTTTCTTTTCCCATGTTCGACTATTTATCTGTCTCGAGAGAGCCTGTGCTGACCGTGATGTAGGCTCTGGGGCGGAAATAATGGCGGTGCGACGCGGCTACAAATGCAATGTACTAGACATTAATAGAAAATAGAACCGGCATTGTCTACCAACTCATTTGATGATGAAAAAGGCATGATTGTGGCATGGTGTTTTGTGAGATGCAGCAACGGTTGTTCTGCGTTTGGTGTAAATTGCCCTGCCAGCCATTCAAGTTGAGGCTGAGACTTAATGGATGCACTGTGTTGGGCTTCATTATGCAAGCTTGCCGTGGTCAGTTGTGCAAGCCCGAGCATGCACAAAACTCTGCGCCGCGGCCCCTCCATGACGCAGCGGCTGCAGGGTGCTGCGAGCTGCAACTTTTGGCGGGGTTTCGATAGCTTTTTTGGTTTCGCGATTCGAAGATTGTCCATACCATACTCCCAACGACACACTACGCTGCAACGACTCTCAGCACGCGACTTCGTACAGGGAGGGACTAATATCGGTATCAAAAGCAGACCCGGCATACCACACGCAAAGGACACTGCAAACATGGATGAGCTAGGTCAACTCTCCGGCCCCATCCCGGCCAACTTTGACGCCGAGAATGCGCCAAACAACGAAGACGTGAGCAGAACAGTTCCGGGTTGATTGTTATGTTTTTGGGGGCTCGCAGCCAGCTGACTCGATACCATGCAACCAGATTGAGAAGCAGTTCTCGGTGAAGGGTTAGTCGAACCGGCGTCTCCGCCATCCCCCACCCCCAGGACGACGACGACAAAAACACTAACCTCCCCATGCGCCGCGCCGCGCACACACAGCTGTTCAACACCTAGAGACATACTGGGCCATTCTCGAGAAGGTGCCCGGCTCGAAGCTGCGCCTGACCAAGATCGACGACGAGATCATGGAGCACCTCAAGAGGGACTTCCCCGAGTTCGACCCGGCCGAGACGATCAACGAGGACGAGCTCAAGAGCAAGGCCGGCAAGGAGAGGTGGCGCAAGTTCATGATGGCCTACGAGAAGCGCGTGGACGACTACAACTTTGGCACGATTGTGCGGACGTCGCCCAAGGTCGAGTACGAGGAGCACACAACCATCTTCGGTATGTACTCCTTCTTTTTCAGTACCGCCAGCCACTTTTTGGATGGGTGGTCCTTTTCCCCGTGAATGTGTGTGACGGGGATGCTGACACTTCAGGGTATAGTTCCGAGGATGCAGTTCTACGCCATCGAGATTGCGCGGAACAGGGCTGGCCTGAACGACTGGATCCACGAGAAGGCATCGGGAGCTAAGAAGTAAAATCTAGAGCAGTTCGCCCGGGCGGGCGAGGCAAGAATTTGAGAAAGCCGGATATGCCGGCTCCTCTGGTTTGACCTTCACAAAGAGAATGAAGAAAATAATCATTGACATTGGGAGACGTTATGCCCATTCGTAAATGGTGATGCTGACAACCACGTGGATTCGCGTTCAGGACGTTGAACGCTCTCTTCAGTGAACTTCACTGTGGCCAATATCATTCTGAGAATTTCCTACCCTCTAGGCCTGTGATGATTGCCACGTCCGGACCAATCGCGGAGCATCTGCCATTCTCACCACGATCTCGGCTGGCCACTTGCCAGTATGGCCAAGCAACACGCCCGCTCAACAGATGAACCCGTTCCACGAATACGCCCAGTGCTTCAGCGTCTCGTGTCAGTATATGGCTCACAAGCCATCCAGACGGCTCAGCCTTGCGTGACTACAATACTCTGTCATAATTTCCTTCCCATGTGATCATAACCTCGGGAAAATGAAAGAACTGGGAAGATTCTCCTTTGACGTCATTCCCAATTCCCAGCCGCGTGCCGGGTTCTGTCTGTCGTTACTCATAACCTCACAACAACGTCAACATGACTCGAAACCTTCTGAAAGTGCCTTGCACAAATCAACGCCGCGCTGATGACACCCACTTCCTCCAAGCCCACCAACCCACCCCGCCGACAGCCGCGGTCCTGTACACCAGGAACACGGCAATGGACACGCTGATGCGCTCATAGTACCCCGTCAGCAGGCGGTACTGCATCGAGTCTTTGCTCCCCCGCGCCGCGGCGCCGGCGGCGGAGGGGGGGCTGACGCCGATGCCCAGGCCTGAGACGCCGACGTCGTTCTTGCGGCACCGCTTGGGCTTCTTCTTTCCCTGCTTGTCTGAGGCGTCGTTGTGGCTCGTCGTGGCGGCTGGTGAGTTGGGCTCGTTAGCAGCAGCAAGGACGTTGTCCTCCTTGCTCGCGGGAGCAGCAGCCTCGGCAGATACAACCGCAGCTGCTGGCACAGCAACAACGGTATCGTCAACGGCCGTGGGATTGCCTTGACCACTCCCAACCCCAACCCCGTCCCCAGCAGCATTCGAACCTGCCGCCGTCGGCGTTGGGGGGTTAGGCTGCAGCTCCCTCGCCCAAGTACCCGCGCTCAAGTCGCCCGCATTCCCTTTCCTCAGGCTCCTCGTCAGCACCCACACGATGAACCGCAGATCCGGCACCGTGAAGGTAGGGTAAAGCCACAGCTTGACGGCATTATAGGGCGGCAACATGTCCAAGAAGTCCGCCATGACGCCCAGCGTCAGGCCCCAGAGCAGCAAGGGCGCCTGGTACGCCAGCCCGGCCTTCTTTGAAGGTGGCACGACCCCGAACGCACCCTCGAGGAAGCTCTGCACCGCAGTCTCGGCCTCGGTCTGTGGCGGCAGGAACCCGGGGATCTCCGAGGCGTGCACGCTCTCCGAGGGCGCCAGGCGGATCGCGCTGAAGCACATCTGCCCGATGCTCAGCCGGAGCAAGGACCGGGCGAGCCAGCCGTACCGTCCCGCCATCCGGCCCGAGGTGTCGACGTACTCGCGCGTGCGCAGGGCCGGGGAGAGCAGCGCGCGCAGGGGCACCCAGTGCGCCGAGGCGACCTCTGTCGGCTGGGGGCGGACGCGGGGCACGTCCGGTGAGGTGAGCAGGAAGATGTACGGGCAGAGCACCATCAGCGGGCTGGAGCCCCATGTCTGCGCGACTACGCGCTCCGGGAGCGAGCCCGCGAGGAGGCAGGTCCCCGCTGTTGTCGTGGTGGTGTCGGCGCCGCTGCTCCCGTCAGCCTGAGCAGAAGAAGAGGGAGAGGATGAGGATATCGGGGTGATGTCGAGGCCGACTTCCTCCCTGGCCTCGCGGATCGCGGCCGCCAGGTCGCTCTCGTCTTCCGGGTCGCGCTTCCCGCCGGGCAGTGCGACGTGGCCGGACCAGCGGTCGCCGACGTGCGAGGCGCGCTTGATGAAGAGGACTTCTGGGTCCCCCGCGTGGACCCATTCCTGGGCGAAGAAGTCGGCGAGGGTGGTGGGTTGTGCCAGTTGTTGCTGTTGTGATTGTGCATCTCCTCCCTGTTGAGGTGGAGAGTCATGTAGTAGAGTGGCATCTGACGATGGCGTTGCGGTGCCCGAGGCATCCTGGCCGTCGCCGTCCGAGAGCGGTGGTGGTGGCGATGATGAGGATGAGGATGACGCCTGAGAAGAAGAAGTAGCGGGATCCGGGACTGGAGAGAATGCTGGGCGAATCCGGATGACGATGGCGACGCTGGCTCGCTTCTTGCAGCCTTCGGGCGACGGGACGTGTGGTGCTGGATTTGATACCAGGAAGTCCAGGGCGCGGTGAAGGGCCCGGATGATCTGCCCCGACTCATTGGCGACCATGACTGACTGCTGGCGGTGAGCAGGGCTGAGGGAGACTGGACACGCAGAAAATGGACTGTATGACCTGATGATGAATCAGAAAAGATGTGCGCGCTGGTCAAGAAGCAAATCGTGAAAGTGTACACCAAAAAATGCCGGATCGTTCGCTCAATTTACGACTTGGGTGTAAGTTGCAGCATATAAGTCGAGAGCCGACGTTGGGAATCCACCAACTTTGGGCTGGCGGAGTGCGAATCCGAGCGCGGCTACATGTCCCGGCCGAGGCTCAACAACAAGGGCTGCTCTAGGCTACCCGGCAGGGTCCTGCGCCCGTGCCTGTGCCTTGCAGGTCATCCTCACCAACGTGTAAGCCACCTCGATTAGGAGATCCATGGGTTTACAACCGGGATGGTGTTATGACAATCTGGTTCCTCGCAATTAGCATATTCGCAGCGCCCTCAGAAGATAGATCTGGGGTCAGCAACCTGAAGCATGGCCTGGGAGTTGACTCTAATTGAGACTAGAGATCTCAACGCACAACCCACATTGCCAATTCTAAACTCACGAAATTAAACATGATCAGAAAGTCCCCATGAAACAATGGCTGTATATATGGATGCCGATTATGTTCTGAATCTAACGATGGTTCCCAAAAATAATGAACTTTGATCTCCAAGTCTCCACGAGGGTATTTACAAAACAGGTCCAACCGTGTTCAATGCCGTATGCCCACAACAACGAGAAAAGAAAGAGACACGCTCGGACCCAACCGTGCAGGTTGGTCGCCAACCACTGCACATGCCAAGCCCACGCTCATGCAATTTCTAATGCAAACATTCCAACTGCCCCAGCAGCTCCACACAACCCTCTACCACATGACCTCGCGCACATTGCGGAACAGGTTGTGCATCCGGTTCTCCTGGCCCTCGGTGAACTCCTCGTAGCATGGGTCTGAGGAGTAGTCCATGTAGTTGTGGATGGAGTCCTTGCCGGGCTTGCTCGGGCACGAGTCCTGGCTGACGGGGCAGCCGGAGGTGACCTTGGACTGGGCCGGGGTGTCGGCGACCATGTCGCCGGGGGACGTGCAGTCCTGGTCCTGGAAGACGTGGAAGAGGCCGAACCAGTGGCCGACCTCGTGGACGGCGGTGCCGCCGAGGTTGAACTGGTTGAGGTCGCCGCCGGGCATCGAGTTGCCGTCGACGTGGCAGCCGTCGAGCCACTTCTCGGACTCGGGGCGGGTGGAGTCGGGGAAGGAGCAGATGCCGAGGAGCTCAGGGGCCGAGTGGTAGAACCAGACGTGGAGGGTCTTGTAGTCGCCGACGCGGGTCTGCTTCCAGTAGGCCTCGAGGGCCTTGTTGGGAGAGCCCTCGACACCGGCGGCGCCCGAGTAGTCAAAGTCGGCGATGCGGTCGTCGGCGATGCGGGACGCGTTCTTGAGGACGAACTGGATGTCGTGGGGCGCATAGGCCGTGTTCATGACCTGGAGCTGCTTCTGCATCTGGGCGACCGACATGTAGTCGTCGGTGGCGTTGCTGGGGACGGCGGCGTGGAAGTACGTGTCGACGGTGATGGGCCGCGAGCACGAGCTGAGGCCGGCGCGGGAAAAGGTGGTGTCCTTGTTGGCAATGCGGGCAACGGCATCGTAGACGTGCTGGGGGTGCTGAGCGGCGCAGCCACGCTCCTTGGGGGCATCGCGACGCTCGATGGGCGCGGGGACGGGGAACTCGTAGTGAGCAGCGGCCAGGGGCGCCAGCGCGATGGCGGCCGCGGCGAGGTTGACGATCTGCATGGCGGAGGCGGGTGTGTGTTTGCGTGTGGAGAGTTTGAGGATGCCGCGATTGTGAGATACAAAACGGAGACCGGGCTGGAAAAGGAAGAATGGATATAGACGGCCAAGAGAGTGATGCTGGAGGAGGAGAAGAGAGGCGGCAGGCAGGCAGAGAGAAGGCTGCCGGGAGCTGAAAGCG
The DNA here is from genome assembly GCF_020744255.1 of Microdochium trichocladiopsis. NCBI lineage: Eukaryota > Fungi > Ascomycota > Sordariomycetes > Xylariales > Microdochiaceae > Microdochium > Microdochium trichocladiopsis. Next base: position 1,787,417 of record NW_025763554.1, read on the forward strand.
AGCAGGCAGGCAGGACGAGATTAATGCAGCACCTGCAGACACGACGCTGGGGCGCAAGGGGCGGCCCCGCTTATCTGGGGCGGCAGGCCAGTCAGAGGGTGCGGCTGGGGCTGGGAGGTGCCGCTGGGCTGAGCATGGGCCTGTCTCGTTAAGGGGCGGCGGCATTATACTTGCACCGCTGCTGCACAGCCGCACCTTGTCGGGCCCCAGCACAGCCTGTCGCCGCTGGCGGGTGTCAGCGCTAGCGCTCATCTCGCTACGGCGTAATTACTGCTGCAGTATTACCGTCCAGTCCAGGTTGCACAGATGGGTTCACGAGCGTGTTTCGTTTCGGCCAGCACGCTCGTCGTCTGGCGCGGGGAACTGCCCAGTGACCGCAGGATGTGGTTTGTCTGGTCGTAATCGGCGTCCCTCCCATCGATGCGCATACAGAACTGTCTACACTACCTTTACTTACCTTGAGGTATTACTATGTAAAATGCCCACGGCTTCGCGGCAAGCCTGCGCCCCCCTGCAGTCTCAGGACTTTGGCCACGAGCTGAGATCTCTGGGGCCACCCGCCAGATCTATTGGCTGCCACTGGCTCGCGCCCTCCGCAAGGCCCATCTGGCATGGCCGCGCTAGGCCAGATCGGGGGTGGCCAAGGAGGCCCCGGCGCACTTTGTCCATCTACTGTACGTCCTGGGCACGCGTTGGAGCCCTTCGAGAGTTTTCCTGTCAAGCCCGCCTGGCCGTAGTCCACCCTTAAGCTGGTTAAACATCACTGCTAGAGACACGCGCCGCCTTGTGGTGCCATGTTAGAGCTGGGCACCACATGTAATGTTGCACCCGCAGTCTCAGCTCGACGCCTTCTGCTCGTCCAGGGCTCCCTCCATCCAGCGAGCGTGAACTGGGGCACTGTCGAGGTTATTATTAGCTGGTGGCTCAACCCTGCCAACCAAACGCCTGTCCCACTCCGCTCTGCTGCCTGTCCAGGGCTAGCGCCAGCCCTGCCGCCACTGAGATCCGCATCCAGTCCATCGTACCTTCCATCGAATGAGCTGTCGCACGGTAGACCCTCAACGACTAGACAAGACATATAGCCAGACTGTTCCTATCCATGAATATATGCCCAGGTCCCCTGGAGCCAGCAGATCGAGAGTGGCCCAATGTGGCCCGTTCAGAGCTGCCAATTGCCTGTTCAGAGCAACAAATTGTCTCGGTTCGGATGGGTGACTTGTCGTAATGATTCACCCACGCACAAAGCTGCGTATCAATTACCAGTAGTGCAGTATGCGGGAGCCGGCCTGGTCCTCAGCGCCCGTGATCAACAGAGCACAAGTCGCCGGTGCTGCTGGTGTTTTGCCTGGGCGGACGACTGGCTGACTGACGAATGACTTCTTCTGCCAAAAAAAAAAATAGTGAAAGCGGGGTCAGATCCAAAGAGACCCATCTTGGAGCAATGCCGCTCAGCAACGTGAGTGAGTGCAGCAATTGCAAGAAGAGGTTGTTTCTTCAACGGCCACGCTCAAGAGTCGGGCAAAGCTACTATTACAGATCCAGGCGACCACTCTTGCTAGGCACGGCGTTACACATGTGAGGAACGAGCAGAAAACCTTCGGATGCACAGTCGTACACATCCAGTTCGAGAGCTCAATAGTGGGTAGACCGCTTCTGTGGGCTGCTGGGTCGTACGGGGCGATCTCCTCTGTGATGGGTGTCGCTTGTTGTTTTGAGCCCGAGACCCTAGAGCTAGGTGGCGACTGACTGTGTCTGCACCAGCGTTTGTTGCAGATCACGGCCGTACTCAACTACGTATCTCGGACTGCTTTCTCGCCTCATGCTAGCCTTTGAGACTGCTATGGCGGCCCTCGAAGGCACTCGAAGGCACTCATGTTATCCGGACATCAACGCACTGTCGAGGGCTTGTCGGTGCTTTGGATCCCCCCTCAGCCTCTGTCCTCCGTGATGTAGATTTCCTTGCAGTGAACAGCAGAGCGCTAATTAGGATGCTACAGGGGATCTCTCGTCTGGCAGAGCTAGGCACCGGACCAAGTCGGGTGGTTTCTCACCGATGCCGGATCAAAAGGTGGCCAAGGGACTCGGTCGGCAAGCACCCGACTCCGCACGCCACTCCCGCGGGTCCGTCCTTCCCCAGTTCCCCACACAGCAACTTCCCCGCAACTCCATGCTTGACCCCCCGTCGCCCGACTGTCGGCCAACCAGGCCTTGGCACCGTCGTCGGGCTCGGGACAAATGCCCACGCAGTCGTCCGAGAGCGTTTCCCGTCTGTTGCTGGAGTGGCTGGCTGGGATATATAAGCTTGCGTGCATTGGATAAGCTTAAGCGGGCGGCGTGCAGGTGGCATCCTTTGTTAGTCCACCCACTTCGGAAACGGGCGTCAAGCCATCTTCTTGACAAACCCTTTCGTTCCGCTCGCCCACGCAGAGAACATTTGTTTCAGACCTGTATCGTCTCTTCAGCTATCGTCAGTGCCTGCAAGCCATGGCTGACACGAAAACCTCCGTCTCGCTCTGCGACGACGCCGAGGCAGACAAGCAGCACTCCTACCCGAACAAGGACCACAGCCGTCTGCCACCAGCAGTCGACGCAGCCCTGGAGAAGCGCGTTGTCCGCAAGGTCGACTTGCGCCTGCTACCCATGCTCGGCGCGTTGTACACCATCGCCATGATTGACCGCAGCAACATCTCCGTCGCCCGGATATCGGGGCTCGACGACGACGTCGGGCTCGCGCAGGGGAACCGGGCATCGATCGCCCTTCTCGTTTTCTTCATCGGCTACATGTTGTTTGAACTGCCGTCGAACATGATCATTCATCGTGTTGGCGCTGCGAACTGGATATCTTTCATCGTCTTTAGCTGGGGGCTAGTGACGATAGGAATTGGGTTCTTGAACGATTGGATCAGCTTGGCTGTGCTGCGGGCCATCCTGGGTGCTTTCGAGGCTGGCTTCTATCCCGGGTAAGTGGAGACCAAGCCAGGAAAGTCTAGAATCGTTGAATTGACCTTTCGTTAGATGTATCTATCTGATCGGGTCGTGGTACCGAAAATTCGAGGTGAGTATCCCGAAACAAGCTAGCCAGAACGGATGAAACCATCTCGGAAACCCCGACAGGAGATATTCTTGCAAGAAAATACTCAACAAGCTAATCACCTCCGTAGGTCCAGAAGCGCATGGCCATCTTCTTCATGACCGGCTCCGCCCTCTCCGCCTTTGCCAACATCCTCGCGCTGGGCCTGGTCCAGATCTCCCGCGTCCACCACTACAAAGGCTGGCGGTGGATCTACATCATCGAGGGCGCCCTGACGTGCCTCCTCGCGGTCGTCGCGTGGTTCGTCGTCGTCGACTTCCCGGACTCGCACCGCAACAAGTTCCTCTCGGCCGAGGAGAAGCAGCTCGTGCTCGCGCGCCTGGCCATCGACCGCGGCGGCGTCGAGGAGACGCGGGAAAAGGTCACGGCAAAAATCGTCGGGCAGACGCTCGCGGACTGGAAGGTCTGGGCGTTTTCGTTGATGTACATGGCTGGTGCTGTTGGCGGTAAGGTTTCTCCTGCTTCCCATTTAGAGCAGCATTACCTTGACTCCTCCCTCTGTACAAGTCGTACTGACACCCCGGAAAAAAACCAAAAGTCTACGCCTTCCTCTTCTTCCTCCCGATCATCCTCCAGAACGGGATGGGCTTCTCCCGCGAACTCGCCTTCATCCTCTCCGCCCCGCCCGCGCTCTTCTCCGTCATCGAGGCCCTCGCCGTGTCCTGGCTCGCAGACAAGTACCGCCTGCGGGGGCCTTTTGTCATCTTCCAAGGGCTCGTCGGCATCGTGGGCCTGTGCATGACGGGGTTCCTCCACAGCCCGGCCCCACGCTACGTCGGCACGTTCCTGGGCCAGGCCGGGGTCAACGGCCTCGTCGTCACCACGCTGGCCTGGCAGTCGAACAACCTCCGCGGGGACGCCCAGCGCGCGACGGCCACGGCCGTCATGGTCACCCTGAGCGGGATCGGCGGGATTTACTCGTCGCTGGTGTTTCGGCAGCAGGTTAGTTAGTCCCACTAGAGCCCCCCCCCCTTTTCGCAAATACGAGTTGAATTCATCCCTGGGTGAAGTTTGACGGGTTTGAGAGTCGATTGATCTTCAGAGAACTGACATCGCCGCCGTATGTGCAACGGGGATAAAAAACAGGACGCCCCGAATTACTTCCCCGGCATCATGGCCGTCATGGCCATCTGCATCGCCGCCGTGGTCGCGGCGTCCGTGTCGATCCTGGTGCTCCGCCGGCAGAACAAGCAGGCGGACGAGGGGAAACGGGTCATTGACGGAATGGAGGGGTATCGCTGGACGATTTGAGAGACGTTTTTGAGACTTTGTGAGGGAAACGCTTCAAAGCAGTGGATAAAGTCACAATAAGGAGACTGGTTGGAGGATAAGAGGAAGAACAAAGAGACGTCCTTTCTCCCTTGGATGTAAAAGCCGTCAAAGGAAGTAAATTCTTGTTCTTGGTCTCCGTCAAATCTATCCTAAAAATCATATCGCCTCTACAGACCAGAAGGCTCGCGAAGGAGCCTCGCACAAACTCATACCCAGGATCAAATATATGCCTCTCCCCTGCGATTCATCTCATCACGGCATGGAGAAAGCTCTTGGCTTGTTATTGCCCAACGAAGACACTGAGAGTGTTCGGTACCTCAACTTTGGTGTCGGCCGTGACCGGGTCCCGGATACAGCTATATGGGCGTCGTCATTCCGATACATGATGCAGGAACCTAAGCCTAAGAATAAATAAGCACAGCAGTGCATCTATACGGCTAAGAATGAGAGAAATTGCATGACTCAAGTTTTGATAGAGCCTGCTTATCCTCTCTCTTACTCTACTGGGTTTTCCTGGCTTCTCTTTTTTTTTCCTTTTTTTTTTCTTCCCCTGTGGTCTTGGTCTAGCCACTTCCTCATGCTTTCAAATCCACACAAGTATCTCGTTACGCAATCCATGATCCTTTTCTCAACGGAATAGTTCATTACCAAACGATTCAACAGCGGTAGACGACAGCTGACATATCATTGAAAAAACAATATATATCAGGTACTGTAAATACAAGCCGTAACCAAAGTACGAGTGTCCAAGAACCGGTTTGCGACGGGCATTCTCCCGATCGCCCATTCTCCTCGTTTCAGGAAAGACCCTACCTCGCGCACTACTCCGTTTAAACTTACAAGAACAATCGGCAACAAACTCTTCGCGAAAAACATGAATCACTCATCACGGCGAGAAACCAAGTGAACCTCACATGACGAGTTCCAGAATAAAAATATGCTTCAAGTATAACGCCTCGCGCGATTATGATTGTTCAGTTGTAAATGTCTGTCTGTCTCTCTGTGTGTGTGCGTTGTCTCCCTCGCCCTTTTGGTAAAAGTACACTTGAGTGAAATTAGAAACCTCGGCACAAAAAATAAGCGCCCGGTCTCAAGAAAAAACGCGATGGAAAAACTCCTGTCTGTTCTTTGCGGATATGCTATTTTGAGGAATTTCAGGAGACACTTGCTCTCGACGTCTCCTGCCTGAGATACCTCCCCAAGCACCATTTCACCACATTCCAAACTCCCAATGACTCAAGTGGTGCCTGACAATCAGTCATCGTCGTCGTACCGCGGAGCGGCCGGGGTCTCGGCCGAGTAGGCGCCTGGCGTAGGCGCGCCGTAGTATCCGCTTGCTGCTGGCGTAGGCGCAGCATCCGCGGCTGGCGTCGGTGCAGAGTCAGCGCCCCAGCCGCCACCCCAACCACCGCCCGGCGTGGGCGCGTTCAAAGCAGCACCAGGAGTTGGTGCACCGTAGCCACCAGGTGTGGGGGCGTCCATGGGTCCAGGTGTCGGTCCTCCCAGCAGAGCGCCTGGCGTCGGGGCATCGTAGCCGCTGTCCCGAGGAGTGTAGCCCCAAGTGTCATTACCACTTGCGCCAGGCGTCGCTGCGGAAGCTCCGTACGGCGTCTTTGAACCTCCCCACGCATCACCACTGGCGCCATTGTATGCGGGCGTCCTTGAGCCGACTCCGAAGTGGTCGCCTGGCGCAGGCGTCTTTGCACCAGACTGCCAAGCCGGCGTCCGGCTACCTGATCCGTACGACGTCCTGCTTCCATCATATGGGTTGACAGTTCGCGAGCCATCGGCCCAGGCTGGTGTTCGGCCTCCATCGCCGCCCTTGCTCCATGCAGGCGTGCGACCGCCGCCTCCAGATGGTGTCTTCCACGCCGGCGTTCTGGCAGAGGAAGCTCCCATGGGTGTACGGCCTCCACCATTTTGCCAATCGGGAGCGCGGTTGACCTGGCCAGGCGGGCCCATGCCACCAGGACGACGACTATCATAGTTCTTGACTTCCCGTCCAGTAAATGTGTCGCGAACTGTGATGTCGGTCTTGGGCACGTTGATGATCTTGCTCTTGGTGTGCAGCTCGACGCGGGCGTGGGTGTCCGTGGTGTCTTTGACACGGCCGAGCAGACCCTTCCAGCCACCTTTTCTTATTGTCACGGTCTGTCCGATCAGCCTGTCACGGCCGAGCTGAACCTTTGGTGGGGGCATATTGCCCTTGTTGCCATGGAGCTTCATGGCAGGATTCATGGCCGACAAGTCTGGGCCACCGGCCGTTGCATTGACACGACCACCCTTGGCGGAAATGGTCGCTACGTTGCTTGTCCGCGAGACAAAAATACCAGCGTTCTCGTTCGTAGCATGAGTATGACAGAACACAAACGTGCGGTGAATGTGCAGGATCTTTCCTTGCCTGCCCATGCCGCCAGACTCCTTGACCACATCGTCGGGACGAATTTCGGAGCCGTTGCGATCGGCTGCAACAGCAAGTTTCCGTCGTGGCAGCTTGTTAGCGATCTGGGAGGGCATGACCTGGCGAGTGTCACCGTTCTGATCCAGCACGACGAGTGACTCGCGGTCGACCTTGACGATACAGCCAACCGTAGTCGGGTCAAGCTGCACCAGATCGAGAAGGGCATATTGACCCAGCGAACCTTGGCCACCAATATCACTGGCCTCGCGCAAGTCCTTGCTAAAGACCGTGATTTCCGTAGTTGTCTGGTCGGTCAAGAGGGTCACGCGGTCTTCTGAGATCTTGACGACCATACCGACCTCGTCACGGTACTTGCTGCCACCAATGACCTTGACGTGGTCTCCGATCCGGAAGCGCTTTCGCAAGCCCTTGGTTGGGACCTCAATGACCTGACCTCTCAGGTCGCCCTCGCTGACCTCCATAGTCACAATGTCGGCCTGGACGTTGGTTGCTTTACCGACGACGCCCTTTTGCTCTCCTTCGTACACCTCCACGACATCACCAGGCAGGTAGGTCACATTCGATGTGCTTTCCTTCAAGCTTGCCGCGATAGACTTGAGGTCGATGATCTCGGCACCATCCTGGCCTTCCGAGGCGAACTTCTGGATCTCCTCCAATGTCGGATTTACGTCCTTGATCGTCAGGAGCTGGATCTTGATGTCCTTGACCTGGTAGCCGTTCTCAAAGTCGTCTCCCATGTATGAGAAGTTGCCAGTGACGGCATTGCCAGTCAGGAAACGAGGATTCCGCTTGCGCGCCTCTGCCTCGCTGAAGAGTCTCTGAGGCGGGCGTGGACCAGCCACGGCTCGCTTCCGCTTCTTGTCGTCAAGCATGTTCGCTGGGGTCTCGTCGCGCACACCGTAGTCGAGTCTGGGAATGAACCGTACACGAGCCTCGAGGCCGTTCTCGGTGACGTCCATGACCTGGGCGAGATCGCCGGCGTTCTTCGGGGGCCGCTTCAGGCGTACCCACGTGCCGGGCTCGAGGGACGGAGTCTTCTGCACCCTTAGCAGATCAGGCATCTCCTTGATGTCGACCAGCAAGAGCTTTGTTCGGGGATACACGTTGAGCATACCCTCCAGAGCCTTCAGAATGTCCGTCTGGCGCTGCGCTTCGACATAGATCAGGCCCTTCATGACAGAGTTCGGTCCACCGCGCTCAAAGGCCGCCGTAATGCCAAGCTCGTCCTTGGTGCCCATCTTCTCCTCCATCTTCTTGATGATGTTGAAGACGACCTCGCGTTCCTTGCCTTCTTTACAACGGACACCCCAGATGCTGGGGTCGTCGACGCTGGGGAGCAACAGCCGCTGGGGGACAATGTTGGCCTCCGCCATGCCACCCTCGCGGCGGCGGTTACCATATTTACGCTGGAACTCGTTGGCCTCGGCCTCGATCTCCTCGGCAGTAATGGCGCTTCGCTGCATATCGAGTTGTCGGTGGCGTCGATCGTCGTCGAACCGTCCCTGCTCCGCGAGCTCGGGCTCATCGTGCTCGATGAAGCCCTCGACCTCCTCGGCAGCCTCGTCATCGTCTTCGCCCTCGTCCTCATCGTCGACTTCGGCTTCGATATCGAAGAAGGCATTGCGCTTGTCCTTGCGGCGCTTGCGTCGGTGGCCCTAAACATAGTGGCGCATCGGTGTCAGTTTCAACTTGCGATTGTACAGAGCCGTGGCGCCGAGCCCAATGCTGATTGAAAGCATCTTGCCGTGGCGCAAAGGATGCCATGGCGGCAGACATACCTGTACCTCCTCATCTTCGTCATCTTCGTCATCCTCGTCATCATCATCGCCACCACCGCCGCCCTCATCGTCGTCCTCGTCCTCGTCTATTTGGTCATCGTCATCGTCGTCGTTGGCAGCAGGCTTCCGAGCTGGCGAGGGCGATTTCCTCGAGCGCTTCGGCGAGTCATCCTGGACTTCATCTCCCTCGTCGTCGCTGTAGTTGGCAGGCGCCGGGTTGAAGTCTTCCTCGTCCTCCGAGTCGGAGTGGTCGCGCCGGTCGCTCATTGTCGCGGCGAGAACGAGGGCTCCCTCGCCGTGCACAGGCCTTTGGGTCTGGGGGGAGGGAAGCTGGCCTGTTCTTGGCGGAGGAATTGGGAACAAGCCAAGTCTGTCGTGGATGAGGCTTGACGGCAGCGCCTGAGGAGCTGGTGATTGCTGATGTGGGAGGAGCTGGGATGAAGGTGGAAAGGGAAAGGGCGCAGAAGGTCAGAGGTCTCGGCCAGCAAGCTTTCTTGATGGCTTGACTGTCGCGCCGTGCAACGTGCTCAGACAATAAATGGGTCGAAAGGGCGACGCCGATGCAGGATTACCTCAGCCGCGACTGGGGTCCCCTGGTCACTGCGAGTGCTGAGTCGTGCTGAACAGTGGCAGCCACATAGTGGCGCGGGTCTGCTGCTGAGCAGCGGGCCACCTTGTAATTTGTGGCTGGTGCTGCTGGACGATATTAGGGACGGGGTCTCCGCACTGTCTGGCGCCGCCCGGCCCCAACTTACACCAAAGTGGATACAACCTCGGCCGATGGTGCCCTCCACTGCCTCCGGGAGACATATTCCAGGTTGATATTCCTCTTCGAAGGGACACGGAAACAATCGACTATCCACAAACAGTCTGAGAAATTCAGATCTGCCGATCTTTATGACTTGAAATCATTGTGTTGCCCAAATCAGTATGAAAGCCGTCGTCATCAACAACTTTGTTGATGTAAGTGCCAGTTTCAACTCCGAGCAGTTCCCAGTGTCACACCTTGAAGCAATATTGACGCTGACTACAACCGGACAAGAGCTACGATGACGTAAAAGTCAGTGAGGTGCCCAGACCGGTGCCCAACGACGATGAAGTTCTTATCCAAGTCCACGCTGCTGGTGTCAACTTCGTAGACACGCTCTATGTAAGTCGAAACCCGACATATCTCTTCATCAAAAACAAACCACTTGGTCTTCATAAACACCAGATATGCCTCATATATGCAAACAACACCCCGAGTTCTTTCTGCTAATATCAACGGATTGTAAAGGCAAGAGGCAAGCACCAAAATAACCTCCGCCACATGAAACCACCATTCACGTTGGGCCTCGAGTTCTCCGGCACAATGATCTCCGTGCCAAAATCCCTCACCACCACATTCTCCCCAGGCGACCGGGTCCTGGGTGACTTCTCGGGCGCCTACGCCGAGTACATCCTCTACCCAGCCTCCTCTCTAGCTTCATCCTCCCTGCACCGGGTCCCGGACTCCTGGTCCTTTGCAGACGCCGCCGGTCTCGCGGCCACACTGCCCGTGAGCTACGGCGCGCTCGACTCTGCGGGAGGCCTGAAGCCCGGACAGACGGTCCTTGTCCATGCCGCGGCGGGCGGATTGGGGTTGGCAGCCGTGCAGATTGCCTCCGCGCTGGGATGCACGGTCATTGGCACCGCCGGGTCGGCGGAGAAGTGCCGCGTCGCCGAGTCATTCGGGGCGAGGAAGTGTGTCGACTACACGGCGAATCCAAAGTGGTGGGAGGAAGTGCTCGCGCTTACCCGCGGCGCCGGCGTGGATGTCGTCTTCGACAGCGTCGGACTCGTGGACCAGAGCCTCAAGTGTGTCGCGCACCGCGGGAAGGTTCTCGTCGTCGGATTCGCGGGGCGCGAGGGGAACATGGAGGGCGTCAAGATGAACAAGGTGCTGCTGAAGCAAGTCTCGATCATAGGATATGTGAGCTTTTCCTTCCATCCCTGGGTGTAGTTCCCTTCCACCCGTGCTTCTGCCATGTCAAACACAGGACCAAGGTTTTAAGTCAATGGGTGTGCAAATGCTGACACCTCTTCAGCGATACGGAGAGTCCCTCCGTCGATACCCAGAAGAGAAAGCAAAGATCTGGTCCCAACTATGGCCTCTGATCAATAGCGGCAAGATTAGACCGGCAGTCTACACTGATCGCGAGTACCGCGGTCTTGCAAGTGTCCCACAGGCATTGAAAGATATTGCCAGCCGCAGAGTCTGGGGTAAAGCAGTAATTCAGGTACATCCCAACAGCGACGCAGCTTTTGTAGCGGCCAGCAATGGGGACCGTCGCGGTCGGAGTGATAGTGGCCACGATCCAGAGCGGGAAAAGGGGCAAAAAGCGAAATTATGACGAGCGAGGGCTAGTCGCCAAGCTGCTGGCGACATGCCATCCCAACAAGATCAACACAAGCATACCCCAACTTCTCCCTTGACGTGTTTCATTTCGCCTGCTATAATCTAATTTTCATGCCGTGCTTTTGTGGCCCTTTCGAAAATTGCCTCTCCAGAACTCACCGCGGTCTCTCGTGCTATACCATAACGCCGTGCTATGAAAATGCATGTATCAGGAGTGACAGGCTTACGCGTCGTCGATCAATCCGCAACTTCACGAGCTGGTCTTGCCGCTTGACTATACTCTCAGGCCTCCTATATCTTGACTCCCCACACTCCCCGACCGCCACTCACACCAAGCCAGTCCCCGGCATCGCCATTGGCAAGATGAGGCGCCCAGCCAACGTTGCCCACCTCGTAGTCGCACTGCCAGCTGGCCACTGGGGACAGATGCTTGTCCGTAGACCCAGGGGTGCCATTCGTACCACCACCGGTCATAGGTGTGCTGTTCATGAGGTCCCATAGCAGGACTTGGCTGTCATCGCCACCAGATGCAAGCAGGCCACGTCTGTTTGGTGACCATTCCACCGAGTTGACGTTACCACCATGCCCACGCAGCTCGAGCAGAGCCTGACCGGGCTGCCGCACGTCGAGAATCCGGATGATGTTTGTCTCGGCCGCGAATGTAGCGAGAAGATGAGTATCGTGCGGCGAGGTGGCCAGACGAAGCAGAGGCGGCGCGTTGGACATGGTCTGTTGCGCCAGGGTAGGACTGATCCTTCCACCATTGGCATCTCAAGTGCATATCATGTTAGATTATAGGAAAGACACAATCGAAAGGGAGTGTCTGACTTACCTCTGTCGTCCTTGGCCGTTGGTTCGTAGATGATGGTGCTGTGCTCCAAACTGCGGAGGTCGAACATACGTACACTGCCGTCTTGCCCACAGCTGACAAAGACATCCACGCTATGCGCACAGAACCGAACATCATAGACTTCTTTGTCGTGGGCAATCAGCTGCGTCTTGGCTGTGAGGGAGGGAATGTCCCAGATGGTGCAGGTCGTATCAATGCTTGATGTGATAATCAAGCTCGGAGAGACGGTGTTCCAGTCCAGAGACGTCAGGGGAGCAGTGTGATCAGGTGTTTTCGAGTTCGACAGCAAAGCCAAAGGCGTCAGCTTTGTCGTTGCTGCGTTTGTCGCAGCCTTGTTGTTGATCGAGTTCGAGTACGAGGCCTGGCCGTCTGAAGGGAGGGACCACAGCCTCAGGTGGTCGCCAGAGGTCGCTAGCAGGTCTGTCGTCTGCTTTGTTGACGAAGGAGGTTCCCATAACAGGCGAGTCACTGGGTAGGAGTGGGTGGCTTCCGCAACCTTTGTGAACTCGAGGCTGTACTTGGACGAGCCGGGCGTGTAGAGTTCAGGTGGAGTGCTGACGACTTGGGTATCGAGGATTTGAATCTGTTGTTACAGTCAGCTTTGGTAAATAAAACTGGCGACTCCAGTCAGCGAAAGCCCTGAACCTACAAAGTTGTGTCCATCTTCGAGGTAGCTTCCGATGGCAACTTTCCCGGCGCCTTTGCCCTGCGGCGCCCACTTGCACCAGTCGAAGGCGTACAGGGCCCAAGGCGCCACATAGTTGCTCGCTGATGGTTGGACATTGGCAAGCTCGTATCCGGAAGTGCCCTGAGGCCCATCTGACAAGCTCGAGTCTGCGCGGGGTCGAATGTCGGCGAGTCCCAAGGGCGCATTGGTGATGTTCCGCTGAGAACCTGGAGTGCCGTGTTTGGGATCGGGGGGCGACATGTACTGCGACGGTCCAGCCATCGAGGAGCCGCCAGGGGTCGTGGGCGCGTAGGGCGAGTAGCCACCAGAAGCAGGGCCGTCGTAACCAGCGGCCGGGCTGGAGCGCGAGTAGCTATGGGACATGTTGAGTTGCGGCGGCTTGGAGGGCGAGGTGTACTCGTTCGGAGACATGGACTGGTGCTGGATGGAGCCCGACATGGTGGGCAGGGAGGGAGCAGTGTTGGCGGATGCGGCCGACGGTCGGGCGCCGGCACTTAGGCCTCCAGCGGGTTGTAAGACATTGGGGACGTTGGAGCCGCCTTGCTGATGATGGTAAGGCGAGCCGCCAGCCTGGGCAGAAGCCGGGTCGAGCTTGCCGTAGTCCCTGGCACCCTGAGCCCCGGGCGACATGTGCAGCTCGTCGTGCTGGCCCGAGTATGTGTTGGTCCTCCGCGGGATGCCGTACTGGCCACTCTGCCCTGGGGGATTCATGGCCGCGGTGCTGGGTTGGCGAAGGAGGTGTGGCGGTCGTTATCGTGAGGGCGGCGAGAGGGGCGCGTGGGCAGGCTGGGCGCGAGAGACACACGGAGAAGCGGGCGGAACAGCGCAGCTGGTTGTGCCTGAACCAATGCTGGCAGCGTGGCTGACGAGACCGACGGGCAGCAAGCGACTGGGAGCGAGCACTGAGACGGTACGAGATTGGTGTGGACAAGGGCGACTCAAAGTCTGCTGTCCTGCATGCGAAGGCAGGATGCTGGCTTGGAGGCTGGGACAGGCGAAGAGGGGGAAGCGCGGCGGGCTGAGCCGCAAGTGGGCACCAGCGGCGATTGGGCGTTGATGCTCGAGTGCTTGCGGCGCCCAAAGAGCTCGCCAGCCCGCCACCCAGCCAGTCCAGGGTCGCATTGGAGACAAACTAGACGCCGCCGTTGACTTGGTCAGGGCGCATCTGTGTGGAAGCAGATAATTCTAGGCGGCGCTTTGACGGGCACACGCACGTCGCCTGCCATAGAATACAAATGGATAGCACCTTGATTCCTCACTTCTTGTGACTAGGTTTCCCATCGACGCAGCTTTGACCTCACCAGCCTTGGCAGTATGAGTTGCAGAGAAGCCAAAACTGTCTGATATCACGTATCGATCAGCAAGGCAACCATTTGCCCTAATGGATGCAGCAATGACTGGTGCTGATGTGCGGTGGTCTGCTGCATGGTGTGTGGTGCTGCAGCGAGGCATATCATTGCCCCGCGAACTGCCTCGCAGCAATGCAATGGGAGGGCGGGCTCCAAAACCCCACTGCCTGGCGCCCGGCTTCCCGCGGAAGGAACGAGTCAATCAATGAAGTGTCTGTCCGCTGTTGCCCGCCCGCCTTCTGCCATCAATTCTTTGAGACGTCGACAGATACCTCAGAGATAGACAGATCCAGCTATCTACATGATAAAGCCGATCCAGTTGGCCCTGCTCTGAGTTGCCGCCGCCGCTGCTTGGACAAGATCCTGTCGCAATCCGCGTCAGAGGTAAGACGTCATCCGATGCTGCCACGGCTGGCGCCACCCCTTGCCTTGCGTGACCTGCCTGCCCAGAGCCGAGGAAGTTGCACGCCGTTGCGGAGCGGCGACGCCCAGAGCATGACTCCGCAGCTTCCTGATATATTACCCTCAGTCCCCTAGTGACATCCAGTGCTGAACAGCTTACGCCTAATCCCCAATCTCCATCCAAAGCTCATTCGTAAGATAATTCGCAACCCAGGAGCCGAGTTCCTGCTCGCCAGGGCCAACGCTACCAGCCATGGCCTCTCCCAAGGGCCGCCCGTCCCTCCTGCTGCTCCCTGCGCCGCCTAATCCGGCCGACCGGCTAGCTCTCAATGCGGCGTACCGGCCGCCCCTCACATCCGCGATCACCAAACTCCAGAACAAACAGGCTGGTGCAACGCTTGTCATCGTCGTCGCAGCACCTTTTCTGTTACCAGGTGCTTCTTCGGGCGAGAGCACAGTGTCGTGGGCTGACGCGCAGCACCTCGTGGCCGGCCTCTACAGCATTATCTCTGTCATCTGTGCAAAACACGATATCGCGACCGAGGTCAATGCCGGCCCAGGATCTGTGGATGCCCGTGTGATTCTCGTGGACCATGAAGTGGGCAGCCAGCATGGCCAGGCCAAACCCTTCATCAGGCACAATGGAACCATAGTCACGGACCTTGAGACGTTTGCCGCAACGCACCATTCCTGGGATCGCATCTTCCATGTGGACAACGAGCAGGGCTACGAGCTGCTCAGCTCCTTCCAACGCTTAGCTGAGGGTCGCAAAACCTTGCGACAGGACCAGCTAGTCGTAATCGAAGGAGGTGTCACGTTGAATCTACAGGCTGCCCAGGCTGAAAGGACGGCCCCGCAGACCAAGACGGTGCCAATTGTCTGTCTCGGGGGCACCTTCGACCACCTGCATCCAGGCCACAAGTTACTGCTAACGGCGGCTGTCTTCCTGCTTAAGGTCCCTCGACAGCAATCGTCGAAGCCGTGTCGCTTCATCGTGGGCATCACGGGAGACGAGCTTCTCAAGCAGAAGAAGTACGCCGAGTTTGTGCAGTCTTGGGACCTTCGGGCGACCCATGTTCTCAAGTTTCTCAACTCGCTCCTGCAAGTATCAGACGACGGCGACCCAGAAACGGAAGAGCCCAAAACGATCGCCGAGGATGGCCGCATGACTGGCATCTTCCGCAATGGCACGATCGAGGTTGAATGTGTCATGATTCAGGACGCTTTTGGGCCCACCACACGCCAGCAGGAAATGGACGTGCTCGTTGTTTCTGGGGAGACGAGGGCAGGAGGTAATGCGGTCAACACGGAGCGCCAAAAGCTTGGCTGGCATCCTCTAGAAATCTTCGAGGTTGATGTGCTCGACGCGGAAGAAATCAGTGACACACCCACAAAGACTGAAGATTATTCCACCAAGATCAGCAGCACGGCTATCCGGAGGAAAAAGGCCGAGTCTCGGATTTGAAGAAATGGCGATAGCGCAATGATACATATTGCCTGGAAGTTGCGAGCGCTCCGCAAACACAATTGTCCGTCCCCTGCCATGTAACTGCTAGGCCGGCTTGCGATCGTAACAAGAGGATTGGGCATGTGTTGAGGTTGTCGCGAGCGGTCCCAGGAGTTCCGCCATGCCTGTTACTTCCGCTCCCTGTCGAGGACAAGAGTTATGAGCCATATCGCATTCGTCTTGGCGACTAATGCTCTGGGCGGGTGACGGATCTGATGAAATATGACAACGAGCCTGCGGAAATAGCCTTCGTTGCCGGCTTCCAACAAGCTAGGAGGTGTTGGAGAAGATCTAGCTAACAAAGCCGTCGTGCAATGGGGCGATAGCTGTCCATGATACCCAAATTCTGCAGCATGACACAGCTGCTTCGGCGAACCACCACATCGAAGAACCATGTGTGCGTCTGCAATCTTCTCCTGAGCGACGGTTCATTGTTCGCCAAGTCTCTCTCGCGATGCGGTCCCTAGTTTTCAAACACGAGCATTTTTATTCTTATTTTGTCAAGGATGCTCACACCTTAATACTATATGATGGGTATTCATACATATATCCCAATCAGCTCAACGCACTGATTTCAGCACGATGATCAGGTAGTCAAATGACACGATGGGTGCATCGTTGTTTAGCCAACCCGAGTGGTATCACCATGCAGACCCCAAATCCATTTCCATACCTTCCATTCAACGATAAAACACCGCCAAGTCCCCCGTCGGCGCCTGCAGCCTCTTAAGCCTCTCCATAATCTCGGCGTCTGTCAGGTTCTGCTCCGTGATGATCTGGTCGAAGCTGTGACACCCGTCCGTGTACTTTTGCAGCGGGTCGCCCATGCGGAAGTTTGCCGACTGCTGCTGGGACTGCTTCTGCCGCTCCTGCTGCTTCTGGAGCTGCGAGGACCGGCGCCTCGTCAACGGCGCACCGCTCTCCCCTTCTGCTCCTCCTCCTCCTTCCCCCCTCGCGGAGATGGACCCGTGGCGGAACTGCCCCTGCGGGTCCATGGCGGCAGTGTCCTCGTCATTCATGTCGACATCATCCGGGTCCACGGCGGTGACATTGTCCGCATACACGTCCTCCTGCATGTTCCCGTGCCCGGAGAGGTCGGTGGCGGCGGCGGCGGGGCGGGCCTGGCCCGAGGCGAGCATGGCGAGGTACTGCTTGGAGACGACGTACTTGTGCACGCGGTACAGCAGGCCCTTGATGACGCCGAACTGGACGAGGCGGCGGACGTCGATGTGCGCGAGCACGTCGAACCCGGCGTCGTGGTGCAGCTTGATCCACTCCATCACGCTGCGGCCGACGCAGAAGGTTGTGAGCAGGCGGATGAGCTGGTAGTTGGACACCTTGCCTGAGAAGGGGCCGGTGGTGGTGGTGGGCGGTCGGTTTGCTGAGGAGGAGGCGGAGGAGGAGGATGTGTTTCTGATTTGGTGAGGGGAGGTGGTCGATGCCTCTCCTCTTGTGGATGATGTTTGTGCTTGGCCATGTTGTTGCGATTTCCCGCCGGTTGAGCGAGTCGGGGTCTCTGGGGACGACTCCGGGATGGCGGAGCTGCTACCACCGCCGCCGCTTCTGCTGCCGGACCCGGTCGTGCCGGGGCGCTCGAGGGAGGACAGGCACACGTAGTTTGCGCACTCCTCGACAATATCGTCGCGGTTCGCAATGAAGTCGTGGATCCCCGGCCTCGGGGCGTAGCAGCTGCCAAAGAAGAACATGTCGAGCAGCAGGATTGTGTCGTAGTAGAGCAGGTGCTGCAGCGCTGTCTGAGTCAGCGGCAGGGACACATCGGCCAGCCAGGCAATCCGGCGGACGTCATTCACCCCGTCGACAAAGGGGATGATCTTCTGTAGGGTAAGATCCCACGTTGGGTCTACAAGGTCGGCCAGCTTCATCTTGGGCACAGGGACGTGCCAGCCCTTGACTGGAGCGGGTTTGGGGTGGTGGGGGAAGAGCTTCATGTTGAGCGTGTTGACGTCGTCTTGGTATACTGTTAGCACGCACTAGTTTTGGGACAACGAGTCTCTGAGTCTACGCACCAACAGGAATCATGCACTCTCCGTAGTTGTTCAGGTCCTCCTTGACAATCTCCAGCAGGCTCTCGATGGGTCGCCGCCCGCTGTCCGTCACGACAGCACCCTCGCCGTCGGCCGTGTTGACGGCAGAGCTGAGATAGCCCGTCTGCCTTTCCATCTCGGCAAAGGTGACGGCCAGCCGGCGGACGAGGCGCTCGTAGGGAATCTGGTCCGCATCGGCGTCGACGACGATGCCAAAGTTGAAGATGAACTCGTTGCGGTGGTAGCGCTCATGCGGGATGGACACGGGGAAGCCGAGGACCGAGTACTTGCCGTCGGGCGAGTTGACCGTCATGAAGCGGTTGAAGAAGGCCTTGCGCGGGATAATGTACTCCTGGATAATGTCAAAGTCGAGGAGCGGCGGCTTGGCGTTGGGCGACGACTCGGACGCCACCATGCACCCCGGCGGCGACTGGGCCACGATGCTCGTGCCCTCCTGCGGCAGGAACCGGGCGTAGAAAATGCACTGGATCATCCTGATGGCAGGCCGCAAGTGCACAGGCTTCTGGTGATGGCGTGGTCTAAGACCATTCGCGGCAGGCTACGTTATCTAAGAAGTGGTAGAGATCCGCTCAGAGGAGCGGCGCCTCGGAAACAAGCGTCAGGCATTACCGATCACCGTCTACACCGGGGATGCCATTTTGTGACGGCTAATTGCCGGACGCGGGAGATCTAGAATGCTGCCGTAGACATATGTTTTCGTTGTTAGAAGCTGTTCATGGCAGGATCGCAAGTTGCCTTGAGGGTGGTTGCGACCAGCGGCACCCCGGTAGCGGCATTTGAGATGCATTTATCCAGTATATGGCATCCCTGCCACCCACACGTTGTCTTGACGATACGCTTCGACCCCAAACACAAACACCCGTCCATTTCATCATCTCTTCGCATCGGCACAGCTTGGGAGCATTTATCAGAGCCACAAATAGCAAAATTTGGCAGCATGGCGGACCCCGTAGTGAAAGACGTGCCTGTTGCTGAATCTGCCACCGCTTCGACCGTTGAGGGCACGGCCACAGCACCGGACACCACCCTCACGGCCGCCACGGAACCGCCGGTTCCAGCAGCGAGCGCTTCGGAGAAGACGGAAACTGCGGAGCCTGTCCCTCAGTCAGAAGCCGCTGCGGAAACAGCCCCAACAGAGACCACCACGCCCGCTGCTGCCGCTGCCGAAGCCGCCAAGCTTGACGAGCCCAGCACGCCGCTCCAGGAGCTGTGGCTCGTCGCCAGCAAGCACGCCCACAAGGAAATCTGGGGCGTCACTCTGGCAGACCCGGCCACGCACATCCCGTCGCAGATCATCCTGCAGAAGTACCTCAATGCCAATGACGGGGACATCGTCAAGGCCCGGGACCAACTTACCAAGACCCTCGACTGGCGTGCCAAGACGAAGCCGCTCGAACTTCTTGAGAAGAGCTTCTCCAAGACCAAGTTCTCCGGTCTGGGCTATGTGACTGTGCATTCAGCCACATCGGCGGGTAGTCAGGAGCCAGAGCAGACCGAGGTGTTCACCTGGAACATCTACGGTGCTGTCAAAGACATGAACGAAACCTTTGGGTCTCTCGAGGAGTAAGTCACCTGTGGCAGTGGTTAGAAATCCGACTGCCAATCCTTCACATAAAATATGCGTGCAACGGACTACTAACAGAAGCCCCAAAAAGATTCATTGAATGGCGCGTCACTCTGATGGAGCAGGCCGTCCACGCGCTCAACCTCCCGTCCGCCACCAAGGCCATCACGAGCAGCTACGATCCCTACAAGATCTTCCAGGTGCACGACTACAAGACGATCAGCTTCTTCCGCCCGCCGCCCAAGGTCAAGAACGCGAGCACCGAGACCATCAAGGTCCTGGCCCTCGCGTACCCGGAGCTCCTCAAGGAGAAGTTCTTTGTCAACGTCCCCGCCCTCATGGGCTTCATGTACGGCCTCATGAAGCTCTTTGTCGCGGCCAAGACCATCAAGAAGTTCCACCCCATGTCGAATGGCGGTGCGCTGGCGCTCGAGTTCCCCGACAGCAAGGTGGCCGGCCTTGGGGACATGCTGCCCAAGGAGTATGGTGGCAAGGGCGAAGATCTCGCTGTCCAGGGCAAGGAGACTAAACTTGCGTGAGGCCGATGAGGTGAAATCGACGTCTTTATTTCTTTCCATTTTTAGAGTTCGAGCAGTAATACAGGGGAGAGCAGATGTGCCCGTGGAGTTGGTAATAGAGATGGAAGTCTTGGAAGTATTGGTCCTCTAGCTGTTACACGGTGCTGAGCGAGCAAATGAGCGTTTTTAACGTTCTCGACATAACTAGCAAATATACCCTCACTACTCTTGGTTTCGCACCTGATGAAGCTAACCCCCAAAAGCGGCCCAATTCTTGCATCTCAATGACGGTGTCACTTATGATGCTCACACCATTGATGGTCTGACGTGCTGGGCAGAGCCGTACGTTTTTGTCACGTCACCACTCCAAGGGGAAAGAAAGATCAGGCTCGGAGGACGTGAGTCTATGACCACGACTTGCTTAAAGTTACAATGGATCCTCAGGTCTTCTACCTGGAGGCTTCTATAGCTTTCCAGTTGCAGCACCCTGGCGTCCGTCAGCCTCGTGGTCGGCGAGATACTTTTCCGCGTCCATGGCGGCCATGCAGCCAGAGCCTATACGAATGAGTCAGCAAAGCCGGAATTCCTTCTCGTTGTCTAATCTCATAGGAAGAGTTGCCGCATGTGGGCGAGCGCTCAGGTCAAACGGTACCAAAGGAAAAAGGGAAGCAAAGAGAGGGAGGCTGACGCGGTGGGGGAAGGAAAGGAAAGGAACGGAAAAAAAAAAAAAAAAAAAAAAAAGCTCACCGGCGCTCGTGATGGCCTGCCTGTACCGCTTATCCTGCACATCGCCCGCGGCGAACACACCCTCGACGCTCGTGAGCGGCGTGCCGGGCTTGGTGACAATGTACCCCTCTGCGTCGGTCTCGAGCTGGCCCTTGACCAGCGCTGTGGCCGGGTCGTGCCCAATGGCGTAGAACAGCCCGCTGGCCTCGATCGTCTCCTGCTTCCCCGTGACCGTGTCCTCGACGACAATGTGGCTCAGCAGGCCATCGCTCCCGCCCTTGACCTCGACGGGCTTGGTGGTGAACCGCACCGTGACCTTGGGGTGCTCGAGCAGCCGCTTGGCCATGATGCTGCTGGCGCGCAGCTGGTCCCTGCGCACGAGCACCGTGACGTGGCTCGCGTACTTTGTCAGGAACGTGGCCTCCTCGGCGGCCGAGTCGCCCCCGCCCACGGTCACGAGGTGCTTGTCCCGGAAGATGGGCACCGCGCCGTCGCACACGGCGCACGCCGAGATGCCGTTCTGCCAGTACTTGTCCTCGCCGGGGAGGTTCAGGCGCCGCGCCGACGCGCCCGTCGCCAGGATGACCGTGTCGGCCGTGTGGGTCACGTCGGGCGTCCACTCGAGCGAGTACCTGAACGGCCGGCTCGAGAAGTCGAGCTTGGAGACGGTCTCGGAGATTATTTTGGTGCCGAAGCGCTCCGACTGCGCGCGCATGTTGTCCTATTTTTTTTATTAGCCTGCTGGGTTTGTGTGCCGGCGGCGGCTTGTCTCCTTTTTGGGCGTCCGTCGGGGTCCATAGCACTTACCATGAGCTCCTGCCCCATGATGCCCTTGGGGAAGCCGGGGAAGTTCTCGACATCGGTGGTGGTGGTGAGCTGGCCGCCGGCGGCGATACCGTTGGCGAGGAAGCCCTCGTAGAGGACGGGATGGAGCTCGGCGCGGGCGAGGTAGACGGCGGCGGTGTGGGCCGCGGGGCCGGAGCCGATGACGACGACTTTGCTGTGCATCTTGCGGGCGGCGTGGGCGGCCAGGGCGGGCGTGTTCCTGTGGGAGAGGGCGGCGGCGCCAAAGGCGGCGAGGGAGAGCCCAGATGCGGCGCCTGCGCGGAGGGAGCTACGGAAGGTGGAGGAGAACAGCTTGGCGGTGTTGTTGGCAGGAGCTGCCGCGCGAGGTAGGAAAGGAAGAAGGATGGGGGTACGGAGATGTAGTAGCAATCTTGGGATGTCGATGAAGCAGCCGGGCAGAAAAAGGCATCTCGGCACTGGACGGCCCATTGCGGGGTCGCGGCGGCGGCGTTGTCCCAGGGGTACTCCGCTGGCCGCCGGCTTCTTGCTGCGGCCCGCACCCGGTGCAACCCCCACGCGCCGCCTCAGCAGCACGGCATCACTGCCCGTGTCTATGCCAGTGCTGCGATGGTTCCTGCATGCAGGCTCATTCCTGTATACTGCCTTTGACCTCCACGTTGCATGCTATTTCAACCTTCGGGAACAATATACCGTAGGCACCAGGTAGCCATTGTTTGAACCATCAAAGCTACATTCCAGTCAGTTCCTCCTGATACTAGAGGCAGTGCCGTTTAAACAACGATGGACTTTCATTCTGCAATAAAAGACAAACGTACGTTGTGTCTGAATACCGACTTTCTCTACACGAGTCGGCTCTGCCTTACTGGCCTTGGTCAGGCCCCGCTTTGCTCCCAAACCGCCACCGTTTGACACGCATGACACTTTATGGCTGCAAGCCACCGCCCCAGACAAATGTTGCCCGTCCTCAACTGCCACCCGCACGGCGAATACCGCCACAGCCATCAGATTTTATGCTCTACGTCCCACTGAACAGTCTACTACTATGTGGCGACATGGCTAGTTGTAGATCTGCGCGCCTGCACACCACGAGGTCTCGGACCTCGCTGCGCAGCATTGAAAACCAGCCACGGCACCACGAACAAGACCAAACACTTCTCCCGACTGGGGATATTCCCAGGAACCCGGGCGGTGGTGCCTCGTTAGCGCTCCTCCTTGCCCCTATGCCAAGGGGGCCGGTCTCCTAAGGCAAGGCCCGGAACGGCGGCGCCGCTGATGGTGTTCATTATACAAAAGATCCCCACCGGATCAGTGATGATCCGGTCAGTCGAGCGGGTCATCCCGCCGTTCACGAGCAGGCAGGCGTGGTGATGTCGTGTGTGGGGAAGGGTGGATGGCTAAATCGATATATGTAGGGGACCAACGCGGAAGCGCTTGATGCGGGCGCCGCCGCCGCCGCTAATTAGTGCCGGCGATCATTTCTTGGGGGAGCCCTTGCTTGCGGGCGGCTTCTTCCACGGCGACGACGACAAACGGTGACAAGTTTGTCAATTATTGCCCAAACAGTCCAATGGCTGCTGCTGCTACCTGGCCTAGACCCCTCAAGAGACTCGACTAGTTATCGCTGATCAGCGTCTATCTCTGGGGGAACGAGCTCCGGACAATGTACTGTAGCACGGGGCAATCTTCAACGACACCGTTTGTCGTCGTCGTCGTCGTCGTCAGGTGGTGTCGCCTTCTGATGCAATGAACCTCGATCTCGCACGCAGATGCGCCTTTGTGGTGTTAACGTTATCTCTCTGGTCTTATGGCATTCTGTATTGCATAACCTCCTGATCTTGTTTCGATTTCTCAACGAATTTTCTCTAGACTGTTCTTCTCCAGACAACTTTTCAGAATGGATGGGGATTGCTCGGAGTGACCAGTACATCCAAGCCCTGTCTGCTTGACAGCAGGGCATCTAGTCCAATCTAAGCTACTTGACGTGCTAACACCCGCTAATCGTCACGCATTAGACACCTGCCCAATACACCACGCCTCCCCAGCATATACATCACTCTCAGCTCGCCTTTGGCGCCGGGCAGATCTTATCCGTGGTCTTGACATTGACCGAGGCATGGACCACAAGCGCCGCCCTGCTCCCACTGGGACACCTTGGATACACGAGCGTCGTGACCGCCCAGTACCGCGTGTCCCTGGAGGTGAGGGGACCCGAGGTGCACGTGTACGAGCCCGGCGCGCACTTGCTCAGGGGCAGGCAGTCGAAATGGACATTGGCCTCTGCGAGGTTGTAACCCTCGACGAGGGCCCAGCCGACGGCGACTTTGCCCTCCGAGTTGGCCTTTGCCAGCCAGGCTCCCACGGCGACGGCCTTGGCAATGTCATTGCCCCCCGCGCCGACGTACAAGGGTCCCCCGATGCCGCTGCCCTGCAGGTCCGCCAGTGTGGGCGTCTCGTACCAGCCCCAGCGGTTGCAGCCTTGGCCGGGCTGGGTGTCCAGCGTTAGAGATTTCTTGATGCTCCCGGACGGCTTCTCGTAGCCAAAGGCCGTACCGAAGCTGCAGATCTTGGTGTGGGTTGTGGTCGGCGATGACGATGAGGAAGTCGACGTTGACGTCGATTTCGTGGTCGTGGTTGTGGTTGTCTTGCATGGCGCCGCTGCGCATTTGGTGCAGCGGTACATCATCTCCAAGTAGTCCGGAGTGGTAGCGTACGATGTGCACTGACCGCTGGCGTCCCGGGCCGTGCAAGGAGGCAGGCTCTTGAAAGTAGTAGTGGTTACAGCTCCAGTGCTCGGGTCGACTGATTCGACCTGGCCGAAGAAGGCCAGGTAGAAGTCGAGGCCCTCCCGGTCGCCATTGGGGCACATTCCTGCCATGACATCCTTGATCGGGGTAGTACTAGATACTCCCAGAATGGTAGTAAAGGGCAGCTTGCAGACAAACCCGGAGCCATCCCGTCCGCAGGCGATGTCCGTTGTTGGTGGAGGGTTGCTCCAGGTCCCCGGGTCGAGCGGGTTGCCCTTGAGCTTCCACGCGACAGTCGCAGACTTGGTGGTGTACCCGGGGAAAGACGAAAAGTTGAAGTAGAGGTTAGGACCTATGAAGTCGAGACAGACTCGCGAGGTAACGTTGCCGCCGCCGGGCGTCTTGATGGCGACGGGCGGGCATTGCTGCGAGTAGTTGTTCTCGAGGGGCAGCTGCAAGTTGTCCTTGTCTGGCAATGGAACGCCCGCTAGACTGCAGTCCTGAGTGCAGATGTCGTAGTACGATCTCTTGGACAGCAACTCGACCGCCACCCTGGCAGGAGATGGCCCCGGCGCCGCGCTTGCTAGGCCAAGGCCGCCGAGCAGGGCAACAAGGGTGGGGAGATGCATGTTGGATGGTTCCGAGGGCTTCCCAAGGTGAAGACGACGACGAACAGGGACTTTGGTGGATCTGAAGTCGCTTTTCCCAACCTACGCTCCTCATCTATGTACTTACAAGTAGGTAGATGTGCCTTTGTATATAGGTGCATCGCGGGCTTCAGCCAGCCCAAGTCCGCAAGCAATGATAGCTACGGAGAGGCCGGTCCTCCCCCGAGGGAGACTGTGAAGCGTAGCATTGCAAAGACCTGAACTTTGTGCTGCAACTACTGCAGCGCCTAGGGGTCCAGAATTCATTCATCGGCTGATTCTCCTGCTGGTTGTCCGGTCTCGATAATGCAGAGCGCCATCCAGCGTTTGACGGCGGCAGACTAAAATGGTGATGCACCAGGCAGGCCACGGCCTGGGTAAGCGCGGGTTGCAAGACTGAAGGTGGTTCAGGGAAGGCGGAGGCCCAGACTGGACAAAGCCCGTCCAGGGAAGGAATGGTGCTGAGCCACCGCCAGCCACTGAGCAGGTACGGTGCGGACGACCGGCGGGGTGCTGTAGAGGTATGGAGCCAATGGAGAACCAATAGTCGCATATATCATGTCTTTTTGAGCTGCTCCCTCGTCAAAGCAGAAGGCAGATGCTGCTCTGGTAAAACCTTGTAGGATGTGCATCCGGCTCGCAGATGGTCCTGGCACGGGCGCAAGCACAACTCTGCCCACCATCCACTGCATGCCGCAAGGCTCGGGTCCAAAGCTTGCAGAGGCGCACGCTCGGACGCTTGTCTGTGGATGTGCACTGCCCAGCATTGTCGCGGACAGCCGCCACAGGCAGTGCGCTCAGCTCCCATAGACTGCTCAGGGGCATGACGTTGCAGATGAGGAGCGGAATGTGCCCGTCGTGGCTTGCAGCGTGCATTCAATCGAGAGGTTGCATTGCATTGCGCCCTGCAGGCACACGGGCCGCCCTGGCAACTGCCAAGATCGATCAAGGACCGGGGCACTCCCCGGGCGATGTTGTATCCTCGCATCGGCCGCCTTCCCAGGGTTCCCCACGCGTCAAATGGCATCCACGTCACCAATTCGATTGTTTCCTCTTTTCCCAGGCAGCTCGCCCATCATCATCATACTGTAGTCGACGATGCGACACAGGCAGACCATCCCTGGCGCCCATCAAGGGTCGGTGCGCTTCCACACCTGGCCGCGCATCTCCTTGGCCCATGCCCTCGGGCCTCGCCGGCAAGAGCTTCTGATTACGTAGTATCGCTACAGGGGTCCTTTCCATCTTCGCCAGGACATCCCAAGCTCTCGGTTCAAGTCACTGCGTCTCGCCGATCTGGCCACAGGTGTCGCTGCCCAGCCAGGGCACGGCCACGCTCAAGCTCAGAGTGTGGTGGCAGCCCGTGTTGGTCGAGTCAAGCACCGACGAACGTCTCCAAGACCAGAACCTGCACCCCAGCTTGACTGCCGAGCGGCAACGACGGGGCTCGCAGGAGGTCCGGCGCTGATCCGTGATCAACAGTGGCCACGTCTGTCAGCACAGCCAGCGCACGCGCGCACGGCCGGCTCCCTGAGGATTGATCAAGCCTTGTCAGCATGACAGTGCTGGTGGTGACGCGATCGCCCTGACGGTGCCCACCCGTGCCGAGCCATCCACCGGTTCATCCTAACGACGCGCCAGGCCTGGAAAACACCTCGACGCCAGTGGATCGCGGGCCCACTGCCTCTTCTGGCCTGGCTCGGGTCTTTGTCGCTGCCTTCTGGCGATCCTGGTGTCCGAGACTGGCAGGGCTCTCCCCGCTTCGCCAAATGTCCATCCCAGCTCATCCACGTCGACCACGCCCTGGGCGCCGCCCCTCATTACACAGCATGCACCGGTTCTTCAGCCTAAAGCTCCTAGCTCCCAGCTCCTGGCCCTCGAGCTCGCATCGGGCTATTTCACAGAGTCATGGTGCCCACCCAGATCTAACGCCTTTTCAGGGCAGCCGTCTTGTTTGGGCCCCGTCTTCCTCCTTCTGGCACAGCCCGCCACGGCACTTCTCTCCCTCGTGCCGGCAGTCCGTGGAACCTTCTCTTGCTGCTGCTTCTTTTTCCATACACCTCACGTCCCCTCGACAAAGCAAACAACAGATCATGCGTCTCCATGCGGCAGCCTCACACCATGGAGCCCACTAATGGATTGCGACGCACGCAGTCAAACATGTCACCAAGCTCGACGGCCTTGTCAGAGACCGAGGAGGTTCTCTTTGCCCGGCTGTTCATGCAGGCACAAGACACTGCCTCTCCAGCTCCGATCCTCGGAGACTCGTACGCGCAACAATACATCAACCAAGCAAACTGCAACTTCCATCGCAACTTCTTCATCACGGATCCACGCCATGTCAAGGCCTTCATCTGCAGAAACAAGCTGCACGACCAATGGCTGCAGCACTTTCTAGATATCCATGCCGTGGCCAAGACCCCCGTCACCGTGCTTCAGCTCGGGTGTGCCCTCGATAGCCGCAATATGAGGGTCAACCGCGGGTCATCGGTCCGCTGGGTTGACGTGGACACCCCCGAAGTCGTCAGCTTTCGCCGTCAACTGATACCAGCAGCCCCCGGCGATTATACCCTCATGAGTGCAGACATGACCGAAACCTCATGGCTCGACGCGATACCTGTAGGGCACTCTCTGGAAGATCTGCAATTTTCGATGTTGTAGCATTCTTGCTGACTTTATTGGGCAGGCCGATCGACCGACGTACATCATCGCTGAAGAGTTCTGGATGTGGCAGAAGCCTCACAACGGCAAGAAACTCATACGAGCCATGGTCAACCATTTCCCAAGGGGACAATTCGCCACAGACATGGTAGGATCTGTCATCAAGGAGCTGCACTGGCTCATGCCCATCCTCAAGGGCTCGAAGCTCAAGTTCGAGTGGGCAATCAACGACGGCCGCGAGTTCGAATCGCTCGACCGCCGTCTGAAGCTGGTCCAGGAGGTTCGGTGGTACGAAGTGATTGGCACCGCCCTGCGTGGCGGCGAGACGCCAGAGATCTTTGGCCGGTGGACAACGCTGGCCTCCCGCATCCCCGGTTTCAAGAACTGCGCGCAGGTCGTGTTGCTTGACTACGGCGTCCTGCCAACCTCGCGTCGGACCATGGATAGCTCCACCACCGAAAGCAGTGGGCTGTCTGAGACGAGCGTGACGGGCGTGAGCTTCAAAGGGTCGGGGTCGAGCGTAGGCGGATTCACCGGGGCGGCATTCAGTTCGGACGGCAGGTACAGCCCGATGCCGACACGCTCGTCGAAGCGATGATTCATGCTCAACAGGTCCTTTTTCTCTTTTCCATTTCTTCTTATACCCCCACTTGGCAACATTTTCATATGCTTCAACATATTCGATACCCCGTCACGATACATGTATATCCCCTTTTCTCGTTTTCCCTTTGTACCGAGGATCAATTACCTAGAGTTAAAGCTCTCAGGCGGTTTTGCTGGAGTTTGATTTGGTTCTACGTGTCGGTAGGCTGGTTCCCAAGCATTTGGGAATATATACCCATGGGATCCCGACGTCTGGTATTCTTACTGGCACATCGCGGCTCGTCGTTGTAAACATACAGACAGTACTAATAACATCACTTCGCGTGTGGTCTGGCACTGTGCGACTATTAAAAGACATCGACTCGTCATGTGACAAGCTCTCTTCCCAGCAAGTATAACGTGCATCAATAGCGGAGGTCAAGGTCATCCTGCAATCTTTTCTGCAAGCACCGCTTCCAGGGAACATGTATCCTCCCCCTGCACACCTTCCGTTTGTTGGTGTCTACTTGGGGCCAGGCATCTTCTATGGCAGTTGCAAGTGCAAGTCTGAACTGTGTAGCAGCCCATCTCGACGGATTGTGGTAAATGAAGCCGATAAGCTGCGTTCGTTTAGTGTAAGGCATGAAGAGTTGCGCATGTTGCAGTTCGGCTGCCCGGTAACTCGTTTGGGAAAACCAGGGATCGGGCACCTGCTTGGCTGACATGCCGGGCTACGTGGTCTAAGGACAAAGGAAGCTTCAATGCCTAGTGTAAAAGTTTCGAGAAGCTCTAAAGACACGACAGAGTTTAGGGTTATGCACATGGCAAAGTGACTTCTCAGCTCCAAGTGGTCAGTCCAAAAGCTTGGCGAAGTGCCTATATTTTGGAGGAAATATTTACACTATTCTAAAATAAGGCCCCTTATTCTCTTTTATCAGTTAATCATCAGATGTGGTTAGTCAGGATCGGGGTATTATTGGGGATAGTCCTTGTCGTGCGTGGTTTGGTGCGCTTGCTGTTGTTTTTCCGAAGTCAAGATGAGCACTGCAGGTACTGGAGTACAAATGTCGAGTGCATAACCCTAAACTCTGTCGTGCCTTTGGAGCTTCTGGTTTTGAGTTTCAGCCTGCAACCAAAGGGAGCCGGTCGCTCTTACGCTGTGCCAGTGGCCTGACCTGACTGCCTCGTTTGCAGTGTGGTCGTTGCTGCCTCGTCGGCGGTCCCTGCCCGACGCCCCCGGTCTCCTCCTCCCCAGCACCCTCGTGATATCAATTTCCCCCTTTCTCCCCCACACAGCGCCTCGACTTTCTCCTTTCCTCCCCAACTCTCTTTCTCAGATCCAGATCCTTACGCAAATCTATCCCAAGCTTCGCACGCAGTCGAGCGTATTACAACGTCAAGGAGACTTACACACACCATCAGTCATCTCCCACGAGAACGCGCAAGATGTCTGGCAACAACAGCGGCAAGGGTAGCGGTAGCGGATCTGGTGGTGGTGGCTTTGAATACAAAAGCCACGGCGTGAACAATGATGTAAGTCTACCCTCTCACTCGCTCTCTGGCTCGGGTCGTATCGCATATAAGTGAGGTGTGAGGAACGCCAACAATATCAAGCTGTCGTCATGACTGGTCAGGGGCTCAACCACTAATACAACCTGCCAGGGCAACCACTACTGTGCTCGAGACTACGGTGCCGCTGCCCCGAACCAGAACTCGTACCACTACTCCAACCGGTAAGTTCAATCTGCTCCCTGCTGAAATGTTACGTGAGTGTGCATGGAGAGGGGACTGACATGGTCCCGAGGGATGGCTCGTACTACTATTCCAACCCCAACGGCAGCACCTACTACAACGATGGCCAGGGCTCGGCCCGGTACACCGCCCCTTCAGGTGCCCGGTACTACTATGGGGACTCCTCCAACGGCCAGAAGTAAATGGATGCGGCCTACAGAAGCAGTACCTCCCCGAGTTCGCATCTTTATGAGGTCCCTCACGGTACGCTGCAACTGCCAAGTTTTCATTTCAGCACAATGAGCACAACGCCTGGATGCCGCTCTGGAGATCTAGAGTCTCAAGAGCGCAGCACTCACGATCGTGGCAAAGGGCGAGTGGCGAGATTGGCTTTTTCCTAATATTTGGGTCGACAGTGGCAGAAACATTCCTTGACCCAATTCCAGCATCCAACAACTGCTTTCGTTTTTGGTAACAGAACACGTGAACAATGCAATGGTATGTTCGTGTGCAAAAATCGGGATCATGCTCGTGACCGTGATGTCAAACCACAACTTTTATTCTGTTATTTATTTTGTTTCGTTATTATCATTCATGCTTTGCCTTTCACTTTTTTTCGTCACAAAAAAAGTCAAAACACAAAGAGAAAGGGAAGAGACCCCTCGTAAAGGAGCGCCGCTTTAGGCTTTCGCAGGTTGCCCAATGAATCATCAACTTCGTCCTCCTTTGCATCTGATCATCGCGAAGAAAGTCTTTTACTCCGTCTGGGCCTAATGTGAACATGATCCTGACTGCCCGTCAGCATATTCATTTTGCAAAATCTGGAAGCTTGTTCATTCGCTTGGTATATGATATGTACATCTATATAGTTACATCTGTACTGTACAACTATCCGTGGTTGACTCCACGGAGATAATCAGCTCGCGGCTATGGCTTTTGCAAGACGGGCTCCTGTGCCAGCACCAGTTTGTACGAACCAAGCCATGGTGCCCATGAGGGTCTCGAGGGGTGATAATACAGTGGCCACGTGATCAACTGAGGCCCGGATAAAGTCAGGGAGCGCTGGGCGTCATGTCCCACCAGGTCGGGGGGTGATTGCCTCGGACCGAGACAGGTCGACGAGTTCGTGCCTCCTCAAGCGTGTCCACTCTCAAGACTTGGACGATTGCTCCTTGCGCTCTTCCCGGAGCAGTTCCTCCACGATCTGCTCCTTCTTCTGCTGCCGCCTCAGGGACTCGAGGGTATCATGCTCGTCAACCTCACTTCGTCTGCTCCTCCACTCCCGCTGACTTGTCGTCGACAAGGTCTTGTTCTTGTTCTTGTTCTTCTCCGCTGCATCAGAATCCTGCTTCAAGTTTTTCCGGCTGTGATG
Organism: Microdochium trichocladiopsis; assembly: GCF_020744255.1. Lineage (NCBI taxonomy): Eukaryota > Fungi > Ascomycota > Sordariomycetes > Xylariales > Microdochiaceae > Microdochium > Microdochium trichocladiopsis. The sequence goes on from NW_025763554.1 coordinate 1,818,568, forward strand.
GCGCGGGGGTCGCGCGGGGAAGATGAGCTGGGGCTGCTTACCTGCAGCCTCGGCGAGCCTGTTGTCCTGCTCGACCTGGCCGAGCTTGCTAGCGGCCTCGGCGACCTCGTCGTTGCTGAACTTGACCTTGCCGTCCTTGCCCATCTCCGCGAGGGTCCGGCGGACCCGCTTGACGATGCCGCTGCCCGGCTCACCGGGGTACCGCCTGCCCGACTGGGCCCACTCCTCGTCGCTGATCATCTCGACCACGCGGACAAAGTGCTTGCCGCGGCGGAGGATGAGGATCTTGTCGTCGATGAGGTACCGCGCCGTGTCGGCCGACGACCAGACCTTGACCGGGGTGAAGGTGAGGTGCTCGTGCTGCATGGAGCTCTTGTCCGACGGCAGCTGACCCGGCTGCCCGGCGACGTAGGCGCCCTGCGCCGTGCATAGGCGGTGGCCCTCGGAGATGCTGTCGCAGAGCCCCGCCGCGAAGAGGATCCGGGCGATCGAGGTGCCCATGATCAGAGACCGCGGGAGCTGGATGTCCGTGCGGAAACGACGCGCTGCGTCCTGGTGGGCGGGGCCGCCTGTTGGGAACGACGTCTGCTCTGGGACGGTGAAGACGCCCTTGGGCTGGGCAAACACTGCCCGGTGCTGCTGCTGCACCCGATCCGCCTCGGCCTGGCCATGTACGAGACAGAGGACCTCGCGCGCAAGAGCATGGTGAGCATGTCGTTTGGAAGGATCCTGGTTCTGAACAGTCATGATCTCATCGATTGTGCTCAGAGGCAGGAACGTCAGGACCTTGAGAAGGTTCTCCACGTCGGCGTCCGGCCTCCGCATAAAGTAGCCGTACAGGTCGAAGGGGCTGGTCATGAACGGATCCAGCCACACGGCGTTTCCAGAACTCTTGCCAAACTTTGCACCCGAAGAGTCCGTGAGCAGCGGGACGGTGAAGCCGAGTGGTGTGTTGAGCAGGGTGTCTGGAAGGTCCGTCTTATGTGGCTCGATGGTGCGAATGTGGGAGATGGCCTCGATGCCGGAAATGATGTTTCCATACTGGTCCGAGCCGCCGATCTGCATCTGGACCTGCTTGGGATTCGAGTACATGTGCCACCAGTCCCAGGCCTGCATCATGGGGTAGACGAACTCGCTCAGAGATACCCCGTCACCCGCCTCCAACCTGCGCTTGATGGTGTCGCGAGACAGCATGGGGCCTAACCGCACGCCGCTGAAGAGCTTGTGTACCACCTCGCTGAACGAGACGCTAGAGTGCCATTGCGAGTTGTTCCAGAGCGCGCGGCTCCAGCCCCATTTCTTCTCGTAGCCCATCGAACTGACGTGTGAATCGAGGTTCGTCCAGAGCGACTTGAGCTGGTAGTGGACTTTTGTGATGTTGGTCGACATGTCGGCCCTGCTCATGGCTTCCCGGCCGCTGAGCCGGCCCGTGGGGTCGCCCACCTTGGCTGTGGCACCGCCCACCAGTGTCGTGGCTGCGTAGCCGTGGATGTACAACCAGTACAGTGCCATGAGCGGGAGGAGGTGGCCGACGTGCAGAGACGGTGCTGTTGGATCGACGCCGACGTATGCGCCGATGCGCTTCTGCAGCATGATCTCGCGGAACTTGTTGTCATCGCCGGTTTGGTCCTTGACCAGCCCCCGCTGCTTGAGGATGTCCCAGATGTGCTGTTTCGAACCGGCGCGGATGAGCTTGGCCTCGGCCTGGAACTCCTGCTCGGCCACAGCGACCTTGGCGAGATACGACCTGGAGATGTGGCGTGCTTGTGGTCGTTGGACGGCCGTGAGAGCTTCTGCGAGGGCACGAGCTCTGGGATGTGGCCGCATGCGGGCAATGGCGACGAGAGAGTCGGCGGCCGCCATGTTGGGCGCCTCGGTCGACGAGAACCTGAGGTGGCAGGTTACCAGAACGTCGATGTGGTCACCTGGTTAAGGACATGGGCATGGCTGTGCTGAAAGTGCCCGATGCTTTACATTTAGAGCTTCCCGCCCATGGCAGCGTTGACAGGCACAGGGTCCAGAAATTTGGTGCTTATCGTTATCGGGGATCTGCGCTTGCGGGGTACCAAGGTACTTCGTGGAGCAGGAATATGGCCTTACATAAGCACTCCTCCACCCCGGGCCTGGCGAGCTGTCCCGAGCCTGGTCTGAGGTGGGTGATGGAGCCAGCCAATCAGCGGGGCCTTATTGCAGCTCACCCTCTCGGGACCATCCTCGGCAATCGACAGCCAATCGTCACGCAAGCCAGCCGTGCGCCCGTCGACCTCCACTGCCTCCGGATCTCGACTCGAGCCTCGAAGCGAAGCCGTCGACAACGCCGCCTTGCGACAGCGACACTGCCAGCCTCTCCACCCCACGACGACTCTCGTGACACACACACACAGCAGACTCGCCATGGCCTCCCTCTTCCGCCCGACCCTGCTGCGCCAGGCTGGCCTTGCCCGCCACGCCCTCGCCCGGCCGGCGGCGCCCTCGACCATCGCTCGCGTGGCCGCCTTCCACGCCTCCAGCCGGAGGAGCCTGCTTCCTCCTGGTCCTCGTAAGTGATGCGATGCAATGAACTCGTTGGCATTAGGCACGAACTCCCCTGGTATGCGCAGCTGCTAATAATATCCGTTGAACAGAGATCATCAAGGGTTCCGGTACGCCTCTCCCCCATTCCGTCATCGATTCCAACCCAGCGACTATCCCATGATGTTGCGTCGCTACTCCCCAGAGACGACATGACCGATAAAGTCTCCATTGGACATGGTCATTGGACATTGCACTGCAGCTCGCTACTCTGTCCAGATGCGCTCAGAGCACTTGAAGAACCAACAGACTTGCTCGATGAACCCTCCCCCACTGACATTTGAACAACCTTGTTTGTACAAAAAATATAGTCAACGACGCCGCCCCCGTCCCGTCGCCCTCGCCCTCGCACGGCTCGTACCACTGGACCTTTGAGCGCCTGATCGCCGCGGGCCTCGTGCCGCTCTCGGTCGCGCCCTTTGCCGGCGGCTCCGTGAGCCCCGTCCTCGACGCCGCCCTGTGCTCGCTCCTGCTCCTCCACACCCACCTCGGCTTCCAGGCCATCCTGATCGACTACGTCCCCAACAGCCGCTACCCGGGCATGCGCAAGGCCCTGACCTGGCTCCTCAACGGCGCCACCCTGCTCGTCGGCGTCGGGCTTTACGAGTACGAGACAAACGACATTGGTCTCACCGAGACCGTCAAGCGCGTCTGGACTGCGTAGAAGGGCCGTCGCTAGTAAGATGGAAGATTGGGAGGAGGGAGGAAAGAGGATATCGACATGATGATCGGGGAATCAGACAGTTTCTGTCTGATGTATATGTACACAAAGGCAGAAGCCATGCCGCCGAGCAAAGGAAACTGTACAACGAGAAAGATAACACAGAGGGAGCGGCTAGGATACTTCGTTGCGATGAGATGGACTCCTCTCCGGAGGGATAGAGGAATTACTTCACCATCACAGGTCTAGTCGAGCCCCCTCAGCGACGAGGAAGAAAATACAATACTTTCCATTTGTTCAAAGCGGCGGCGTAGGATTGACAGCGAGTCTGATTGGGACGACTTTTTACGCAGCCAGCCTCAGTTGCCACGCGCAGGGATGTCTGTCATTTGCAAATGTCTATGACTACTTCAGCCACGGATCCTCCAAGAGTTTGAGCCTACTTCGTCTTATAGTGTGCCCGCATGAGAAGCACATGAGGAGCATCAGTCAAGGTCTTGAATCATTGAAGTCAGATACTGGCACGAGATAGAGCGGTCCCAAGGCGATTTCTCTCTTTCTTTTCTCTTGATCTTGGTGACTCCCGCAGTAAAATCTGGTCCTGGGACAGACACACTCGCGTTGTGTCCACACCCTTTATTAATCACCATCCTTCTTCCCAAACCGCGCCCCGAGCCCGAAATTATCCCGCCTGAAGAAGTCGCCCATCTTGCGCAGATTCTCGTTGATAGCGGCATTGCTCCCTCCCGGCACGATACTTCCTCCCGCACCGCCTACACCACCACCACCACCTATCCCCCCAGCCGCGGAGCTGCCGCCGCCGTCGCCGCCCATCGGCGTGCCGATGCGGTCCACGCCCTCCCTCGCCGCGTTGAGCAGCTTCTCCCCGAAAGCCGTGGGGTCGAACCGCGCGGCCGACGAGCCGAGCGACGCGCCGCCCTGCTGGGCCGCGGCCGACGCGCTCATGAGCAAGCCGCCCGCCGCGCCACCGACCACGCCGAGCCCGCTCACTCCCACGCCGCCCATACCGCCGCTGCTACTACCGCCGATGCCGCCACCGCCAACGCCGGGCCCGTTCATCAGGGGTGTGAGCAGCGCGTTCGCGGGCACGAGCTTGTCCTTGACGCTGGGCCCGTCGCGCAGGTGGCTGAACGTGTCGAGCAGGTACATCTGGTCCTGCTTGCGCACGCCCTTGAGGTCGAGGATCTTTTTGAAGTTGGTGTCGGACCGGTCGCCGATGAAGTCGAGGTACGCTGTCACGAACCCCTCGTGAGGGGCCGCGCGCACGAGCAGGGTCTGCAGGAGCGGGTCCATGCGGCCCATGGTCGCGCTCGTGCGCTTCGCGAAGCTCGCGGGCGGCTGGTATGGCGCGCTGGCCGTGGTCGCGGACGAGGACGAGGAGGACGCGTTGTGGTAGGACAGCAGGTTCGTCAGGCTCTTGGTGAGGACGTACTTGTCCAGCAGCATCTGCTCGGCGCCGACCTCGGAGATGGGCCTGCACTGCACAATGTTGGCGAGGTACGCGGTTGCGAGGTGCTCGACGAGGTTGTCCGCAAACGCGCGCGCGTACTGCTGCTTCGCGACCATGCCGAGGATCTCTTCGGCCTTGCCATTGACGTGCTTGACGAGCTCCCCAATGTACGAGCTCTGGTCGCCCGCGGCGTCCATCTTGGACCAGTTGGTGTTGCGCATCTCGCGCCAGGCGCCGTCGCAGTCGGCGCCGACCTTGCCGACCAGCGCGATCACGGCGGCACTGGCCACGCCCATGAATGCGTCGGCCTGTGACGACAGGTCTACCTTGCTGACCAGCTCGTGGTCGATGCGCTTCTTGATGTTCTCCTCTAGCTGGCCCGCGTTGGTGTGCCAGAAGTCCGCCGTGTTGAGCACGAGGATGATGTCCTGGAGCGACGGCCCGCCTTGCGTGTGTTTCTGCAATGTGCCTAGCAGCACCTGCTGTGCGTAGTCGTCGAGATACTTTGCAAGCGTCTTGGCCAGGTCCAGCAGGCGCTCGCTCGTGGAGAGCTTGGCGCACTGGGACAGCGTCAGCTTGTAGAAGTGGAACAGCTCGATCGCAGAGCTGATGACCGACTGCGGCGAGAACTCCTCGTCGGCCGGCAGCAGCGGCTGTGCCTTGTACTTGGGGATCATGGCAGCCAGCGCCTTGTCCTGCGACTCGACCCACAGGCTGAGGTACGGCTCAAACGCGACCGAGATGGACCCGTTGAAGCGCTGCCGGTTCTCGTCCGCCGAGCTGACGGTGTCGATGCTGGCGCGGGGCTCGCTGGAGAACCGCCGCTCGATCGTCTGCTCAAAGTCGAGCGTCTCCTGCAGGCAGCGGAGGAGCAGGTTGACGTCGATCCGGGCGCCGTCGACCCGCCGCATGCTCCTCTCCAGGATTCCCTTGTAGTCGTCGCGGGTGCCGTCGCAGAACGCCATGGCCAGCGTCTCGCCCACCCGCCAGTGCTGCGGGAATATGGCGGCGTGCTCCTCGTCGTGGCCCTTCATCATGCGCTTGAACCAGGCATACCGCCGGCCAATATTGTCCAGGCTGCCCGCCTCGTCGTTGCCCCGGAATACCTGCCGGTACTCGCGCAGCTCCGTGTTGATGTACCAGGTGACGATGCGGGACTTGGCGTTGTCCCCGAGGGCGTCCATGACGTTGCACGCCTCGACGAGCGTCTGCCGGCGCTGGCCGACCTCGCCCTTGGCAAACGCCATCTCAAAGTCCTCGCAGACCTGCTCGAGCAGCTCGCGCTGGAGCTCGGACACGCCGCGGCTGAGGGTGGCGATCTGGTCGATGCTGCGGTAGCTGTTGAAGTGGCGCATGAGCTGGAGGACGGCCTGGAGGAGGCTGGCACACTCGCGGTACTGGCGGGAGCGGGCGAGGCCGCGGAGCTGGTCGTAGGCTGTGGTGAGCATCTGGAGGCGCTTGAGGGCGGTCATAGAGAGGGTAAGGTTGCGCTTGGTAGCATCGAGGCGCTTGATGTCAGCCGTCATCGACGTGATGTTGTGCTCCGTCTCGATTGCCCGGGCGCGGACGCTCTCGATGTTGCGGAAGAGGCCCGCGAGCTCGGCCTGGGCGGACTGCATGCGCTCGAGGGACGAGTCGGAGCCGTACGCCTGGTCGGCCTCGGCGCGGGCGATGTCAGCCGAGAGGCCATTGTGCTGGGCGTGCAGGGTCGAGGAGACGCGGCCGACCGAGGAAACGGTCGAAGGGTGGGCAAATAGGCGATTGAGGTGTTGGATGGGGTCGTAGTCGACCGAGTCGAGAGACGCGAGGGACGTCTCGGCGGCGATGCCGTTCATCTTATCATGGTGGGCGAGTGCAGAGTGGTGTGGTGTGTTGGGCGTGGTCCGAGCAGGCAGAGGCGAGGCTGGGACTGGCGACAAGTACACTGAGTACCTCGGTAGGTAGGCACGCCGGTGTTGCTAGGTATGTCGTGTTGAGGTGTCGAGGCTGATGTTTGTCGGCGCCGGGATTTCGGTTCAGCTGACGGGAAAGCTGCGAGCTCGGGGACAGCTGTCGTTGGAGTCAGGGGTGGCCTCAGGAACCATCAGCCTTGGTTCCCCGCGCCCCCTGGCGGGCCCGCTTCCCCAATTCTGGTCCATCGCCCAGCCCTACGACCCTCCCTCCGCTCCCTCCGGTCCTTTGTCTGCTGCTCCTCTCATCCCATACACATCACACAGCTTGTCGGCGGCGGCGGAAGACGAGGAGCGCAGTCGCATGAGCCCATGGGGCTACAGGCCTAGGTCTGGGGAAAAGCTCGACAGATTCTACCAAGCAAACGACCGCAACCAACAAGAGCCTGTGTGCATGTCCCCCGTCAGAGCGAGATCCTGCCACCAGGTAGGAAATATACACAATCAAGTCAGGATTCATCGCCACGCAGCATACACCTCAATCACCGTCAACACCATTCGCAGCGGAGCGTCCTCACGTGATGATCAGATTAGGCGCCGAACTCCACGGAGTCACAAGTGGTACGGGTTACTGCAGGGACTTCATGCATGATCGAGCCACCTTCGGAGCCACACCCAAAAATCCCCCGGGTCACAATCGTATTCGCATCACCCAGCATGGAACGTGGTCTCAAATTACGGCAGCCTCGGCGGAGTGGTCTTGCTCGCATCAGAAGGGCCGTCTGGGTTCCGAAGCTGCTCGGCTGCCAGCTTGCCCAACTCGGCAGCACAGCTCAAAGCGGCATCGGAATTGTCGGCGCGACTTTGTTCGGTAGGGTCGCAGTTTAAATGACCCCTGCCGATAACACGAGCCGGCTGGGGCTGGATGGAAGCCACAGCGGAGGAAAGTAAGTGCTAAATGGTGTCTATATTTTGACTTGAATGCAAGCATTGTGCCGTGGTGACGAGATCTATAAGCAAAACCCGAAAATGTATGCCCGTTCCTTTCACTGTTACCCCCGGCCCGAGGTGTATTTTGCGCCAGCCCACCAAGTGACGGCATGTGTCGCTCATCAGGAAATTCAAATGCCCAAGAAATCGCTTGGTGGAGAACAACTCAGAGGCGAGCCGGCCCATGATTTCCGAGAGGAAAACAAAAAGAAAACGCCAAGCTTGCTGTCCCTGAATTTTCCCCCTCTATGATGGTCAACCGAAATGACGTCGTAATCCGTAAAGTTGTTTTCTTACTGCTGCCACCACTCCCATTTCAGGCACGACGGTGCCGTGTTGGGTCGTCGCCCAAACTACACTGGGCGAGTCACGCCCCATGAGTGGAGTCCGGTAATATGCGCTAGGGGCAGACCAGTCGCGCCCCATGACATGGCGCTCACGGTCCTTGCATTACGCGCTGAGCTGGCTGGGAGATATCGTCCGCCTGGAGCTCGTGCAGCCCGGGTAGGTGATCTCCGTACTGAGCTCTGTTCATCAGGAACTGTGTAGTGCCTTGAAGCCCGTGGCAATTAGGCTTCGATGCCTGTCTGTGGAATCGGCTGGTCCTGTCCAGTAAAAGAGCCCCTGGCAGGTTTCATGTTAGTTTATGCGCCAACTCCGCAGTAGAAACCTTCCAGAAGGACGCTTGCTGCAGCCCAACGGCACTAGACGGATGTGCCAATCTTAGGGAGCACTTACACCGAGCTTCTTCTGTTTACAGTACGCCCCCTTCATTTTGACCGTCTCCGGGTTGTCGTAGGTGACGAAGCCACCGTCTCCCCCAGCACAGCTGGCGGCACAGACGCGCTTGTCCACTGTCTCTTTGGTGTTGCGCCGTGGTAGCATGTTGTACTCGAAAGTCCCGTCCTCGCCACCGCAGCCCTTGTGTCGGTGGCCCGGTCCGCTCACACCGAGAAAGCTGCGGCCGTACAACGGAATCCCGAGAAGGATCTTTTGTGATGGACAGCCATGTCCAATGAGATAGGAAACACCCGTGTCACCGGAAGTGCTAGCCTTGTCCATGGTGTAGAGCTGAGCATGGTGCCCACTCCGCGGATCCCATGGCCCGGAGAAGTCGTAAGCCATTAGGTTGACGTAGTCGACGAGCATTGTCGCCATCGCGATGTCGATGTTCTGCAATATGGGTACGCCGCATGGCAAAGCTGCTGTCAAGAGAAACTGGTCTTCCGGCATGTGAAGCCGGACCGTGGTGAGCAAATCTACAAAGTCGGCACCTTCTTGCAGGTCGCCAGGGAACTCCCACATGACTGTGGCGATATCAGCACATGCCAGCATTCCAAGGGTTCAGGAAGAGGTATGACTTACTGTCTATCCCATCGAATCCGGACGCTTCTACCAAGCCTCGTGCCGACCTCGCAAAGTTGTCTCTAAGTGCAGCACTGGCGGCCACAATTGGAAACTTCGCGCTTGTGTTGCCACCACCAACCGATATTACCACCGATAGATGAGGATTGGCTTGCTTCAAGTGCATCAGAGAGCCGATGCCGCCGTTGACACCATCGCATGGGGATTGAGTATCAGCCCACTCGTCACCAAGCTGGCAATCATCGTTGTCAGTACCTGCTAATACGCGAGATGCTGCGAAAAAATCCGGGCGACGGGAGTGGCATCTTACAAAAACCGTGCCGTCTGGTCCTAGGCTCGCAAAAGCATAATACACGTGGTTGATACATTTGTAGTTCATCATCCCCGGGGTAGCGCCCTGATAGATCTTTGAACTCGGAAAGTAGACTGCATTCGTGTAGCCGATGCCGGCGACGCTTGCTTTCCTTCGCCGGGAAGAAGATGAACTCATGGTGGCGTCTGAGTGTGGTGATAGTGACTGTGAAGCGAATCACTATCCACGGCTCTGTCGACAAGAGACAGGTCGGTGACTGGCGGTCTTGTACTATGTTGAACAGGCCGGGTGTTTCCAATGAGGTCAGGCTATTTCCCGAGACCAAACGACCAGGGATGGCGTCTGAATATAAGCCTCTGTGCCCAAATACGCACGCAGCCAGACTAGAATCCTCATGGAACAACATGGTGGATCGAGCGGTGCGCTAAGTAGGACCCCAGGAGGAACGCTACGGCTCCCACTTCCAGACAGCCCCGCCAACGTCTCGAAGAGAATGCCCCAAGCGGCGACGCAATTCGGCATGGAACGCTAGGTGGGAGCGGCCGCTGTGTAAAGCTGACTCCTTCGGGATGGCCCTGGGCTATGACATATGAAACTGATGGAAGGCATTGAGGCTAATTTTTGCGAGGCCGAGCTAGAAGGGCCGGGGACACTGGCGGCAGAGCCGGGGTGTAGACAAGGTCTCGAAAGCTAAATCAGTGTCATGATATTCCTGTGTGTCCCCGACGGCACGTTCGGTAGAGTGGTGGATGGCACGACCGGCCAGGGCAAGCATATGCCAGCCATATTGGGCACGGATGGATCAATATGTGACGGGTCTTGTAGTAAGTTTCGCCGGAGCCGACACTTTGCGGCACGTGCTGGTGCCTGAGGATGGCCCGCAAGGCGGTCCGATGGCCGAGCTTTGTGGCACAGAGCCTTTGAGGCTCAGTCTGTGCCTAGGCTGTGCCGAGGCGCTCGTCAGGAACGAGCGCTGGTCTCGTAGCCATGCGACCGCCATGGACTGTATTACCGGCCAGCGCCGGGCCGGGGTCGATCTGAGGCTGCAGCAGCAGACTCGCGTCGGCCGGGTGGTGATGTCGTTGGAGGCAGCCGTTAGTGGACCATGAAACGCCCCAAAATTGGCTGTGACGACTACGGGGACGCCCTAGGCGCTAGTGTGCAACACGTGCAAGCACTGGCGCCCCGGCGGTCCTGCCCACCAGCCTGGACACTTCATGCCCGCTTCGCGGCGACTCAGTCAGGACGAGGCAAGGCCGCAATCATGCCGACGGCCTTCCACGTCTGGGCAGAGATGCTCGTTTGGCTGTCGTGGCCCATGCCCATGGCTCCGGTCAAGACGTCCACTGTACCAGGCCGGACGCGACGGTTCGTACCGAGGCGCCTGAAGGGGAAGGTCTGCAGCGTGTGCTCCGGCGACCCATCGAGTATAGGCCGCTCATCTGATGTTTGCCGGCAGCATGGGCGGCATGCGAGGATGGTTGCACCACCGACGTGAGCAGCAGGATGCATGCAGCGCCGCGGTGGGGCCAGAGACGGCGTGCCGTGCCGCTGTGCTGGGAACAGGCGTTGCGCGATGATGCGATAGGATGTTCCTTCAGGGCTGCCGAGGCTCGTCGTGGTGGAGCGAGGTCAAGATCATCAATAGCACGGCATGCTATGGCGATGGCGGGCAGGCCCCGGTGATGAGATGCCTGTGTCCGGCCACGGGGACGCTGCAAACAGAACACGTTGCTGCCGTGCCAGGCACAAACGCAGCTCCTTCCCAACTGATGAGTGCTCCGGCCATGCCCTCCAGTCCGCGTCGTCAATCACTTGCGCACCGCTGCGGAGCAGGTTCATTTCTCTCCACAGCCATCGCATCACGCACGCCGACCGGAATCTCTCACGCAGATCATTGTGCAGCAAGGGGACTATTATCCCGAGGGGCCACCCACTGCAGCCGCCATCTGCCAACGCACAGGCACTTGGACCCTGCCTTGCACAGACACAGATCTGCCCATGGGAACGGCTGCAGCTGCCTTTTTGACCAGCTGCCTTGCGTAATCACTGAGCCTCTCGGCGGCAGCCGAGTCGCACCGTCGACGAAGGTCAGTGTTGTTTTGTTATACCTTCTGCATCAGGCAGCCTATCCAGACATCAACCCGCCGACAAGGATGTGCTGGGCCCACAGCAGACCCGAATGGAACCCTCTTCAAGTCTGTGCTTGACATGAGAATGACAGTCCTGGCGGATGCAACTCTGATGTTGAGGACAAAGACAACGGGTGCCAGCACGACGAATGCTGTCGGCCTGTACAGTGCAGGCATCGGCAATGCACCCTCACGTGTCGTCCTGGGTGCAACAAGCGACGCTTGAATTTCGTATGTCAAGTGTCCCCCGAGCCTATAAGCGCAAGCATGAACCCATGCCAGACTTCAGATTGCTCCATGGCCCCGCGCAATAATTCCCATGGAGTGACCAGCACATTGACATGGAGGCTGCCTCTGGACTTGCACGAATCCGGGATGTGCCATTAACAACATGGCAGCCTGCATCGTGGATCTCTTATGCAGCACGACCTTCAGCACGCTTATCAGGTGCCTTGCGTGCGACTTACCTGAAGGGGCAACACAGCGTGGAGGTCATGTTGCTCTCGTCGCTGGGTTTCTTGCGTGCTGGATCACGTCTCCATACTCTTGACGAGCTAATACATAGTAACGACGATGTAGCCACAAGCGTTGAACCCGACCCAAATGAGCATGCCGGTTTCCTGATTGACTCTGTCAATCTTCCGCAACGATAGCAAGCTCGTCTGTCCTCAAGTTGCTAAGATTGATATCAGCAGCTTCACGGTTGCTTCTGGTAGTTGTTGAAGTGGTGGCAAGGGTACGAGACCAGGGGTTTTGCGGACACCTTGAAGGAGCTGGCCAGCAATCGAAACCCCTTGTGGGCATGGTCATCTCGCGCAATTCGTTTTCAATAAGATTCGACATGATGTGCGTCAGATGATGAGAGCATAGTGGGAAGCACCGCATCTTAGTCTTTTGACATGGCCGAGACGACATCCCTCATTCTCCCGGGTATGGAATGCTGGCAACTGCACGTTCTTGCTAATAGTGATTGTGTCCGGCATGTCGTCGTCCACTTGTGGCAACAATGACGGCTGGCTTGTCTAAGCCGTGCTTGCTGGGGTTCGCGACGAGCATTGTGACGAGCATTGCGACACTTGACGGCATAGAACGCTCGCGTGGTGGTCGATGCCGAACAAGCTTTGACAAACACACTTGCGCCAAGAATCTAGAATGGCTTCCAGGGCTGGCCTGACTGTTTCTGGATTAATAATCACAAGCCTCCAACTCAAATCAAGATGGTGGGTGGATGAAGTGATGGCAACCCTCAGTCCAGTCGCGGACTCTGGGCTCTGGACCGCGGCTCCCCTTGGGCGGAAGCAGCTGAGCCAACGCCCGCAGCCCTAGACAATGGGCTAGACCTGCGGGTGGCTGTTCAACCTTGACTCTACGATTACCTGCATCCCCATTTCCTACATCTGCGCGCACGCCATCCTTTCTCGGCCGGTTACACACATCTTCGCAGCAGCTCAACCGTCTCCCCGCGTGCGACCCAAGGACGGTAGTGACGGCGTCGATCGTGCGAGCAAGTAAATGGACATCGCTCGCCTTGGGAGCCCACAATAACCTCGTCGGCCAAGACCACGCCAGTTTCCCCCAACAGCACACCATGTCCTGCGGAAGTGCCCCCTCATGCGACCCAGGCTTGCCCGACAACGCCCTCTTTCACAGACCTGGCGACGAGCCGGCCATTGCTGCGCACAGCGATGGGGCATCCGACTCCTTCGACGACGAGTTCGAGCCCAGTGAGTGGGATGAGGACAACCTCAGTGACACGACCTCCATAAACAGCAGCATATACGCCCACACATATGAGCACGGTCGGCGCTTCCACAAATACAGACATGGGGTTCGCGCGCCATTCCCCCAGCAATGCCAGCACCTGTCGCTGACCTCCTCTGACAGCGCTATCCGATACCAAATGATGATCAGGAGCAAAGCCGCGAGGACATGAAGCATGCAATGTACATGGAATTGACTGTACGTGCGCACCCAGCACACCCCACACTCGCTCTGATCTGAGCGGTCGCAAGTGCTCGCATCCTCTGACTCTGTCATTTTTGGGCCATATTAGAATGGCGAGCTCTTTTACTCCCCCATTGGAGACAATCCGCAAAAGATTTTAGATATTGGGACAGGCACAGGTAGGACTGCGTGATCCGTATTCGCTTCTTGCACTAAGATGTATTGATGCTGATCACATGTCAACTACCAGGTCTGTGGGCAATTGAAGGTCAGACATGCGCATTCCCGCGACGTTGGTGATGCACGTCAGCGGCTTGTTCCGTTGAGCGGAGCCAAGCACGTACCACAGACTAACACGTGAACCCGCAGTTGGCGACAAGTTTCCCTCTGCCATAGTCACCGGCCTTGATCTCAGCCCCATTCAGCCAGTGTGGATACCGCCAAACGTGAACTTCATCATCGATGATGCCGAAGACGAATGGATGAATGGTTCCGCCTGGGATCTTGTGCACTGCCGCGGCATGTCTACGACGATCAAGGATCCGCACAAGCTCTGCCAGCAGACATTCGACAACCTCAAGCCAGGCGGCTGGATGGAGTGGCAGGAGCAGCACGCCAACTTCCTCTGCGACGACGGCACAATGAACCCAGACGACGATTTAATCAAGCTCTACCGCCTGGCCACGCAGGCGTTTGAGCGTATCGGATACGACGTCCATCTCGCCTCCAAGTTGCGGGAGCCTCTGGAGAAGGCCGGCTTTGTCAACGTGCGGTGCGTCGTAAAGAAGATACCCATCGGGACGTGGCCGGCGGACAAGACGCTTAGACTTGTGGGGATGTACATGAAGACGGCGATCCAGAGCTTTCTGCCCGTAATCATCGCGAAGCCGCTGGCACTTTTGGGGATACCAGAAGACGAGCGGGAAGTGTGGCGAGCTCTTGCGCTCAGGTCGCTGAGTAAAAGTGACCAGCACAGGTATTAGAACATGTATTTCTGGTATGGGCAGAAGCCTTCGTAACAAACTTTTGTAACGACCTGCTTCTGAAGATAAAAGCATGTATTGTGATATTTTGCGAGTGCATGGGTTCTTGTTCCTTTGCCTGTGGTTTCTCAGACCGGCCGCGACTGGACAGCTTTTGTACACAGCCTGACGCCGCAAGGCGTCACAGCGGAACACCGCCTTCTTTTCCACTCACGAGCAGAGTTGAACCTCCATAGAGACTACCGACCCAGAGGATCTCCCAGCCGGGTAGCCCGGGCTCATACAGGTCCCTGCCCATCAAGACCCTCTATATCATTTTACATGCCCTCGAGAACCCTTTCCCCCCTCCCTTCTTTATATCATCTCCCACTCTTTCCCACGCAAGCGGAGAAATCAAAGCCCCCACGCCCAAGCGACGCTCAAGCCCTCTGCAAAACTGGCGACCTTGCCATCAATAGCACAGCCGCCGCCGCTGCCGCCTTTGGTCAACATTACCGCGCCAGTTGTAGTAGTAGTAGTAGCCGCCTCCGTAGCAGCAGCAGACGAGGCCGGGGCCGGAGCCTCGAGTTTGCGCAGCTCGGCGGGGAGGTCGCGCAGGGGCACCCAGAAGCACTCAATGAACTCGTCTGGCTCGAGCTTCGGGGTCGGGTTCTGGTTCTCGGGCAGGGAAGGGTCGATGGTCATGTGGATCATGTAGGTGCATGAGCTTTTGTTTGTTTGTGTGGTTAGTGTGTGGGTGTGGAAATGGGGCAATGAAGGAGTGGTGCAGATGACGGGAGAGCTGGAAGGGGGTATAGGATGTACAGCAGTGGGAAGGGAGCGCGTTTAGAATAGAGGAGGATAGAGAAAGAAAAAACAACAAAAAATCGAAACATGAATGGCGTACCTTGATGAAGCAGGTGCTGTTCGTTATGACAAACGATAGAAATGTTAGCACAATCATCTACACACAGATATAGGGGAAAGTGATTAGGGAAGAACGGCGACAGCTGGTGTGATGAACACACAAAAACAGCCTCCCAGACACAACAACAACAGCAACCACTTACACCCGTGAACAATCATCCTCCTCGCCCCCGCCGCAGGGTCTGGCACGACAGTCCCAACATAGCCCGTCTCCTCCCGGAGCTCCCGCACCGCGGCCTCGTCGGCAGTCTCGCCCTCGTCCACCAGCCCGGCAGGGAACTCGACCGTGACCTTGCCGGCGGGCGGCCGGAACTGCTTCTCGAGCAGGATATGCGGAACTGCCTGCCCGGTGTCGAGAGGGTCGGGCTTGTTGAGGACGGCGATGATGTGGATCGAGTCCACCGCGCTGGTGCTGGGCTTTGTCGTGCGGCGGGTTGCCTCCCAGGTTCGAGCATTGTTGTTTGGATCCGTGTAGTTTACTCTGAGGTGGATGTTAGTCATGGTGTGTGTCTAGTTTTATCTTGTTTGGCACAAAGTGTGAGTTCGGGGTATTCCATCCTCCCTCGCTCCGGAATCGCACAACCACAAAGTGCGTCGAATATCAAGCCGAGGACCCAATCATGGGTACTCGAGGAACTGGCAGTACCCCCAAGATTCTTCGCGGGATTCAAAAGTACGATATTCTTCCGTAGGCGACCAACCAGTGGAAGGCGGCAGAGCTGACGCTTGGCAACTTTGGAATTTGAACAACGGGTTCAAGCTATTTCTACAGACTCACTTGACGAGCTGCAGCCACCTGGCATCTTTGGAGTCCTGGAGCAATGATTTCTGTTAGCTGTTTTCTCTTTCTTCCCAATCCAATTGCACGGTAGATCTCAGTTGAAGACGGCGTCTCATGCGTCTGCGGAGGAGTTGCGGGATGCAGAGGGGTATTCCTACCAGTGGCTCTATCGAGACGATCTTTGCGTTGCTTGCTGACATTGCGGCTTGCGAGCTAATTATCTTGAATGTGTGGTGACATTTATGCAGAGGCTGTACTAAACAGTATCTCCCACCTGCAACGCCCTGACCCAATGCCGTCGGGTCTGTCTTGTGCCAGTAGCGAACTCGGCAGAGGTGGGGTTCTTAGTGCACCGTCCGCCGAAGGCAGCCGTCCCGAGCCATGAGCTGACTCACCCTCTACGACGCTCATCTTCTCCCCCTCCTTTCCGCAGACCGCGCTATTTCCTCCCTTTAACACCACTCGAATCGTCCAACACTGTCCGCTTTCATCGCCAAAGCGGACCACCAGCCCTCGCTGTAAGTGACATCCCCTCAGCTGCACAAGCATTCCCCCCAGTCATCGGAAAGAATGGGTTCATTTATACCCCAGGTTCGAGAAGATGGCGCTGCCATTGCCCATGTGCCCTCCACCATGATGGCCGGGCTGCCAGCGGCACCACTGCCGCCCACCGACGTCCTGCGCAGCCTGCGTATTGGCAAGGTCAAGCCCTTCCCGGGCCAGAACAAAGTCCGCTCCGCCATCAACAAGCTGCCCCAGCAAGGCCGCATCTATGTCTCCCCGCTCGGCCTCACTGGTGACGAGCAGCAGTTTGAGCTGCACGGCGGGCCTGACAAGGCGCTGCACCAGTACTGCTCGGCCCACTACCCGCTCTGGAACGAGCTCGCCCCGGGCCGCGAGTCCCTCTTCAAGGTCGGCGGGTTTGGTGAGAACCTGTCCGCGGAGCTGCTCCACGAGGGCAATATCTGCATCGGCGACAAGTTCCGCCTCGGGCCCGAAGTCGTCATCCAGGTCAGCGAGCCCCGGCAGCCGTGCTACAAGCTCAACATGCGCTTCGAGTACAAGAAGGCGTCCAGCACGGCCCAGTCCACGGGCCGCACGGGCTGGTACTACCGCGTGCTCGTCCCGGGCCATGTCCAGCAGGGCGACCGCTTCGAGCTGCTCGAGCGGCTGCACCCAATATGGTCCGTCTCGCAGGTGCAGAACTTTCTATATCATGACACGGCAAATGTAGAAGCCTCCACCGTGCTGAGCCAGCTGCCCGAGCTGAGCAAGTACATCCGCGACATCTTCACCGCGAGACTCGTCAACGGCGTGGAGAACATGGCTGGCCGCCTCGAAGGAGATCGCCTGCCCGTGGTCTGGCGGCCGTATCACCTCGTCGAAAAGACCGATGTGACCCGCCGCGTGAAGAGGCTGGTGTTCGAGGTTAACGAGAGCCATGCGGATATCGAGCCAGGCCAGCTGGAATTTGGCCAGTTTCCGCACGTCCGTCTGCAATTCGGGCCCGAACTGGCCTTCTCGCGCGCATACTCCGTCGTCGCAGGTGACATGCGGCGTTTCGAGCTCGGCGTCGCCCGTGATGACAACTCGCGTGGGGGGTCCGTGTACATGCACGACGAGTTCCTGGTCGGCGACAAGACCAAGGTCGCCAAGGGGTCTGAAGCGCCTGCACCTTCGACCTTGAACGGTCATGGAAAAGACTGCCTCGCCGATACCCGCAAGCACATATTCATCATTGGCGGTATCGGCATTACCGCTTTTCTGCGCGACCTCATCTCGCCAGCCTCACCACTCAACCCGGCCAACAACAACAACAACACCGAGATCCACTACGCAGTCCGCTCCCACGAGGAAGCAGCATATCTGTCCCTTCTCCCAGCCGCACAGACCACAATCTACGCCAAACACCAGCACGAATCTGCTGCTGCCGCCCCCGCTGGCACGGCCCAGCGCCTCGAGCCCAAGGCCGTCATCCCGGCCAGCCCGGCCAACGTGGCAATCTACTGCTGCGGGCCAACCTCCCTGATGGAAGAGTGCCAGAAGCTCACAACGCAGTACGCCTACCCGCGCGCCCAGGTGCACTTTGAGTCCTTTGGCTCCGCCGAGTCCGGCACGGGCCAACCGTTCGAGGTGGAGATCAAGCGGTCCGGAAAAGTGCTGCAGGTCCCCCGGGACAAGTCCCTGCTCGAGGTGCTGACCGAAGTCGGGTTCGACGTGGACAGCTCATGTCTGGTCGGGAACTGCGGGAGCTGTGTGGTGGATTACTCGTGCGGCGGGAGGAAGGAGAGGAGGGGAGGGGCGACGGCAACAACGAAGAATAACAAGGGTCGAAGGGACGAGGGAGAGGCGGCTGCGGCTGATGGGGACAGCGAGGAGGGGGGCAGGTCGAGCATCGGGGCTTGGCGCTCGAGGAAGCACAGAAGGAGGATAGCCTGCTCAGCTGTGTCAGTCGTGCGAGAGGTCGGATCATTGTTGATGTCTGAGACGACTTATTAAAACTTTTCGAGGTTCTGAAGCAGGACAAATGGAGACTCATTTTGGCTGAGAATGGAGGAGACAGACAGATATCGAGTGATTACTAGATCTTTGAAGATTCGCGCACTGGGAAAAGGTGATCCTGCATCATGTCCATATCACGGACGCGTGAATCGTTTTGAAATACGAAGAGCATCGCCTCACCAAGTGATATTCATTAACTTGAGACTCTGTGACAATTTCGCGTCTGTCACCCAAAGTCCAAACAGCCCTCGACACAGTACGGGAACAGCAACGTCAGGGCCTCGACTTAAGTACTCCCCAAGGCCTGCCCAACAAAGAACAAGTTCTCAATAGCGTTAACCCCATAAAGCGCCATGTCGTTGGTGCTCAACCAGCTCGCCTCGTCGACGGGCGTGAGCACTTTGCTCCCCTCGACCCGCACGGTCGTCCAGTTGGTCGCCCCGGAACCATCGCGCTTCAGCCCGTCGGAGCCAAAGAACTCCTTCCACGCACGGCTGGCGAGCGTCGCATTGCCTGTCTTCCATGCCGCGTACGCAGTGAGCTTCGAGTGGCCCTGGATCAGAGACACGCTGCCAAAGTCCTTGCCGTAGCGGGCCGCCTGCTCGGGCTTGCCGGCAGAGTAATAGTAGCAGTAGTCGAGCCATGCCTCCAAGAAGCCCGCCGGCAGCTTGGGGTTCTCAGAGGGTGTGCCCTGTCCGACGTGGTCGAACACCTGCGTGAGAACCTCTTGCAAGCCGAACACAGCGTCAAGGTGGGAGACGACGACGATGCCCTTGTTATCTGGGTCTGTGGGAGGGGCCGAGATTGCGCCCGAGGATGAGTTGTACAGCGCCTCACCAGTGACGAAGCCGTTCTTCAGAGCCGCGATGCCTTCGAACCCCTTAAGGAGTTTGCGCTGCGCGGCCTCCGCGTTGGGGCCCCGGCGCTCCCACTCGATGAGCCACGCGCCAGCGAGGGAAACCCAGTCCAGCCCGAGGCTGATGTACAGCGCCTCCGGGTCTGGGACGTACACGACGCTCGGGTCGCGGATCTTGCGCCTCGCGTCGACCGCAACGAACGCTTGCTCGGCCTTTTGAACTTCCGCGACTAGATCACCCGTGCGCTCGTCGCCACCTGAGATGTAGTAGAACACGCGGCGGTATATTGTCGTCGATATGCGGATCTGCTTGGCTGAATCGCTCCAGTGGTCCACGCCGTGCCGTGTGCCTAGGCCGGTGAAGTTGCCCAGGTGGTACACATCGACGTCGCCGCCATGGCGGACTTGGGCTTCTGCGAGTCTATAGACGTCTGCCCGGCCAGTACGCAGGAAGTAGTTCCAGAAGAAGATGTCGGGAGAGAGCTCGCTGTTGTCCCAGGCGTAACCGCCAATGTCGTAGCGCCACTGATGCCGGTCGACGTCGTAGGTGTGCATGATGTCGCCTGCAGTGGAGTGAGTGAGTATGGATGTAATTGTGCTGGGGGATAAGTTGGGAATGACTCACCATGATCCCAGAAGCCGTACCATCGGCGCTGCTCGACCTGTCCGATATAGTAGCGGACCAGGAAATCCATATGTTTCTCAATGTCCTGCGCCGCTCCGGTAGTGCTGTTGCTAGGAAGGCCCCAGTATGTGCCAAGGGCACCCGATTCCTTAATGCGACTCGGCTCGACAAACAGAACAGGCGGCTCGTTCACGTAGGCATTGAGGCCGCCAAGCGCCTCTTGCGAAGGTGTACTATC
Source organism: Microdochium trichocladiopsis (assembly GCF_020744255.1). NCBI lineage: Eukaryota > Fungi > Ascomycota > Sordariomycetes > Xylariales > Microdochiaceae > Microdochium > Microdochium trichocladiopsis. The sequence goes on from NW_025763554.1 coordinate 1,838,795, forward strand.
GAATCCAAAGATATACAGCTCGTTCGTCCTGGCGATACCGGTAGGGGTATTGTACCCGCCCTCGTAGTCCTCATAGGTAATTTCCAAGGCATCGAGCTGCTTCGCGTATGTATCTTGGCCAAGGCCGTCGTGAAAGGGACGAAGATCCATGGGGCCAGCCGCCGGGCTGTGCAGCCACAACGTAATCTGTCCGACATCACTTGCAGCGTTGCGGATGTCAATGCCGGTCGGGTATCTCTTCCAGAAGTCACGATGGCCGACACCAAGGCCGCCACCCGCGGCACCACCGAGGTAGACCAGACCTCCTGCTTTCGTCCCGCCAGGGATCTTGACCCAGGACTGGCCAGCCTTTGTGCGCTTCTTGAGTGTGAACCCGTCTGGCGACAGCTGTGTCAACGAATAGTCATTCCAGTTAGGAATCCACTGGAGGCGAGTGGTGACTCGAGTATCCCAGGTCGAAGTGTCGGGAGTCGCTTTGCCTTCGTATTGTGCTGTACGGACAGCCTGGCCAGGATCTCGGCGAAGGCCGGTGATGCCCTTGACTGCTTCATTCAGCAGGCCGCCATCTGCGCTCGAAAGCCGAATGTGGCGATTATACAACTCGTCAGAAAGTGGCACGTCGAATCGTATCCCAATGCCCACAATGAAGTTCTGGCTGGCAGTACCGTCGTACGTGAGAGTGTGGAGCACCTTGATGGCCTCGGAGTTCTTGTAGAGGTAGAAGCGGACAGTAAAGGGCAGCCAACCTGGTCCATCTCCGCTTATGGGTTCGTGTTTGCCCTTGATGGTGACAAGCGTGCGCACAGAGTTGTCCTTGCTGACGGCGACATCCTCGATCACACTATTAAGCTGGGACTTTGCGGGCTGCTCCCCGGCGGCGTCCTCCTCGGCGATGGCGGACTGTGCAAGGAGGACTAAAACACCGTCCGTGCCAACCGTTTTGCCGCTTGCCGTCTTGATCGAGCTGATGATTGTGTTGCCGGACTTCTTGAAGACTGCTGATATCTTGCCTGTGTTGACCACAATCTCACTGCCGGTCTCGGCAACCATAGAGCTGGCGTCCTGGCGCCTCCGAAACCGCTGCGAGTAGCCTACGACTGGGCTCACAGTGTAGCCAGTGCCGACGGCATTGGAGGCTCCCACCGCATGACCGGTCCACTTGACCGAGCCGTCAGGCCAATAGGCCGTGATCCATGACTGGACGTCGACTTGCCCGCCATTGGAGTCTGTCGCGGTGAAGCTTGTCGAGTTGGCTGGGTATTTGCCACGAGGCCACGGGAGGCCAAAGGTCGCGCCCAGGTTGAGGTCTGGGGCATCGCCGACCCAGGAGACTGCGGCAGAGTCGGGAGACTGGGCCGCCGCGAGGCCGGCACAGCCAAGAGCAGCCACGAGATGGCACAGGGCTGGGTGCATGGCGGCTCGGGTCTGGGTTGCAGAGCTTGCCGTCGCGTCGAGAGCGCTGCCTCACGAAAGCGGCCATGGATGCTCATCAGTGCCGGGCATGGGCATATTTGTATGCAGGCCAGGGACTGGCATCTCGACTCGGTTGACGATGGCCCGAGGAGCAGTCGAGGGCCCTGGCATCGTCAGGGCAGCGGGCGGCAGTGTGGAAGCGGGCTGCAATGTTACCCCATGGATCGATCGCCATGGGCAGGCGAGCTTGCGTGCTGCAGTGAGGTCTGGTCGCGACCCCGGTTTGTGCATGGCGTCTTTTGAGGAGCACTCGGTGCAAAGGGTGCGATGTGCCAATGTCCACGAATAGAAGGCCTGTGTAAGCGTAGTTGTAGTTTACCCGGCTGGCAGGGGAGGAGCAAGGCAAGATGCAGATCGTGGCGGGGGTTCCCCAGAATGCCGCTCACAGCTTCCCAGACGAGCATGGCCACTCTGGCCTGGCGTGCTTGGCTGCCCTCATCGCGTCAGCAGCCCTGGGCTTTGTCGGCTGTTGTCGTTGCTCGGGACAATGCCACTGCCGAGTGTGCCTGTTCCCATGTCTGTGGGGGTTGTCTTGTTCCTGACGCTCCAGCCCGTTGGTCCTCAGCCATTACTGCCAATGTCGGGAAACATGGGCTCTGAGTTCAAGGTGTCTATCCCAATAACACATGATGCACCATGTGTCTGAGTGTGGCCTGTCATCCTCAAAACTCATCAGCAAGTAATCATCAGGACGTTGTAGTCTCTCGCACAAGTACCTATATTGGTAGGTATTCAGATGTCCAAACTTTGATCTCCCACGCGTTGCATTGACATACGGACAGGTGACAGAACAACCAAGGGCACCATTTGCACGATTTAGCGTAACCTTAGAACCTTGTCTTAGGGAGTAGGGAGTAGAGAACCGCGGCCATTTCTTCTGGAGAGCCGCCGCCCCGCCATGCAAGCCAGGCACACGGGCCTTGGGCAACCTTGGAAAGCCCCAGCCGCAGCGTCATGCCATGTGCTCAACACACTGTACTGGCACAGTCCGTCGTGGTGCCTGGCCTCAGCCAAGGACTGAAAAAAACCACAACACCGAGATTAAGATCGTCAGCCCTATCAGCGCATCTCCAAGGTCAGACGGAATCAGCCAAGCAGACAAGATGATTCGGCAAGCACGACTCTTCTCAAGACCCTCGTCATGGGCACAATCGGCTTCCTGGCGGTGCCACAGCTCATCCCAGCTGACGAGGGCCTCATTCTCATCTCGCGCTTCCTCAGCTGCACCACAACACATCCAGATCTCATCAACAACATCACAGCAACGTGCAGTGAGGCACAGGGCCTCCACGCTCCTACGTCAGAGCCCCTCAGCCCGCCGCGCCTTTCATTACAACCCTCAGCCATACCAGCCACATCCTCAGCCCGGCAAGTCATGGCTCAAGGTCCTCCGCGACATGGCCCTGGGCTCGCTGCTCACCATCGTTCTCTCCACGGCATATGACTACTACGAGGAGCGGCAGTACATGCAAAAGTACAAGGCCGAGGAGGAGTGGGCCGAGGACCTGCGCGTGCAGCTCGCGCGTGAGTTTGATGAGGCCCGGAGCACGCCCGTCGACGACTCCGACGCGGGTGCGGCCAACCGCGACTTTGAGCGCCAACGCAAGCTACGGGAGCTGACGTTTGCCCTGCCGCCCCGCGTCGCAGGCGAGCGAGCCGCCGAGGAGGCTGGCTGGCTTCCCGGATTCCCGTACGGGGACGAACTGCACGGCAAGGAACGCGTGCCTGCCGAGGAGACCAAGATGTACATCACCAAGGACGACTACGGCGGCATTTCGTCGGTGCTGATTGCCGTCAACGTCGACGTCGACCAGCAACAGGACGCGCCAAGCGCGGACCACGCCTACTACACACCCCCAACCTTTGCTCCGGCTGTAGACAGTGGGCTGGACGAGCGAAGAGTGCGGCCGTCGGAGTGGGAGGACGCTGGAGGCACCGTCCTGGGCGAGCTCGTGGCGCGCGTGCGCATGCAGAAGGACCTCTGGAAACGGCAAGGGCGACTGTCACAGGTTGAGGAGGACTATCTGCTCGTTGTGCTGTACCTGAGGAATCGCACATGGATGTTCCTGCTTGACAGGGGCGAGGTGCAGCCGTTGAGCGGGATCGTGAACATCCTCAAGTGAGCGGCAGGTTTCAACAACCAGTGCGGCTCGTAGGGGAAAGGGACAGCGGTCGGGCGATGATCATCTTGAGGCGGAGTTGTGGCATGGATCGTGATCGAGATACCTCTGTATAGACTGCGTGTACTTTGTATATTCTGTATTCTGATAGACCAGCGAGATGCAGCTCCAGGTGCAAAGGCGGGCAGGACTCAAAATCAAGAACAATGAGCAAGATACCACCAAGCATTCAACGTTTGACACAAGCGGGAGCACAGCGTCTCTTCGACAAAATGCCAGGATGCTCACGTGACAGCGATCATTCTCTGAGCTGAGGCAGGGACAATCAACTGATCAAGTCAGTGAATGAATGAATGGACCTCGTTCAGGAGTCAAGTGCGACCCCGGCCTGGATGCAGCCTAGCGCCACCCAGCCAGGCACTGGCGATTCCAGAGCATTCTCACAATCAGCGCTGCCCCACATGCTCGCGGCCAACAAACGTTGCGGGCACGGGGAATGCGGATTACGTTGTGCCTGCCTGCCCAGCACCTGCAAGTGCTCTGCCCGCACGCAGTTGCCGCTCAGGCCCGGACCCCTCCTCCCGCCAGCCAGCTTGCTCCTGCGCCTACTCATCGTCACATCACCCTATCACCTGCCTCGCCTCCCAACCTGTGCTTGCGACGCTTGCTTTCTTGCTCGTCCTCCGCTCCCCCCTTACCTCGCCTCGTGCCTTTCGCTCCTCACGAGGCCTCTCCCTCTGGCCTCCCACTTGGCTGCGACGACAGACACTGCAGCCTTCAAGGCGACAGCGCCACGCTTTCGACAACACCAGCCCCTATCACATCGCATCCCTATCGCTGCAGCAAGCCCCCACATCGTTGTCGTCATCGTCGCCAGCATCATCGCCATGGCCGACAACAACCCCGACGCCGCGGGTGACGACCAGGTGACCTTCAAGGTCAAGACCTCGGGCGACAAGACGCACTCCATCACCATGGCCCAGGCCGCCACCGTTGCCCAGCTCAAGGAGAAGCTCGCCGGCTCCGACTTTGAGGACATCCCCATCGAGCGCCAGCGCCTCATCTACTCGGGCCGTGTCATGAAGAACGAGGAGCCCCTCAGCACCTACAAGATCAAGACGGGCAACACCGTCCACCTCGTCAAGAGCGCCGCGAGCAACCCAACCCCGCAGCCTCCTGCCTCCAGCACTTCCACTCCTGCCGCCCCGCAGGTTCCTCAGAACATGTCCGCCGGTACCTCGGCAGGCAATCTCCTCGCAGGCCTTACTGGCGCGCGGTATGCGGGCTTGACCGGCCTTCCTTCGGCGTCCGCATTTGGGCCTGATGGTGGCGTAAGTATACTCTGTCACGTTCCTGACTGTGCGCATGTGACTCCAAGCTAACCAACGTGTGGCCCGTTCCAGATGACCGGCATGGGAGGCATGAGTGAGGACGACCTCGCCAGAATGATGGAGGACCCCGCCACCATGCAGCACATGAACGAGATGATGAACAGCGACGCGTTTCTTCAGATGATTGAGCAGCACCCCAACTTCCGCGACAATCCGGCGGCCTTGGCCATGATCCGCGACCCCAACATGCGACGGATGATGTTCAACCCGCAGACGATCCGGATGGCCTCCCAATTACAACGACAGCAGCGACAGGCCGCTGGCGCCGCCTCTGCGTTTCCTATGCCCGGTACGACTGACAACACCCCATCCGATGCCACAACGGGCAATGCCAATAGCAACAACCCTGCTGGCAACCCCCCGCCATACAACCCCTTCAGCTCGCCCCTGTTCTCCGGTATGGGTGCCGGTGCCGGTGCTGGAGGTGCGGACCCTAACGCCAACCCATTTGGTGCGTTCTTCAATCCATTCGCGGGTATGCAACCGCCGCAGGCGAGCGGTTCGCCAGCGCCTGGGCAAGGCACTACAAACACCAACCCCAGCGGCACAGCCGGGTCGAACCCGACAGGCTCACCACCTCCCCAAGCCAACCCCTTCGCCAGCCTCTTTGGTGCTGGTGCTGGCGCTGGTGCCGGTGCTGGCCTGGGAGCGAACCCCTTTGGAGGCATGCCACCACCGAACCCCGAGTGGATGGCGCAGTTCCTGCGAGCGATGGAGGGAGGCGGCGGCGGCCTAGGCTCACCACCTGCGCCACAGGACGACCGGCCGCCAGAGGAGCGGTACGCTGATCAGCTGCGGCAGCTGAACGACATGGGTTTCTATGACTTTGACAGGAATGTCGCGGCATTAAGACGGAGTGGCGGCAGCGTGCAGGGCGCTATTGAGCACCTGCTGGGCTAGCCAGCCATAGTCGTTGGTTTTGACGAACTATGCAGACCTTCGTCTGCGAGAGGGAGATCACTGGGATTGGTCAGTCATATATCTATTGTTCCCGTGTTGGTCCAGAGCCAAGGAATGGTTGGCATGGATTCTGCTTTGCATAGCATTGCGTTTTTGCGAAGAGAGCAAGGTGGCTGCACTGAAATAATTCGAGTTGTCTGCGCAAAGAAGCTATGGCAGCCTCTTGCCCGTGACAAAAAAATTGGGATTATCGAGTTCTATTACCGAATTACTAGATTCCGTACCGTGGCCTAGTTGTATCTTTGTGCCTATTTTCTGAGGTGTGCCTGTTGGCGCGCTCGCGAGAATACTCATTACTTGAAAGTTGCGACAAGGTGAGGCCAAGTCCCCGACCACGAACCCCGCAGCAAGCAGGCAGATTGCCGATCCCGAACCGGCATAGGATATATGGGGTTGTGTTGATTTTGATAAACCCGACGACGGCCCAGCTGCAAGACACCCGTGGACGTCCTGCACACCCGGCACTAGACGGAACAAAAAAGCAATCATGACGTCAGTTGTCAGCACTCTCAATAACGGCGCGCACACACAGATCTGCCATGGCAAGGCAGGGAAGGATCCGAGGGTGCTCCGCAGATCTGGAGCAGCGGGCTATCGCTATCACAATGGCGAGATTTGTTTAGTGTTTTTGTCTATGTTGACTAATGTGTAGTTGATTTAATATGTACATGATGCAGCATGGAATTCTATGGCCCCCAGCGGTAAAAGCGTAACCTCGCTAAATGAGATGAGACAAAGCGACAAGCTTTCTTCACCTCCGCAGACCGACCGTCGCGAGACCATGGTTTATCCCACTCAGCACCGCCTCAAAGACACCGCCGCCATGCCTGCGCGGTCCGGCAACGGCACCAGACCACCTCGCGACGAACCACGCCAGCCCCGCCACGGCGGGGACCAGCACGCCGGCAAACATGCGCGTGAGCATGCGGCCCTGGTACTCGGAGCGCGCGATGACGGCCGAGTACGGGTCGTTGCTGAAGCTGACACGCGAGTACTTTGTGTGCCAGCCCAGGCGGGGCACGTGGACGGAGAGGAACTCCTCGAGGAACTTGCGCAGCTGGTAGGTCCGGGAGAGCACCGAGGCGCGCATCTCGACGTAGTTGGCGAGGGCGAGGTCGTTGATCGCGTGGGCGTCGGGCGTGCGGAGGGCCGTGTACTCGGCGAGGGCGGCCGCGCGCTGGGCGGCGGCCGTGGCGGCGGTGGTGGCGGCGGCGTTGTGCTTGTCCAGCGTCTCAAAGAGGATCCGGACGTCCTCGAGGCCGGCGTTCATGCCTTGTCCGTAGAAGGGCACCATGGCGTGCGCGGCGTCGCCGATGATGACGCCGGAGCTGCCGTAGTGGTAGGGCGTGCACTTGATGTTGATGAGCGGGAGGTGCGGGTTTGCCTTGAACGAGGCGACCAGCTCCGATGGCGGGATGAGGTCCGTCACGCCGGGGAAGTGCTGGTCGAAAAAGGCCGGGACCTGTGTCGGGTCGGCCTCGAGCTTGGCATAGCCTGCATTGTGCATGAAGAGCGTGCATGTAAAGGTGCCGTCCTCGCTGGGGATGGCAATGAACATGAACTGCTTGCCGGGCCAGATGTGCAGATGGTTGGGTGAGATCTTGAACATCGAGTCTGGCCCGTTGATGGCCGTCTTGCCTGGCTTGGGCATGATCTGGAACTCGCACCACAGCGTATCTATATACTCTTGCTTGTAGCTCATCTGTGTGTACTTCATCAGGTGGTACCGGGCGGCTGAGTGGGCACCGTCGGCGCCAATCATGAAGTCAAAGGAGATTTCAATCTCGTTCGGGCTCTTGGCATCGCTACGATCCTCGAACCACGCCTTTTGCCGCTTGAAGTCGGCGCCCGTGAGCTTGTGGTGGAAGAACAACTTGACGTTGGGCATCTCCGCTAGACAGTCCAGGAGCTGCTTGTTGAGACCGGCACGGTCCGCGGCGTTAATGGCCTGTTACGTGTGGGTTAGCAATGTGGCGTGCCAACTAGAACCTAGCACGACAGATGGAGGCATACCCGGCCGTGGGCATCATAGTCCTGTGACGCCTCATAGAGCTCGCCCGTGGGCTTGCGGCCGTGAATCATGCGGCCTCTCATGGGCAGCGTAGAGGCCAGCACACGCTGGAGCAGTGCGGGCTCGTTGGCATTGCGCAGAGCGTTGATGCCTCGTTCTGAGAGGGCCAGGTTGATGGACTTTGTGAAGTTGAGGGGCGTGGTGGACGGGTCTCTGAGGTCTGCTGCAGTGTCAGAATGCGGCCCCTCATCTTGTGACTTGAGATCAACGGAGATGGCGAACCTGCTCTGAGCTCATATACCTCGACGTTGAAGCCTCGCTTGGCGGCGTACAGGGCTGCAAGAGACCCCACTGGGCCCGCGCCAACGACGACGTATTTTTGTGAGCTGCTCTGGGACGACATTGCTATCTGTGATCGGAGTGGTGGCGGTGAAAAGAAGTCCAGCTGTTGTTGCTGCGTTCGAGGGGTTTGGTGAGGCTCATATGGCCTGATAAAGTGAGAGGTGAGTCGTAAGAGCAAGTGCGCGGAACACGGAATGGGCAGGCGCGGAAGCTCGGATGCAGTTGCCTCATGACGCTGACTGGCGCGGGCGGCGCTCCCGTGGCTCCACTCCCGCCCGTGGCCTGCCCTCCTTCCGGCCGGGATGCGGCGCCGGCTTCGCCTTCGAGAAAACCTGGCTCCGCCACGGCAACACCCGCCTGGGCGCGGAGGTGAGAGCATGACGGTCGAGTTCATGATGGATGCCGTTTTATCGATGCGGCGATGCATTGACGATGACGTCAGTAGGACTTGCTTGCCCTCAAGACAAAGAGCCATAGCCTTGCTCGCCTTGCCCCAATGACAAGTTTGTTGCATTACCCTGCTGTCGTTGCACGCGCGCGTCAATGGCTTGTGTTTCGACCACGCCCATCATGCAACCAAGATCGTGCCCAGTTCGTCATCTGTCACCAAGTCAAGTTAGCCAGGCGCCAGTGCCTGCACAGCATGCAGGGTCCTGCTGGCACCCCGATCCTCCCCCACCAACAATAGCTGGACACTTGCAGATCACACCCCTCAGGGTTCTCGGAGCAGCCCAGACCATATCATATAAGGACTGCCCAGGGCCAACCGAGATGATTCAACATGTATGCTTCCATAAAGAGAGTCGCGTTTGTATTCCAGGATCTAGCACAACCTCAAAACTGGCTGGCCAATGCGAAACCCGCCAGCCGCGTGCGCGGCTTCTGTCGATGGGCCATGCCATGTGGGCGGCATCCTTTCTATAACAACCTCAAAGCCTCGAAGAGATCGGGCCACGTCATCCACGGATGTTGTCAGCAAGATGGCCTTTTCTTGGTGAGAACGTTTGCTGGCCTTAGGCACTCGCACTCCCCAGCCTGAGCGGACCTCGGGAGGCTTGGAGCAGGTGGGCCCCACCTCCATCCCACGCGTGGGGCAGTTGCCGCCACAGCAAGCAAAACATTCTCAAGATCCAACCGCACGGCGACAACACGTCCTCTCCAGCCGACGACACCTCCAGCAGCTCCAGTTCCCCTGCAGCAGCGATCGTCGACACCACTGCAACCATATTCGGAGTCTTCAAGCCATCTCCCAGCCCACCGCAAGCAGCATGACAGAACCACCGGCCAAAAAGGCTTGCCTCGGCGCCGACTGCGAAAATCCAGCCGGAGACCTGCAATGCCCTACCTGCCTCAAGCTTGGCATCAAGGACAGCTTTTTCTGCTCCCAAGACTGCTTCAAAAGGAACTGGGTCAGTACAAGTTCCAGCAGCTCTCCGGCCCGCCTGGGCGCACAGCTAACGAGGACTTGCCCTCCAGAATGAGCACAAGGCCACCCACAAGACCGCCCAGGGCAAGCTCGCAAACGGTATTCTCTCCAGCCTCATGACTCCAAAGGTCGTTTCTGAACCAGATCCAGCGACCGGCCACTTTAACCCTTTCCCCAACTTCAACTACACTGGGCCCCTCCGTCCCGTCTATCCGCTCTCGCCCATGCGCAAGGTTCCCAAGTCGATAAAGCGCCCCGACTACGCTGAGACCGGAATCCCCAAGAGCGAGCGTTTCCTCAACCGCAACAAGTTCGATATTCTGGACCAGGCTGGCCAGGATGCTATGCGTAAAGTCTGCCGCTTGGGTCGCGAGGTGCTCGACATCATTGCCGCAGAGGTCCGACCTGGTGTCACAACGGACTACCTCGACGAGGTGTGCCACAAAGCCACTATCGAGAGAAATGTACGCGCAGAATATCAAAATATCGCTAGGAGTCCACGAGAACAGGTACTAACAGTGCGCAGTCCTACCCGTCGCCGCTCAACTACAACCACTTTCCCAAGTCCTTCTGCTCGTCAGTCAACGAAGTCATCTGCCACGGCATTCCCGACCAGCGTGTCTTGCTCGACGGCGACATCATCAACCTCGACGTCTCGATATATCACGAGGGCTACCATGCCGATCTGAACGAGACATACTACGTCGGCGACAAGGCGAAGGCGGATCCAGACTCCGTCCGTGTGGTCGAGGCCGCACGCGAGTGCTTGGACGAGGCGGCCAAGCTGATTAAGCCTGGAACCCTGATCCGCGAGTTCGGCAATGTCATTGAGAAGCACGCCAAGACAAAAGACTGCAGCGTCATCCGGACGTATTGTGGCCACGGCGTCAACAGCCTTTTCCACTGCCCTCCAAATGTCCCCCACTACGCCAAGAACAAAGCTGTGGGCGAGTGCAAGCCTGGCATGACTTTCACCATCGAGCCGATGATTGCGCTCGGCAAATACCGGGATGTGACCTGGCCAGACAACTGGACGAGCACGACCATTGACGGCAAGAGGACAGCTCAGTTTGGTAAGTTTGGTGCTTATGAGTGCAGTCTTGAAACCCATGATGCTGATTTAGCTCGTCTATAGAACACACGTACCTTGTCACGGAGACGGGCGTCGAAGTCCTGACGGCGAGGTTGCCAACATCACCCGGAGGACCTGTACCTATGCCTGGGATGGAGAATGGAACGGCAGCGGCTTGAGCGATGTGAGCACAATACAAAACACTGACAGGTCGACTGCCTGCGTTTCTACATGTTGGCCGTGCAGCATTTGTTTGGACGACAATAGTGCAAGATCGTCTTGCCACATCAGACTGACTGATTCACGTCCTTGTTCGTTTGCCAGGAACAACCGTTGCAATCATGGCATGCGTGGATCCCATCATCGGAGCCCGTTTAGTGTCGGCTCCATCTGCACGTCCACGACCCCGCGCTAGAAGGACCCGACACTACGTGACTGCCCTAGGACAAGCCTTTCTGATGGATGATCTTTGGACTTGACTGTGCCCACCAACGTGGCCCAAACCGTGGCGCGAGCTTGAAGAGCTTTTCTGCTCCTTTAAAGCATCCGAGAAATATCTGCTCCTATTCCACGTGCCGCCAAGCTCGCATGCTGGGCAAAGGGTTTCTGGATCCACAAGGGCGGTCCAGCCTCAGAGATGCAACGATGCAAGGTCAGCACGAGCCTCAATAACTGGAGCCGGACCGGGCTGGGCCCAAGCTCCTATGGCCAGCCAGAGTGTGACCCCGCCGCCCGAGCTGTGCTCACGGCCGAGCAGTATGCTTCTCTGAGATGGTGCTGCTTGCGTGATTGTGACTCGCCCTGCCTAGGTCGGTACGTATCTAGCTTGGAAAGGCCAGGTGTGAACAAGACACACTCCGTCGCCCCTTTGACTCGGCGCAGCAGATGCGCGTGACTGCCTAAACCATGTAGTGAGAACATGACACTAAAACCGAGAGAGGTCGCGTGCAGCGCAGGCATGTGCCAAAGCTCCTCGGTCTACAAAGCCACTGCGCCGGCTCTTATCTGAGGCCTGCATTGGGCTTGCAGGCTGTTGGGTTTGGTGGGCGAGGGGAGGCCGGAACCCCGGACGGCGGGCGCCTGTGGTGTGCGGGCTGGGCCAGGCTGACTTCGGCCAACGCACACACAGTCCGCTCCCAGCATGCGCCGGCCACACAAACGTCACCGCGCACCAGTCTCAACACCACCAGACCCGTCCTGCTTTCCACTTTTCCCACCTGCTCCTCCTCCCCTCCACTGCCGCCCCCAACCACCGCCACCACCACCGCCGCAGCATCCCAAGCGACAATACCCTCACGTCGCGCGCTCCCAGCAAGAGAGACCCTCGAGCTTCATCTCGCGTGCATACCTGCAATCTCCTCGCCTCCCCGCGCCGACCCGTTGCCTGACCACGCCGGTCCTTGAACCTCTACCGAACCGCCCAACATGTCGGGAGAAGCGTGGCTCTACCTCCTCGCCGTGCTCATAAATGCCGTCAACCTCTTCCTCCAAGTCTTCTTCACCATCATGTACAGCGATCTCGAGTGGTATGTGCTTGCGTCCTCTCCCCCGAAGACCTTGTGGCTCCTGCGCCCGTGGGAGCTTATATGCCGCTCTGGCACCTCCCGCTGGAGGAAAGCTAGGTGTGGAGCTCATGGGATAGGCATGGCCACAAGAGCGTCAAAAAAGATGCTTCTACTGGATGCCCCGAGCTGCAAAAAGCGCAGGACGTTTTCATAATCACATTTGGGCTACACGCTGACACTTCCCTCTTTCCCAGCGACTACATCAACCCTATCGACCTCTGCAACCGCCTCAACACCTACATCATCCCCGAGGCCGCCGTGCACGGATTCCTGACATTCCTGTTCCTGATCAACGGCTACTGGCTCGCGCTGGTGCTCAACCTACCCCTGCTCGTTTGGAACGTCAAGAAGTATGTCGACCCGAGTTGCGAAAGCTGTCCCAGGAAGCCTCATCCGCTAACTTGACTCTAGGATTGTTGAGAACACTCATCTTCTCGATGCCACCGAGATCTTCAGGAAGCTGAATGTGCACAAGAAGGTATATTTTTGCACGTCGAGCAAGCCATGCCCGGGACGTTAATGGACTGACAACGCTCGCCCGCAGGAATCATTCATCAAGCTTGGCTTCCACCTCATCATGTTCTTCTTCTACCTCTACAGCATGATCGTCGCCCTCATCCGTGACGAGACCAAATAAACTACGCCGGCGCTGCGGTGAGAGACAGCCTTATGGCCGCATCGTGTACAAACACCCGTATGCGAGACGGACGGCTCTTTCTTGGCTGCGCCAGCCCTGCCCAGGCAGTATTGGACACTGAGCTCGCTGGTGCTGGGCAACCGTTTCGAGGTGTGGAGAATGGGCAAAACCATGGACAGTCCCCCGTGGCCTGACATCACGGCGACCAGATGTGATAGCCCAGGGGGGCATACGAAATAATGACACGACGACACTCCTTGCCATGGCGACAAGTTGACCCTTGCCTAGCTAGACGACATGGAGGTTGATGTTGGGAACAAGTGGGTGTTGAACAAGATGTATAGAAGAAGGTGGCGGATAGTACGAGGTCATGCAGGAGCACTGTTGCGCCTCTCCAGTCTGGTATCGAGGCCAGGAGTAGGCGTGTGGTCTTTGGGGCATGGGAAGATTATGACTGCTTATGGAAAGAATACCCACATTGTAAATGAATCGAAGAAAGTGCCTCTTACGGCAGCACGATTGGCCTCGAAGATGATTGCCTCAAAATTGTCATTTGAGAGCTCACTCCTTCAGGGACCCTTTTGTTCAGACTGAAGTCGCAAGGCCACGTTTTCCCCGCGCCAAATGGCTGCGTTGATGCCACGGGTGATGCAAGGCTGACGATGGCAGCGTGCGGCTCTGCGCAGGCAGAAAAATTGTGGCACCACACCCTGGCAAGGCTGGCGGAAGCTTAACCTGCGGCGCGACTGCACTTTGGGCTGCCGCGTGCAACCAAGCACTTTTTGTGTACCTCAATCTGCGATCACCTACCACTTCCCAATCACCCATCCCTGCGAACAGTACGCCCCGGCTCGACACATCAGAACCACCTCTGTCGACCAGTCCATCCATCGCCGTCGCACGATAGACACGTCCGCCACTGCCACTCCGCCTCGCGCCCTCGGCGCAACCACCCAAGCAGACCACCTACGCGGCGCCCCCCCCCTGGTTGCACACGATGGCCGACTTTGGGCAATATCCCGCCAACATGGCGCCGCAGGACGCCCTCATCGTGCGCGAGAACACAGAGGCGGACCACGCCGTGGTGCCGTACACGGGGGAGGACCTGGCGCGACCAAAGATGGGACCCGCGAACCCGTTCCGGGACGAGAGCAACACGGCGCACAGCAACGCCCTGGGCCTGAAGCGGAAAAACGTGCTCACGGGCACCGCGGAGGAGACCTTTGTCAGCGAGCACACGTTCCGCAGCAAGCACCGCGCGATAGAACGCCGGGGCGGGCCGGAGCGGGTACACCAGTCGGGCTCGGAGATCAAGAACGAGGCGGCGAGCCTGCGCAAGACGAGGGAGGGCAAGGGCAACGCGCTCGTCGCGGACGGCGATGGCGCGTATGTGGGGCCCTGGGCAAAGTACAAGCGCGAGGAGTACGAGGAGGTGGACGAGGAGGACATTGGGAGCGACGAGGAGGTCGAGTACGTCTACGAGGACGAGGACGAGCGCGCGGATGTCGTGGCCAGCGGCACCGTCGTTTCGGCGCCCGCGGGCGCGATCGAACACCGCCGCGAGGTCGAGGCGCTGGGCGACGAGACGACGACTTTCCACGGCGACGAGATGTACGACTACCAGGGCCGGACGTACATGCACATCCCGCAGGACCTGGACATTGATCTGCGCAAGGAGCCGGGCGAGGTCACCAACTTCATCCCGAAGAAGCTTGTGCATACGTGGAAGAACCATGGGGGCAAGGCGGTCACGGCGCTGCGGTTCTTCCCCAAGGCGGGACACCTGCTGTTGTCGTCTGGCGCGGACTGCACGGTCAAGATCTGGGATGTATATCACAGCCGGCAGCTTCTGCGGACGTTCTCGGGTCACAGCAAGGCTGTGTCCGACATCTCGTTCAATCTCGACGGCACCAAGTTCGTGTCGTCGTCATTCGATCGGCAGATGAAGCTCTGGGATACCGAAACGGGCGTGTGCGTGAGCAAGTTCAGCACCGGCAAGACACCGCACTGTCTCCAGTTCTACCCGGGCGAGGAGCACTCGCACGAGTTCCTGGCGGGCATGTCGGACAAGAAGATTGTGCAGTTCGACACGCGCACGCGCGAGCAGGTCCAGGAGTATGACCAGCACCTCAACGCCATCAACACCATCACGTTTGTGGACCAGAACCGCCGCTTCATGACCACCTCGGACGACAAGTCCCTGCGCGCGTGGGACTACGGCATCCCCGTGCCCATCAAGTACATTGCCGAGCCGTACATGTACCCGATGACGCGCGCCGCGCCGCACCCGAGCGGCAAGTACGTCGCGTTCCAGTCGTCCGACAACCAGATTGTCGTGTACGGCGCGACCGACAAGTTCCGGCAGAACCGCAAGAAGGCGTACCGCGGCCACAACAACGCGGGCACCGCCATCGACATCTCCATTTCCCCCGACGGCCAGTTCCTCGCCTCCGGCGACACCGCGGGCTTTGTGTGCTTCTGGGACTGGAAGACGTGCAAGATGTACCACAAGCTGCCCGCGGGGGATAGCGCGATCAGCTGCGTCCAGTGGCATCCGCAGGAGACGTCCAAGGTTGCTGCGGCGGGCGCGGATGGTGTGATTCGGTACTGGGACTAGAGATTGGGGCCAGGGATCGAGGGGGAAGAGGACCAGCAAAAGGCATGGATTGGGTTGGGGAGGCATGAGCGTAAAAGAAAGTATGAGTGTATCTGTGTTTGATGGCATATCCCGGCGTTACTGGCGCGTTATTGGTTAGGATAATTCACCTCATGGACCGCATTTTTGTGTGATTTGAATCTTGGCTTCTGATTGAATTGCAACAAGGTTGTTGTGAGGTTTACGTCTCGTGTTCTCATCATCCGTGCTCTTCGTCAGCTGCCCATTCGTCCCGTTCCCACCACGTGAATCGTCTCTATCCACCTTTCAGAGCCCGCCGCATCAGCCGATCGCTTTACATGGGACGACGAGCAACAATGCCATTTTCGAGACCCAGAGGATGAGAAGCTAACGCAGTCAGAGAGGCTGCCATTGCCTCGTGTCCGGGATCTCGAAGTGACCGATGCCTGCCATGATGCTCTAGCTTCTGCGGCTGCTGTTTCGATGGGCCCAAGTGCGTCCTGTCAGACGCTGACTCGACTGCTCTCCCGACGATTGTTGGCTACCCCGTTGCCTAGGACGGTGACCGACATCCAGCATCGTGCTCCGTCTCGTCTTCTCCGCGCCGCTGTCGCTTTGGTGCTCAATCTTCAATCTCTCCACAAGTTCTCGGGGAGCTGGTATTTGCTCCCGGAAAACCGACTGCCGATCCTGGCCCGTCTTCGTCGGCTGAAAGCACTTTTCGCGACACTCTTGGACACGCTTCTTGAGACGATCTGCCTCTGAGCAGTAACCTCAAGCCACCTCGTAACTGAGGCCAAGCCAGATAATCCCTCGGCTGAAATTTTCGAAGGCGGCTTCCAAAGAAAATGTTTTCGCCCTACTGTCCTCGGCCAGAGGCTCTTTGACTGACCAAACGTGGCGCCCCTTCTTTATCATCTCCTCCAGGTCGACCCTTCGTGAATCGGGAAGGCCTTCATTCGTGCCGGCCGCCCGGTATGCCGCGCTGAGGGAAGAGATGACCAAATCGGCGTCGTAGTCGATCCCGTTGCAGTGGCAGCAGGCCCATTTCTCTTGCTGCTGCTGCTGCCGCCCGTATGAGGCACGAGGGTGGCGCTTCTCCACGACAGTCTTGTCGGCAGGCAGACACCGAGGGCAGCTCTGCACGAGATCGTGTGGAGAAGAGTATGTGTCGACCTCCCATGTTAGCGACGGGCAAGGTCCTCGACGAAAAAGGCCGCGAGGACAGGGCTGCCGGGGATCGCCGACAGTGGTTTTGAGATTGGGAAAGTCATCGCCGGGTATCCACCAGCGGCCGCATGCAAAGCGTATCGGCGCTGTTCTGCACATTTTGGGATGTTTGAAAGTGAGGGGTTGCTCATAAAGGTTTTTTGCTCCTAGGAAAACGTGCCGTCAATCCCATATGAGAGCCTTTGAGACTTATATACTGGAGAAGAGCGGTGCCAAGAGTGTCTCTAAATCATGGTCAAAGACCAGTGCACATGCCCTGGGGATGAACCCTAGACTGCACAACCTAGGACAGTCTGACACAAAGGAAGACAGCAAAGAAAGGCAAAGAGTGGATGTTGCGGGGTTGAGACATCAAAGAGCATTCTTGTTGGTATCACGAACCGGGTCAACGCGATGGAAGCAAGGTTTTGTCTTGCCTCTGTTTGGAAGCGAACAGTCAGCCAGACTCTCACAGCGGTGGGGTTCAGGCTACGACCACGCGCTGCTTCTCCATGCAGTCGATCAACGGCGACGCTCTCTGGGCACCCTCAAAGAATCTTTGGGCAATTCCGATCCGCCGGTACGTGCCATCTGAAAGTGGTGCAAGAAGCAGGCCTTCACCACGAGCTAAGCTGTCGCCCCCATGGAAGGTGAGCCAGATGAATAGAGCCTCTGTCGTAAAGTCGTCGCGGGTGTCGAAAATCACCTCGGCGAACTTGTCCCAGTAGTCCACACCATCAAACGCAACATATCCATCCCGCCCTTGCACGCCCTTCCACCTCACGGTCGTCTGCCGCCTTCCCTGGCCGCGCCTCGGCAAGTCATTGGCGATGTCGATCAAAGCACAGGGCCCACTAAGTGTAATTGCACCGCAGAGAACCTGTCCTGTCTCATCCTCGGTGCGATATACCATGTCCACAGCCTCGCAAGATGTGAGGCAGATGTCTTCTGCGCCACTGTAAGTCCTATCGCCATTGACTTGCGCATCGAGGCACGCCCACGACCAAGAGGGTGCCCGATAATGAGGAGCCCTGGCTGCCGCCCAGTCGACTTCCCAGCTGAGCGTCTGCACGAGTTTCTCTTCCCAGAGTCCCGCGAGGTAGCGGTGGGGCAGCCCGGGCTTGAGCTTGTTCAGCATCCCCATCATATCCTGAGCCATCCCAGATATAGCCACCAGCTTGTCAGCTGGCATGGTCAGACTTCGTGCCGAGTAAAAGGTGACGAGGCAATGCCAATCTTCAAATAGCTGCTCGTAGTCATCGGAAGCCAGGAACCGCCGAGGAAAGTCCAGAAGTTCTTTCCCGCCACAGACAGCCCGAGGTAGCGGATTCTTGCCTGAAGCCGGTGGGGTGGAATCGAAAACTCCCACGCCCTGAGGGTTAGTTTCGGCGCATTTGGCCTCGTAACATTCCCAGAAGACCTGCCGGGATCCAAAATACACCGTACGTGGAGCGAGGAGCCGTTCCTGGACAACCCATGCCCTCTTTAACAAGGGCTCTTTGTAGAATGAATGCTTCCATGACCATCGGTCTTCGTACTCGTATCTGAACCGCGTGGGTTCTTCATTCTCACCAAGCTGGAGACAAACAATGGTTGGAGCAACTTTCGCAGGATTCCGTTCGAAGAAGCAGCCTGCGTCACTGTCCTCTGCTCCCAAGGCTGCAATACTGAATTTGCAATTCTGGTAGACTTCTTTCATCGACGCTGCCTCCTGCTGCCAGTCCTCGGTAGAGTCCTGGAAGATACAAAGTCTGTCGATCCAGAGATAGATGACCCCGAGCCGTTGTGCTGCTTTCGCAGCCTCGCTGAAAGTCCTTGGCAAACTCTCCAAAGGTCCCCCATGGCTGAGATATCCGAAGGTTGTCCGAAGAAGTCTGAGGAGAGCGGTGGCAGGTTTGGTGCCCCAGCAATAGCTCAAGGCAGCATATTCAAGGTCAGGTGGGCATTGCGATCGGTTGATTAGCCGGTATGTCCCTTCAGGGCTCAGTTCGAGAAGGCGTGTCGGACGGAATGCAGTGTTTCTGATTGCCTGCTGACAGAGGGCGTGGTGGTTGAGACAGTCTTTCATCCAGCTCTCAATGATGAGGCAAGTTGCAATGTCGTCAGTGGATGGACCTATGTCGAAGTTGACCCCGTGGTCATACTCTGGAACTGTCCACCGTACAAGTCAGCATGTTCATCAGTGAAGCTGAGCGTTCCCAGCTCGAAATGCACTTACCCCCAACAGGAGCGAAGCCAAAATGATACCTAGAGGTATTGAAGTTACAGCACATAATCGGCTCTGGCCTAAAGACTTCCCCCTCCCGATAGAACCAGAATACTGAAAAGTAATCGATGCCCTTCGAGCTATGGTCACCGAACTCTGCCGTTCGATCACGGAATGGTTGGGCGAAGGTGCTGCACATAGCACACCCTTCGCTTATGGAATGCCTAAAAGACGCTTCGTCCTTGTGATGGCCAAACACAAACCCTGGGCCCTCCCACGTGTCTAGGGGGATACCTTTGTGAGCTAGGGGGGTTCAAGTGGAAGCCTGACACAAATGGCCGTGTCTATTAAGTGTACCGACCTTTCCCCACCCCAAACTCCTTGAGTGAACAGAGCCGCTCAGTCCGAGCAGGATCCCACATCCCCTCTAGACCATTCTTGCAGACATCGCATAGCATCTCGATTTGGTGCCTGCAGGGGGCGCGCGCGTCCCCGTAAAGAGCTGGTTCTGATTGAGCAGCGCACAGTGCAAGAGAAAAGTGGCAACAGATAAGCACCGTCGGGGGGGAAGAATTATGGCTTTCTGACATGGCGATGTCTGCCCGCGAAGGCTTTGATGAGGGGTAACATGTAGCAGGGGCATGTAAACCGACCCCCGCAATCTGTCATTAGACTACTTGGCCTTATCGTAATCTTGCCCCTGAGGCTATAACATTCAACAGGTTGCCTCTGGCGGTCATGATTAATATGGGTGTCATTGGAGCGCCCTTTGCGGCCGAGGGTCTGCAGTTTAGTGGTCTGCCTTTGGTGCAGACAAGCATCCAGACGAGCCTCTCTGTGCTTGGCTCCGAATATCAAAAGGTGTGGGTCGAAGTGGACAGCACAGCACTGTTGCCGCTGCTTCACTCGGCGTGGGCGAGACATAGGAGACTCTCTCGCATGACGACATGCATGCCCTGTGTTTGAACGTGCTGAAAATTGAAGGGTCTGGGTTTCCCAGAAGCGCAACTAAGTTGGTCTTCCTGCGACGGGTAAATAAAGTAAAGCTTAACGTCACCGGGCTCCTTTCCCGCGTCTCTCCCTATTTCTCTACCTGGCAATCATGAGATAAATGAGATAACGACTGACGTAGTCCGTACACAAAGCGTGCGCATTGTACTACCACTCTACAGGCCAAAATGACGTTTGCAAGGGTCGTTGGTCCGTGGACGAAAAATGTTGTTGGTAGTCCTGAAGGCCATTATTTGATTGCTCACGGTGTGCAGGGTGGTCACCATGGCCATGACAACGGCCACATGCACTCGTCTACTACTACAGCCGATCTCCCCGCTGCGTCTGCTCACCCACTCGAACGGAAAATCGGGGGTTTCTGGAACAGAGCCTGCGGCTGCGACCGCCATCCGGACGAGGACGCCACCGCGAGGGTGGTGAACGCGCTGATCGGCGACGTGCAGAGGTATGATGACCCGGGCCGGAAGCTCTTACCCCACGAGTCCATCATCAAACGAGACAGCGGCGTCATAGTCTTTGTCGTCAACAATGACGAGAGATATGGTGACCGGTCCCATACAATCGACGCGGATGAGCTCCGTCCTGCGTCTGATCACATCTCGGATCACTGTCAACGATTTGTAACGGGGACAACGGGAGCAGAGAATGCGTTTGCTATTGGATATATGCTTGAGAGCAACGAAGGGGGCTTATTAAACCAGCATGTAGGCATCCACTGCGGAAAGCTTCTGAAGGATACAGAAATACTTTTGGGGCTAATGAATCAGTTTCCTATGCTTGGTGTAATGGGATACTGGGTTACCTAGAAGACGATAATGAACACTATAGAGGATGCATAGTATTCTCATGCATTCCTTGACTGGTCTTCTCTGTCATGATTTTCTAGATTCTTCTGCCCGAGTATCGACTGATTGATTTACCGTCCATGGCGATGCCTGATTTGAGCCATGGATCGAGGACGATGGCACCCACCGTTCTCTTGTCATGATTCTTCGTCGTGACGACTTGTTCTCTAAGTCATGCTATGACAGCTGCAGACCAGACACGTGCAAACTCTCATGCTTGGAAGAGTTTCCAGATCTCTGGTCCCAATAGTAAACTCTCCTGCTTCCTCACTTCCCCAGGAGTTTCTGGCTCCCTACTCGTAATAGTCACATGCAGTGCGCAACGGCCCTCGTCCCAAGACGCCGCAGTCCAGTAATACCGGTGCGACATGGGTATTCTCCCCGTCCCGCGCTCCCGGGCTTTCTCCTCCGCCTGTATGCACGCCCACATGCCCAGGACAAACGACTTGACATGGCGAGTCGAGGGCCGCAAGACGAGCTGCAATGCGAGGCCGAACGCGCGCCATCGCACGCGGGATTCCCGACACTCCCGGGCGAGCTGGAGCAGGCCGATGAGCAGGCCGTCGCTCATTATTGACTCGTGTGCGTCACTGCTGGGACCAGTGAGGTCGGCGACGATGTCTTGTGCCACGTCCAGAGCCGCGTTGCACTCGTCCAGGCAGGACTGCGTCGACCAGGCGTCCTCGGACGAGTCGAGGGCGAAACAGCCAGACAGATGGCAGATCTGGACGTCGAAGATCATCATGGTGAGGATCCGCTTGTCTGCCTGGATCTGAGCGTCACGAGCACAGTTGCCCTTGGTCGTACCGGAGCAGACGATTTCGTCAAGTCTTGCTTTCGTTTCAGACCTCCAGAGGGTGCTGCGGGCTACGAGTAGTCGTTGTTCCTCTTCGATCTGGGCAAGTGTGACCGCTGCTATTGGGTCCTCGAGATCCACGTTACTCTCGCCGTAGTTGTTGTTGTTGTTGTTGTTGTAGTTGCCATCATCGGTATGCGTGTCCACTTTCTGGCGTTGCTCCATCTGGTCCAAGATCGTCCGCGCCCGCAAATGCCACAATACCGCCCTCGTGATGAACTGCCACCACGTCTGCCAGAAGCCCTTGACTGAGACGCTCTTCCTGTCTGGGGGCGGCGGGCCGAGCAGTAGCTCGCACTTGGCCGAGGAGGACTGCGCGGCCATCGACGCAAGGACTTGTCTGCTCTGAGGGTACATCGGGGAGAAGATGGCGCTCCATGTGGCTGTCCGGGTCAGGAAGCACTCTGCGTCGTAGACGTCGCTGTCATCGGGGGCCCGTGGTGACACGAGACGATCCCGATGAGGAGAGGCATGATTGCCAAGCAGCCGCCCGTGAAACAGGCGGAGGCCGTTGGCGACGAGGTGATCAAAGGCGCTGGTGTTGCCGTGGAGAGTCTCGAAGATGGAGAAGAGGATGGTGTAGACGAGCAGAGTCCTAGCAGGAACGACTTCATGTGAGGCTGTGGTGTTGATGCGCTGTCGAAAGGAAGCAATGGCTTTCGAGTAGTGCTGGACGGCGGGGGTATAGTGCGCAGACGCCAGCACTTCTGGGACTCCGTTTTGACCTTGAAGAGAAGGACGATAGAGTGCTTCGTGCCGTGCCCTAGATAGGGCGCCGATGCCGATGACTGCGTTCAGGACAGACAGATCGTGTGTACATTCGCGAAGCAGGGTCGTGGACCAGAAACCTGTCGGGCCGTCGGGCTGTGTGCATAACTGGGAAACCACAACGCATTTGAAGTAGTCAAAGTAGAGTGTGCTCAGAGGGTCCAGACTTGCAGCAATGTGAGCGCATGGGGACAGTTCATGGCGGATCGCGGGTGCCAGAGGGCGGACGCCCCTACTGAGGGCGACGCCCGAGGCCTTGCCGTCCGATTTGGGCTGCGGGTAGCCACAGGCCAGCTGCAGCCTGGCACATCGCTGACATACTGGCTTGGACTCGTCACATCGTCTGTGGGCTCGGCGGCACGTGTTGCAGCCTGGGGCCAGTTTGGTCTTCATTAGCCAGTTGTGGTCATATCGGGTGGTCATGCCTCATCCAGCCGTCTTACCTGTGCGGGCTCGCGTTGCAAACGCCTTCTGGCGCTCTGGCTTCTTGTCTGCCGGCATGTCGTCCACGGACCATCGTTGCTTACATGCAGTGGGTGGCTTCGTTTGCTGACTGAGATCCGGGGCAGCGTGCGGCGAAATGGAGAAGAACAGCTGGTCGAGACAAACAGGGGCCAGCAGACAGCAAGGCTAGTTGTTCATGCACCAAGTCTGCCTGCACCAATCAGCGCGTGCCAGCAGACGGTCTTGGCAATCATGAATAAGCAGCAGGGTCCTGTGAACACCAGCAGAAAGGTTCGCTGGAAATGTCACAAGCACGTACCTGGTGGTAAGTCCCGCGGCCGGTATCCCCGTGGCAGGCAATCAAATGCCGATTTCCAGGGTGCTGTGCTGGGGCGATACGGGACCCTCTCCAGAAATTGTATAAGAGCTTGATGGTCCTGGGACCAGATGCCTGAAGTCTGCCAGCTGCATCTCATCCTCAACAAGTAGTAAGCAGCACGATTGAGAGCCCAATCGCAAAGACTATGGCGCATTTCGACATCCCGCCACAGTACCAGGACCTGCTCGAGGAAGTAGCAGAATTGTCCAGCCATGCACTAAAGTCCGACGAAGAGGTTTTGCAACAGCTGCTCCAACATGCCCCTGTGACCTCGGAAAAGTGCGTCTGGGCATTCTGGGATTCCGGCATCGCGACCATGCCGGCCTGGTGCAAACGCAATGTCATAGACTGGGTGCGCATCTGCGGCGACTCCTGGACAGTCCGGGTACTGGATAACGTGCCCGAGTCACCCAACTACGCCCTGAAATTCCTCGAGCGTCGCGACCTCGCAGATGCGTTTGTGAATCGAACCATGGACGGCCCGTATGTTGGCCAGCATGCTGCTGATCTGGTCCGTGGGCCAGTACTCACGCGGTATGGTGGTGTCTGGATGGACGTCGGCTCCATCCTGGTCAGACATCTCGATCGGGTATGCTGGGATGTCATCCAGGATCCGGCGACTCCGATCGAGGCTGCTGTCGCGGTCGAGCCGAGCCACGGCATCTTGAACTATTTTGTGGCCTGCAAAAAGGGCGATCCCTTCATTCGACGCTGGTAAGAGCCCCTTTTCCATTGCGGCTTCTACATCCACACTCACTCAACTTGAGCATTTGTCAGGCACGAAGTCTTTCTCGCGTTATGGGAAGGCCGCACCAATCTCCTCGGCATTGCAGACCATCCTTTGGTCTCGTTTGTCAAACAAATTCCTCCCGACAAGCTCGAGAAGGCCGAAAACGGCATAGCCGCCGATTTCAAAGTACCCATGACCCAAGTGTTTGAGTACGCAATCCAAATCGTCGTCTGGGGACGTCTCACCATGCTCGATGCCGACCCGGCCGACGGGTTCTCGTGCTCAGACTACTGGCTCAATAAAATTCTCTGGATGGACGCGATACAGGAAGCCTGGAGGGCGGAGATGCTTCTAGGCTTCAATGTAGGTGGGCAGAGTCTGCTTGATATCCTAACCACGCGCCTCGACATCGACAAGGACAGCAAAGAGTACAGGCTGGCAGACAAGGTTGTTTGGCAGATCTTGACGCAAGGGAGCATGCAGAAGATCTTTCGCGGCGGGAACATTTTGGCGTCGGTGCAGCTGGGCACGATGCTGGACATGCCTGAGAATGCGGGCAAAGATCGAGGACAGGGCACATTTGCGGAGCTGCTTCGGTACGGGACATTGCACTGGCGGCAGAAAAGGCCTGCATTGGTGAGCATTACGCCAGTGGCCAAGCAGCCGCTTATCAAGAAAGGACATCTCGAGCCATTTTAGTAGCCGGAAGTGATGACGCACGACACGGAGGGCATGAAATCTCTTTTTCGCGCACGAGTTTGGGGGGCATGAGCTTCCGAAAAGACTGACGGTCTTACATTGACTACTACTCTGTTCTATGGGCCATTGGCATCAAGGCTTCTGTCGATGCTGAGCCTTAGCTGGTTGAGCTTCGGGTTATCCCTCGTCATGAACGGAACAATGGTAGTGAAAGAATTCGACTGAATTATAGAACTGCTAGGAACAGGCTTACATGTAGACGTGACTTCGGTGGCTGTGTTTTTGGGGGCCTTGCACAAAGCTCAAATGTGATCGTCGATGCGCTCAAATTGTGATTGGTGTCGCGGGATGAGAGCTCCCCAGCCTAGTTACCATTCGAATTGAGGCGGCGTCATGTTCACGAGGTCTGGGGAAGCAAGTCTATTCTCACCCTCTCGTGAAAAAAACGGACGAGTGAGAGCTCCATGGTGTGGGAACAGACCTTCTCGCGTACGGCGAAGTACACTACGGCCACCCTGAGCCCATAGCGACCGCTGGGGTTTGGACAATGAAACGGCAAAACCCGTGACTAGCATGATCCACACAGGTCGAATCTCGCGATTATTTATCAGCGCGTTGAATAACCTAATTGTTGACACGGGCACAGAAACCGCCGACATAGAGAAACGCCACGTGACGCCAGAGCGTAATACATTCAGCGAGGTCAAGCAGGGACGAGCTACATTGCACGTGCAGCACCGGTCTGAAAAGTCTTTACCGTACTTCTCGACCACAGCCAAAGCATTCCAGGTTTCCCGAGGAGGTATAGCGTTGTCCGCCATGATGGAACACCGTGCAGCGGGTATGGTTGACCTGGTTCCGATTAACTCTGTAGCTGGTCGCGTCGCGTCTCGCTTACGAGAGCAGGACGCAGGCACAACTAGCCCTACGCATGATTGCTCGCCTTATTAGACTATAGGCCGCACGCTGCCATTGGTTCTCCATACGCCTCCGCTGAAAATGCCACCCTCCTTTGCAGAACCCTTGAATTGTGAGGACGAAAAACACTGTGGGGTTGACAAAGGATCACTACTTGGCAACGTTGCATGTGCTGGGGCACGGTATCCACACGGCTTATGTCTTGTCTGCCCGGCTGGTTAAGGGCTTCATTTCAAGGACAATATCAATCACCAATACAAGCTTACTCCCCCGGTCTGCCAAGGCTAAGCCACTACCAGGGGGTCCGTCAGTCTGCACGCAGCTCCAGGGACTTCGCTACAGGGAGGAGTACACGAACAGCATATTCAAACTGGTCCTTTCCTACGGGTTCTTGCCGCCTGTCATTCTCTGTTCGTAAAATACGGCGTCGGGTATAGGATCGTTTCGAAGTCAAAGATAATCCGACATTGTCTCACGCCAATCTGGTCCTTATTGGGGGCAAACACCAGCAACCAGTGCAGTGGCACTAGGCTGCAAATCACACCAGCCTTGCATCCAAGAGAGCTGACATCAAGTCATCAGGGTGGGGGAACTCCACAACCGGATGATCCTATACGGGTGATCCATGTCAGAGTAACCTGGAGCAGGTTCTACTATACGGGTCCCCTTTCTTACGACCAATCACAGCCCCAGCATCGCTCGATGAGGGTGAGCACGCCTCGACCTCCAAATCCATGCGGACCATTTTTTCGGTTGCTCCCGTGGAGAAGCTGAGAATCCCGCAGAAACTTGCATTTGGAATTTTGCCAGCTTCCCCTGACGGAATGAAGGAGCAGGCGACCCTTTCAGTGGGCGTCACAGGGACGGCAAGTCCCGCAGCGGTGTCACTTAACTTGTGGTGACTTCGGCTGCTCGGCTGAATCGGCGACGCAACGTTGACTGATCCAAATTCAGTCTAGCAAGTCGCATCCTCCGCGGCGGTGCTCATACTAGACTTTTAAGCCGTGTTGTTGCGACTATATAATGCAGTCTGCAACTCAACTCGAGCAGACGATGCTTGCCCTAGCAGATAGTCGGATTCCGGTCAAGCAACCTCGTCTATTGTCACGATGAGGTTGAGCAGTCGTTTCGCCGCATTGCTGGCATGTGCCTGGGAGTTGGGTGCTCCCGTCCAGGCACAATCTGCAGAGCCCAGCAATACCACTCATCTAGCATTCTTTCCTGGTCTACTCCAACCTGAGACGACATCGGCGAGAGCGTACTGTCCGTCATCATGCGCTGCCTCCGGGCCGACCAGTTTCTCTTGGTCCAGAATTCTCTCGATAGAGGAGCTGGGTCGATGTGACCAGACTATCATCTTCGAAGCCATGCTGCGATTCCCTCTGGACGCGCCAGGCAGGCAACTGGTCCTCAAGGCATGCACCTCGAGTGCCACGGATGCCGAACCGGCCTCGAGCAAGTACGGGCCAGTCGCACTCGCCAACGCCGACGTGGTCAACGCAACAGCCCACTTCCAGACCGGCTGGAGTGGTCCGCCAGCGTCTCAACTAGCTGTCACCCAGATTGCCGAATCTGCACTGAAGCTCCAGCACCAGATCGCACTTGACCCCAACAACCGCTTGACAGCCATCTTTGCCAAGTCTGGCAAGACTGTTGTCGGGCTTTATGCTGGTGGTCAGGTCCACAAATCCTCGGTCTCGTCCCTCATGGACGCGTTCATACATCGTGTCAACGACGCCAAACAGGATGTGCCTTCGCGCCTGGCAATGCAAGTCTGCGGCCCGACCGGCGAGCGCTCGGCGGCCCACGTCTTCGGAATGGTGGCTGATGCCGATGGAGATCTGCGGAGTGTCCACAAGGCCATCAGCGGCTGGGCAGACGGCGAGTGCATGGAGGGCTTCGACGGCAGCAGCACGGTTCAGAACCAGACGATGGTGCTCATCCCTGCCGTCCCGCTCACACAAGACTCGACCACAAACTTGCCCTCGAACCAGACACAGACCAACAACACATCATCATTGCTGGGTCGCCATCTGAGGCACACCAACCTCATACATCCT
This sequence comes from Microdochium trichocladiopsis, assembly GCF_020744255.1. Lineage (NCBI taxonomy): Eukaryota > Fungi > Ascomycota > Sordariomycetes > Xylariales > Microdochiaceae > Microdochium > Microdochium trichocladiopsis. The sequence continues at coordinate 1,866,534 of NW_025763554.1, forward strand.
CGCCAGTCTCTGCATCAGAAGAGCCGGCGTGCGGGTTCCTGCCGCATCGCCAAGGTCAATTTTGGTGATAGTTGCTGGTCCATCGCCCAAGAGAAATGTGGCATCTCCCTGGACAAGCTCTACGCTTTCAATGGCATCGACGACTCATATTGCAGCAGCATGTCTACCGGCGACGAATTGTGCTGCTCTGATGGGGGCACCCAGCTTTCAGGTGAGTTGGCCAGCGAGGCTTGTCATTTTCTCCATCTCTCCCTAGTCTCGCTCCCAAGTTTTCTAGTGTGATTCCCGACTAAGCTGAACCCTCAATAGTCATGGCCGGAAACGAGTGCAAGTATACCATGGTCGAGTCGGGTGATACTTGCCCCGGTATTGCGAGCCGCTGCAGCATCTCCCTGGCGAAGCTCGTGGAGTACAATGGTGGCGACCAGACGGCGTTCTGCAACAACTTGATGCCCAAGACCGCCGTGTGCTGCTCTACAGGTGACAAGCCAGATCTCAAACCGAAACCACAAGAAAACGGAGACTGCGCCGTGCATGAAGTGCAGAAAGACGACGGGTGCTGGGCGATTGCCGACAAATATCATCTAACCCAGGAAGAGATCCACAAGCTCAATGTCGGCAAGACTTGGGGCTGGGCTGGGTGTGGCCAGCTGCTGGCTGACCAGAAGATCTGTATCAGTGACGGGAGACCCCCGATGCCAAACCAGGTTCAGAATGTCACCTGTGGCCCACAGGTGATAGGAACCGAGAGGCCTGATGATGGGACAGACATCAAGGATCTCAACCCGTGCCCCCTGAAAGTCTGCTGCTCAGGATGGGGCTATTGTGGTCTGGTAAGTTTTCCGCTGGGCGGTGCAAGTTAGACCTGTAGTAAAAAGCTGACGGAGGAACCCTGACCAGACCGATGAGTTCTGTACCGATACGAGTATCGACGACACTCCAGGTACGCATGAACCGAACACAAATGGCTGTATCTCCAACTGTGGCAAAATCGAGATCACCAACAACGACACTCCTCCTGAGAACTTTATACGGGTTGGCTATTTCGAGGCCTGGAATGGCGACCGTCCTTGCCTGAATATGGACGTCACCGAGGTTAAGGATCCAATCACACATATCCACTTTGCTTTCGGCCACATAAGCAATGATTTTGTTCCCAGTACCGATGCTACTGTTACAGAACAGTGGGTGAAGTTTCTGGCGATGACAGGCCCGAAGAAAATCATATCGTTTGGAGGGTGGGCGTTCTCCAACGAGCCGGTATGTCTCTGACCATAATGCCTCGGCTTCTTGCACACAACTGACAAGAAACACGCAAAAGGGAACATCACATATCATGCGTCAGGGTGTCATGCCCGCGAACAGGCAGAAGTTCGCTGACAACATTATCAAGTTTGTGAACGACAATAAACTTGACGGTGTCGACTTCGACTGGGAGTACCCCGGAGCCGATGATATTGAAGGATCTGACCCTGGAACGAAGGAGGATGGTGCGAACTATCTGAAGTTCCTTACACTCGTTCGTAATGGCCTGCCAAAGGAGAAGTCGGTAGCTATTGCGGCTCCCGCATCTTACTGGTACCTGCGCCACTTCCCCATCGCCGCCATGTCCAAAATTTTGACCTACATCGTCTACATGACGTATGATTTGCATGGTAAGTCCTCCATCAAGTCGCATTGCTGTCACTTGAAGCTCACTTTCACAAGGTCAATGGGACGCCGGCAGTAAATGGGCTAGGTAAGTTGCTTTCTTCTCAGATTTTGTTCTGTTTACTTTTCGTGAATCACGATCATTGATGCGATCCACGTTGTGTACAGTACCGGTTGTGCCAATGGAGATTGTTTACGTTCACATGTCAACATCACGGAAACGATCAACTCTCTGGCCATGATCACCAGAGCCGGAGTCCCCTCTAACAAGGTCATAGTCGGCATTACGAGCTACGGTCGTAGTTTCAAGATGGCTGACCCCAATTGCTGGGGCCCATCTTGTCTGTACCTCGGAGCACGCAACGACTCGCCCGCTCAACCCGGAAAGTGCACGAATACAGGGGGTTACATCGCAAATGGCGAGATTGAGGAAATCATCAAGAGCAAGGCCGCGCCGTTCAAGCAGATCTTTGACGAAGCGTCCGACTCAGATATCCTCATTTACAACAATGTCGAATACGTAGGCTATATGAGTCAGGAGACCAAGGACCGGCGTGTCGCACGATACAAGGGGCTTAATTTTGGCGGCGCCACGGACTGGGCTGTCGACCTCATGGGCGATACCTCGCCGGGATCGGGCAAGGACGTGGTATACATTGGCACCCCAGTCTACACATTCCCATCTATGGGTTGCACAGCACCGTGTACGATTGTCTTTGCTCCAAGTCCTTTGCCATCGGCCACCACCATCTCCATTTCTCCTTATACAACATCGCTACAAGTTGGCACGACGACAACAACAATTACGATCAAGGTCCCGCCCCAGACCATCGAGCAGGTTCCCTTCTACAACGTTCCGATCCCGTCCAATGTTGGGACACAGACGGTCATCCAGCCATACCCCTCCATCACGCTTCCTCCTACTAGCGTGCCAGTGACGTGGGTTAGTGAGGGCAAGACTTTGACCACCACCAGAACCATCTTCCTTCCACCATGGCCTCAGGTGACACAGGGGCCCCCTGGAAGCTGGCATAACACCGTATCGCCTTCCAATATTCCTACAACTTCGGACGTGCCGATTCCTGACCCCCCCGGGCCCACGGTCCCGTTCCCAACGTGGACAAATTGGTACAAGCTTCCACACGAGCTCAAGCCAGTGACGGAACCGCCTCAAGATGATGATGACGACGACGATGATGACGACGACGTTGTGGTGGTACCCTGTGCATTGTGGTTCTTCTCGGTACGTCTACTTCCTACCTATTTTGCCACAGGCACGGCCGTTGGAGTATCGCTCCGAAGAATTGAAACGCTAATTCATCTCCAACTTTTGGTAGTCATGCATTAAATTGGGTGGTGTTGAGATCAAGGGATGGAAATGGAGACTCCCCGAGGGTATCATTGGACCGTAAGTCGTGCAGACCTGACAAAAGATCAGACGGCAAAGAGCATGGCTAACCAGCCCATCAATGTATAGTGGACCGCCACCCCCTGGCCTGATTCCGTGGCCGTCTGGCTGGAACTGGAAAGGGCCACGCTTGCCGCCTTGGCCAAAGATCACGTAAGCTCTCCCCTCGCTCTTGATGTTTCCGATCCGGACGACAGCTAGCTGACTTCCTGACGCCAATGATGCAGAATCGGGCCAGGATCGAAGCCCACAGGCATTCCAGAGAAGCCCGGGCCGTGCGAGACCAAATCAGCGTCTGTCTGCATGACGACGACTTCTTATGGGCTGGAGGACAAGGGCTCGACCACCGTCACCGTCACCTCCCGTGAGATTGAGACGTGTGCGACGATATATGGATGCGCGGTCAAGGACTACGACGAGGCGACCGCAACCGATGATATCTCTTGCGCCCTCCCGAAAAGGACCGTACCCGCAGCACTGGCCGCTGATGTGACCCCCACGGTCGAGCTTGACTTACCGGAGCCCACTGTAGCCGACAGCATCGAGCCTCGTCCTAAATCCTCGGACACGGGTTCATCGGCCCTGGTCCACCTGGGCCGACGAGCTAGCGAGGACGATGAGCTCTCCTGGGCTGATGATATCAGGCTTGCAACTCAGTGGTTCTGCGCCAGAAACAATGTCATCATCTTCCTCAAAGATGTGTGGGACACATCCGCGGAGAATATTGCATTCGCCCGGCGCTTGACCAGGATACAAACTGGTCAGACGACGGTGCAAGTGAAACGCATCCAGTCTCAAACGTCGGGATTCACGGCGTTTTGGTATGTGTCGAGCTTGCCAGAAGCCTTGCACGCCAAACTCTTGAAAATGAAAGCGGTATGTGACAGCCCGGCCCCTCCTTACCCTGCGTTAAAGACACCACTAATCCTGGACAAATCAGGTCGAGGTCATATACGATCCCACGGACTTCCGCCACAGGGCCTGGTATCCCGATACTGGCATGGACCCAGTACAAGCACGAAAAATGAATGTTGATTCCGAGGATGACGTTGACGACCACGAGACAGGCGAGGTTGATGACGAGCCGAACGCCAACAACAACACCATTGCGAAGAGACAGGTTACTCAATACACGGACTGGGCTAACTCGCAAATCTCAGCACCGCCGTATGCCGACGACTGGGCTACCAACTCAGATTTCACCAGCAACCCAGGCGCGGACAAGGAAGCCTCGATGCACAAGTACTACTTCCACGAGTCGGCGGGCGCACAGCAGTACATCTATGTCGTCGAATCTTGCGTCGACACGAGGCATCCCGAGTTCATTGGCGTCAGAGTTGCCACTGCTCTTCGCACACAGGACTGGGGTAACGGGTACAGCAACGATTGTATGCACGGAACTGCCGTCTCGGCCATGGCGGTCGGCACCAATCTCGGTGTCGCACGAAGGGCAATCTTGGTCCCAGTCCACACAGGTGCTGTGTTGGGCAACCCGAATGATCCGGCGGAGCGCTACCTCGAGGCGCTGGTACTGGTCCTCGACGACGTCTTGAAGGATAACGCAAAAGAAGGCAAGGTCGTCGTCAGCATGTCTTGGGTGATCGGATCCGGCACGGTGCCTGCGGCCTTTGGACGAGTCTTGCAACTGATCTTCGACGAGCTCTCAGACACTGGCGCCGTGCTTGTTGCAGCCTCTGGCAACAGTCGCCACAAAGGAAGCGCCGCAGGCGCAGGCTATCCCCAAAACCTCATGGAGAAGGGCACGTTGGCGCAGTCCTCAATTGTCGTCGGAGCCACAGATGGAGCCGGCCGCTGGGCGCCTTTCAGCCAGCTATTCAGAGACGGCCGTCGCGATCGTGTTGTGCACGCCCCTGGCGATCAAGTCAAGACAGCGATTGCGGGTGGCACCCACCAACGCCAAAAGGGCACATCGCTCGCGGCGCCCAAGGTTGCTGGACTCGTGGCTTACTACCGAGGTCTTCCCTCAAAATGGAAAGATCAGCTTATAATCCCCAGCAACGTCAAACGTCTTGTCCAGTTGCTCGAAAGGGACTTGAACATCGACGACGGTCCATGGAAGGACCAAAACCCGTTTGCTCGGCATATCAAATTCATCTGGAACGGTCAGGTGCTCGAACAGTCATGTCTCATCAACGGGCAGGATCTCCGGTACAAGGGAAAGCTGGTGTGCCCGACCATCCCAGACGACCTCGGTACTTGTCCAATAGTGAACCGCCGCGCGGGAGAAGAGGCCAGTCAATTCGACCGTAGATCCTGCGAGCCTCCGCCAGATGGCCCGGGAGATGGTGACGATGGAGACGGTGGTAGCGGCGGCGGCGGCGAGGTTGGCGACATTCCAGTGCCAAGGCCCGTCACATGGCGGCCAGGCCCGCCGCAGCCAACATGTCAGCGCAACTGCGGCGTGAGATGCGAGGGCTACTACTGCAACCCAACACCAACTGGCTCACCTCCAGACTTTTCCGAGCCGAGCCCTCCTCCGCAGCAGCCTGGTGGCGGCAATGGCGGTGGAGGCGGTGGAGGCGGCGGCGGCGGCGGCGGAGGAGGAGGTGGTGATGATGATGACTTCCCAACAGGTCCAGCAACTTTCTATCTCGCCGATGTGACCTGGGTCAGCGAGCTCGAGTCGGGTTGGTACGGCCAAGGTGTCAAATTATCCGACTGGGGCAGCTGTGACGCCATGGACAAAGTTGAGCCCAGACTGGATGGCGCCGAGGGTGATATTCCTTACTATCCTTGGCCGGAGAAGGAGTTCACCGGCGATCTTTGCGGCAAAAAGCTGAGCTACAAGCGCATCGACCCCGGTGACTATCAAGTCTTCGAACAGGGCTCCAGCAAGCAGATCGGCATCTGCACAAAAGCTCCCGAGGCGGAAAAGGTGTGTGGTATATGGATTCAAACTACGTACAACCGGGTGTACCAATGCACTGGTGCTTGTTAAGTAGTGGCAAGGAGGCCAGGGATCTTCATTGGGAAGCAGAATCGGCAGAGCTTATCATTCTATTTGTACTCTTTAAGATAGTTTATCCTCAGACAATTCAATGCCTAGCCGAATTTGAAGCTGTAGCAGAAGTCCCTTTTGACACAAGTGAAGCGGATAAGATTGCCAGGGATGTTGGTGGTCTTGTTGGATGCTTTGACTGTAAGGAGTAGCAGGAGTCTATTGAGGCCTAGCATATCTCAGAACATACATGCGCTACGATTTGTGACCTTTGATCCTTACTCTAAAGCTCTAGCAGCCCTGTCAGCATCTGGATTCCACCATCATAGTCTTCTAGAATGCGCCTTGTCTTTTTTTGTGCTGGGCACGAAAAATTCCACGAGCCAAGGCCGACCCCAGCCGATTGCATTTCCCCGAGATCCACAACGCATGCCCGGGCCGTGTCTCCGCTCTGTACTGGGATGTGTCGCCACGTCAGGATTGCACAAGATATTATGTAATAAATACCATATCAAGCTTGCCATGGTTTACACGGGCTCACCGTTCTGGATGGGCCTCATACAGTCGTACTTCTCTTCTTAGGAGACCCTGTGCCCTGTACCCAGACGGTCTCGGGACCTGTTTGGATGTGCCTCGGCTGGGAACAGCTCCAGCAGGAAGGACGATGCCGCAGTCCCGAAGAACGACCCCTCCCAGAGCCTTGCTGACGCTGGCGGCTTTTCTCCGGGGAAAACATCACGTCCATTTCGAGCTTTCTATCAATGATGAGGAACATGTGAGTGTGGAGAAGCAGGAGGAAAAATCCACAATGAGCTGGTCATCAGGGCGGCGGGCCGGCATTTCACCCCTGTTGATTCCCCGCACAACCCCAGATATTAAGCTGACAAGGTAGTCTGGGGGTATATAATACGACCCTACTTCGGCGCAATACCGGCAGCCAAGAGCTCGACGTCACGGGCGGCAGGAAGCGAGGTGGATGCGTGCTGGAAAACTTGGTGATCGGCAGTTGATCGCGGAGATGCCTCCCCCGAGGTATAGCCATATGGCTGGCCCGTTGGTAGTCTGCTGCATGGCATTTTGGCCCCGAGTACATAAACTCCGGTGGATGGGCAGGCCCATTCTGCTCTGGCTACGAATAGGTCTTTGACGCAGACACTCGCCCCAAGTCGAAGCACTTTTTCTCCCCCACCCGTTCCCCTCGACGACAAGAACGATGCATCTCGAGGCCGTCTGCGTGGCAGTGCTCATGGCACTCGCCCCGACCGGAGCCTCTGCCCAGACAAACTCATGGGACGCAGCCTACACCAAAGCCCGCACGGCTCTCTCCAAGCTCTCGCTGTCTGACAAAGTTGGCATTGTGACAGGCGTGGGTTGGAACCAGGGCCCTTGCGTAGGTAACGTGCACGCCGCGTCGGCCATCGGCTTCCCCTCGTTGTGTCTTCAAGACGGGCCGCTCGGCGTGCGGTATGCAAGCTCCATTACGGCGTTCACGCCCGGTGTACAAGCCGCGTCCACGTGGGATGTCGAGCTCATGCGGCAGCGCGGACAGTTCCTGGGCGTGGAGGCAAAACAACTGGGAGTACATAATATGTTGGGGCCCGTTGCCGGTGCTCTGGGGAAGTTTGCCGAGGGCGGGAGAAACTGGGAAGGCTTCAGCCCGGACCCGTACCTGAGCGGCGAGGGCATGAGAGCGACGGTTGAGGGCATGCAGTCTGCCGGGGTGCAGGCGACGGCAAAGCACTGGATCCTCAACGAGCAGGAGCTCAACCGCAACACCATGTCGAGCAGCGCGGACGACCGGACGGTCCATGAATTGTACGTGTGGCCGTTCATGGATGCAGTCAAGGCCAACGTTGCGTCATTCATGTGCTCGTACAACCGTGTTTCCGGCACGTACTCCTGCGAGAACAACTATGTGATGAAGGAGCTACTCAAGGACCAACTTGGCTTCAAGGTAAGTGCATGTGTTATGGGCGCCTGGCGAAGACGGCGTTCCAGCTGCCCATGACGAGCAGGACGAGCCAGCCGCCCTGCGGTTCCACTTTGAGTCCCACTTTTCCTCGCCTGCCCAGACGGGAAACTGTGGCTCCCTGCCAACCTCGGACTGTTTAAACCTCCTCAAAATCACATTCCCACGATCACAATCATGACGAGAGACTGCAGCGCTAACAAGATCTGCAAGGGGTACATCATGACCGACTGGGGTGCACAACATAGCACTGTTGCCGCTGCGAACACTGGGCTCGACATGTCGATGCCTGGGAGCAACTTCAACGGCGGCGACGTCTACTGGGGCCAGGCACTTACAAGCGCCATCAACAGCGGCAGCGTCAACCAGACGCGCGTAGACGACATGGTGCTCCGTATCCTGGCGCCGTGGTATCTTCTTGGACAGGACCAGGGCTACCCGAGTGTCGACCTTACCCGCAACGTGCAAGGCACCCACAAGACCAACGTGCGGGCCGTGGCTCGCGACGGCATCGTCCTCCTCAAGAACGACAACGCAGTGCTGCCCTTGAAGAAGCCGGCGCGTATCGCCGTGATCGGCACCGGCGCTTACAAGGGCAACCACGCCAATAATGGGCCCAACTGCGAGGACAAGGCCTGCAACAACGGTGCGCTCGGTATGGGCTGGGGCTCAGGATCTGTCAAGTACCCATACTTTGTCGCCCCGTACGATGCCATCTCTCAGCGTGCCTCATCTTCTGGTACCACAGTCGTACAGAGTAACTCGGATGATACCTCACAGGGAGCAAATGCAGCCCGGAATGCAGATGTCGCCCTCGTCTTCATCACCGCGGACGCGGGTGAGGGGTACCTGAGCGTCGAGGGCAACGCGGGCGACCGCAACAACCTGGATCCATGGCACAACGGCAACGCCCTTGTCAAGTCTGTCGCCGACGTCAACAGCAACGTCGTCGTTGTTGCGCACAGTGTGGGACCCATCATCCTCGAGTCTATTCTGTCCAACCCATCCGTCAAGGCCATCGTGTGGGCCGGTCTGCCATCTCAGGAGAGTGGCAATGCCCTCGTCGACGTTCTCTGGGGAGATGTCAGCCCTTCGGGCAAGCTCGTGTACACCATTGCCAAGGCCGCTTCCGATTACGGCACTCGTGTCGTGTCAGGCGCTGACAATTACCCAGAAGGTTTGTTCATCGACTACCGGCACTTCGACCAGGCAGGCATCTCGCCGCGCTACGAGTTTGGCTTCGGTCTCTCATACACAAACTTCACCTACGCCGGCCTTGCAGTGTCTTCCGCTTCAGCGACCTCTGGGCCGGCGACCGGCCCCATTTTTCCTGGCGGACCGCAAGACCTTTGGGATACCGTGGCCACGGTGACCGCAACCATCACCAACTCGGGGGGTGTGCAGGGCGCCGAGGTTGCGCAGCTATACGTCACACTGCCCTCGTCCGCGCCCTCGACACCGCCCAGACAACTGCGTGGCTTCGACAAGCTCGCGCTCGCGCCGGGACAGTCAGGTACCGCGACTTTCAGCCTGACCAGGCGTGACCTGAGCTACTGGGACGTCGCGAACAAGAAGTGGGTTCTCCCGAAGGGAAGTTTCGGGATAAGTGTTGGTGCGAGCAGCCGTGATTTGCGTCTTCGGGGCACTCTTCAGGTTTCGTAAGATGCACAGCATTCTCAAGGGGTCTGATGCGGTCGGCAGGGTGCTAGGACGTGGGCGTGCCTTGAAAAGCCTTGGAAAGATCATAGTGGGCGAGAAGCCGATTGAAAAAGATTGGCGCACGTGTACAAAAGCAACTACAGTCTATCGCACCGATTTTTGTTGTGAAAACATCCTCAAACAACGCAGGATTCACGTGTATGATCCACGACTGCCTCTAAGATGATATGTCTGCTGTCTCATGATGCTCTTTTACCATGCGTTGACGCTGATAGGGGCTGGGATAGTGACTCTGCGTTGAAATTTACGAGCCACTCTAATTTTCACGCTCGAACTTCATCTGGAGAGCACGACAATGTTGCAATGATGCAGGCAACGAGAATTGGTTTCACTGCCAGTCGTGACTTCTTGAGTGGGCCTGATAATGGACATGGGATCACGACATAAGGAATTGCGGCCCGTAGTACAGATGCATTAATTGAGATGCTATTGAGATCGCTTCCAGTAGACATGCGACCAAACGCAATTCGGAAAAAGTGGATATGTTCTTGATGTGTCGTAAGCCGTCAGTTACACTCTCATCGCCGCCCTCATGTTGGCATTCGCTTTGTGGGCATGCTGACTTGTCGGAACAGGGAGCAACAGAAATGTAATCCATGTGTACGTCATGACTTATAATTGACAAAAGTGCGTATGCAAACTGGGCGCCACGGTCGTGCCTACTTTGAGCTTGTCGCTGATAAGCTGCCTGGTATTATGCACCGTGGTTGCATCGTTGTCTAATCCCGGACCCCCGTTCCGGCACGGAGCCAGCCCTTCCATGACAGCGTTCTGGATCAGCCAGATCATGACCCGTGATTGGACGAGCGCTTATTAAACCGCAATGTCGGGACGTCTTTAATGCGACTTAAGATCTGCTGCATCAGGACCTGTGATGGCTTTGTATGGAAAAGAGCCGAAAACGGGCACCGGCGATTTGTTTTAGAGCTGCAGATCGCGAACATACCGACGATCTCACCGAGGATTTATGAGGTTTCGGAGACCATGGCCGCGATGGCAACGCACTGGCAGGGGTGTCGCAGTGATAAATAGCTGGTTCTCGTCACGAACTTGGTGCTGAGACAGAAGGTGTCTGCACATCGCGAAGTGTTTTCACCCCAAACCTACATCACTTTTTGTCCAACGCAATCACAATGCAGCTCACTTCCGTCCTTACTACCATTGGCCTCCTCGCTGCAGAGGTCGCCGCCCACGGCGCTGTCACTAGCTACGTCATCGCCGGCAAGACGTACCAAGGGTGAGCAACACCAACACACTACGAGGCACTGCCGTGAGATATCTGACAAAGCGGGAACACAGTTACAACGGCTTCGCTCCGAGCTCGACCCCCGTGATTCAGCGCCAGTGGCCCGACTACAACCCCACCCTGTCGGCCAGCGACTCCAAGATCCGCTGCAACGGCGGCACCTCGGCCGCTCTGTCCGCTCAGGTCAAGCCCGGCGACTCGATCCAGGCAATCTGGCAGCAGTGGACGCACTCTCAGGGCCCTGTTATGGTCTGGATGTACCGCTGCAGCGGAGACTTCTCTAGCTGCGACGGCAGCGGCACCAACTGGTTCAAGATCGATCAGTCGGGCTTCTCGGGCGACGGCGTCAACGTTTTCCTCGACTCCGAGACACCGTCGGGCTGGGGCATCGCCAAGCTCGTCGGCGGCAACAAGGGCTTCACCAGCACCATCCCCAACCTCGCCCCGGGCAACTATCTGATCCGCCACGAGCTCATTGCGCTGCACCAGGCCAACGCGCCTCAGTGGTATGCTGAGTGTGCCCAGCTCCAGGTGACTGGCTCGGGCACAGCCTTGCCGAGCGGCTCGTACCTGACCTCGATCCCGGGCTACGCCAAGCAGAGCGACTCGAACATCAGCGTGAGTCTGTCTTTTTATTCCTTTTTTTCTTTTTTTCCTTTTCCTTTTCTCTTGGACAAACCAAGGGCTCTCACCCTTTCGTGTTGTAGTTGTTTCACGCTGACCTTGGATGTTTCTCTCACAGTTCAACATCAACAACCACTCTCTTCCTCAGAAGTACACCATGCCCGGCCCGCCCGTTTTCCGTGGTTAAGCAACAACTCTCTGGGTCTCGGAGTAAGAAACAACCATGGTTGCTGCAGTCGAGTCGCAAGGCTCTTGTGGTACACGATGTTTGGAGATGGGGGGGTGGAGGCAGAGGCAGAGGCATGTGGAAAGCCACGCGATTTCAAGTCTTGACAGGACTATTTTTAGCATATCCCCTTTGTAGCCGAAACGGAAACATTCCACAAGATTGGAGTACTAATTCGTTGTCAGTACACGTGACTTCGGAACATTAATGTCATTGAAGGCTTTGAGACCGCACTGTCTCTTCATGTAGCTGCAGCCTTATACGTAGCGTGCTCTGTGCTGGTGGCTACATGGCGCCGAAAATGTGCCGGCTACTGCTCAAGGCCTACTCCTCGGAGCTGATAACATCAAACACCAGGCCCTTCATGCCCAAAATGCGCCCTGGAAGTCTAAGTGACGCACCACACAATAAACGGTTGCGGCTGACGATATCACCCGTGCCGAGATCCAACAGTGTGGTGGCCTGTCTATATTACAGTCGAGGACATCGCTATGTCTGGCAAACATTCAGACGTGGAGGTTGCCACCAGCCAGGGCTAGCCCGCGTGCTGCCCCCGCCTGATACCACAAACGCTAGCGCGGGGGGCCAAGCTCGCAAGGTCAGGCAGCTTTAGCATTTGAAGCTTGAAGCATCTCAGGCCGACTGCTGGCCCCGCTTTGCCAGCTGAGGGGAGTGTGGAGCATTGTGGAGCATTGGGACGCCTCTTTGCGGGGAAGACCAGGGTCCCTTCCTCCCGAGGGGCAGCATCGCTCCCTCCCGTCCATCCTCGAGACTGCGTTTGCCAACTCCTTGGCACTGTCGCTCTGCAGCTGCGGATCGGATGCTCTATACCACGCACTCAATATGTCTAAGTACCTAAGCATCATGTCCTAGACATATCCTTTGTCGCGTTGCAGTCCCACGTCAGACCACTGCGTCCTGCCGCAAAGGCTAAGGTATGCTGGTTCTCAGACGGCACCTATCTATTTCGGCAGAGGCTTACGGGCCCGATCACAAGCATGCATGCGCTACTGATGTGACTCGGGCCATGATACGCGGGCGGGCGCCCCGCACGCCAGCCGCACGTGCAACAACCATGGCGGAGTTGGGCAGTGGTGGTTCGATGGGCCGAGGCTGCCCCAAGCAGAGGCGAACCTTGTTTGCTTGATGGCTTGCCATCCGCCTCACAAGCACTGCCCGTCTCACACATTCCTGACCTCGGCTCTCTTCAAACTTCGATCCTTCTGCCCTCCTAGCAAAAGGCCAAGAGCTCGCCCTTCTGGCCTTCCTACACGTACAGCAAACTTCGTGACAGCGCTTCAAACAAACAGCCTCTAATCACCAACACTACAGTCACTGCGACTATCACCACCATGGCGCCCGTCTCAGAGGCCGTCGGCCTGCCTCATCACGCCCTCAAGCTCCCACCCGATGTCACCGACGACTGCTTCTTCACGCCCTCCCAATGGACCGTCTGGTATGCCCTCATGGATGCCGTAATCCCCTCCATCGTGCCAGGCGACCCGGCCGACTCGTCCCCAGCCAACAACGAGTATCGAGTGCCCAAGGCAGAGTTCGACTCGTACTACAAGACCGTCTGCGATAAGGTCACGAGCCCGCCCAGCCGCGAGGAATTCGAACAGGTCCTCCGCGAGCGGCCCTCGGACAACCAGCGCTTCAAGCAGAACATGGTCCGCACCCTCGGCAGCCTGCCCAAGGAGATGACTGCCCAGATTGCCTCCGTCCTCAACCTGCTTGCGTGAGTGGACAACTTTTCTACTTCGAGTATGAGACCTTGCCAGGTAAAGCCCTTACTGACATCCTCGCAGTACTCGCTGGCTGTGCTATCCCCTGACTGGCTACTTCCAGCCCGTTCATGAGCTCCCCATCGCCTCCCGCGAGGCGCTCCTCAAGTCCTGGCATAATGCCCGCCTGGCCACCTTCCGCGGCCTCGCAAAGTCCGTCAGCATGCTCGCCCAGCGCGCCTGGATCATGACCAGCCCCTTACTCACCCACCTCGTCGGCTGGTCCGAGGTGCCCAAGGACTACAAGTCTGCCGAAAAGCCCGCCCAGTACCAGTTCAGGCAGTTCTCCGCGGGCACCGAACCCGAGACCATCGAAACGGACGTCGTCATCGTTGGCTCGGGCTGTGGCGGGGGCGTTTGTGCGCGCAACCTCGCCGAGGCCGGGTACAAGGTGCTCGTTGTGGAGAAAGGGTACCACTACGCGCCGCACATGCTGCCCATGAGCCCCGAGGTTGGCGAGTGGAACCTGTTCGAGGACCACGGCCTCCTGGGCACCAGCGATGGCGGCATGACCATCCTCGCGGGCGCGACCTGGGGCGGCGGCGGCACCGTCAACTGGGGCGTCTCGCTCAAGACGCCCGACTACGTCCGGGAGGAGTGGGCCAAGAAGAAGGGCATGCCCTTGTTCACCAGCCCCGAGTTCCAGCAGTCGCTCGACCGCGTATGCGACTTCATGGGCGTCAATGATGCCCACGTCCGCCAGAACCACCGCAGCGAGCGTCTGCTCGAAGGTTGTAAGAAGCTCGGCTACAAGGCCAAGGTGACGCCGCACAACTCGGGCAATAAGAAGCACTTCTGCGGCCACTGCCACTTGGGCTGTGGCTCGTCCGGCAAGCAGGGCCCGGCGGTGAGCTGGCTGCCTGCTGCGGCTAAGGCGGGCGCCCAGTTCATCGAGGGTCTGACGGTGGAGAGGGTCACATTTGACGACTTTGCATCGGGAAAGAAGGCGACCGGTATCGTGGGCAAGTGGGTGTCGCGTGACAAGGAGGGTGGCCTCAACGGCCCGCTAAGCGAGCGCACGACTCGCGATGTAGTCATCAAGGCCAAGAAGGTCATAATTTCGGCCGGCACGATCTGGAGCCCCGTCATTCTGCGCAAGAGCGGGCTGTCGAATCCACAGATCGGCCGGAATCTGTATCTTCATCCAGTCAACGTGATAACCGGGTTCTGGCAAGAGGAGACCAACCCATGGGAGGGTGAGTGTGCTTAGGCAAGTGACTTCCCTGATGTTCAAACGCACTAACTCCTCCGCCCAGGCTGTGCCATCAGCAGTGTCTGCACGGAATTCGAGAACCTCGACGGTGAGGGCCACGGCACGAAGCTCGAGCCCCTGTGCATGATTGTAAGTCCTGATGAGATACCATTCACACTGCCATGACGTGCACACCAAAATTCTGACAGCGGATGATTATTCAGCCCTTCCTCGCCCTTGCCAACTACGCGTGGCGCTCCGGTATCGACTTTAAGCTCTCGGCCCTGCGCTACCGCCACATGGGCACCTTCTTCTCGATGCCGCGCGACCGCGACACCGGCTATGTCTACCCAGATCCCAAGACCGGCAAACCCAAGGTTGATTACACACCCAGCGCGTTCGACCGCGCCCACGGCCTCGAGGGGCTCATCGCCCTCGCGAGGATCCTGTTTGTCACTGGCGCATACGAGATCCGCCCTTCCCTGGTACCCGTAGAGCCGTTTCTCCGGTCTCCCCCGGAGAGCGGGATCGACGATTCCGAGAGGTTCGAGAAGTGGCTGGCGCATCTGCGCAAGGAAGGGAACCCCGCGACCTCCCCCTGGGGCTGCGCGCACCAGATGGGCTCCTGCCGGATGAGCAAGTCTGCCGACGAGGGTGTTGTGGACACCAAGGGCAAGGTGTGGGGGTTTGAGGGTCTGTACGTCGCTGATGCGAGCGTGTTCCCGAGCGCCAGCGGTGTGAATCCCATGGTCACGGCCATGGCGATTTCGGATCATACTTCGAGGGGGATTATTGCCGACATGAAGGCGTTGGGGATTTGATTATGTGTTTCTGTAGTATTGCAAGCTTCTCTTTGCGCCGAAGCTGTTTGATTGTGTTTGAGGCTGTACAATAGTACTGGACACACTTTACACTCAAGTCCGTAGCAACGCCTTCGGAAACCAAAATGACCGTCCCCTTTCTTTCTAAGCCTCAGGCCAATGTTGAAACACAGTTATCACTAATCTCCAGTCACTTGATAGTCAAGCATGGAAGTTTTTATTTACATGGGACTATACTCCCTCGAGTATACTTATCGAGCCTACGAGTTCCGATGAACCAGCCAGATGGAGGTTAGCGTCGATGAGTACTCACAATAAGCACAGCACCCTGGCCGCCAAGTTGAGATCAACAGGGTCGAGCAAATGGACCAAGGCTGCGCGTATTGGTGCCACGTCTGAGATTCTCAGACACCACTAGTTAGTTCGACACCCCCGTCTGACTGGTCTTCATCGTCAGTTTCGGCTGATGGTGCCGTGTGTGGCAGTTCATGGTTATATTGTTCATCAGCAGACTGGTCGCCGCGGAACAGTGCGTGTGAAGACGGTTCTCCTTCAGACTGCTCGCCGTGTGGCCGCTCAGCTTCTTCAATCATGGAATCGATCTCTGCAAGCATTTCCCCAAGGCGTTCGACGTTGTCCAGGTCACCGAGTGCTTCGTAGACATCGCGTAACAGGCGCATTTCAAAAGAGCTGCCTTCTAGATCGGAGAGTGTTGTTCTTGGGTAATACTGGATAATTCTTTCGAGGGCGCTGACAGCCTGATGGACCTTTGCCATGGCCAGCAAGGCCTCGGCGAGCCAGTGCTGTGTTGTCAGAGAATCGGCATGCTGTGGAGGTAGCGTCTTGGTATTCATCTCTGCAACGTGGTGGATAATGTCGAGGGCTTGTGTGGGATCACCAACACCAAGATATGCCTGAGCGAGTGCCTGCTGTGTGAATAGCAAGGCCTGGTGGTGAGGTGGGTACTGCGCCTCCTCGGCAGCAAGCACATTTTTGAGCAACATGACTGCTGTAGGTGCCTTGCCGGTGCTGAGGCAGGCGAGCGCGAGGCCGTACTTTGAGTCTATTCGGAGCGCATCGTCCGCAGGCAGGGTGTGCTGCGTAGCCGCGAGGACCTGCTCGAAGATGCGCACTGCTCTGTCGTGTTGTCCGGTGTGGTTACAAGCCAATGCGAGGTCGTTGTGAGCATGTCCCCACTCGGGGTGGTCCGTGGGCAGAGGCGAGACGAGCTTCTCGAGCACCTTGACGGCCTGGCGAGCGTGCCCGAGCTTGCGCAGTGTGCGCCCATGCAGCATCTGTGCATGGACGAGCCACTTGTCATCAGCGGGGCGCGTCTCGTGCCACCTGGCGATGCAATACTCGAGGAGGGACAGCGCCGTCGTGGGCCGGTCCGCGTCGAGATAGGCATCTGCCAGGCGGCACTGTGCCTTCACATACTCGTCGCTGTCGCAGCCATAGATGGCAGCAATGGCCTCGGCATAGACCACTGTCCACTCGAGTGCTTCGTCCCATCGCCCATCGGCGGCCAGGCAATATCCAACCCAGTGTGCCAGCCAGGCGCGGTTGTACGACTGCGCTTTGTGGGTGCTCTCTGTCAGCACCCGCAGCGCATGCGGCAGGCACTCGCTCCACACAACACGCGATGCCTTGCTGTAATACTCTTCAAGGTACATCTTGTCCTCGAGACATTCCAGCGCCCATGTCCTCGCCTCGTCCGTCAGCCCCTCACGCGCCACCCAGCTGCGGATCGCCAGCTGCACCAGGCTGTGCATGTCGTACACTTGGCCATCCCGCTTCGTCAGCATCGCATACCCCAGCAGTGTCCCGATCGTGTTGGCCAGCACCGCGGCAGAGCCCCCAACTTCAGGCAGCATCCGCTTGGGGATCGCCTTGGGCTCAACTCGCGACAGAAACATCAACAGCTTCACCATGGGTCCCCGGGTCGTGCCTGTGCCGCTTTCGCTCATCTTCATCTGGTCCAGCGAGACCAGCCACGTCGTCATGACGGCATTGTACTGCGGCCGCTGCTGCTTCTCTGCTGGCCATTGCTCCGCAGAGCTCCCCGCAAAGCTCAGCAGCCGTCTCGCTTCCTCTTCTCGGCCTTGTAGCAGGTTCAGATACTCTTGGATCGACAGTCGGTTCCGGTTCAGATACGCCGCAGCCTGCGTGATCGCCAGCGGCAGCATGTCCAGTGCTACCACCAGTCGCTTGCCCGACTCCTCGCTGTAGTTGGGCACTCGGCCCGCAAGGAGTGACCTCTTCAGGAGCTCCTGAGCTTCATCGGTTGACATGACGTCGAGGTTGACAAGGGCTGGGCTCGTCGAGATCTCCCACGCCACGTCCTCAGTGCGCGTCGTCACTAGTGTGATGCCACTCTCACTGTGCGGTATATAAGGCCGCATCTCCTTTACGAGACTCACGTCGTCGGCATTGTCCACCACGAGCAGCCACTTGCCAGCTTCAGGGCTTCTCGACAAATAGTCTTTCAGTCGCTTCTTGGCGTCGAGGTCCTTGCGTTCTTCTCCCGAGATCATCCCAAGCTGGTCGAGGATTTCCCAGCACGACTGGTTGAATGTGTCCATGCTGAGTGCAGAGATCCAGTAAATCGAGTACTCAGGCATGTTGTCCCGCACCCAGTACGAGAACTCGAGCGCAACCTGCGTCTTGCCGATGCCCCCCAGGCCCCCAATACTGAACAGCGCCACCGTGTCCTGGTTTTCGCCACTAGCACCTCCGGGGAAACAGGTCTCACACAGCTGTGTCAAGATCGAGGTGCGGCCTGTGAAGTTCTTGTTTCGTCGCATCGGGATGAGGGTTGTGACTTTTGGCCTTGGTTTATCATCAGGTCTGAATGAATACCGTCAGCTTTCGACCCAACTTGCGTCTGTCGCGCGCGCGGCGCTTGCGGGTCATGCAGCACCTACTCGGCTTCGTGCACAGGGTGGGGGGCAGCAGCGCTGACAGCACGTGTCACAATCTCCTGCAACTTGGACCTTACGAGATCATACACGTCGTCGTGTGGAGCGTACTTGACAAGCTCGGAATGCGAACGGTTAATGGCGCAGGTGTGATTGCGCGGGTCTGCTTGGGGTATACAGTAGGTCGCGGATGGCACTGACACCAGCATCGTTTTAGGACCGTCCATTGCCCACTTTCCATCTTTCCACTGCCAGAAAAGAAAAATCAAGTCAGCGCTAGAACGTCCTTTACGCAGGGATGATGTCCGCCAATATAAGTTTCTTCATACCACTGGGGTAGGTGACTCGGCGGTCTCATAGAAGCAGAATACCTCTGCTGGTCTCTGTGGGCTACCCAACTTCTCCAGTGCAGCTGGAAATTTGCGTGTCTGCCGACTGAGAAACTGCGAGTTATCCTGCCCGATAGACAACAGGAGGGCCCTGTTGGGCCCTTTTCTACCAGCCATCGGCTCCAGTGAGGCGATGTCCATGCCGAGATGCGGCACGCCGAAGAAAACGAGACCGCCAATGGCGCTGCGGAGGCTCACCACGTTGCTGTCCTGAGAAGAAGCCAGGGAGATGATGGTCTGGTGGTTGCATTCAGTGACAAGGTTAGCGTAGGGGCATTCGACAAGGGACCTTGAAGGAGAGAGAGGAGGGTATTGCTATATACCTCTTTCAGAATCAACCCCCCAAGACTATGTGAGAGAATGACAATGGGTCGTTGCGGCCTGTGGTCCCCGTTGGGCCGAGCAGCAACGAGTGCCAGTAGCTGCTGGCGCAGTTGTCCAGCTAGGTCATCCACGTTCTGCACACTGCTGCTGCCCGCGACGGGTGATGAATACCCATAGATCATGACTCGGGCTATAGGGCGACTGCCGGTGGTATTCTCGGCCTGGCTGCCAGGCTGCTGCTGCGGTGCTACAATATGGCTTGGCAGCGCATCACGTAGCCACATGTGCTCGCCGCCACGTTGCTTGAACGAGCCGAACGCGTGACTTCCGAGTCCAGAGATGGCAAGGATGCTTAGGGAAACAAAGAAACAAAAAATTCTCAGTGTCTGCTCGTTTCGGTCGAGTTCACTCACGGCCCTGCTGTCCCTGCCTGCCTGCTGGTATAAAAGGGAGTACTCACTCGACCATATGATCATCAGGCGGCAGAGCATAAAGCGTCGTCAGTCCCAGAAAATGCTCATCGATCTCTGAGACCCACTGCTCCTCTTGCCCATCTCGTAGGCCGGGGTGGCTGGTACAACATGGCAGAGAGCGCGGTGGTGTCCCGAGGGCCTCGTCGGCCAGGCTGACGGTGGCTGTCTGGGACAGGCCATGCGGCTCGAGAGCGAGGGAGTGTACTCGGATCATCCGCGTACCAGGGCCTGCCTGATCATCACTGAAGGTTGCTGCTGCTGCCATCTCGCGCAGGCAGGCGCGGCTACATCGGGGGTTGATGCCACGGACCCGCCATGTCTTGGGTGTGCTGGCGGACGACATGGCTCAGGTTCCGACCCTGGGGAGCGGGGTGGTACGTCGTCGCATATGGTCGGTGGAGGGTTCAGCAGCGTTATTGGTGGGTGTTGGGGGGAAGCCTTGAGCAAGCGTCCTCCGTCCCAGAAGTCAAGTGGATGGGCAGAAGTGCTCAAGTGGGTGTGAGAGGTGCCCAAAGGTGATGTTGGAGAAGTGATGTTGGTTGGGCCAGGCCAGGGCTAGCTCGGCTTGCGAGAAGTCGCCCGAATGCACCTACCAGACCCTGGGCCTGGGGCAGGGAAGAGCCTCAAGAAGCACACGACGCGCCCGCACGCCGTCAGCCACCAGGCTTGGACAGTCGACCGTCTCTTCCAGGATATCACATTCAACCCCTCATCTTCGCGAGGGGCGGAGTCCAGGGCTCAGAGCCTTACGGGTCTTGGCGGCCTCTGGTCATGTGCTGGACCCCTGCAGACCGGGCTGTAATAATAGGGCCGCCTGCACCCATCCTACCGTGCAAGGCGGGTCAGGCCGACAAGGACGCCTCACGAGTACGCCTCGCAAGGCTACCCTAAACGATTTCGAGCCGCCTCGATACTAAAGACTGGCCAGATGGCGACCGCGCTCCCAGCAGAGACTACCTCCACGACCCTTCAGTTCTCGTAGCTGGCTACCAAGGTTATATACATAGCTTATCCGGACGAAAGCCGATCTCCACGTCACAGTACGAGATAGGACTACTACCGGTAGAGGTTAATTAGTACTTATGGTTACGCATTACCCTAGACGTAATTCAGGGCGTGCCACTCTTCTTAAAATAACACTATAACAACCCACCACCAAGGTAGACATAACACGGCGGACAGACCTCCATAGCAACATAGCTACGGAGAGCTCCGCCTCCCTCGCCTTGGGACGCCTCTACCGTCTCGGCTTTACGAGATGGTCGGCTCAGAATGTTATTAGTAGCTTCTCGGCAGGCTCGTAGCGGTACAAGACCCTCTTTAAGCGCAACTTTGGGTGGCTACTTTGCCGTGTTTTTGTACCTCTCGGTGGTTTCGTCAGCACCTCAGGTCGCGTCAGCTAGCTCTAAGCTTATTTGGCGAGGATGAGAAGTTCCGGGCGCTGGGCTATGGTTATGCGCTGTCGTCGTTCGGCATGGGGTAATGCTTGCTACTATACTAGCTTGGGGTGATTTGGGTCAGGGTATTTTCTGCAACCCCTAAAGACTCTATCTGGCGAAACGGGCTTTGCAAGTTGGACAATCTGTGACAGACTTCGAGGACAGCTGGTCGTGTCACTGGCGCATTCAATCGCAACTACATTGACAGAGGAAGCTTGGTGGTTCGCGTACATGAAGAAGTCAAATAAAGTGCCATTAAGCCATTGACAATCTGCTAGATTCCAAAACTCCTTTCAACAAATCGCTTCCCCCCCCCCCCTTTATCATGCAGCCTTGCATCCAGTTGACAGGGCCAGCGGCTTTGGCCTTTCCGCGCCGAGTGAATGCCCAGCACATTAACACCCGGCGCTCCCGTCCGCACACACGCACGCCACCGTGGCGAAAGAGCCGCCGATGCTGCTCGGCCCTTGGGGCTGGTACCAGGGCGGGCAGAAGTCGGGCATCTCCTTACCCGCGGTCCGGACCCTGCCGTATTTCCCGCCCTCGGGCGTCGCGTACTCGGACCGGCCAAACCCGTCGAACCGGATCTTCCACGTCATCGGGAAGGGGACGAACTCGTCCCACTCGGGCGTCAAGTACGTGTCCACACCGGGGCGCAGCATCCGGTCGTCGTTGAAGATCCTGTCCGCGAGGTGCTTGTCGTCCAGCTGCGCGACCTGCTCCGCGATCCACGCCACGCGCTGCGGGGCCATGTAGTTTGCGTACCCTTCAACCGTCGGGTCGATGTGGATCTTCTTGAGCCGCCCTTGGGAAGCGTGGCCCCGGCGCGTGGTCTTGGTCTGGGCGATGAACTTGATCATCGAGGTCAGGGACAACGGGGTGAAGCGGCGCGGGGAGAAGACGGCGTATTTGTCGGCAATGGAGAGCTGGAGCGTGAGGAACGCGATCGCCGTGGTGTCATTGGTGTGCTCGGCTTGGGCTATGGCTTTGGACTGTGTTGAAGAGGAAGGGAGGTTCATGTGTTAGCGGAAAGCCTTGAGGTCGCATGTCTCTTCTTGCAGAAATGGACACTCGTGGGGAAGATCAATGCCGACTTACGAGATTCAGCACAACCGTCTGCCCCTTCTTCACCAAGACGGGGCGTCCATCTTGGGTCCCCTCAAACTGGTACATATCGTCCACCAGTGCCTTGCGCACAATCGGCAGGCGAACCTTCCTTTGAGCCATGGACTGGACCATCTTCTCGAGGGCCGCGTCGTCATCACACAGAGCTGCGTGCTGGACAGAAATCCACTCGGGCTCGACAGCCGGCGCGATGCCCTCGCGGGCGTTTGCGGCTTTGTAGAGATCCGCCATGTAGCCATCGAGCGTGGCAGTGAACTGTATTCAGACGTATTAGCAAGGCACCTTTGGAAACAAGACAGAGGACTACGCGAGGGTGGTCTAGACTCACCGACACCACGGCGTTGTACGCGAAATCGAGACAAATCAGCAGCAGGATCGCCGCGGCCTTGCTCTGGTCCCGCTCGTAGCGCAAGACCTGCCGCGCCACGAACACGCCCATCTCGTGCATCGGGTTCGTCTCCTCCTTGCCAAAGAGCATGCGCGACAGGCCCCAGAGCTGGTCGGCCTCCCAGATCGTGCCCTGGCGGGTGAGGTCGATGAGGAACTTCATCGACTCTTGGAAGGCCTGCCGGCGCGCCATCCACTTTGTCTCGTCCGTGTTGTACGACAGGAATACCTGGCAGTTGGTAATGTGCTGGTAGATCTGGTTTTCCGTGTACGTGTCCTTGACGGGAGTTTCTGTGGCCACCTCGCGCAGCTTGTTGCTGAATCCGAGGAACGCGGCAATGTAGCGAGTGACAACGGGGATGGCGAAGCTGCATACGTGGGAAAGGATTAGTCAAGCTCTCTGCTAGCCAGAAATGGGAAGAAAACCACGAGACAAGACTTACTCCCTCGTAGCATCAATCTGGAAGGTAGAGTTGGTCACAGACACCGACTCCCTCTTGATGATGTACTTCATCAGCTCGTCGAGATACTTCTTGAGCTCCGGCTCGGCCTTCTTCACGTAGTCCTCGAGAATTGCGTGGTCGAATGAGGGAGGCTGCTTCTCTGCGTCAAGCACGCTGCGCACCACGCGTGGGAGATTCGCCTTGTAGCTGTACACGGGGTTGGTGAAGTTGGCGCTCTTCTCGCCTTGCAGCACCATGTGGATGTCCTTGAAGTTCTCCAGGTAGCACGGCTTCTTGGGCTTCTCGGGCGGGTACGCGACGACGTCTGCGGCGGTCTTCTTGGGTTTCTGGAACCAGCTGGCACCCGCATCGTGGAGCTCGGCCGTCTCCTTGAAATCCTGGCCGTATCCCTGCGCCTCGGCGTAAATAGCATTCTGCTTGGCCGTGTAGAACGGATGGAAGAAGCGGATGCTGTCGTTGGGGAACCAGCCGGGGAACGCGCGCTGGAGCAGGCGGTGGAACACGGAACTCTTGCAGATCTCATTGTTGGGCGTGACCTCTTTCATGCCCCAGGACGTCAGGGAGTTTGTGTTCCAGTCTGTAGTGTAGAAACGGTCAGATCTCACGAGCGTGATTGCGTCGGAGAAGATGGCAGTCCACAGCGCCGAGCTGGACTCTGTGGGACCGGGGTCCAGCCCCATCCGCGCGTCCGACTCGCAGAAGATGCCTGGGTACAGCTCGATCTTGTCAGGGCTTTCGTACAGGTCGCGCAGCGCGTTCTGGATCTCCACATTGGCGGTCACGCTCTCGAAGGAGGCGTGCCTGGGCAGCTCGAAAATCTGTCTGAAATCGTTGAGGGTTCCGATTTCCCATTTGCGCGCCTGGAGGATGCCCATGATCTCGACCGGCTTCATGCACCTCGGCACATTGCGCGGACCGAAGTTGGAGATGGGCTCGTCCATGGCGGCACTCAGCTCGCCCAGCATCTGCTTGTCGTCGAAGAGGCCCGTGATGGGGTTGCGGACGAAGTGCGTGGACACGGATGGCGTAGCGGGGGCGTTGATGGGCTTTTGGGTCTTTGTAAAGTCTTGCGACACGGGAACATCCATGGAGATGCCGCTATCTGAGCCATTCCTGCTTCTCTCGGTGCTGCTCACGCCGTCGGAGCCCGGAGATGAGTTGGTTGTGGCCTGGTCCGGGATGCCGAAGGTGATTTCCCACGGCTCCGGAGGCAGAATACCCTTGGCCTGGTCCTCTTGAGCTTTCTGCTTTGAATATGCCATGGTCTTGAGAAACTCTGGGAGAGTCGTATTATTTGGATCTTTGAGGTGTAGCACATTCTTCATGAACTCTTCGATGTACTTTTCGTCCCTGAGCGAGATGGCACAGTGGAAACGATACAGTAGGTTGAACTCGACGGTAACCTGATTGCCAATACCGCGACTGGTCTTCTTCTGGTCAAAGTCTGCACGCGGATCGAGGGTCAGGTTCGTATCATAGGCGTGGAACCCCATCAGTGCACGAAGGTAGTCGTGAATCGAGATCTGAATGTACATGCCGCAGGTGATCAGCCTGGCAGTGTTGAACAGGTCGTTGTCCTGCTTGTCCCGCGCGGCCTGCCATGCAGCCTCGAAGTCGTTGCACTTGTTGACAAAGGCCTCGAACTGCGCGGGGGACTTGTGCTTGAGCTTGCCCTTCTTCTCCTCGAGCTTTAGCTCGAGAGCGTCCCGTAGATCATTGAGCCTTGTATTTAGTGGAAGTGCCTCGAACTTGGCAATCTTGTCCAGCGCTTCTTGCCTTTTTTCCTCTGCCGCAATACGTGCTGCCTTCTGCTGGGGGGTCTCGTTGGGCTGTTTCGCAGGAGCTGAGGGGGGGTCTCGTGGCCGTGCCGCCTGGACTTTCCTCCAAGCCTTCTCGTATTCAGTGCACAGCTGCTGCACTTCGTAGCTCAGTTCGGTCTTGCTGCCGTCCTTGTTGCGGTCAGGCAGGTGTTCCTTGATCAGAGACACGAGCTTGGTCTTGTTGTACATCTCCGGCAGCGAGAACCGCCCGTTTTCATTGATGCGCAAGAGCTGCCTTGCCGCGTAGTTGTGATACCTCGAATACGCGACCAGCAAAATACACACTCCCGGTGGCTGTCTGAGCAGGCGGTCTTCGGCGAAGGTGTCTGGCTTGAGGAGGCCGAGGCCGTACTTTTCGTCGCGCACCTTGCGCTGTATCTCCTCCGTGTATCCATACAACGGCGACAGGTCAAGATAAGACGAGGAGTCTGAGATGTTCTTGTCGTTGTCATTGGTGCGGAAAATGTCGTGGATGATTATGGTTGCGTGGTACAGCAGCATGGATGACAGTCCCGACTGGCTCTGGCGGCCGCCGTCCTCACGTGCCATAAGTTTGTCGAATAGGTCGACTGGATCAGGCAGAGCACCAAGAGGAGCAGTTGTCGACGGCACCGTCTTGGCATAAGGGGCCCCAGCCTGCCCAAGGTGTGGGTTGATGGCAGAGTTGAATTTGCCATCGGGTGTTCTGTATTGGAAAGCGTCGCCCAGGTACGTCAACGGTGCTAGTTGCCAGATAATTAGCGCATGGCCTTGTCTGAATGAGGACTGACAATGAAAATGACGTACGGTGCAGCATCTTGTCGTACTTGGTCTTTACCTGATCGTTGATAAACTTTTGCCTGTTGGTACTGTAATCGGAGAGACTCCCGGCAATCTGAGCAGCGCCTTCAGGCTGTGTAGGCTGTTAGCGCATCTATTGATCATCCAAGTCTGTATCCAAGACTTACATCAAGTCCCTTGCCCATCAGGAGGCTATCAACGACGTCTCCCAGCGCGGGCCAGTTCTTGGGTCGCAAAATGGCCTTGATATCACCCAGGGTCCCGACTGTGGGAATAATGCGGTTCTGTGACATTTGTTAGTAGGAACTCACTCACACGAGAGGTATGAAACTTACCGATATTAGGCTGTCGCCATGGAACTGTGCGTATCTGTTGTCATTCTCCTTGTTTCTGAGCTGGAGGGTGAGCTCCATCAGATCCTCCTCCTTGGCCGCAGACTCCTTTGCTACACGACCAGTCATGATGAGCACAATCCTCGAGGGTGCTGATTACGGGCAAGTATGTGGAAGGTTCTGTCGCGACTTGGCTGCACGCTCAAGTCAACGATTACTTGTGCTGGTTGAATGTGCTTAAGTCAGTTGACACCAGGACCCTTTCCTCGGTCCAGACATGGTGCGACACGACCTTAATATCGTAACAAGTCTCTCTTATCAAGAGGACTAAACCACCACGAACGGTCAGAAGCCCCAGCGTCGTATGGTGAGCACAGCCAAGTGCCGCCCAGTGCACAACTGCCATTTCACGAGAGGACCAACAAGGGCGGCACTTCTTCCCAACCTGACACATTCGCCGCACAGAGTTTGAGCTTGTCGTGCTCGCAAAAACCATGGTGCCGCATCCGTCGTTGGTTGTTGGTATCCATGAGCCCTGGTCTTCTGGTTTATCGTGCTGCAAGAGCCTCTCTTGGTGTGATTCTGCCGTCTTAGAAAGTCCAAAGAACTCAGCAGGACGGAATTGAAGGCTGATTGGGAGTCTTTCGACTGAGACACTTTGGGTTATCAGAGTTCGCAGCTGAAAGCACTTGCAATGTAGCGTGTTTGGCAGGTCGGCCGACATTCCTCAGCTTGCTACTGGCATATGCACCCCTTGTCCCCTAAGTAGGTATGGAAGCACGCTACAGGTGCAGATCGAAAGGGCTGAAGTTGTCTTAGACAGGCGGCCATCTGGGGTCATGTGAGGGGATGTCTTGAACCCTGATCGGCAGGCCGCTACTGTTGTCTTTCCTCGACTTTATCCACACAGAAAGCGGGCTTGCTTTGGACTAATCAACAATGCAGATAGTTCAGCTGGACACGGCATTTCGGCCAGTTGCCGTATGCATCGATACATTCTACATGGAAAATTCCTCAACGCCACGAACTCTTTTGTGCATGCCAATGGTCTCAGGGGTAAGTTGGCCCTCAGCCTGAGAGCAGTCCAAGCCCCCGGAAGTCGGTAATGGTGCAACAGTAGTCGAGCAAGAGTGCACTGGGCCAGAAACCATTCTGGTATGCTCAGTCGAGCATCTTATGGTCGACATGATCGCTACTTTTACCGCTCAGTCCCCACCTGTGAAGTGTCTGCTTGATATCATTGCCAGGCCACGAGAGCTCCGTCCCATTATCACTTCACCACTTTCATCTCATCAACGCCCCCAACTCCTGCCATCATGCCTCACTCGCTCCCAGTTGGCGAGTACGCCCGCGGTCCAGCAGGCGCAAGCCGGAGCCCGTGCCCCGTAGTAAACGCGCTCGCCAACCACGGCTACATCAACCGCGACGGGCGCAAGATATCCATGTCGGAGCTCAACGCGTCCATGCGGTATGTCGGCATGAGCCCGCTGCTGGGCTCGATCTTTGCCATACCTACCTATTATGAATTCCACAACCCGGAAAAGGCATACCTGCAGCCGCCTGTCAGCGCGTGGAGCAAGTTCTGGGGCCTCCTCAAGGACCCGTACTCGTACTTTTCGTACTTTGGATGCTGGAACCCGGGACAGATCAACCCGGACACCGGCAGGAAGTATCTCGACCTGGAGAACCTCGCCGCGCACGGTGCTATTGAGCACGACATCTCGCTGTCGCGGCGGGACATCGCGCAGAAGGAAGGAAACAATGCGCCGCAGCCAGACCTAATCAGGGAGCTGCTCGAGTCCTCGTTCGACGGGGAGACGATGACGATTGAGGACCTGGGGCAGTTCATCAAGGTGCGCATCAAGCAGCAGCTGCATGATAACCCGGAGCTCGTGTACGGTCCGTCGGAGCACCAGGTCAACTGCGGGCAGATTGCGCTCATGATGGGTTGTTTTGGAGACGGCAAGACGATCCCCGTCAAGTATGTCAGGGCCATTTTTGAGGATGAGCGGCTGCCTATCGAGGAGGGCTGGAGCAAGAGGTTCTGGTGGACAATGGGGATGGTCGAATTCTTCCGTGCGGTGCAGCACCTGGTCGCGACAGTGGGCGTGACGTTTTAGTGTGGGCTTGTTAATTTTCTATGAGGTTCTGATCTCACGATGGTGCTGTCGACTATGGTAGATTATTTTCTTGTAGGATCAGCAATGCACATCTAAACAAAATGACACGGCATTTCGCTATCTTTCTTGCACTGTTGCAAGCTCCTTACGACGGCGCGGCTTCTTGCATAACGTGCTCGGGTTTCCCACAAGGTCGATTCGACTCTCTCTCTCTCTCTTCTACTCTTTGCTGCTGTTGCTTGACCAAGATCACAGTCCCTAAGCATGGCCGTCAAAGTTTCGAGGCTGACTCTTCCCTTCTCACTAGGGACTCAAACCTACGACCTCTGCAGCCAGCCTCGAGAACCTCGATCCGGCTATAGAGAGAAGACGGCTGAACGACAAGCTGAGCGACAAGCGCAAAGCCAAATGCATGTCCTGCTTGGCATATCAAAATAGCTGAAGACCGGAATTGCTGGTGCGGGATCGCCTATCATATTGCCCCATTCATCTGCACTCGTGGTACGCTATGAAAATCATATGGCCTAACATAAGCTCTATGGCTTCCTCGAGGCATTAAAGTTCAGTCGTGTTCGAGAAGCATGCCACGGCACGGAGCGGCCCGTGAAAGATTCCCTGATAAGCCCAACGCTGGTTTCCGGGGCGGGGTCCAACTCCCGAAGCGGCGCAGATCTAAGCCAGCAACTGTGAACGGGGCTTTCAATCTCTACCCTAATAATTTCCCGCTAAACTGGCTAGCTCGCTTTGCAAAGACGGCGACCAGAGTTCGAACCGTGTCTTGGAGTAGCACGCCTACGTCTTACGCAGAAGCGGGGTCTGAGACAATATGTTGGAGCTGAATGGACTTCTCTATTGAGTTCGTATCTGGTTCACACGCGTGTGTGTGTTTCTCGTGTGTGTCAGTTTCACGTGTCAGAGCAGCCAGGATTGCATTGCATGCTGCAATTCACTTTCGGGTCTTCCAGGGCAGTTCTTGAAATGTTTATCTGCAGTGCTGTGCCCAGCTGGTATGTGCTGTTGTTCGGGGTGTGCATCAGGCCACATCAGTTTCTGACTGTCGGGCTCCAACACACTTACATCTCTCATTCTCTCAAAACCCCATAACCTTTCCCGTCCATCGAGTACACTGACATCAATACAAAGAAGAAAGTTATTACTATGTCCTTCATCACCCCATTTCTCCCCGCCCTAAAAGGCTACGCCATAGCTGGCAGCCTGATCAACGGCGGCACCATGACGTCTGGGTACCGCCTACTCCCCGCGGTCTACCCAGAGATCCCCAAGTCACCGGAGGACGCGGCCAAGCAGTGGTCGTATTTTTACTGGTCGATGAGTGCCACGGTCCCTGCAATCGATCTCACCACCTTCTTGGCCATCGGGGCGATCGCGTATGCCGAGTATCGCGAGTCCGGCACCTTCACCGCAGCCTCCAGCCTGAGCGGTGAGAGACCCTGGAAGATCTGGGCCACCGCGGCGGCGCTGATGCCCGTCGGCTGGGCCTGGGTGCGCCGCGTCATGAACGCTCCCTCGATGAGCTCCTGTCTATCGCGGGATCCGGGCCCAACGGAGAGCCCATCGCCGCAGCCAAGACAACCCCCGAGGACACCCTGGCGGTGATGAAGAAGTTCAATGCGCAGATGAGTTTCCGGATGAGCATTCCGTGGGTTGTCGGCGCGCTGGCATTGTGGGCTTCGCTCGCGTATTGAGGAAATGCCGGCAAGTCTTGTTGAGCGGGGAGAGGATGCGTATTCCCCGCTCCCGCATCCATCGTGTCGAGCAATTCCCCTATCCGCCTTGAGCCATCACACTCTGTGTTTGAATGTCGGAAAGTTCTCGCAGAGGTCTAGAGGTCCAGAGGCTCAGAGGTTCAGAAGTTCATCAGCCAAACACTTAGTCAGTTAGGATACTTCAGTTTAGCGCCTAGAGGTCTCTAAATTTAGCCGCTGAGATTACCCAAGTGAAAGTACGACTGCGCAAAGTCCTGATATGATCCTCAGTTCATAAATCCTGATCAAGTATTGCCCGCTCTACTGAATGAATGTGCTATTACCGAGACCCCTTGGAGTTCCGGACATGCGGCTGCGCTAGTCCTGAATTGGACAGAAACATGGCCAAGACCACCCTGACCCACTTTCAAGATCGCGCAACGACCTCGCCCAAAATGGCAAAAAGATGCAGCTCTGTAATCCAGCAACAGCGAGTTCGTGAATATAAATACGACAAGAGTGACGTTCAAGTGAGATGGACTTCATCATGTTCAGTCAAGCGTTCTTGTAAAGATCTGACCGTTGACTTCGTGTTGTTCCTTTGGCATTCTTGGCCCAACTTACGCTAGCATCCCACCTGCACTTTGAGGAGTATTCCCGTCAGCATCAGCTCCACTGACTTTATTCTTCCTCTATGCACTCAACAACCTCAACCTTTTCCACCTCCTCCTCATTTCTTTCATTCCCCGCCCACACGCTGTCCCATGAGGACGAAATGCGTGCCGCCGCCGCCGCCGCCGCCGCCTCGACCTCAGCTACCAGCACCCTGGCCCGGAGCCTCCAAGCCCGCGCATCCTCCACCCACGACGCGACGTTCCGCCTCCCCGATGGCCGGGCGCTAGGGTACGCCGAATATGGAAGTCCTCGCGGCCTGCCCTTGTTCGTCCTGCACGGCTTCCCCTCATCGCGGCTCGAGGCCGGCCCGCTGGACAGCATCGGCCAGCGCAAGGGGATCCGGATCATCTCGCTCGACCGGCCCGGGTTTGGCCTCTCGACGCCGCAGCCCGGCCGGACCATGACCGACTTTGCATGGGACATGGCCGCGTTCGCCAGGGCCATGAACATCCGGCGGTTCGCGGTGGCCGGGTTCTCTGGCGGCGGTCCTTATGCGCTCGCGTGTGCGCACGTGCTCCCCCGGCAGACGGTCGGGGCGGTGGGCATGTTTGCGTCCGGGCCGCCCTGGGCGGCTGGGGCCGAGATGATGTCTCGCCCGCGGAGGGTGATGCGGTGGATGGCGGTGCACTGGCCGTGGGGGTTGCGGGTGCTGTTGGATGCCGTCATGGGCACACTGCGCTGGGTGAGCCAGACGCAGTTTGTGAAGCGCAAGACCGAGGAGTGGCTGGTTGCGCAGGACGAGAAGAAGGACAGCGGGGAGCTTGCGAAGCTGGATCAAGGGGAGCACGTCGAGGACGAATCAGGGGAGGGGGAGAAAGAGAACAAGGAGAGCAAGACGGTGAGCGAGAGGCGGGAGATTCTGTTCCGGATCGTGGACGAGCCGTTTGCCCAAGGGGCGGCGGCGACGGTCGAGGAGGCGGCACTGCTGTCGGCGCCCGAGTGGGGGTTCCGGCTCGAGGACGTCGAGTACGCGCCAGCAGTGCGCATCTGGCACGGCACCGATGACACGAATGCGCCCATCGCGGCGATCCGGTACCTTGCGGACAAGGTGCCGCATGCGGTGCTCACCGAGCTCGCGGGCAAGACGCACTACACGGTGTATCCCTACATTGAAAAGGCGCTGGACGAGCTTGCCGAGGACTTTAAGCGAGGAGGCTGAGGTCGCTGCGGTTGGTAGTCGACACTTCAGTCCAGTCCTGGTTGTGTACAAACAAAATACCCATCTCCCCATTCCAGTGATGCACATACTCAGGGTATATAGCGAGCGAGTTCTCTACTCATTGATTGGACTTGGCCTCTAACTAATAGTCATGTCGTTGATCGGGTTCGTGGAGTGAGTGGGTGCATCTGCCCCTGTCTTGGCGACGTCATGCGGCATGGGCAGTCGGTCGTGCCTGCTCCTGCATCCAAGGGCCGCATCAGGGCAGGCGCGGTCTCCACAGGCGAGACTGGACAGGCACCCCAGCCGAGCTTAAGGTTGTTGGCCTGCACACCTCAGCTCCAGCTTCTTTCTCTGCCCATCACATCCATCAGCGCCAGGCATTGCTTTCCTTCTCCCTCCTCCTCCTCAAGTATCCAATTATCCCCGCGTCATCGCGCCGCCAGCCCTCACCTGGACAACACAACAACACTAGGCACTCCCAGATGCGCATCTCCTCTGCCGCTGCCGCCTGGGCGCTGGCCGCCCCCGCCATGGCTGCCGTTCCTTCCTCGCCCAATCAACACCCCATTGCCCTCCAAGGCAGCGACGATGCACCACAGCGACCCACCCGCGTCGCCTCCTCCGCCAGCCCCATCGAGACCGGCGTCGGCCACTTCAGCGAGTGGTCTCGCGAGACGAAGCGCCAGTTCCTCATCGACTGGCAAGCAGGTCGCTCGTCAGAATGGATCATTGTGCAGGGGAATGAAGGAGGGGACCTCGATTCTATGACGGCTGCCCTCACCTGGGCCTACCACCTCCAGCACGCCACCCAGAACTCGTCCGAGCCCCTCAAGGCCATCGCCCTCCTCCAGACCCCGACAGACGCCCTCGACCTCCGTCCCGAGAATAAGGTCGCGCTCGACAACTCCCAGATGAGCTCCGGCCATTCCGATCTCCTCACCATTGACGAGCTCCCCGAGGACCCAGAGACCCTCGCAACCCACATCAAGGGCATCGTCATCGTTGACCACCCAAAGCCCCTCCGCAAGTGGCAGGCTGCTCCCATCCTCAGCATCTTCGACCACCACAAGGACAGCGGCGCCGGGCCCGATGCAAAGCCCCGCATCTTCGAGACGGTCGCCAGCTGCACCACCATTGTCGCCCGCCAGATGCTCGACGAGCTCGAAGCCCTGCCGGAAGAGTACCATCTGCCCCACGAGCTGCTCGAGCTGATCCTGGGCGCCATTGCCATCGACTCGGGCGGCCTAGCCGACGCCACCGACGAGGACCGCAAGACCGCCCAGCGTGTTCTCGCTCGCAGCAACTGGCGCAAGAAGGACCTTGATGACCAGATGGAGAAGCTCGACGACGAGCTCAGCGACGCCAAGAAGGATCTCGGCAACCTCATGCTGCGCGACCTCCTCCGCCGCGACTGGAAGGGCGACCTTGTCGACACTCCTTCGCCGCGGACGCCAACCGTCAATCTCGGCTTCGCCTCCATCCCCTACTCGCTCGATTACCAGATTACCAAGACAGGCTACGGCGAGCTGTTTGACTGGTTTGCGACGCAGGCCGCTTGGACTGCGCAGGTGGGCGCCGACATCAGCATCGTGCTCAACAAGTACAAGATCAAGACCAAGGAGGCCAACGGCAGCAAGAAGAAGCGCAAGATTCGCGAGATCGTGTTGGTCGTGCGCAACGACGTGCGCATCGACGAGCACCAGGCGGACGAACTGTTCAAGGTGGTCAAGACGGCGATTGAGAACGACAAGACGCTGAACGTCAAGCCGTGGCACCGGGCAAACGAGCTGGGGCGGTGGCAGATGGCGTGGACACACGAGAGATCCGATGCGGGCAGGAAGGTGATTCGGCCGATTGTCGAGGCTGCGGTCGAGAGCTGGGATTGAGTGCACGACATTGATGAGTGGGGATCACGAACAAGGAACACAGGAAAAAGTATTCGTATGAGCAACTTTAGAGCTATCACGCCGGAAAATTGAACCACTATGATTTATGCAAAGTGTGCACAATGTTCACACGGGATGTCAGATGTAGTCGTCGGCGGTCGGTGGTGTGTACTTTGGCGGCAGGCCGTCCTGAGAACCAGACGGGTCTGGTAGGGAAGGCGCCAGCTATACAAGGAGAAACGATCTGAAAACGATTCACATGAAAGTTGTGTCAAGCAGACCACTGGCAGCCATGCCTGATGCCCGTTGAGATCGCATGATACGTGACCTGGCCACGGGGTTCATTCTTCGGTGTGCACACCGAAAAGATCGCATCTGCAAGTATTAGAGTTGCTCTCCACAACAGCAACAATTCACGACGAGCACAGCACAAGAACTAGCAGCCGGAAACTCCTGAAGCATGTTGAATAGCGATCTTGACGCCGAGATGGTCGGGCGCTGGTATCCAGGCCCGGGCTCGTTGCTGCTTTCTGCTTGCAACGAGTTCACCAGGATCCCGGTATCCTTGTTCGCGCCTTGGTTGTTGCGAAGGTCGGGGAAGAGGGTGTTTTGTGTCCATCCAGCCGCTTGTGGTGAGCTTTGAGAAGCGGGGGTGATGGCGCGGAATCGTTGCTTGTTTGACCTGCTGCCGGCGACGCTTTGGATGACGAAGGCGCTGAGGGCCAGCCGGTAAATGGGAATAAAGTCCGCCTTTGACATTGAAATATAGAGGAGACCGGCGAGGAGAGCTGCTCGACTGGCTACGTCGTCACTGACGACTTGCACTTCCGCATAAGCCTAGAGTCGAGTGATCAAGCCGTGTGGACTCGGTGCTACTTAATGTATTGCATACGAATAATGGGAGTAACCTAAGTTGCAAGCAAAGGGTGGCAGGCTTTATGGTCCTCTGGTATAGCGGTATCGGGCCCCGGTTTCTCTTTTTCTTCTTTTTGTTTTCATCATCAATTGTCCATATTTCTTCCTGAATCTCTGGCTGGCTTCTCACAAAACAAAAACAAATTTCGCGAAGTATCCCGGATGCCCAACCAAAGAGTACTGACCACTACCGCCAAAGCGGTGAGACTGATCAAAGATCAAGAGTAGCAGCATGCTCTGAGTGGTGCCTCTCCACAAGAACTCAACCCCATGGACGGGATGTCCGTGTTAAAAACTCCTGTTTTTCCATTTTCATTTTTATTGTTTTTTCCCCAGGATTGACGTGTGCCGGGACTATTATTCTCATCACCAGATGCCCATTCGCCACTCTTACAGGAGCGGCCTTCCACGCCCAGGCAGGTGCCAAACTGGTCATCTATTAGTTTCAATGATACACGCGCGGACATTTTCTCGATGTATCAAATTAGGGTTTGAACAAAACATGCCCAGCCTGCAACTCCTTCCAGTGGCTGCGGCCCAAGCAAGTCTCGGAGGCATTTTAAATTTCTATTCAGGTATTCATTGCCAGTCGCGTACTTGAAAAAAGAAAGCTGTAGCCGTTGCTAGGTGTTTGTGGACGGCCATGCCATGCCATGGCGTTCTCACCCTTGGTTGAAAAGACGGAACGCGTGTCGTGAGATCAAGCCTTTCAGCCAAGACGGCAAGGCGGGAAGACACAGGATCGGAAACCGAATCTTGGGGTGGGGGAGAACAAGCTCATGCGGGCAAGATCTCCAGGGGCCGACAGACCGGCTTGCGTAGATCAGATCAGAACATGCATTCGAGGGGCGTATAGCGCGGCCAAGACGCTCGGACGACGGGATACACATGCGAGAATGGATCGAGACAAGGAACGACGGGACAGAGACATCAGGGGAGATGGGAGGGTAGGGTGGAAGCAGTAAAGGCTTGACCGAGCTCCGCCCCTCGAGAGTCTTCAGCACGGGAATGATGACATCGGAGGGTGTGAGATGACTGACGAGGTGTATGATCCAGAGTGTGCAGTTTGGTTGCTGGGTATAGACCTGGATCTGAGGCTTGGGAGCCCGCACCCAAGACTCGGCCGTGTGCCGTGTTCCGGCATGGCAGTGTGTCCGCGGAGTGTCTGTGCTTACTCTCTTGCACAGGCTGCGTTCCCTGTGAGGTTATGCGCAAAACTACCGCCGAGCCTTGAATTCCTAGGGATGTAAAGCTTCTTTCGATAACCGGCTGTGCTGAGACCTCCGGCCTGATGGTTGTCGTGGTGCCGCATTGCCGGCACGGCGCAGGCGGACGAGGTCTTGGAAGGTGGGCTGCCGGGGCTTGGCTCACCGGGCCTCCATGGAGCTGCGTGGCTGCCGCCCGCCAGTGTCTGGGCGAGGACCAGCGCCGGCGACTCGTCAATGAAGAGAGATGCTGTCTGGGCCTAGGACATAAAATGAGCATATAAGAGTTGACTGCCGTCCTCTCATGTTTCGGGTTGCTCTGGGGAATGCTGATTTGGGCGAAGACCATGACGACCAACATGATGGACCATTTGTCCGCCCGATGCAGCAGGCCATTCTCGGCACACAGTCATTTGATACGGCCAGACGATCAAAGGACCTGGATCACCGTCAAACTTGAAACATTCTCAACATAATTTTGGAAGGGCAGTCGTCCTGCCGAGTCGAGTGGACTATACTTGAGGACAAAGGGCAGTGTAGGGTGTATCCGTCCCAGACAGTCGCACTCTTCTGGTCCTCGACAACCAAAGCTGCTTACCAAAGCAGCAACTCGGCACCGACAAAGTCGCCTGCCTGCCTTGCTCTTCACGAGCTCCCTGAGGACGACACAGTGGCAACAACATCCACCGGAAACCACCGGTCAGGCGAACTCACACCGGCGCGTCAAAGCTCTCTGCCCCGACAATGCCCGGCCGAGGGATAGTTTCCGGTTGCGAACGCTTTCCTCTTGCGGCCTGTCCTTCGGAAGCATGGGAACCCTGGACACGGAGCATCAATTCCAATCCCCTAAAAGCTCCTACTACGTAGGTATGGCACCGACGACCCGCTTAGTCTCCCGTGGTCTTCTTTCTCTCCACCCAGGCCCCTCCGTCCAGTCCGCGCACTGGCTCACCTTCGACGCAATAGTGGCGAAACCAAAGCGATCGGGCCGTTCATTGAATTCTCGAGTGGGTAGCCAGCTCTGCCAGCTATTTAAATATGCCAAGGGCTCGTTCTTGGCGCAGCTTAAGCGGGCCCCAGCGAGAGAGAGAGGGTGGGTGAGCGAGTGCAAGTTAAAAGCGCAGCCTGGCGCACGTGTTTTCTTTGTCTCTTGACTCCACCCACCACCACCCAACCATTAATCACATTGTGCCGTTAATTGTAGTCCCCGTTTTTCTTCTCGCCCCCAGAAATTATGCACTCGCAGGATTAATGGAGAGTGAGCTAGGGGGGGGGGAATGTGATTTCACGACTTTCGCCGGAATCCGCGAGCGCTTTGCAGCTGAGTGCCGTTTCGCACTAGTGGTTCTTGCCGCGATCGATGGGGGTCATCGTGTCCCGTATGCACGTCGATGTCGAGTTGGCCACTCGCAAAGTAATGGGCGACTGATCTCCGCGGGGCACTTGGTGAAAGAGCAGCTGGACTAGACTGGACTGGGCCAGGCTGGGCTGGGGACGTGTCCCTTTCAGAGCATCGAAGATAGAAACCACTACTGCACCGTCGATCTGGCTATCACAGGGTCTCGAACTCGTCACCTTCCAGATACATACACTGCTGAACTAGGATGGCTATCGAGACCCGTGGATCGACCAAGTCTGCAAAAAAGTCTAATGCTTCTCTCCCAATTGCCAGCAAGGTAGGTCGCCCGGCATCTTTCTTCACGGGGATCATCCCGGACGAGCTTGGCCTGAATGAGTCCAGCACTGGTCTGCAGCCAGCTGAAGAGTCTCTCGATGTCCCACATCCTCAGCTTCCCCGGTCTGGAATTCGGACTGGCCGCACCACGCGTGACGGACTACTAATAAACCGTGGTGATGCGTGGTCTCATCCGAGACCATTAAACACCAGCCCAGTGGGGGGCCGCCTCCCCTCCCCGTCATGCACGCACGGGAAGCCCACTTTGTGTCTATGCCTCTGTCACGAGCGCATGTGTCCGGACCGTGTCCCACGGCTCGGTGAGCAGAGATGGGAAGCGCACTTCGGACGACCTCAGGGCCCCCCACCCCTTACCCAGACCAATCAACCTCATGGCCGTAAACCTGACATGATTATTTACACACCCGCCACCTGGCTGGACCGACATATCGGGTTGCAGCAAGGCAAGCACGTTAGCGGGGCCTGGGTCGTTTTGGGACGTGCATATCCCGAGGCGCCGCGGGACCCAAAGGGCTGATCGACAGTGCAGGCTAACTTTTTGGGTTTCGGGATTGGTGTCGTGCGATCAAAGCCAGGAAGGGGAGGGCAGTCTCAAGAAGTCTGGGTTTCATGAGCGCAGTGTACGGCGAGGCTAAGATCGACAAGGGCCTGCTCCGAGTCGAGTGAGGAAAGTAGATTTTCATGCAATGAATGTCCCATGGCTCAAAGCATGTGTGGTCCGTCTCCCAGGCCGGGGGTTGGCGCATTTTTCCTCTTGGTCAAGGTTTGGACGCCCGACGGCAACGAATGATTTGGTCTGGGGTAGAGATCCACGGTCCAGTAGGAAGGGGACGGCGAATCTCTTCATCACGTGGGTGGATGTCAATGCCAATGCAAAAGAGTAAGTATATCCTAGTCAGGCGCAACTCGGCCGCTGGCGGCTGAGCCCTTGTGCAATCCGCGGCCCCGACCGCTGGGCAAGAAGCCTGATCGGTCCATTTTCCTGGGCGCCGGTGGGTGCGCGATTGGCAGGCAGGGGCGTGGCAATGGTGTCACGGAGCTTTCTGTTTCCTTGCTAAATCGCTGGAGTTGTGGTCGCCAGCGGGCTCTTGAGCCGGCGGGGGCGAATATCGGCAAACCCGCGCGAAGCTAGTCCGAGGAGCATGAATGGTCCATGTTCAGGATCCCGTCCTCTCCACGACGAGCCAACCAGAGGCGGTTTCCATGGATGGCAAGAATGCTTGGGTGATGATGATGATCACGGACGTCAGGTGTCGTTGCCAAACGTCAAGTGGATGGTCCGAGAGTGGCTCTATTTCCGGTGGTCGCCACAGCGGATGGGGCCTCTATGGATCATCATGATGCCGGTCTTCGAGCACGCTGCTGCCGGGGGATAGCCGAGCTGAGGCGGCTGAGCTGAGAGGAACCGTCATGTCAGGTTGCAGTGTTATATTGGTAGACACACGCCCTCGACATGAGACTGCACGAGACGGCAGTGACAAGTTGGGCAGAGGGTACTGGATCTGCATGGAGGGCTGGATGGGATGGGATGGCGATGGCGATGGCGACTTGTGGTGTCGCGAGAGAGGGATGGCCGCTATTGGTCAGGTCGAGGGATGAGGTTGAACCGGCCAATGAGAGAGCCAGGCCTGAGCACATGGGCAGGACGGGTGGATGGCGCGGGGCGGGAGCTAGTGGAGACTGGGGGGCGTGCGGAGTACAGGACATGGGGGGGCCGGCCAGGGTCTCGACCAGGGGATCCTTCTCGCGGTGACTGACTGACTGGCTGAGTGGATTGAGTGAATGACTGGCGCCATTGTTCGACAGGCGTAGGGGCTGTTGCTGATTGATGAGGACAATAGGACATCGCCCATGTTGGAACGACGGCCGAGAGGCACGTGATGATGATGATGATGATAGATGGATGGGTGCAATGTCGAAGGGATATGAAGGAAAGAGCATCAAACAGACCATCGACCATCGGCAGTCAGACCCAGCCGCAAGGGCTTGGCATGAAAACCTTGAAGTGTACGCGAGGGCAAGAGCCGGTTCTTGGCTGAACGCATCGTTCTCCTCTGGTTGCTGCTTCCCCCCGCGGGCACGAGGAGGGTTCACAAAGGCACAGAGGGACAAAAGGTACAAAGGTACCAGCGTGCTGCTTCCAGTCTGTCAGGATGCCAAGCCCACGCCAAGACGCGCTAGCCACGCCCAGCAGGCCCCAAGCAGCCGCCAAGAGCCGCGATGGGCAGGGGCCAGAGGCACGCCCAGGATTCCCCGCGCTCCAATCACGACGGCCGAGAGCACCACGTGGGTGGGACCATTCGACGACAACGACGACGACAGCCTACCCACGGCAGCCTCAGGCCATCAGCACCGTCCATGGGCATCTCTATCTGTACAGCACGCACCTGCTGCATTTCTGCGTACCCTTCTTGCCTGGTTGCGCCACACACACACACGCCCCCTCCCTCGTCCCTCGTCCAGCTGCAAGTACTGTCTGGCCAATGAGCCGATGCGCCTCGGTCCTGCTCACGCGAGCTCCTCTTTCTCTTGTTTCACTCACCCGAGCCGGGCACTTGCTGGGCTACAGAGCCGAGAGTAGCACTCACTAATGTCGCATCGGTAGAGGCTTCTGTCCATTACTGTTTCTCCGTGTTGCCGACTCTGTGGTTGCAGGCAACAGAGAATCCAGAAGGGCCTGGTCGCAGGTGATTACTGGGCCGACAAGAGTCCAGTCCATGGGCAGGAGGCTGCATGAACCAAACCGACCAGCCCATCCCCCGATAAGAATTAAGCAGCAGAATAAGCTATGCGTCCCAAGCTACCTTAGCGACGCTCCGGAGCTTGCGAGGTGGAGCCCTAGCCCAAACAGGGACCCTCGCCCGCAGCTCCGTCCGCCCCTGGGGCTGCTCGTTGCAGTAATTAGCGGCTGGGCACACGAGCACCCGCGGCCCTGGGCCTCTTTGGGCATGTGCCTGGGACAAGCATTTCTCGCCTCGCCTGTTGCCTCTGAATGAGCAGGCCTGCCCTGTCCTGCGGACAACTGCGGGCCTGGCAGATCCAAAGAGCGCCCCCGTGTGCCATTTCTCCCATCCCACGCGCTCCCACGCGGCCCTCTGACTGGCCACCGGCGCTGCTCCCCACGGCCAGATTCTCTGACCGAACCTGCGCCTGCGCCTGCAGCCGACTAGAGAAGTGGTTCCACTGCTCAGTTCCAGAACAGAAACCAACCTTGTCCAGCTGCCTGTCTCGCACGTCGTGTTGCATTGCGTTTTGGTTCCCTCAGCCCCGGCCGCGTGGCATCTGCCCGCATATATCAGCCCTCGTCCCCCGTCCCTTCCCATTTGAGCCTCCTCTGGTTCGTGCTTTTCCTCTGTGTCCTGCATCCGAGCATCAGCCCGCGCCTGCCTCTTCAAGGTCGCACCGAACCAACAAGCAGCAGCACAGTCTCGACGACAACACCAATCGCCCACCATGGTTCTCGAGGCGTACACCTACGTCTTTGCCATTGGCACCTGCTTCGCCCTCCTCGAAGCTTACAACAACGGCGCCAGTATGTCCACTCTTTCCTCTGCCCGGTCTTTGCCATGACCCGCGACCACGGCCAGTCACTAACCTCGTTTTCCTTTCCTCCACAGACGATGTCGCCAACGCCTGGGCCACGTCCGTGTCCTCGCGGTCCGTCACCTACCGCCAGGCCATGATTCTCTGCATCATCTTTGAGTTGACGGGTGCTTTGGCTGTCGGTGCCAGAACCGCCTCGACCATCAAGAACGGCATCATCCCCTCCAACGCATTTCAAGGCAATGCCGGTGTTCAGCTCCTCGCCTTCGCCTCTGCCTCTGCTGGTGCCTCCATCTGGGTCATGTGGTGTACCGCACACTCGGCTCACGTCTCTTCCACCTACTCGCTCGTCTCGTCCATTGCTGGTGTCGGTGTCGCCGCCGTCGGTGCCCGCAACGTCCAGTGGGGCTGGTACGATGGCTCGGGTCTCGGTGCCATCTTTGCCGGCCTTGCCATGGCTCCCTTCATCTCGGCCTGCTTTGGCGCCATCATCTTCTTGCTCATCAAGTACCTGGTCCACGTTCGCAAGAACCCCGTCCCCTGGGCTGTCTACTCCTCGCCGCTGTTCTTCCTGATTGCCGGCACTGTCTGCACGCTCTCCATCGTCTACAAGGGCTCCCCCAACTTGGGCCTCGACAAGAAGCCCCCGGGATGGATTGCCGGTGTCACCGTCGGAACCGGTGCCGCCCTCTGCCTGCTGTCTGCCATCTTCTTCGTCCCTTATGTCCACGCCAAGGTCGTCAAGAAGGACTACACGCTCAAGCCATGGATGGCCATCCAGGGTCCTCTGCTCTTCAGGCGCCCCGCCCCTGCTGACGCCGAGCAGTCGACTGTCCCCAACTACGCCGTTATCCAGGAGGAGAATGTCGCCGCTGACTCGGACTCGGACATTGCCGCCCGCAAGGAGAAGGCTGCCATCATCAACGGCGACAAGACCGTTGCCGGCTCCGAGAACTCTGTCAATGCCACTGTGGACCAGGAGGCCGCCACTCCCAACTATACCCAAGAGGAGTACCGCCAGCTCATGAACCAGGCCATGGAGCGCCACCACGCCAACCTCCGCAAGTCTCGCGGTCCTCTCGGCTGGGCCATGCGCTCCCTCCACCGCAACCAGCTCCGCGGCGGTTCGATCCACGAGACCCACAACCTGATTGCCCTTTTCAAGCGCATCCCCGCCATGATTGTCGCCGCCCTCCTCTACGGCATGCACTACGACATCCACACTGCTCAGGTCGGTATCCACGGCTCTCCCGAGGGCCGCCGCATGGAGCGCGTCTACGGCTACGCCACCAAGTACTCCAACGAGGTCGAGCACCTGTACTCTTTCGTCCAGATCATCACTGCCTGCACTGCCTCGTTCGCCCACGGTGCCAATGATGTTGGTAACGCCGTTGGTGTCTGGGCCGGCATGTACTCTGCCTGGTCCACGGGCAACCCTGCCGCTGCCAAGGCCGATGTCCCCATGTGGCAGCTTGGCACGACCGCTGCCGTCATCTGCATTGGTTTCATCACCTACGGTTACAACATCATGAAGGGTAAGTCTCGTCTTCCGCGCTCTAAAA
This sequence comes from Microdochium trichocladiopsis, assembly GCF_020744255.1. NCBI lineage: Eukaryota > Fungi > Ascomycota > Sordariomycetes > Xylariales > Microdochiaceae > Microdochium > Microdochium trichocladiopsis. Next base: position 1,909,053 of record NW_025763554.1, read on the forward strand.
ATCAGTTTTTCATGCTAACTCTTTGCCACAGTCATGGGTAACAAGCTCACCTACCACTCTCCTTCTCGTGGTTCGTCCATGGAGATGGGCGCCGCCATCACCATTCTCATCTTCTCCCAGTACAAGCTGCCCGTCTCCACCTCCATGTGCATCACGGGTGCTACGGTCGGTGTCGGTCTCTGCAACGGTCACATCAAGGCCGTCAACTGGAAGCGTGTTGGCCTTCTCGTCTTCTCCTGGATCATGACCATCCCCATTGCTGGTCTGATCGGTGGTGGCATCATGGCTCTTGCCGTCAACACCCCCAAGTGGTAAAGCGTGGAACGTCTTCGCTCTTCATCACCCCAAACACCCATCGCAACCATTTGGAGATACCCTCGTTTTGTACAGACTTCCGCCGGCCTTTTGCGGGATTCAATCTTTTAAAACACACGCAAAAAACTTGACATTATTACCGCACTTGAGGATATGGCGCATGATTTGGCCAAGTACTTAATATAGAGCATTACACAGATTGTACCATAGCCAGCAATCAACCATATTCCTTCGTCTATAGCACGTCCAAAAAAGTTATGCGCTGCATTACTCTTGAGTACAATTCTGCTACTGATGACTTGTGACCCAGCGTATCTTGATGCAACCAACCCGCTACCCCTTCTCCAGCCTGCTTGCAAGCTGAGGAAAGGCGTGATGTAAACCCTACGGAAGCTCCAGGACGCTTAGTCATCTGCTAGCAGATTTGGGGAACTGTGGCTCCGCCAAAGCACTGGGCGATCGGCCACACTAGCGACTATGCTACAGTCGAGGCACACGTGCACACCTAGAGTCTAGTTGATACCCTGACCTCCCCACAACTGAGCAACTGAATCTCGAGGCCGACGGAGCCATTCTCAGGCCCGGAGCACCTTGTATCCTCCCAACGACAGCGCCCGAGACGGTGGCATCGGACACGCAGCTGTGCAATCGACCATGGGCTCGCGCGGAGGCCACGCTGCTGCGCAGTACATGCGCAAGCGCACCGTCCGAGCCTGCTTCACCTGCCGCACAAGGAAGACGCGCTGCGACGGGGCACGACCTCGCTGCTCGTTCTGCGCCGAAAGCGGCTCCGCATGCCACTACCAAGAATCAGAAACTTACAAGTGAGCATGTCCCTGCCAGCCGACACGGGGCTTTGGACTAGTCTATCCCCGTCTCACAACGCAACAGGCTCGATGTAGGCTCGACGCAAATCCTCGAGCGCCTTGGGTCCGTAGAGGACAACCTGCTGCAGGCCATACAGCAGCTCAGCTCTCACGCCATCATCTCTCCGTCTCCAAAACAAGGTCAACAGAGAGACGAAACATCAAGCGACCCACTGTGGCTGAACGGCGACGTGATCTTGACGTGGCCGGTTCTGCTTCGGCTCCTGCGCAGCAACGACTACCTATTGCCCATGAGAACCTTCGCACAGGAGCTCAGAGCAGTCCTACGGCATCACAGCTCCTATCCGCCCATCTTTCCAACCAGCCCAGTCCTCTTCGGGACCTTGTTTGCCGCAAATGATGGTGGGGACGAGGTTGGGCAGGGCGATGCTCAGCAGGCTTCAGCCGCAGCTTCTCGAGGCGCCACGCTCCCCTTCCCTTCCACGGTCCTCATGAAGGCCATCGACGCCCTGGAAACAGACTTCCTCGCCAGGAACCTCCGCAACTACGTGATCCACTCTTATAGCAAGTCTCCGATCATTGACCTCGAGGTCTTGCAAGAGCTGCAGGGCCTAGCGCTGCGTCGGCAAATCGACTTTCTGCGGCCGAATGCGTTTGACCTGCCCATGGGCATGACGGGGGCGGATGTCGCGATTCTTTTGCTGGCCGTTTCCTTGGGAGACGTCGTCCGCGCCGAGATCGCCAGCGAGCCGATTCCTGCCAGTCCCTACGTGGCACTGGCCCGGCCATGGCTAGCGTTGGGCACTTATCTTACCCCGAGTCAAGGCATCAAGGCTCTTCAGGGCAATCTCCTGCTGATCGGCTACATGATGTGGACCATGCGTCACTGGGATGCATGGTGCTTGATAGACTCGATCGCATCCTTGGCTGAGAAGTTGATGACGAGGTGAGACATTTCCCCCAATACTTTTTGCTGTCCTAGTGTTTCGTCAGGGTGAGCCCAATACTGACATGGCTTGAGCGAATGTACAGGTATCCACACATCATTGACGATGGCCTGAACCACAGGGTCCTCTGGGCCGTGGCCAAGATGCAGCTCGAGCTGTCAGAAGAGTGCCAGATCCAAGGCCCCTGTCTGAGGCAGGGCCACCTAACGAGACTTATCCAGAGCACATCCCTACCGCAGCCGCCGCTCAAGACTTTCCAATGGCCCGGAGTGAGGCTGTCGCTGCACCATGACACGTGGTATTACTATCTCGCCGAAACATCGAGCAGGCGGCTGGTAGAAAGGATCAAGACGGAGCTGTATCCGAGTAAGTCCAGATGCTTCTTCTGCTTCTTCTTCCATAGCAGGCCTCCTCTGTTGACCTTGCCGGTTTTTTTGATGGTGCAGATTCCGTCGGCGCCAGCTCCGCGTCGTGGCTATCGGCAGCCTTGCCGCTTGCGTGCGAACTCGAGCGCCAAGTCGAGGAATGGTACAGTTCCATCCCAAATTCACCATTTGCTTCAGAAGAGGACCTTGCCTGTCTTGTTGTTCAACCCCCCGTGGTCCTATGGAAATTTCATTTACCAAGCACAATTGTGACTTATTGGCCATAGCAGAAACCAACTGACTGACTTGTACATAAAAAACAGGATGAACTCTCTGCCAGATGACTTCCAACATGATCCAGACCCTGAGGAGGACGAGCTCGCCACGCCGAGCGTGGTGGGCGGCGCGTCGTCCTCGCACATATTTCCTGCAAGGTCGGCCGCATCCCCGGCAACCACCGTGGCGGCACAGCTGGGCATGCGCAAGATCTTGCGCAACCGCATGTGGCAGCTGCAGACGCTTATTTACAAGCCGTTCCTTGCCGCCGCCGCCGCGTCCACAGAATCATCATCATCATCCTCGTGGTCAGGAGAGACACGAGCAGCAGCAGCAACCGTCACGCGATCCGGCCAACCCACGACATCACTCCACACGGAAGGGCCTTTGTCGTCCCTGCCAGCTCTACAGCAAGGCGCCGTGAAGTGCCTGATTTATGCGACGTCCTTTCTTCTCGAGCAGCCGCCCCTGGTGGAGCGGCACTACGGGGGCTGGCTGCTCGCCAGGAATGCCTGGGCCGTGGCTCTAGGGTGCCTGGCGGCGCTCCAGGAGCCGACGCTGCAGGCGCTCGTCCTGGGTGCGAGAAGCAACACCGGCGGCGGCATTGGTGCTGTTGGCCTCGGGGACGAGAGAAGCCCGCGCGGCGACACCACAAATGTTGGACCTTCATCATCAGCCGCGCTCTCGATGTCGCTGCAGTCCGGCGCCAACGCCAATAATAAGAGCAGCAGCATCATCACTCCTTCATTCTCCTCGTCATCAGCAGCTTCGTCACGCCTCTCCGTTCCATCCCACGACCAGGTTCTCGAGGCGGTGGGCCAGGCCGGCTCGATCCTTTGGCAATGGCGGCACGAGAACCAGAGCCTGGCCGCGGCGGGGCGCATCCTCACGCACATGGTGCAAAGGACAAAGGAGCAGGCCGCGGCGCAGGGGCTCGAGGTCGCTGCGGCGGGGACGACGACGACGGCGTGCGGCTGGATGGAGCAGGATATTTAAAGGCCCGCCCGCTGGACGGGGAATTGATTGGTTAGGAAGTGAAACTAGTTGCAACCTCTGTGGACTTTTCGTGAGTTGTGACTGTAGAGCCTTGCTCAATTGTATTATTAAGGAGTATTTTGCAGGCCGAGGTATTAAACTTGGGCCTTGTAGGATCAAAGATTGGCGCGGCACGGGCCATCATCTGGTGGAACAAGCGAACACTTATCCATCATCCCTCCATTGCAAAGTAGCACGTTCCCATTGTAGTACGAAAACCGAGGCAGCGAGCAAAGAGTGACCTTCCCCCCCCCCCCCCCCCCCCAACTTCCTCTTCTCATTTCTCATAAACAACATGATTCGATATCTTGCCAATGCCCTGGATCTCTACATCCAGCACGTCCCCCTCCTTGACCTCGACCCTCGGGTTCCTGCCTAGCCCCACGCCCGCTGGCGTGCCCGTAAAGATGAGCGTTCCCGGGAGCAGCGTCATGGCCTGGCTGAGGAACGAGACGAGCTTGGCGGGGCTGAAGATCATCTGGCTCGTGCTGCTGTCCTGCATGACCTCGCCGTTCAGGGTCGCGCGGATGGTCAGTCCGCTGTCCGTGGAAACATCTGGGAGGAGGTCTCCTGAGACAATCGCCGGGCCGATGGGCGCTGTGCTGTCAAAGCTCTTGGAGAGGCACCATTGGCCGCCCGAAAGGGTCGGGTCGAGCTGCCACGTCCGGTTCGAGAAGTCGTTGCCGGCCTGCGCAGTATGATGGGCGTTTACGCGTTAGTGCGAGGGAAAGGCCGCGTGATTTAAGGGAAAAATAAGATTGAAGCAGCTAATCCGAGCTGAAAGGATATGGAGATGGGAAAACACACCGTATAGCCGTAGATGTAGCCCGCCGCCTCCGACTCGGAGACTCGCGAAGCCTCCCTGCCAATCACAATCACCTATTCAGAGATGGCAAAGGGGAGGGGCCATGTGTTAGCGCATTTGCAGTCAGCGAGGACCTTTTGGTCCTAGTCTGGGAGAGGGCAGACTTGCCAACTCTGCTTCGTAGTCGAGCGCGCCTTTCTCCCACGACGCGCGGGGGATTTTCAAGTCGTCATACGGGCCCGACAGGGCTGTGATAGGCTTGTGGCTAGAAAGTAGGCCCAGAAAAAGAGGTTAGCATCGCTAGCTGGAGGAAAAGGAAGCACGAAAAGGGACCACGAGTTCCTCGACCCAGTGCTCATACGCGAAAGAGAGGGATGCCCGGGTGGACGTCTCCAAGGCGGCCGAGATCAACACATCAGTAGACGGACGGGCAGCTTACAAGACAACCGGGATTGTGGGTATAGCCATCTTGGCTTCTTCAGCGTGATCTCTGTAATTGAGACCAATGCAGATGATGCCACGGCAGTCATCCCGCGCAAGGGGGCCGAGAAGGCGTCCCACGGGGTGAGAACTGCTATTGGTTGTGGGAGCCGAGAAGAAGGGGTTTCCTGGTTCGAGGACTTTGGCCTCGCTCAGCGAGTTGTTGGTGGCATGCCCATAGTAGACCTGATTGTCTGTCTTGGATACGAAGCGTATGAGGCGAGTTGGTGCCATGACGGGCTTGCATTTGTTGGGTACGGCGGTGGTGGTGTAATAGAAGTTCCGGGCAGGAGAATAAAAAAGCCCAGCGAGTCGGGGAGAGAAGACAAGTGATCTAGACAACATAACGCGCGCTGGGGATGTGAAGCTCTGATATGGGCCGCCAACGGGACAACTTACAGAACCCGTCGCTCTGCGAAGACGTCTCACTCCGGAGACCAGGCACTAGGCACTCCAGGTCGGTGCCGATGCCGGCGGCAACGCTGCGGTGGTCTACGAGTCAGTGGGGCTGGCCGGGCCACGGATTTAGAGCCGAGATGCCCCGAACCCACTGACTGGAATGGATCGCACAAGCCAATGCACGAGTGTCAGCCGGGGATGCTGCCCATGGGGTTTGATGGCATATAACAGCTTTTGGCCTGGAAGTTGGAGGGGGCCTTGCAGAAAAGTCAATTGCTCACCCGCGTGCAGAGGCACTTTTTCTCACCCAAAGGACACTTGACCCTCTACAACGCTGTTCCGATCAGCAACGGACCATTAAGTCATCCTCACGACATTGCCTGGACCATGGCAAGCGGCTTGCACCTCCGTCTTGAGACCCTCAGGTGGCCTGTAGTGGCCACCTCGGTTGGCACAAGTCTCCTCGCTGCCTTTGCCGCGTGGTGCTACCACGACTACCAGGAGTACCTAGCGCTCGGACCCGGCGGGCCCCCTTACAGCCTTCGCGGATGGGCTTGGATTACCTTTGGTATTCGCCCTTTTGCCCTCAGCAAGTCTGGTGCCACCCTCGTGGCCGACTATCCCAATAGCGGCGCACACGACGACATCTGCCAGCTGCCAAAGCGTCAAGGTGATCGAGCGCTACTGGGAGGCATCGCCCCGCACCGCCAACTGTCGCAGAGGGCACCTCGAAACATGGAAGTTGTGAGTAGGGTTGCTTGTCTGATGCCTCTTCTCCACGAGTCCTGGTTTGTGTAAGCTGACGTGGGAAACCCCAAAACTATCCCAGTACTTAACCAACCTACTCAACAATGCTGCAAAGCAATACCCCGACTCTCTCAAGATTAAGAAATCGCTCTACGAGCGTCACCACGACGCCCTCTTCGTGGCGCCGAGCCTCCTACAACAACAGGCCTGGCCGCCCAGCAGCACTGATGAGGCCTGTTGCGCACCTCCCGAATGTGCACACATTGCCCGTGGCGAGATCGGTCACGTTCACCCGGACCTGTCGGTACACCTATATCTTTCCCCAGCCGACGCGCGCCAAGTCATCGAGAAGACCTGGGCCGAACGTCACCGGCTCGCGGTGCCCACGACATCTTGGGTCAAGAACAAGTATGCGATTGCGGACACGTACCTCATGATCTACGGCCCGCGCGACGAGAGCGAGATGGAAGTGCTCAGCATTATACTGGCCAACAGCATTCGCTACATGACAGGCAAGGAGAACGTCGGCCATATAGAGTGGAGGAGTGCGTTGTGATGGGACCGTGTCAACCCGCAAAGTCCAAACTAGACCTTCCAGTAGCAGAGCATATAAGAAGTCTTTCATAGCACTCCGGGCAGCGCCCGTTGTCTGCACTTCCTTGAAGTGCTTAACATAACCACGTCTTAGTAACGCCATTTGTGAAGATTGTGTACGAGAAGGTGGAAATGAAAGTCAGTCGGCCAAATCACACGATTTGTATTGGTTGCCCGCTCCCAAAAGGCCTAAGCGTCTAAAAATGTGAACCCTTTCGCAACCGTTACGGAAATCTTCTCTCGCCCGGTGGGACGCCAGTCTCCGACACCATGTGGTCCAGCAAAAGCAAGATTGTACGTCCCAGCATCGACTCTCCACGCACCAGCCTCCACGTCCCAATAAGAAAACGACCGCCGCGACAATTCCAAGGTGACACGCTCGCACTGTCCAACCTCAAGATACGCTGTCTTGGCAAAAGCCTTGAGCTGCACCTCGGGCCGTTGTTCGAGGGCGTTCTCCACGCGCGTCACAAAGAAAAGCACCGTCTCTCGGCCGGGCCGGGTGCCAGTGTTCTCTACATCGAGTTGTACGGTGACCATTGGCTCATCCGTGAGCAGCTGCACGCCACTGATCTGACAAGACGGCAGAGCCGGGATAGAGTAGCGAAAGAAGCTGTACGACAGGCCGTAGCCAAAAGCGAACCTCGGCGTCGCCACCGATGAGGAAGGGCAGCCCGGATGAACTTGGCCGTAAGCTCGGTAGCCGACATGAACACCCTCACGGTACACGATGTCGTTGCAGCCCTTCTGCATCAGCGACTCGACATGGCCAGCCGGATAGTCCTCCACACTGTCCCAAAATGTAGTGGGCAGCCGGGCAGAAGGGCAGGCGTCGCCGCTGAGCATATTGGTCAAGGCCTGCGCGAATCCAGCGCCGGGGAACCAGGCATACAAGACGGCGTCTACATGCTCGACCCAGTCTCCAATGGATACGGGTGAGCCGGCATTGACCACCACCACGGTGCGCCCGGGGCACGCGCCAGCCACGGTGGTCACGAGCTCGGCCTGCCTGCGCGGCAGAGCCATGCTGACTCGGTCGAAGCCCTCCGATTCCCATTCGGGACCTGTGCCGACGACTACGACGGCCACGTCGGTCGACGCAGCCACCTGGCGGCTCTGCGCGAGGGCCGCCTCATCGTCACGCACGAGCTCGAGCCCGAGTCTACACCCCTGGATGAAGAACTCTCGATTGACGTGCTCGGCCCTGTGCTTGGAGCTCCAGCTTGTTACGCGGAACTCGTAAGTCGTGTCATTCCGAAGGGTCAAGGGTTGCGGTCTGCGTGCCTCGAGTTTGGACCGGTCGAACAAGAAGTCCTCAGTGGAGACTTCTAGGTTCCTCGAAACCTCGAACACCAGCTCGCCATTGACATGGCAAGTGCTATTCCCTGGTCCACAGACACTAATGTCATATTGCCCAGACTCTGAAGGACGGATGCTAAACGTCATGGTGGTGCAGAAGTCCGAGATGTCGATGAGCCCGTCGGGAACGTCCTCGACAAGCATGTAGACGGTGTCCTTGACCTCTTGGCAGAGAAAATGCTGCTCCGCTGTCGGGACACTTCCATTGTACCAGTCGAGCCGCACGAGGCCGTCGATGGGGAGGTCCCCCGAGGAGTTCGGAGTCTTCACAAGGCGGCTCGTGGCGACGCCTGGACTCAATACAGCCCCGGGGAAACGCTTGCTCAACGACTCCCATGGCGTCGGCGTCGTGGCCGGCACTTTCAAGCTCGCAGACCCGCCACCAAAAAAGGAAGGCTGGCTGGCCAGCTCACCAAACACGCTGAGCCGCAGCCCTGAGACTGTGGAAATGGGAAGGGTGGAACCCTCATTCTTGAGAAGTACCATCGAAGCTTCAGCGGCTTCAACCAGCAGTCTCTCGTCGGCATTGTTGAGCGGCGGAGTCTCTCTGGTCCGAGGCCGCGGAGGCGGAACTCCAGGCGCGCCTATGCGTCCTGTCTTGGTGAGGAGTCCGATGATGCGGTTCGCGGACTGCTCGATCTGTTCTCGCGTCACTTCTCCATGTGTAATGGCCTCGTGGAGCTTCTCAGTGGTGCGAAATTTGCTGGGTCCAGGCATCTCGAGGTCAAGGCCTGCGGTCAGCGCCGGGGCAGTGGTATATGTACCAAACCAATCCGAGACCACGGCTCCTTTGTAGCACCAGTCATTTCGCAAGACGGACAGCAAGGTAGCTGAGTCGGAGCAAAACGACCCGTTCACGGAGTTGTATCTATACGTTTTGAAACGGTTGGGGAAACGGTCAGCATGGAGTTGCGCAAAAGCGTGTATATAATCGCGTGAAGGAGGTAAAACTGACGCCGTCATGACTGCCCATGGCTCTGCATCTTGGACTACCATGCGGAAAGGTTCGAGGTAGATCTCGCGCAACGCCGACTGTTCAATGGCACTGTTGGTCCATCTTCGGCCGTTCTCTGCTTCGTTGGCAAGGAAATGCTTGGGGGTCGCTGCGATCCCGTGTCGTTGCAAGCCCTTGACGTACTCGGTTGCGAGGGCACCCGTTAGATAGGGGTCTTCACTAAACGACTCGAAATTGCGGCCACCTAGGAGGAGGCTGTGTCAATTGGGACTGATATGCCGACAAGGCGAGTGGGCACACACGAAAAAGACTTACACAGGACATAGCGGTGAATGTTCATTGTGGGCGCCAGGAGCGCATGGACGCCTTTGTGCCGACATTCGTTGGCAAGCAGTTCTGCAACACGGCGGACGAGATCCCGGTCAAAGGAGGCGCCGAGGGCAGTCGCACATGGGATGGCAGCTGAGGGTGCGCCATTGACCCAGTCCTCGCCCCGGACGCCATTGGGACCGTCTGAGAAGCGAATAGAGCCCAGGCCCAGCTCAGGTTGCTCAAACGTGTGCCAAAAGTCGTGGCCGCCGACAAGGCCGGCTAGCACAGAGAGTGGCTGTGCTCGAGCGTCCAAGCCGGCAGAAGAGTGCGGGACAGAACCCATCTCAGCTTGTTCACGTGATGCCGGTATTGCTATTCGCGTTTGTTCCTTAATGAGGGAAGGGGGAAGCGTGTGGGCACGGCACCAAAGCTGTGCTTTATTAAGTGAAATGCCTCACAACTTGCGCTTCGCCAGTATGCTTGCGCCGGAGGTCGAGACGTACGCCTTGCACAAACTCTCCATGGACGGCCCCTCTCGCACCGAGGCGCGCCCCTCTTATGCACGAAGCATGCTCTTGCTGGCTTTCTAGCCAGCTACCCCAGAATGCGGCAACCCGGAGATACAATTGTGTTGGTAGCACGAAGCTATTGGCAGTGGCGCTGAAGAATATGGCTTCGGGGCATTCGGTCGACTCTCCGCCAGCGGGTCCAAGACTAGCGGTCGGGGCATGTCGGGTCTACCTCCGTGCGGCGATTGTGTTCTAGAAGTGGATGCCCCAGATTTTCCCCAGGCCTTTCTCCTCGCCCTTCGCCTCTCCGACTGGGGTCGATCCAAATTCTGGGGTTAATCATGACTTGGGCTCATGGCCGCGAAAAGCACAAATAGATCCATGTCCCGTCTGGATTTCTGTTTCCTCCATGCATCCCATCACCGATCTAGGGACATTGAGCCAGCGACACCCCCAAGGGAAAACGGATGTTCCATTCGTGAAGCACGACCAGCCCAGCAGCCATGACAGCCCATTCTGACAATAGCGGCCTCCGGGCCAACACCAACTTGGTCAAGCTCTACCTGCTTCTCATCCCGGGATCTCTCATTATCAGCGCGGCTATGGGTTACGACTCGTCCCTGATGAACGGCATCCAGGGTGTGGATCGCTGGATCAAATGTGCGTGCTCGGCAATTGTAGTGTTTCTCACTTGTTGCCGTCGTCATCGCTGACATTCCCTTCCCAGACTTTGGGAACCCGCAGGGCGCCCTACTCGGCATCATGAACGCCATTCTCCCTCTGGGCGCAGTCTTTGGCACCGTCCCTGCCGCCTGGATCGCTGATCACTATGGGCGCCGATGGACCATGCTCGCCGGTGACATTTTCATGGTCGTCTTCTCCGTCATTCAGACCTTCAGCATCAATGGTACCACGACACACCCTCATTACTTTGCGTCAAGGTCTGACCACTAACAACTGCTCTCCCAATCTAGTCCCCATGTACATGGTGTCACGATTCTTTATTGGGTTTGGAGTCACCATCGCTTCCAGCTCAGCTCCTATGCTCGCCGCCGAACTTGCCCATCCGTCCTCGCGCACGACTCTTACATCAATGTATAACACCCTCTGGTACCTCGGCGTATGTTGCTCTCTCTTGGCCCCAACATCCCGGATTGGTATTGTTCACCATTCCATGCTGACAGACATCGGTGCTCGGATCAGTCCATCATAGCGGCGTGGACGACTTACGGAAGTATCCGCATCCAGTCAGACTGGGCTTGGCGGCTGCCGACGCTGCTGCAAATTGTTCCAGCTCTGGTCAACATGACGTCGCTCTACTTTCTTCCTGAAAGTCCCCGTTGGCTCGTGGGCCAGGATCGCCAAGAGGAGGCCCGCGAGATCCTCATCACATACCATGCCAATGGCGACCGTGAGTCCCAGTTTGCTGCCGCCGAATTCGAAGAGATCTGCGAGGCCATCCGCCTTGAGAAGACCGTTGTCAGTAACGCATCGTGGAAGGCCCTCATCACCGGTCGCCCAAATCAGCACCGGACGTTCCTCGTCTTCTGCTGCGCGACATTTTCTCAGTGGTCAGGCGCTGGCCTCGTGTCCTACTACCTTGCACCCGTGCTCCGGCTCATTGGGATTGAGTCGGAGGAGCGCATCACTCTCATCAACGGCATTCTGCAGATCTGGAACATGCTCGTTGCCATGACGGGCGCCAACCTCGTCAACCGCGTCGGGCGCCGGCCCATCTTCCTCACAGCAACGGCGTCCATGCTTTGCGGCATGATCGCCTGGACCGCCTCGGGCAGTGTCTTTGCCGCAACCCGCTCTGAAGCTTCTGGCGCAGGCGCGCTCACCTGCATAATCTTCTTCATCTCGGCGTACAACATCTGCTGGAACCCGCTCGCTGTTGCATACCCTGTCGAGATCATGCCATTCAGTATCCGCGCCAAGGGCGTTGCCCTGCTCATGGGCTCCATCAAGGGCGCCAGCTTCTTCAACCAGTTTGTCAACCCCATCGGTCTCAAGAGCCTGACCTGGAAGTACTACATTGTATATTGTGTTTGGCTCTCAGTCGCCCTCACGGTTGTCTACTTCATGTTCCCTGAGACCAAGGTAAGATGACTCTTCCGCTTACTCTTGAATGCCGTCAAACACCGAGACTACATACATTAGCACACGCATGACTAACGGGTGCACCACTATAGAACCACTCTCTCGAGGAGATTGCCGACGTCTTCGAGAAGAGACATGCTACCTCTGATGAGTCCAAAGTGGCCACCCTGGGCCAGGCGGAGCACGTGGAAGTGGGTGAGATGAAGGAAGCCACAAGTAATGACGTAGCTCAGAAGTAAAGCAGAGCTCATAGAGTCACGCTCTTAGGCGTGGCGCCTGGCAGTCTGGCAGTCTTGGGATTCTGGATTTGGGCCTCGCGGACTTGGTCAGCTGATTGTCTCTCCCTGGTGTTGGAAATCACAGAAGAACAGGCAAATTTAATTACCGCGCTCAAAACTTCAAGATAAAATGAGACCAACGGGTGGAGCGGTCACACACTGTACAACTAATATTTGGGAAGAATATCTACGATGCTCTCCATTTTGGTAAAGAGAACAACGCACATACCATACTTGGTCATCTAATTCGCCAGAACTGGCGCCCTGCCATCCCACTCTGCCGTCTCAGCTGCTGACACCAGCCACTTTGCCACGCTCGCTCTGGAGATTGACGGCATGGCCCCAATACCCTTGCCGGAATCGCTGTACGCTTTCACCTCTGCGGCCTCGCCCGCCGTCAGCCGCGCCGGCCGGGCCACGACGAACTTGAGACCGCTGGCCATGACGAGATTGTCCGCCTCCTCGTGCGCGGCCTGGCTCAGCCGCATGCGCGGCCACACGGAGAAGAGCAGGTGGAAGGCCAGGAGGAGAGATGGCGCCGATGCGCCGACGCCGTGGGACGAGTTGACCACCAATTTTGTCTTGTTGTCGGCGAGGTCGAGCTCGCGGAGGGCGGTGAGGAGGGTCTGTGTCGCTCTCGCGAGGAAGTTTGCGGGGGAATTTGCTGTCATGCCGAGTGTAATGATGACTGCGCTTGGTGGGGAGGGAGTCGTCAGAGCAGACTTTGTGTCGCTGAGAGATTCGGGCGTGCCTGTGAGACAAGAAAGGTTAGCATGAGGGGCTGGTTTCGTTTGAGCTTTAACGGACGGGCTTTTATTGTGCGTGGTGCTTACCTTTGACGACTGTGAGCTGGGGATGGGGGTCGATCTTGAGTGTGGCCGGGTTGCGCACCATCGCGGTGACAGAGTGGCCGCGAGCTAGGGCCTCCTGGATGACGAGTGTGCCATTCTGGCCGCTGCCGCCGAGGACGAGGAAATGCATCTCTGAGGCCAAGGTTTCAATGGATGGGTACTATTAGTCGGGCCGATATGGTGGGAAAATTCAGAGTGAGGTTCGATGTTCCCAATAGCTGCTGCTTTGGGAGGAAGGATGCTTGCTTGGTGTGAATATCGATGCATGAAACTTCGACATCGTTCACATCTTGCGCCCAAGACATACTTATACTGATTGATCAGCGATTCGGCTCGGAGATGTGCTCGGAGCCCACCTGTTCACAGCGAACAGCCCTGGGAGTCCGTTCATGGTGAAGCACTGGTCGGCTCCGAGGTTCCTGCAGCACAGATGGGCCTGCTGACATCATGAAAAGGTGAATTGGGCAGCCCGCGCAACGCCAACCGCTTTCGGCTGGCTTTGAAACCCGCTTCGGGGACCAGCTTGGGGAAACCGCAGTTCCCTAGGGCTGACGCTGCTGCAGGATTTTGGGGACCCCAGGTCATACTCTGAAAGGACGCAGACAGAGTCTGATTGGCGGGGGCTGTTCTTCAACTCTCCTCTATTCAGGCTAGCGTTGCGCAACTGACAGCCTCGACCCGCCCTGGCGCAAGGGTCCTTTGTGCCCTCCCCGGGCTGGCTGCCTGCTCTGCGGCTCGGCCCTGCGCCGCCTCGATATGCTTCCCCCCATGCTGCTCGGCGGTGCTCGAAATCCGAGCTGAGAAGTTTGATCTATCCGCTATTGAGTGGTATCCCGAAGACGCTGGAAGGGTCTTACATGCGAGGATTCGTGGCTCGCGCCCGCTCCCCTTGAATCAGACACAATCAGCCTGTCAGCAGGATCGCTGCTGACACACCGGCTTTATTTGGCAGCATTTGGCGATAGCCAATGGGTTCTTGTGTGTCTGTTCCTATGGATCGAGCATGTTATATAAACCTAAAGACCTCTTCGGAGTAAGGTTTGGGATTCCCTCGATAGCATTGTCGCCTTTCCTCACACCTTTCTAGAGTCACTTTACACCCTCGCACCGCATTTTGATTTTATTCAAGACAAACCACGCATCCACCCAAACAAGACTAAAATGGGCTCACCCGCCACGCCACTCAAGGACACCACCATCATTGGTGCGGGCCTTGCCGGCCTCACCTTGGCTCTCGCACTACACCATGAGGGCATCCCTGTCACAGTCTACGAGTCCCGGCCTGCGCCTCTCAACATTGGTGGCGCCGTGATGCTGTCACCCAACGCCCTCAAGATCTTTGACGCCTACGGTCTCTACGACGTAATCAAGACCAAAGGCTACAACTTTGAGCACCTCGAGTACCGCACAGTCGAGGGCAAGCTCGTCGACACGTACGACTTTGGCAGCCAGGCCAAGTACGGCTACCCCGGGCTCCGCATCTACCGGTACATTCTGATCGACACGCTCGTCGAGGCCCTGGCCGCGCGCAACATCCCCGTCGTGTACGGCAAGAAGTTCTCGCACGTGGTGAGCGACACCCCCGAGGACGAGGGCGTGACGTTCGCCCTGACCGACGGTACCGAGCACAAGACGTCGCTCCTCATCGGGGCGGACGGCATCCACTCGACCGTGCGCAAGCACCTGTACCCGGACCTCAAGACGACCTTCATCGGCATGGCCGGCATCACGGCCGCGGTGCCCACCTCGGCCCTCGAGCTGCCCGCCGACTACCACCTCCCCGCGACCATCATGTCCCCCAAGGGCGCCTTCGTCATCGCCCCGCAGGAAGTCGACGGCTCCGAGGTGCTCATCGGGAAGCAGATGCGCGTGACGCCGCACGAGACCAGCGGCGCCGCATGGGAGCGCGAGTTCGTTGCGGACAAGCAGTCGGGCGTGGCGTTCCTGCAGTCGGGCAACGAGCACTTTCCGCCCTTTGTGCAGAGGGCCGTCGACCAGATCACCAGCACGGACAAGGTTAACAAGTGGCCGTTCTTTGTCGTGCCGCCGCTCGAGCGCTGGACCTCGCAGACACGCCGGGTGCTGATTCTGGGCGACGCCGCGCACGCGATACCGCCCTCGGCGGGGCAGGGCATCAACCAGGCGTTTGAGGACGTGTACATGCTGGCGCTGCTGCTGGGGCAGAAGAAGAGGATTGGCGAGGACAAGCTGGCGGATGCGCTTGCGTTCTGGCAGGAGTATCGGCAGCAGCGGATCAACCGGATCATGGTGCTCAATAAGGAGATTGACCAGCGGAGGATGCCTTCGAATGATGCTGTAGGCGAGGCGGTGGAAGAGCGAGGGCAAGGATATAATCTGGAGTGGTTGTACAAGCCAGATTTCAAGCAGGTTGTCGAAGAGTGGCTGCAAAAGCACGCCTAGGATAGATTGTGTTCTCATTGCAGAGCGGATTGACATGCGTCAACATACTTTCCGCGCGTGACAGAGTGCCTGCCATGATGCTCAATACAGATATGGTGGGCCATACTGATTTCTTCTCATTAAATGCTGTGCTCCTGCTAGAAGCTGCCCACTCAACAACACCATAAGTCAACCTATATCTACTTTACCCCAGGTACAATCACCAAGGAGCTTACCATCTCGACAACATCCCGCGACTACTGCTTGGCCTTGGCACTGAGGGCTGACACGACCGCCGTGAGCGCCACGGGGTCCGCACCACGGATCTTCTCGACATGCCCAGCCGCATCGGCGACCACGGACTGGCCGCCCTGCTTGACCTGGGGCGCGTCGACGGCCTGGGGCTTGCCGTTGGCGAAGAAGACGAAAGTGGGCATGGCGGAGACGCCATACTTTCCCGCGACGGCGTTGACGTGGTCGACATTGACCTTTGCGAAGGCGAGCTTGCCCTTGGCCGAGTGCTCGTCGGCGAGCTTGGAGAAGACGGGGGCGATGGCGCGGCAGGGCGGGCACCAGTCGGCGTAGAAGTCGACGACGACGTGGCTGTTTGAGCTCAGGACGGTGTCGAGCTCCGCGGCGGTGGTGATCTTGTAGACGTCGCCCGACGTCTCTGGGATGGGAGAACGGTCGGCAAGGAGGGCCTGGAGAAGCGACGGGTCAGTGTCTGTTCGTGGTCTGGAATCTGGACATGACGAGTCCAGGATAGGCGAGAGGGAGTTCCTACGGGGCCAAAGAGGACGATGGCAATGACTGCCAGGATGATCCAGTACATCATTGTGATTGGCGGGTGTGAGTGCTTGTGGTGCGTGAGTGTGTGCGTGTTCTACGGGCTGCAGTGCGGGGTGCTCTCGATGCAGGCCGCGTGTGGTCACCCAGCTGGCTCAGCAGGACAGTCGAGGATATATGTCGAGCTTTCGACTCGTTAGATTACAGAGCTTGGATTTCCAAGTCCAGCTGTGTTGTCGACGAGCTCTTCAACGTGTGTGGCGGTTGGTCAGCAGACGCAGTGAGCAGTGGATGAGCACACAAGGACGTTGCATGTGTTGCAGGTGGTGGAGAAGGTTGCTGGCGCACAGACCACTCTCCACCTGTACCGCTGCCCTGGTACTGGTACCTAGGTATGTTCTGCGCAAGTAATTACCATACGGTACGTATCTCTGCAACAAGGGCAGGGCAGGGGCCAGAGCCAATGTTTTCGACTTCCTCTTCTCAGCCAATGCAACCTTATAGAAGAGAGATGGCAGCTTTTGACCTGGTACACCGTCCTGGCCTGCGTCGGTGATCTGATCTTACAATGGCGGCGATGCAGAAATCTGGCCGCAGCTGGCAACAGGTATCAGGTAGGTCACAGCTGAACAAGCCGAGAGCTGGGGCTGAGCAGCATCCAAATGCGAGATACGAAGCACCAATCACCACCCAAGGTGCTCAGCCGACCACGCTTCGTTCGTGACTTCGCCCGCTGGTGTATCATCTCAAGGAGGATGCCCCCTGCGCATCGTCTTGTTCTCATTCACCTTCTTGCTCGTGGGCCAAGGATGAGCCACAGACAAGGCAGACAAGTGCATCCAACACCAGACAGTCCAAACGAATGGCAATCCGCACGGAGAGAGGCAATAGAGCTGCGTCAACAATGGCTGCCGACCTCACGATCAACCCAGCAGACGGTCCAAAAGGCCAGACAAGCACACAGTTTGCAGTCCTGGCACTAAGTCGGTCCTCCCGAGTCCGCCTCATCGACTTCCCCGAAGACATCTTCAAATCCATCGAGCCCGTGCTCCGCAGCTCATGGCCGCCCGGCATCAAGTCGGAGCAGTGGAACAAGGGAGCATACGAGTACATCCTCAAAGAGAAGCCCTGGGGCCTCTTTGGCGCCACGGCCGGCATCTGCGCACACTACCTGCTCCGAGACATCCTGCGCTTCCTATACGAGCACGGCTGGCACCTCGCGACGCCCATCTCGGCAAATTCAGCCCCGCAGCCCTGCGATAGCTTGTTATTCAGACATACGCCTTCTCCGAGTGGTACTCCTGCCGCGCAGTTCATGGCCGTGCAGATCAGCGGCGCGGCCCAACTAACCTTGCACGGCGCCGACGACGAGATGGTCGATGCATTCCAGCAGGTGCTTGTGCGGATGGGCGTGCTGGAGGGCGCTGCTATGCCAGTGCAGGAGTCGCACACGTTCAAGCTGCGGCAGGCGGCGTGGTACAACATCGAGGAGAAGACGATGCGCATGCGCAGGTTGATAATCGCGACTGCGCAACTCATGGAGGCACGGGGTTGGGCCACCTACGGGACGATTCGGCAGCGGGCGGGTTCCAAGGATGTCAGGGTACCGGACTCGTGGTACTTCATCAAAGTGCCGTCGTAGAGACGGCATTAGACATACGAGATATTTCACACGCTGAATTTCCTGGTGAGATTTTTGGACGCAACTGCACATAAACCCAAGGCGCATGGGATGCTGATCGCTCCAGGCGCGGGGAGGAAAAATGAGTTTTCCAGCAGCATGAACATCGCTTGCTTCAATACATGGTCTCTTCTTCACATCGCGCGACCAGCGCACGACAGCAACGAAAAGAACAACAGCCTATCAGACGTCCCACAAAGCCCACCCCCGACCGGGCGCCACGAGGGCGAAACCACGGGATCGAGGGTTGAGATCATCACCGCTCTCTATACAGCCGCCTTGTGCGCGAGACACAAAAGCGGCCGCCGTCTTCACAGACAGGTCGAGAGCACGGAGAACCAGAGCACGGAAAAGTGACTGGACTCCGGACAAGAGGATAAAACTTCACTCTGAGGCAGCGGGGATTTGCGCTCATCAACTAGGGTGGGATCTGTGGCTCCTGTAGGGAACACAGAGATGGGATTTTTCCTTTAGAAGTGATTCTCTGAAGTAAAATCGCATGAGAAGAAAGGGAAAAGAGAAATCAGACAGAACAGGAGGCGGCCTTGACTTTATAGTGGTTCAGAGGTGGGTCGGCGCTGCTCGGACCACGCTGTGCACGACTGGGTTTTTCTTTGATCCACGGGCACGTTCCACTTGGTGTAGAGGAAGGCCGCGAGCGCTGCGCCATGTTGGTGCCGTTCGGAGCTCCAGCTCCGTGCTCTCGTGACGATCGGTATGAGCGTCAAGGCTCTTCGTGCTTCTGTCACGTCTTGAGAGCACCTATCGCCCGCATGATGTACTATTAGAACGTGTCGAAGCATAATAATGCTGTAGTTTTCAAGTCGCCGTCTCCGCCCGCTCATGCCATCTGAAGTGTTTTGTGGAGTCCAGGACGTGCCCTGGTCGCGAGACACTTGCTCATGCGCGCGCAGCATGTCCACACCATATGCGGTGGAAGGAGTGCGACACCGTTTGCATAAGTCTATGTGTTTAGTAGATTTGAGCAGGACAAAGGACAAGGTTATCAGCTAGCTGAGGCAACGATTCTGAAACACACAGCTGGGCGAGGCGAGAATCCTGCTTCGCAAGGCGGAAACGCCTGTGTGGGAACAGGGAGCTGATCGTTCGTGAAACGCCAGCAGACACGCCAACTGTTACGTCACTATGAACGCAGAGACCGCCCTGCTTGCCACGACCCTACCTATCAGTCTCACGTATTAGCCACGTATTTGGCAGGTTGCGAAAAGATCATGGACTTTCGTCCACTGAGCAGCCGCAATCCAGGAACCACGATCCATGCACCGGGTCGAAAGACAAGTTTATGGCCATGCGCGAATGCTGATCCACGTGTGATGCCGGTTGCCACTACCGCCCACTCCGACACACCTGGAGAGCGCCGGGCGCTTCCGGCAATCCCTGCGCCATGCAGACAAAGCACGGACGCCCCCAAGAGCTTTTATCCACTTTGAGTAAGTTGTCATTTCTTGGTCCTCGACTCATTCGGACCAGAATCTCCTGAAGCTGAAGGTCAGCTGGATGTGCGAAGCCTTGCTTGATCCAAGGGTCGCATTACATCATGCGTACGCAAGCTTATTCTGCCCCTACCTACGCACGAGTATATATGAGAATGCGCGCGCGTGCCTAATGAATGCTCGCAAAGGGGGATCGTGAACGAATGCATCCATGAATCGCCGGCCTAATACCCAGTGCAATCATAGCGCAGAGAAACACAAAGTCGCCCAACACGTGCATCATGGTCTGCCGCTCATTACGGGGGGCATCGCTCGCGAGTGCTGGCTGCTACACACGCAGCTTTAGACGCGCTACTGCGATACCCCATGCCACCCATCTGTGGAAGGCTGCCACGAATCGGCTCCCGACGATAGGCAGTCGGGGCTTGGCAACGGCCCAGGAGGACAGGCTCAAGTCATCGGTGAGCACACAAAAAGAGCAGGCCACGAATGGAAACGCAACAGAGACTGACATGGCTCTTCACACGTCCGCAGCTTTCGCAGTTCAATGTCGATGGAAAGGTGTTCATCGTAACCGGAGCCGCGCAGGGCCTCGGGCTGGTTCTGGCGGAAGGGCTGGCAGAGGCGGGTGGAAAAGGTAACTAACTACACCTCCTAGTCCTCATACCACCACCGTCCCACCACCCATCAAATGATTCGTGTCCTGGGCTGACGTGGCTGCAAAGTATACTGCTTCGACACCTGCAAGCACCCAGATGCTCACTGGCTAGAGTGCCAGGAGCGCATCCGCTCAAAACACAACAGCACCATCGAATATGTCCAGCAAGACGTCACCGACACCGCCCACCTGCAAAAGTCGATCCAGATAGTCGCCGGCGCAAACAGCGGGCTGGACGGCGTCATTGCGGCGGCAGCGATACAGCAGGTCACGCCCGCGCTCGAGTACACGGCCGCGGACGTGGACAAGATGATGCGCATCAACTTCACGGGGGCGTTCATGACGGCGACGTGTGCGGCGCGCGAGATGATGCGGTACAAGCGCCAGGGCAGCATCTGCTTCATCGCCTCCATGTCCGGGCTCATTGCCAACAAAGACATGCACACCCCCGTGTACAACGCGGGCAAGGCCGCGCTGATCCAGCTCGCGCGAAGCCTGGCGATGGAGTGGAGCTCCATCAATGAGGACGGCACGGGCGGGATCCGCGTCAACTGCATCAGCCCGGGCAACATAAAGACCGCGATGCTGGAGGACGTGTTCAGCAAGGACAAGATACGCATGTGGAGCGAGTCGAACATGCTGGGCCGGCTGGCGGAGCCGGAGGAGTTCAAGAGTGCGGCGCTATATCTCATGTCCGAGGCTTCGAGCTTTACCACGGGCTCAAATCTTGTTATTGATGGCGGATATACAGCGTGGTGAGAAAGGGGAATTGTTGCCGGTACCATACCGCTATGCGAAGGGGAGATTTGCTGCGGAATTCACAGTCCTACATAGCGTGCATGAATGCTTATAGACGCTCCGTTCGTACGAGCATCAAACAAATATTACCTGTTCAGAAAGGACATTATTGTGATTTGAGTATTAGGGTGATAAGGAACGTTCAGCGCTAGTCCTTGTATGTTGCAAGTTGTATTCTGTCAGGCACAGACAGCTGGGACGCGCGAGTGCGTGGGTCAACGCATCATTGTGACGATAGAGTAAGCTTTGGATCTAGCCTGGACTAAGCATTGGGTAACACCGCCTCAAAGAATATAGAGTGAAAGTGGTGATTTCATGTTCACCATGATGCCCAAGCCGTATTCTATGTGGCATCTGCGTTATCCAATGATCTCACTCTACAACAACCACTCCGAACCTGCACCAAACAACCATGCCACGATTCATTCGCTCCAAAGCCCCCAAGGAGGTGTCTCGCGATGCGATTGAAGACGTGTGGGGGCCTCGAACTCCTTTCAAGGGAGACTGACCAGTGAGAGTAGATCAGGCTGGCGACGAAACTCCAGAAAAATGGGTACAGAGCGCTTGTGTGTTGTGCAGGTAGGAAGAAAAGAGCAGCAGTACCTAATTGACAGATGCGCTAACAGGCTGGTAGCAACGGTTGCGGTCTTGACATCGGGGTTAAGGATGGCAAAGTGGTTGGTGTGCGAGGCCGCGAGGTGGACCGGGTGAACAAGGGGAGACTCGGCCCAAAGGGTCTGTATGGGTAAGTGACTGCCCATCCCTGGAACATTGCAAAAGCTGGAAAAAGATGGTGGAGTTGACGAGATTGAGGCGGATTGCAGATGGAAGTCAATCAACAGCCCGGACCGCTTGACTCATCCACTCGTGCGGAAAAACGGCAAGCTGGAGCGAAGCACGTGGGACGAGGCGATGGATCTCATTGTTCGAAACTCCAAACGCCTCATGGAAACCATGACGAAGCATAGCATCGCATTCTATACCTCCGGGCAGCTGTTCCTCGAGGAGTACTACGCACTAGCTTTGGTCGGGAAAGGCGGGCTCAACACATTGCACATGTAGGTCGTGTGTGCAGCCTCGACGTTCTCCAGATCTCCACTCAGCTCACGTATTTTCACAGGGATGGCAACACCAGGTTGTGCACAGCAACCGCTGCTGCCTCGATGCGCGAGTCCTTCGGCTCTGATGGACAGCCCGGTTCGTACGCGGACCTCGACGTGACGGACTGTCTCTTCCTCGTAGGACACAATATGGCAGCGACACAGACAGTCCTGTGGTCTCGGGTACTCGATCGTCTCGAAGGACCAGAGCCACCTCAGATTGTCGTTGTCGATCCAAGGCTGTCAGACACAGCCAAGAAGGCAACAATCCATCTCGCGCCCAAGATCGGGACCAATCTCGCACTGTTGAATGGGCTCCAGAGGCTTCTGTTCGAGAATGACTGGATCAACCATCATTTTGTGCGTGACCACGTTTGTGGACTCGAGTCGCTGAAGGACACGGTGAAAGACTACACACCCGATAAGGTTGAACAGATCACCGGCGTGCCCGCCGACCTACTGTACAAAGCCGCGCGCATCATAGGCACATCACGGACGCTCATGTCTACAGCTCTGCAGGGCGTGTATCAGTCCTGGCAAGTCACCGCGGCCGCCACCCAGATCAATAACATCAACCTCTTGTTGGGTCAAATCGGCCGCCCAGGATCGGGCATCTTGCAGATGAACGGACAGCCGACCGCGCAGAACAATCGGGAGACGGGATGTGACGGCGAATTCCCTGGCTTTAGGAACCACCAGAACCCAGCGCATATGGAGGAACTCGCGCGTATCTGGAACCTGGACGCCATCAAGGTACCGCACTGGAACGAGCCCACCCACATTGAGAGCTTGCTTTCATTCATGGACGCCGGCAGTATCGGGATGCTCTGGGTGAACGGGACCAATCCCTTGGTCAGCCTGCCAAACCTAGAGCGAGTTCGCAAAACCCTCACGAGGCCCAACTTGTTCCTCGTCGTGCAGGATATTTTCATGACCGAGACCGCCGACATTGCAGACGTGGTCCTGCCCGCTGCGCAATGGGCCGAGAAGACTGGATGCTTCACCAACGTGGACCGCACCGTGCACTTGAGCCACAAGGCTGTGGACCCTCCCGGGGAGGCCAAGAGCGACCTGGACATCTTCCTCGACTACAGCAAGAGGATGGATTTCCGAGACAAGGATGGCCAGCCCTTGCTTCCTTGGACTACGTCAGAGGAGGTCTTCAAGGCGTGGCAGAAGCTCTCCGCCGGACGTCCCTGCGACTACACCGGGATGAGTTACGAGAAGCTCACCGGCGGCTCGGGGATTCAGTGGCCATGTAACAAGCAGAAGCCTAATGGCACGGAGAGACTCTTCACAGATGGCAAGTTCTTCACAGATGTCGACTACTGCGAGTCCTTCGGCCACGATCTAGAGACTGGCGCGCCTTACTCGATAGACGACTATCGCGCGCTCAACCCTGCTGGGAGAGCCATCCTGAAGTCGTGTCATTATCTCCCTTCCCTCGAAGAGCCAGACGAAGACTATCCTCTGCGTCTCTCCACGGGTCGCAAGACGCACCACTTCCACACACGTACCAAGACGGGTAGGTCCGAGGCACTGCAGAAGGCGTGTCCCGACCCCGAGATTGTTATTTCCGAACAAGACGCGACACAAACCGGGGTGGGAGATGGGGACTTTGCTGTGGTCAAGTCGAGGCGAGGACAAGTAGAGCTCAAAGTCAAGATTGGAGATATCACCCAGGGGCAAGTCTTTATACCCTTTCACTTTTGGTATTGGGATCTTACGGATGGCCGAGCGCGGGCTGCGAACGAGCTGACTGTGGGTAAGTGCTTGGACGCATCAACTTCACCTCGATCGATTAGCTCCAAGTCGATACACTGACACAGGCTTGCACAGAGCGATGGGACCCAGTTTCGAAACAGCCTTGCTTCAAGTCTGGCTCGGTGCGTATCGAAAAGATACCCCAGTCTTCTGCAAATGGCGAAGTCGTAATACACACTCATGAATTGCACTCGAGGTCCGTACACCGTGCCGAAAGCAAGCACCTTGCAGAGGCGGCAGAAAGCCGACCAGACGACCCGGGGGAAAGAAAGCAGCTGCGACAATTGGAGTTATGGCTCGGAGAAACGTATCATTCTGTTATAAAGCTTATTGACATCTACGATCACTTGCTTCCAGATCTCCTACACGACCTCGAGATCGAGGGAGGTGTGCAGGTCTTGAGCCGAATAGCCACCAGAATGAAGGATGCTCTGGAACCTTGCATTGGCAAGTACAACGAGGACGAGGAGTTTGGCAAGAGAGGAGCAGGAGAGCTTGCCGAATTCCTCTTCTTCAAACGACCAGCGCGTATCCGCAAAAGCGGGCGTCCCGACTACGACACACTCGAAGTGCTTCAGTCTCTGCATGTCTTTGTGGCACACGTGCAGGGGGGTATGTTGGCCTTGCTTCCCGCGAGCCAGGCTCTCTGGGATAAGGACTTTGCGGCCGCTGTCGGTCTGTGTATAGGTGAGATCAAGCGGACGCAGGCTTGGATCATGCAGCAGCTCAAGGTGCGCAGCCCACAGACGTTGCTTGTCCCCACGCCGCCGATGGCATGAGAGTTGTACGTAGTCCCAGCTCTCGAGAAGTCGAAATACGCCTTTTCATATCGCGGCGGGGTGGTGATGGGAGTGTTCTTGCAAGGTATCACAGTAGTAGGCACAATGTGGACGCCTCTGTTGCTGTAGTTTAGATATCCCAAACAATAATACACATTTGCCAAAGCCAAAATGCAGGAGACTGGATGGCCATCACGTAGGGGTGACGTCATGACGTCAGAAGTGTGCCAGCCGGAGTCTTGGATGCAAGATATGGCACTGTTGTGACAGTCAACCTACGTGGTCCTTTTTCAACAGCCGCCACCTGGATACAAGTAACGCTGCGCGACCTCTTTAAAGCTTCACATGCACAATAGCCTCACAAGTGCCGGGCCAACGGCCGCTGTGGTCTTGGCAGGAGGCAGGTCGACCCGCATGGGCCTCCCCAAGCACCTCCTCAAGCTACCAGATGGGTGTCCCTTGTACAAGTTCCATTTCGAGCTGATTCAAGAGGCCTGTCCAACGATATCCCGAATTTACATCTCCCTTGCGTCAGACTCTCACATGGACGAAGAGCTCCGTAACACGGTCTGCAATCCTCACATAACCTCGGCGGCAGGTCTGGAATTTGGAGTCTTATGGGACGAAGAATCGCCTTTAGACGATCAAAAGGAAGTCAAGGAATCTGGCGGTCCTGCGAAAGGCCTTTTGGCGGCTTGGAGACTTCGACCGCGAGAGACGTGGCTTGTAGTTGCGTGCGATTATCCTCGACTGACAGCCGACGCCATCCAGTATCTATTTACCGTGTACGTGCCACCAGTCACCTACTTCCGCAATTCCGCCTATTTCTCTGAACCTCTCATCAGCATCTGGAGCCCGCAAGCTCTCGAGCGGCTCGCAAGGAATGTGGAGGCGGGCATGGGCGGACCCAGTCGGACGATCAAAGAACTTGGAGGCACAATGCTCGATGTGCCAACAGGGGAGGACTGGCTTTACAACGTGAACCGAAAGGAGGACTGGGATAAGGTTTTCGTAAATCACAAGGTATAAAGTCCTTGGTCATGTAGATATGCGAAGCAGTGTTTATGCTTGAGCAGTAAGGAAGCGGAAACGTTGCACTGGCGGCGCCGTGTGTTATGAAATACTCAATTTATGCTTCTCTAATGATATTGCAACTTGTTGTCGGGTAGCAATCCACAAGAGTTCCTTCTTCGCTGTCTTGCTCAGGTTTGAAATGAATCCAGCAATTGACGAACGAGAAGGCATTGAGCTTCGCTGGACTCTGGTCGCTTGTTGGCTTGACTGTCATTGTTCCCACTGCTGATCGACTGAGAATACCATGATGAAATCGGTCTAGTGTGCTGGAAGAGCATTTCGCATGCTTTTGAGAGTGCCTTCCATTAGGTAGTCTTGTCGTTCCTGGCTCCAAGCACACAGAAAGCGGTGTTTCGATATCCCGACCCATAAACCGCCTTATGTACGGCACAACGAGGAATCTGAAGCACGCAGCTGCTGCGCCTGGGTTGCCTGGAAGTCCGAAGAAAGCTGTCAACCCTTGACCAGTCTGCCTTTGGAAGGTAGCAAAGAGAACAGGATGCCCAGGGCGGATGTCCAATCCATGGAAAATAATCGTCGCTCCCAGAGTTTCTAGTACCTCCCGCACAAAGTCGTACTTTCCTCCTGACACTCCACCGCTTGTTAGCAAGACATCCCATGGCCCTCGGAGCAGAGTAATCTCAATTTCCTGTCTCAAGACGCTTCTTTCGTCTAGTAAGATACCCAGAAACCCCGTGTCCGCTCCTAACTCCCGCGTTGCTAAGGATAGATAAGGTCCGTTCACATCTGGAATTGGACTTTGAGTCGTGAGGAGTTCTTTGCCGGTTGACCAGATACCGCAACGCGGTCTCCTGACCACACGCACAGTAGTGATACCCACAGATGCCAGACACATGACGTGGGTAGATCGAATGACTGTCCCAGCCCTGAGGACGACATCCCCTTGCTTGATATCTTGCCCTGAGTGCCTCTTGTTCATGCCCGCGGGAACAGGCTTTGTGATTAAGATTATGTCATTTCGAGCGCCCGGCTGCTGTGCTGTATCTTCCCACTTGACACAAGCGTCGAACGATTTCCCATCTTCCATGTCGTCCAGTACTGGGAAGGGAGCGCCAGTCATGACCCGCACGCATGGCGGCATATCGTCGGTACGGTCAAGTGTAAGTAGACATGGCTCGTGGTCGCCAGCCTGAATGGTCTTCTTGATTACAAACGCCAGTGGATTCTCCAAGGTTGCACATTTCGTTGCATCGGAAACGACAGCATAACCGTCCATTGCCGAAGAATCGAATCGCGGAGTCGAGAAGGGGCTTCGATGGTCCTTGGCAGCAACACGTCCCAAGCAGTCCGTGATGTGGACATCTTCAGCCTCCACGGCTTCACGCGCACCTTGGGCGGCGTGGTAGAGTCTCTCCAAGGCGACCGGGTATGGGAGAGGTGTGCGCATGCTTCGAGAAAGCGGCAATCGAGGACAGAAATGTGCTCGGCGAGCTCGGAATATAGGGATATTTGGACAAAAGTAGACCAATGCAAGATGCAGGGACAGGGATGAGCATCGTATTGGGTCTTCCCCAACATGCGATTGGCAGAAATGGCTTATTCTCGGATCGGTATCCATTGCTGGTGCGAGTCATGATGACGAGATGTGCCCCACCGGCATCGCGCAGTGACCCATACCAAACTTGGACATCACCAATCCCGTGGAAAATATCCGGAAAGGCTTTCCAGGTCTTGATGAGCCTGAATGGGTCGACGATAGGAATCTTACATCAAAGCTGCCGTAAGACAAACACGCGCACCATGAGGCACAATGTAAATAGCTTCATTTATAACGAAAATCTTGATATGGACTTTGGGCTGACCATTCTTCTTGCTCCGTGTTGCTGACCCGGCTGATTGAACCTTCTCCAGAGGAAGAAAAAAAGGGCATATGGGACTTTATGGGGATAAATGTGCAGCAGGATTCACGACTGTTGGGACTCGGGTCAGTTGAAGTAGTGACTTGGACATCTCACACTTTTCAGAAGCACTAGAGAGCCCCGATCCGCCGCGAGGCCACGCGAAGAATTTGAGATTTGAATCTCACCATGACAGGCTATTCATATGAAGTTATGTACGACACGTTGAAGCCCTCATCGGGGGCGCCACTAAAGTGCACCCAGTAGTATTCGTGTTAGTGGTCTAGGAGAACTGGTTCGCTGACTGGGGAGCCTTCAACAAGGAGAAGCTCCATCATCTCCACTTATTCGTAAAGGCTTGCACATTCTGCGCGACCATTCAAAGCTGCTGCAGGTGGGCAGCTCTTGCGTAGATACGGAATCCTCGGCTACATATCATCAGATCGGACTAGGCTTCCTGGCCGCTCGACTCTGCGCGTCTGGTTGTGTCAGATGTGCTCGCCGGAAAAGGCGGATGCCATGCTGCACAGGTAGAGTTCGGACGGCATTGACGGAGTTAAGAGCACGGAGAGCGCCCCGCGGTTCATGGCAGCCATATCTGCACCACCTTTCAGCATTTCGCTGTCACAGATGGTCATAATTGCCGATTGGGACGTCTACTGTCGCTGCTCTATCATGAGCGCGAGCAGCGGATTTGTCGAACCAACCACACACGATGAGGCTTGATTGAGCCTGTGGTTGTTGACGACGAGCTGTGCCATAGACTTGATACAGTGATTTGACGGCGGATTATCCTTGTGTGCCCAAGGAAAAAGCTGAAGATGGCAAGGCTGCGGAAGATCTATGTGCGCTTCGTGGATCGGTCATTTCCAGGTTCAGATGTATGTAACGTGGCTCGATGAAAGGACGTGAAAGCTGGTTCCCATAGAGCCCGGGAGGGATGTATAAGTCTAATAACCAAGATTCATTCCGTTCAGTCGTGCTCTGGGACTAGTGAGGGGATCACCAGAGCGAAGCCTCATCACAGGGCATGCGGTAGTGTTCAGATACGTCTCGCCGGATCCGCTGGTAACGTCCGCCTGGGTTTGAAGAGGTGTGTGATTCTCGAATGCTCTCCGCCCGGGTCACGTTACTCGATCTGCTGTCATTTATTGGATGCCTTCCCCGAAAATGGTCCGGGGCTGCGCCCGGTTCCATGATAACCTTGGATGGCTCGAATCAAAATGCAGCCAACTTGGGCACGGACAACAGCGACAACATGACCGTCGTTACCAGAGCACCTTGTTCTGCCCCAGGACTAAGCCTGCCTGAGTCATCCGCCGACTGGACCATGGGATTAAAACATATAAGCGCGGAGATCGACCTGTGCTATGGGGAACCGGGGTGCACATGCCTGCAGCTGGTGTTGCCACGCCGTTTGCGCTGGACGAAGATGTGTGCTACAGACAAGTACAAGCCCAGAAAGCCTGAGGACGGCTAGGGTGTCTAGCTGGGGCCAACAAGCAAGCCGCTGCTCTGCCAGAATGTTTCTCACTCCGATGGTCGGAAAGCTTACACGCACACCATCTGGGCCAAGGACGTCAGAATCACTGGTCGCATACGAGGACTATTTCTGCGTGGTGTGGCCTTGAGCATGAGCGAGAATTCAGCTGTGTCATCATCTGTCAGCTACAGCTGTCGGTTCACACAGCGTGGCGACCTGACCACTGGCGGTGTCGTCTCAATTTGAGTGCGGCCGGTGCTTCCGCAGGGGCCACCCGCCGGCCGCTTAATTCTTCCCAGGCTGCCGGATCCATAATGATCTGCATAGAATACGGACACTTGAGCGCTAGAGCCGATCTGGACGAGCTCATCTGGACTATTGTTGGCAGTGGTATCTCGCTCAGTAGTCCTCCCTGGCATGTGTGTCTTGAGGGTGCCTCGGCGTCTGAGAGAACCGATTGAGAAAAGGGTCGAATCTGGAGTGGACCAAAGCGCCATGGGGTTAAGCCAGCTGCGTCGGAGCTTAAAGCCAGGCTGTCACGGACTTTGGTGCGACACCAGACCACTTGGCGCAGCCTCCCCCTAGCATCATCTTTAGGGAATACGGACATAACAACCACCAGCATTCTCTATTTGCGCCGGGGCTCCAGGCAGCCAGAATCTCTTGGCGTCATCCTGGACAAATGATTGTGTCGCATCTACGCCACAAAAGATTAGCAGCATTCTTGTGTGCCTCATCTCGGTCGAGCATCCCTGTGCAGCCCGGCCACCACAACGGACATGAAAAAAAAGCAACTTGTCTCCGGCGTGGCAGCCCGCTCTCGTCAGAGCCACGCACGTTTTCTGGGCGTCCGTGGCATTTGACCGCGCCCGCGGACCTTATCGCCTTTTGACAAGAGTGAGCTGGTCTGCCAAGCCGTTGTGCTTACCTGTATCGATCCCTTTGCTTTCGAAAGACGAGAGGCTACTCAGCAGGACTGGCCGCATTGGCAGCGATTGACTCCTGGAGGATTGGGTGCCTAAATCGTCGTGGCACGCAATACATCTTCACAGGCGCGTCTCACCGGTTCTGGCCAAGCGTGCGTTATCTAAAGTGTGACAACTAGCTGGAATCCCTGCTGCCAAACGCCCGCGTCCGTGTTTGGTGGTGGTGCTGACAGCAGACTTTGCAAGGCGCGGACGATTCGGCCGAACAGGCCCGCGGACGAAGGCTCCGGCAGAGGCTGAGCCAGCCGGTGACTCCCCCAGGGAACAAGCTTTGCAGCAGATTGCTGGCATAATGAGTAGCCCCACCCGTTTAGGCGCAGAAACTGACCGAACCTGAGTGAGGGTTGCTCATTATGGCTCAACAGAATGTCCCCGAGAGCTGACTGACTTCCACTTGGCCAGTAGCGTATTGCTTTTCGGCCTATGGCAGCCCGCGCCCACGGCACCTGGCATGCGTGAATGCATCATAATCACCAATTTGGCACGAATGGGTACGGATGGCGCGTTATGCTCACATAAGCCCTTGCACCTGGGACCGGCACCCGAACTACCTGCAGGGAGGCTCCGCCGAGACGTGAGGCTCGAGTCTTGGACACCGCCCGGGACGTGTAGCGATTGGCTGCGCTAACACGTTGATTACCAAAGTCACCGAGACAGTCATGGACTTGCCCGCGGGCGTGCCGTGGGCCATCACCATAACGCCTGGCTGCTCGGCCGCCACGTCCGCTAAACCCCGGGACCGCTCGGGGAGCCACGCTTGGCGCTGAACATGCGCAGTGGTCTCAGATGTGCCCCGTCTTCTATATAACAATGGCACGTCGGCATGATGCTGTGTCTTGTTTCATTCCGCATCACATTCGAACAACCAAGCTTGAAAGCCCTGGTAGCTTGCATCCTCACTAGCTTCATACGCGAAACACGCTCGCACAGGCCCAAGTCACACTGTGTAGTGACACGATCAGCAACTGACACCACTCCTACGATCCACCTCGATTGAGCAATCACAATGGCAGCATCTTCAGATCGCGCGTCACTAGACGCCAGGCCAGCCACTCTCCCACCGACAGACGATAACTACCACACCAGCACCGAGAGCACGACAGACGAGGAGAAGGCAACCATCGACAATGTTCCTGCCGCCAACGACGATGACGAGTACCCTTCCGGCATGCCTCTGGTCTTCATTGTTGTTGCCCTAGGCATGGCCATGTTCCTAGTAGCGCTTGATATGGTAAGCTCAGCCGCCCCTCCTGTGCACCATACAGCCTAAGAGCAACGACTTGCTGTCGCACCAACTGGATATGAGCTAACATACTTACAAAGACCATTGTAGCCACAGCCATCCCGAAGATCACAGACGAGTTCCGCGGTCTCTCCGAAGTCGCCTGGTACGGCTCAGCCTTCTTCATGACTGTGGGCGGTTTTCAGTCGGCATGGGGCAAGGCATATAAGTACTTCCCTCTCAAAATCACATTCCTCGCAGCCATGTTTATCTTCGAGGTTGGCAGTCTCATCTGCGGTGTCGCACCCAACTCGACCGCCCTGATCGTGGGCCGTGCCATTGCTGGAGTCGGCGCTGCTGGCCTCGGCTCTGGCTGCTACACACTGATCGCGTTTTCCGCTTCCCCCGTGAGGCGTCCTATGTTTACTGGCATCATTGGTGCTTCTTACGGGATTGCCTCTGTCGTCGGTCCTCTGATCGGCGGTGCTTTCACCGACCACGTCTCGTGGCGTTGGTGTTTCTACATCAACCTCCCCATTGGTGGTTTCTCCGCTGCCGTCATCACCTTCTTCTTCACGACCCCAAGCAAGTCCAAGCCTGTTGATGCGCCCCTGCGGGAGAAGCTCATCCAGATGGACCCACTCGGCACAGTCCTCATTATGGGTGCCATTATCGCCTACATCCTGGCTATGCAGTACGGCGGTCAGAGTGATTCATGGAACTCGGCTACCGTCATTGGTCTCCTCGTCGGCTTTGGCGCCATTCTCATCGTCTTCGCTTTGTGGGAGGTCTACAATGGCGAGCGGTCCATGATTATCCCGCGTCTGGTTATGAAGAGGACCGTCTGGGTCAACGCCCTCTACGCCTTCCTCTTTGCTTCGTCCTACTTCATCATCATCTACTACCTGCCCGTCTACTTCCAGAGCATCGACGACGTGTCCCCCACCATGTCTGGGGTCCGCAACATCCCCATCATTGTGGCCGTCACCTTTGGCACAATCTTCTCAGGTGCCTTCATCTCGAAGACGGGCATTGCTACGCCTCTCATGGTTGGCAATGCTGCCGTCGCCACGATCAGCGCTGGCCTCATGTACACACTCGACATTGGCACTGATGCGGGCAGGTGGATCGGCTTCCAGATCCTCGCTGGCGCTGCCTTCGGCATTGCCTTCCAGATCCCCATGATTCACGCCCAGGGCAACGCGGCCGTCGAGGACTTGGCCGTCACTACTGCCTTGCTCATGTGTAAGTTTTCCCTGTCCTAGATCCCTCCATATTACACCTCTCCTGCATAACAGTCACTGACGTCTTGATGCACAGTCTTCCAAACCGTCGGTGGAGCCTTTCTCCTCTCTGGTGCCCAATCCGCGTTCGTTAACGAGCTCCTCGCCAATCTGCCGCGGTACGCACCTGAGGTCAACCCCCACCAGCTCATCGCTACCGGCGCCACGCAGATCCGTGCAACATTCCCAGCCGACCAGGTGCCCGGCATCCTCCAGGCATACATGGCCGGCATCCGAGTGACCTTTGCCATTGCCACTGCGTCTGTCGGCCTTGCCTTTGTGGTCAGCCTGTTCAGCAAGTGGCAGCGGCTCAACCCGGAGGCTGTCAAGAAGGCATCTGGCGGTGCTTAAAGGGATTGAAACGACTATCATAATAGCGACAGGATGTATGTAGTGCATAATAAGAGTGAGGGTTTAGGAGTCTCGGAGGCATCATGCATGGCAACGGATATTTTGGGGATTACACTCAACTCATGGCGGTCTGGAGTTCGGCAGATGTGGCTTGGCATTTCATATAGACTTTCTGTACGGCAGAGATAACAAGAGTGAACACTGAGTGGTATATTAATTTCCTACAAAGGCAAATAGCAAACATGTCCACTATCCCATAATACCATGAAACATTCAAGGCCTGACTCGCAACCCACAGCTTGGCAGCATGTTTCCAAAAGTGTTGAAGGCGCATGCCCACAGGGAGCCTCCAAGCAAAGGTCAGGGCCTGGGCCCGTTTCTGGACACGGAGTGTCTGCCGCCGCCACCGCTGCCCACTGCATGTCAATCTATGGCCGGTCTAGCCACATTGGGCGGATCGGAACTTGGATCCTGCTCATTGACACCAAAGCGTAGCTGAAGAGAGATGATCGCCAACTTACAAGTACACTGATCCACACGCTCTGCGCGCACCTACCAAGTTTCGCATTCGTGGCACTTGCAGAACTACTAAGCGGGCTTGTTCCATTGGCCCCTGGCTCATCTCAATTTGACGAACTGCAGCGTGACGGCCTGTTCGGAATCGTGGGCCGGCTAGCAGAATACTTTTGTGGCGTGTGCTTGTATAAAAGCCATGGACTCATCGCCTCTTGGCAATCCCCGACCTCGTTTGCTTTCCGTAAGTGGCACATCACCCTTTAACAGATCACAAGATGCGTCTCTCAATTTCCATCACGGTCCTCGCCTCAGTGTTGGGCGCCGCTCTCGCCAAGCCGGAAAAGATCCGCGGTGTCAGCGATCCAGTGTACCACCTCTACCTTCAGGAGTACCCCAAGGACAAGAGCACCGCAGTCCTGGGTCCAGAGTCATCGGCAGAATACTTCAACATCGGAGGCACTATCCAAAGCGCAAATACGACGTTATACCTGAATGTCGGCAATGACAGCACTTCATACAAGACGCTAACTTTCGGGACGACTGCGTCGACAAAGGCGTGGGGGCTCGAGGGTGATACGATAATCACAACGCAAGGAAGTACTTGGGGTCGTCGTAAGTTGTTGCGCCACCTCGTACTGCTTAGAAAATGGAGATAACAACCCCATGCGTACATGCCAGAATTGAACTTTCTGGTTTGCAAACTGGACGGCAACTACTGGCAGCTGTACCTGCAGACAGGCAGTGCCACGCCCAGTGGGAAGACTTGCAGCAACTACCAGACGATCCACCTTCCATGTCTGTGCTGAAGGGTGGGAGGATGGAGACGCAAGTGCACCGCGAGCCGGCACTTGGCTAGGTGTCAACAATATGGCTTGATATTTCTAGGGACTGCCAGCTGTTGGAGAGCTCCCTTATTGTGCAGTTTACGCACCGCCGGATCGGTGCGTCCTCAGTCCGAACAGTGGGAAGAAAAGTTAAACCAGGCTGCAGCTATGCCGTGTTCTCTCACGCCCTGACGTTGCCCTCCAACTAAATGTGGTCTGTCGAAGGTCTTGTGGGTGTCTCTCCACGCCGCAGCTGTGCAAAGCTCCCTGCAAAGGCGCGACATATTCCGGCCCAGGCTATCTGCGACAGCAAGCTCTTCTCGATGTCCCGCAGGAACCGGACACAAGCGTCCGGACCGCTCAGCAGGCCAACTCCTGTGAGGTGGAGCAAGC
The DNA here is from genome assembly GCF_020744255.1 of Microdochium trichocladiopsis. NCBI lineage: Eukaryota > Fungi > Ascomycota > Sordariomycetes > Xylariales > Microdochiaceae > Microdochium > Microdochium trichocladiopsis. The sequence goes on from NW_025763554.1 coordinate 1,943,621, forward strand.
TGTCCGCTCCGTTGTTGATCCAGTTGTCAACCGCGACTCTACTCTCCAGCTGGTCGAGTCGCACGAGCGGAACCCGTTGATGGCCAGAAGTCTTTTCTGTGTGAGGCGTCTCTGTGCATAGTTCAATGTAGCAGTATATGAAACCCATTGCAATCATGACACTAAAAACGTCGTAGCACGCGCCGAGACGGGAGCCGCGGGTGACACGGAAGATTCTTGCCGCGTGGAGCAGGCACCGTCGGGCCTGGATGCCGTCGTTCTGGAAAAAGTCGCGGAATCTGCTCTTGGCGCGAAACATCTGCTCTTTCGTTGCCTGCCAGCCTGTTGCTGAGTGGAGAGTCTCCAGTGATACGTGGTGAAGAATGGCGAGTACCTCGAGAATGGTGTCAGACTGTCTGGGGGGTTCGTACAGCATGTCTGTAAACATGCTGAACGCTGGGTGCTCAGGAAGTGTCTCCAGCAGCGGATGACTGGCTCCTCGACTTTCAGCACTGGGTCGAACTTGGCTGATCGAGGTTTGCGTCGGCGTTGGTGTAGGGAATCCAAGGGACGTGGCGAATGATACTTTCATCGCCTGGGATGCTTTGATGTGGCGGGCAAGGCTTTTCTGGTCTGTGAAAAGCTCTAGATGCAGGATCTTCAGACCGAAGTCGCCCGTTTGCAAGATAGGTTGGCTCCTTGAGTCGCCGGCTGTTGTATGACGAAACTCTAGTAGATATTCACTGTGGCATTAGTCGGGGCTGTTCAAAAAGTCATGTGCAGACTGACTGACTTACTGCCGAGTTCCTGTCTCGTGCTCTGCCATTCAGCGGTGTTCCGACACCGCCAGAGACTTTCTGAGGACGGAAGTCGTCGAGGCAAAGTCCGGAGGGAGGAGATTAGAGGTGTGTCTAGGAAGACAGAATCCAGACTCTCCAGTGCTGTGACACGGATTAGTGATGTTTCCCCGGCATATTTACCCGTTGGGTATTCTCACCTCGGACGGAGGTGACAAGACGTATTGTCTCCTCCTCGGCAAGCCATGCCTCCCATATCTGCTCAAGACCGAGACTAGTTGCGTCCGAATCCTGCGGGGGGTCGACTTGACCAAGCAGATCCCAGCACATGGCTGCCAGGCTGCCCCGCTTGTGCTGTACTAACACCTTGTCTCGACCCGAGCCAGAAAACATCCAGATGACATGAAGGAGGAAGGTGCTCTGCATGAGAGATATATCCGCTTTCAAGCTGCGCAGAAACTGTGATCGATCGATTAGCGTGCAGCGCAAATCTACGACAGCGATATTCAACACTTACGGCAGACTCAACAGCCCGGGCGAGCAAATCGCAGAGAATCGTATTGTAGGCAGCCGCCGCAGTCATCTCAGAGTAATGGCTCCCAACTGCAGTTGTGGCCAAAAGAAGAATCCAAGACAAGCTTGGGTCCTCTACGCGACTCGGATGTATGCACGGGAACTGCCTATCGAAATGCTCAAAGTAGAGCTCCAGGAAGGCGCGCAGTACACATTTAGGGATTGGCGTCATCGATCGACCCGTCTGCTGGGTCAAGTAGAACTTGTGTAAGCCCTTGACAGCTGCAGCAGGGACAAGAGAGATATGGCCGAACATCTCTGCCTCGGCGACCTGGAGGTCATCCGGTTCGACGTCCGGGAAGATACCGCATGGCTTGGTATAGCCGCCACAGATGTTCTCGGCTTCCAAGTATCGTCGAGGAGAAGCCCTGTGAGGCTCGGTAGCACCGTGATCTTGGCACGCAGCTTGCGAGTGGGGATCGACACGGTCGATACTCCGCGTTACGTTCGAGACCCGGATTGGGGAATGTGAGGTACTTGACAGGTCAAACACAGGCGGGCTGTTGAAAGGTAGTTCCAGGTTGTCTAGGGACCAAGAGAACGGGAAGCCAGCCGTGGTTGGTTGCCACGCCATAAAGGGATCGTCCGTGCCATTGACCATGGCACAATCTCCACAGAAACAAGAATTGTTTGCCGAAGGCTGCAGAATCTTGAGGCAGAATGAGACACTTGTCTGAGAGGGTTCTCCTGTAGACATCGCACCCAATGAGGGTTGCATGGCCATCTGCGCGTGCCCAGCATGTTGGCTGTCAGATTGCTGAATTCCATCGGCTTGCAGCCTCAATTCGAAATCACTGTCAGCAAACGAGTGAGCAGGCCTAGTGGATACACCGGCGACGCGCGCAATCTCATCGTTGGCTAATTCGTGGTTCGTGGAAGCTTCTTCGGCCTCCGTTGGCGGCGGCTCAGTCGAGCTGTAGGTGCACTGCTTGTTGCGGAGCACACATCGCGAGCACGGCAGCGAGCCATCACAGCGTTGTTTCAAACGGGCACAGAATAGGCATGCCGGGTTGCGGGGGCCTTTACGGCTGTCGGGGTGTACTTGCGGAGTGGCGTGAAGAGCGCGGTGCCGGAGCAGTGTATCGCTAGATGGGCAGCGGACCAGTCAGGCAATCTGCGTGGGACCTAGGCTACCAAACAGGATCACGACTTACTTGCGCGAAAAAGTCTTGTTGCAAACATGGCAGCTGAAAGGCTTCGCCCCCGTGTGCCGCAGCTCGTGGCGGACACGGTGCTCGCGGCGCTGGAACGTCTCCCCGCAATGCGCACAGGTCAGCGAGGGCTCCGGCCGAACTTGCATCCCGCCGCAGTTCAGGATGCCGGCCGCTGAGGGCGAGATCGTAGCCGTGGCCGCCGGCGGGAGCTATGCGAAGGAGTTTGGGGGTGTGGACGAGATCCCCGCCGGAGGCGGCTGGAGGCGGAGGGCCACCTGGAGACCACATCCTCAGAAGGCTGGAGGACCCGGCCCGGCCCCCGGAGAGGACAACGGCTCCACCCCCGCCGGCCCCATAGTGCCCCCGCATGGGGACGACCGAGGGCGAGGGTCTTCCCCATCTTCTCCGCACCATCCACTCATCGAGGCCGAGGAAGCCGATGATGAGCATGCCCGCGTGTAAAAGTCCTATTACCTTCGTCTGTGCTAAAGTTTCAAGCTCCTACCTGGATGAAGCCTCCAGCACTGTTGCCATCCAGAGCCGGTTCGTTAGCCCTAAATCGACCATGACAACTTCCCAAGAGACAACCCTTGAGTGGTTCGGTTCGTCCCCAAAGAATGTTGTCAGAGTTTGGGTCTCGTTGTGCTGATTGTTACCAGGTGCGACAACCTTTCGGCTCCGAGTTCGTGGTGTCACGGTGTTTCTCGACACCTGGCTAGACAAGCCGGACATTCTGCCTACTTTGCTGGCTGCCGACGATGTCACCGAAGCTGACTACATTTTCATCTCCCACGCCCATTTCGATCAGTGAGTTTCTCGGATACGAAGCAGGCCAAAAAGCGAAGACCTGACCCTCGCATAGCCTGCCCGGTGCCGACCGGATCGCGATCAAAACTGGCGCCATTGTCGTAGCCAACAACGAAGCCATCAACCTGATGAGAAATGCCGGCGTGCCTGAGCACCAGCTTTTTCCAGTGCAAGGAGGAGAGCGCATCCCACTGTTCACTCGCAAGACCCGCGACGATGCTGCAGCGGATCTCTCTTTGCTCGCTCCTGGCTTGCCCGGTGCGCCTCGAAGGCCTCTCGACAAGCTAGCCGCCCTTCGAGTTGACATCTGGCCATCTCTACACTGCTTCATGCCGGAGGACCATCCGCAAGTCATTGACACCGCGACTGTCTATAAGGGCTCTGCCAGTCCGTACAGCTGTACGCTTGACATCACGTTTGGCATGAAGCATGGCCTGCTGAAGATCGGCGAACTCATGCCGCCAGACAAGCTGACGCCTGGGCACAAGTCGTTTATCAAATATGTCAGCGACCGAGAACGCAACGTCTTTTCCCATTGCGACGGTGGGCAACTCATGTTCAACTTCGTTGCTGGGGACAAGGCGCTGTTATGGACTGCACATCTCGGCGGATACGAGGGCGTGCTGCGCGACATGCAGCCGAAGCCGGATATAGCCATCATGGCGATTGCAGGAAGAGCGAACTTCAATGGCAGGCCCTTTGATGGCTCTGCTGCTGAATTTGCTGCCAAAAAGGTAGACTGGCTTGGAAGGCCATCTCAGGTGATATGGTGCTTGCACGACGAAGCGTAAGTCTGAGCCTACCACATTGAACTCCAGGTAATTGTTGGGCAGAAGTGCTGACAATTGTGTGCGCAGCTGCATTCCACCCTGGAGGATTGACACAGAAGCTGCCACAAAGGCAGTGGAAGCAAATGGGAAGACAAAGATTCTCGATTTGGAACACGCGAAGGCTGTTGTGCTTGACATATAGGGTTTCCAGGAGATGCAGCCTCTGTGATCAGGGTCACTTGTTGATAGTTTCTTGGATCGTAAAATCGCAAGCCAATGGGAATAATGGTCTCCATTAGGCACTCGAGGTTGCATATGTGACTTGTACGCGGACAAGACTCGCTGGTTCGCCTGCTTCCTAGAATACCACATTCGTTGGTGTAGGTGTTCGGACTAGCTTTCTGGCACAAACACACACTAGTAGCTCTCCGCGTCCGCTGTATCGAGGCAAAGGATCAAGTCAGACTCGGACAACTGAGCTACGGTCATGGAAGCAGCCCGGCCATGCGATACGCCGAGGATCCACACACAGACCTGTGTCCCATCTCATCAGGGCATCAGGCGGAGTTCGAGTCTGCGTGCGCTACCTCCGCTTCCCGTGGCCCGCACGGCCCCGCCGGCCCCAAGTTCCCGGTTGGCCTCGCATTGCCGTTCGTCAGAGCCGCAGCGCCAGGGGCCTGGCTCCCAAAGGCCAGCGCGGAATATTTGCGCAGATTCGGTCCATGTCGTGATTGAGCTGCGGCACCATTCACGCTCAACAGTTCAAAGTTCCAACGCGATCATATACTCCACTGCTCACCCTGTTTCGCCCGCACACCGAAGACTTGCATCATCATCCTCTTTTTCAATCAAGACTCAGGAGCAGCCAGCCCCCTTGAGCCATTGTTGTCCAAAATCAGGCATCTCACATACGTGCTAGATTCCAACAACACACGGCTCGAAATTTACAGGCTACGAGCCTTTGCACTCGCACCTACCCCATCATGGCAGCAGACCACGGGGGCACAACGAACACATCTGCAATCTCAACACTCTCTCCAGCTGTGCCCGATATGAATCCAGCACTCCTAGAGAAATCTCCCGAGGCCGACGGGCACGCCGCTGAAATCCAGTCTGACAAGAGCATTGACGAAGACGTCTTTCCAGAAGGCGGGCCGAGGGCTTGGCTCGTGGTCCTCGGTGGATGGCTTGGTCTCTTCTGCACATTCGGCTTGGTCACGTGTGTCGGCGTGTTTCTGCAGTACTACCAACGAGATTTGCTGTCTACCTACACTGCAAGCCAGATTAGCTGGATCACGAGTGTACAGGTTTTCTTCCAAGTTGGTGGAGGTGCAGTGGTAAGTGCTGCTTCATCTTTATGTGCTTAGAGTTCATCCACATCAAAATGCTAATGACACATGCCAGTGGGGTCGGATCTACGACTCCTATGGTCCACGATGGCTGCTATTCATCGGCACTCCCGTCTATTGTCTAGGCCTGATGATGCTCTCGCTTTCGACGCAGTATTACCAGATTCTCCTGTCACAATCAGTCGTCAGCTCAATTGGCTCGGGCGCCGTCTTCACAGCGTGCCTCACGTCTACTACGACTTGGTTCTTGAAAAAGCGCGGCACAGTCTTCGGCATCGTTAACTCAGGGTCGGCTGTCGGCGGCGTCGTTCTTCCCATCATGCTGTCACGGCTCATCCAGTCCATCGGATTTCCCTGGACCATGCGGGCAGTCGGCTTCCTCTTCCTCACGCTCTGCGTTGGTTCATGTCTCTTGGTCAAAACTCGCACTCCGCCAAAGCCTCGCCCTTTTGCTATTACTGATTATACAAACGGCCTGCGCGACACCACGATGCTGCTCGCCACTGTTGGAGGCTTCCTCTTCTTCTGGGGCATGTTCCTCCCTCTTAGCTACATCATCGTCCAAGCTCAGGATAGTGGCATCTCCCCAGATCTCCTCCCGTACCTCCTCCCCATCATCAACGCCGTCAGCCTTGTAGGCCGCCTGGTGCTGGGCTACCTCGCTGACCGCATCGGACGCTTTAACTGCATGCTCTTAGTGACAACCTTCACCGGCACTCTCACTCTCGCCCTCTGGATCCTGGGAAGCAGCAGCACCGCTGCGATTGTGCTATATGCAGTGGCTTTTGGCCTCGGGTCTGGCGGGTACATCTCGACATTCCCCGCGTGTGTCTCACAGATCAGCCCGCCCGCCGAGATCGGCACGAGGATCGGTGTTGCATCGCTGATCAATGCGGTCGGGGCGCTCACGGGGAGCCCTTTGGGCGGGTCTCTTATCGCGAAGAAGGCCGATGGCAGCACCAGCTTCCTGGGGCTGCAACTGTTTTGCGGCGCAACTATGCTGTGCTCAGTGTTTGTGTACGGCGCCGCAAGATACAAGCAGGCAGGTTTGAGATGGGAGAAGATTTAGATGTGGTGCCGTTCATCAGTAGTCATGATCAACATGGGGTTGATCAATTGGTTCGTCAAGAGCTTTCGTAACGTGGCTTGCACCATGCTTATGGCTGGGCAGACCCTCAATGTAGCGCTAGGTTTTGAGTGTATTAGCATCTTTAACAGAGCCGATGGCCTGCTTGGTTACACCTTTTCTTGATTGGCATGAATAGACTCCGCCTGCAGCTGCCACGACAACTGCAACCGCCAGGTCATGTCCGACTACAAGTCCTGCACGCTGCACTCAAACCAATGTTCCCATTCGTACTCTCGCATTCGATACAAAAACGCGAACATCTCCGACGTAATGATGCCTGTCGTCATCGAGGGGCATCGTTATTTTCGTAACTTGATTGTCCTCTAACGTCAGTCTAGGGTCCTCCTTGCGAATATGCCGAGGTCCTACTCTGCCACAAAACTTCTCGGATTGGAGGCTTCTCACAGGTCATCACGGAACGAGATAGTGGTCAGATATTCTGCATGCAGATGGCCGTGTAACGTCACTGCATTTGTTTTTCGCAGCCCAAAGTGCTCGAGCTTCCGCTACACCAACCAACACCCCGATTGTGATTCAGACAAAAAGCGTACCGGGCAATCCCAATCGGCTCCCGCATTCTGTACCTCTGTTTCAAAGTGCCAGTGTGGCGAAGTGATTGTGGAAAGGTTACATGCAAACGCAAGTTTCCGGTGCAGCTGATGTGTGCAATATCCTGGAGGATTGGACAAGGCACGACTCTAAATAGCGGCCGGTGCACGCGAGCGACAATCGTTCGGAAGCGACGCCGCTATACAAGAGGTCCGCAGCTGACATGTGTCCGGTACGGGGCATGTAAGCAGGAGATCCTGTTGCTTGTCTTATCTGGCGAGAGATCTGCTGCTCGAGCACAATACGTCATATGGGGCCGCCCATTGCCATCCTGTACAGTATGATCCTCGCCATGCGGCGCTTATTTGGGACTACCAGATGAGTCATTGTGAATATGATGGAAGCCAAGGCGACAGATCAATTCCAGGACGAAGTTTCTGCTGCCACCAGCGACGCTCTTCGCCTTATGGTGTGGCAAAGCTCACTACTTTTCGAAGCCGCTGCCGTGAGTGGTAAGCGCCCAGCCCGGGAGGCAGTCAAGCCATGGTAAGCGCCGACCGAGACCCTGGTCGCCCAGAGTCGTCAAGCTCCGCATTGCTCCTCCATCGCTGATTACGCCATCTGCATTCTTCAGCCTTTCCGCCTGTATGTCCGCCCTGGGAACGCTGCAAGGGAGCCGGTAAGCGAGCAAGTGTGCTGAGCTGCAGCGCAGATATGTGGTGCCGAGAGTATAGGTAAGCATCAGTGCTGTTACGGACCCAGACGTATAGCCACGGAGCTAGACATGACCTCACAGTGATCAGCAGTGACATGTGGTCCAAAAGCGATTATACCCAGGTGACGTGAGATCTTTTCTTCTTCCTTCCTACAGCGATGCGGGAATGAATGATGTCGGCTGCAGGTTTGGTATCGAAGAGCAGTCGACATTTGCGTCGTATAACGACAACTATGTCGATTATGAGATGTTGAGGAGTGGCTCTAGGACATTGCCACACGGCATATTAATGGGATGTATTCCACCTTTATTAATAGCATCGGTTTATTTTTAGGAACCATAGTGAGACCTGAGTTGTACTATCTGTTTATGATGTTATCGATCCTCTCAATCTCACAATGCTGACCATCCAACTTGATCTTCACGCTGAGCATTGCGTTTCATCCTGTCTTTCTTCTCCGACGCTGGGAATGCTCCGATATTCAGTGGCAAGCTTCATTACGTAGATTTAGGACATTGGAAATGGATCACGATATAAGTATTGGACGCGTGGCTCCTTATGCAAGAGCCGAAATGTTTGAATCTTGCACATCACCTCTTGACATCAACAGTTTCATTACCAGAACCACGATTAAAAGACTATTATCAATTCATTATATACCCAACTTACGAAAATGAAGCTCACCATTGTCATGGCTGTTACTACGCTTGCATGGGCTTCTACCGCAGCACCGACCACTAGTGATCAGGTATGGTTAATCAAGCACTCCTAGCTTATGGATGCGTGGCTAATCAACGCATAGACTTTCACTCCCTCCGTGGAAGACTTGTTCCGGTCCCTCCAGCGCGGTCCAGAATCTCTGGCAGAGCTCCGCCCTAATGGAACTGTAGTGTCCTACGACCAGCACGGCAACATTCTTGACCATCGTGTAGCCTCCGAGGCTGCTGTACGCGAGTACAATGATAAAATCGCGATCATCCAAGACGTTTTCCGACAAGGCTTCGAAGATCCAGAGGTCCAGGCTGGTCGCGTGGACGATAGTCCTGCCTCGAATGTATACGAGCGCGTCGACGGAGAGCTCTTCACCCATCGCTTGGACTGCAACTCCTACCCCTGTGACGACAATGACGATTGCTGGCAAGTTGGCTGCAGTAATTGCAACCCCCTGCCGATCCACCCCCGGAGATGCAGGTTCCGTGGATAGTTTGGGGTTTCGATCGCTCAGGATCTGGTGGCCCCTTGAAACGCATCACCGAATGACGATTTCGAGGCTGGGTAGGACATGACATCGTTGTACCAAATGTACTAGAACACGGTCTTTGTAGACCAACACGTTCATTTTTCTCCCAAATCATTGTTGTGTATTCATCGCTCTGAATTACATAACAGTAGATATTTTTTGGAATGCGTACACCAGAATTCCCATTGACGATGGGCCGGTGGACAAAATGCTAGGAAATATTCCCAATTATTTACATGGTCGTTACATGCCGGGTTATTGCCAACCAGAAGTTACGCGAGTGGGCTATTAGCTTTAGCGAAGGGGTCATGATTATCAGCAAAATTTGGAGTCAGATGTTGTTTGGCGTGAAAGATTCATTCATAATTAGGGGCGTGAGGCCCTGCAGTGCCGGACTGTCTGCATATGTACCGTTAAACTGGCCAGTCGGGTAAGTCAAGAGCTGCCTACATCCCTCGAGATGAATTTGTGCCAAACCTGTTGAGGCCGACAGTGCAGGCCTTTACTCATTGTCTCTATGAACAGCCTTTTGCAGGGCATTGTCTTCTCACTTTCCATGTTGTTCTAATGTCATATTCCTAGGTGCGAGAAGGGGGAAGCCTAGCCGAAGACCTCGCGCCATAACGACAACTGCGAAGGCATGAGGGCGCTGCCACGTACACAATCAGAGAAACACTCGAGAGGGGCAAGTCTCGAATCGGCCCAACTCTTCCGGCTGCTCTCTTTAGGACCGGCCTCCCTGAGCCATTCCGACGGACTGCTGCGGGGCGCTACGGGGAAATGTGGGGGACATGCCTCCCGGTTCTGGGGTCCTCCCCGACGGGGGTGGGGGGAGTGGCACGCGCTTCACCAAATCGCACTCCCCACGATCGCAAAAGGTTCACGCCGCCAGGGGCACATAGCGACCAAGCTGCGGAAGGGACAAATGTGCAGTATTTGATATCCGTTGAAATATTCCAGAGAACCACATTGAAATTTCCTGCTCAAAGCGTGGGCTTGTTCGTACTTTCTTTTTCTTCCCTGGCAGTGTTGATACCCCAATACGTACACCTGCACAAATGGCACCCCTCAAGATCATTATCATTGGCGGCGGTCTGGCCGGGGCCTGCCTAGGCAATGGCCTCGTCAATCATTCATCTGGTCTCATCAACGTCACAGTCTACGAGCGCGATGCTGAGGGCGACGAGCGCGGTGGCTACCAGATTCGCCTCGGCGCATATGCCCTGGCAGGCCTCAGGGCATGTCTCACAACACAGCAGTTCAAAGATTTGCTGCCATATTTTGGTCGATCTGGGGGCGTCGTATCATCCGCGCCTTGCATCTTCAACCCGTCCGACCTGAAGGTCATGGTAGACCTCAGCAAAGCCCCGACCTATGAGAAAAGCGCGCCAATCGCGCGGATGCGACTTCGCGAGTATCTGCAGGAGCCCCTGCGCAAACACGACGCGATCCGGTATGGCAAGAAGTTTCTTCGCTACGAAAGCCTCGAAGGGGACGACACGGGCCACAGCAAGGTCAGAGTGCACTTTGCCGACGGCACACAAGAAGACTGCGATATTTTGATCTCGGCCGAGGGCAGCGGAAGTCGGATCAACAAACAGATTGGTCTGAACAACATCATTGACACCGTCACCAAAGATTTTGGCTCTTTGCTCGGAAAATGCCATCTTTCTTGGCCGGTCCTTCAGACCTTGCCGAAGCAGCTTCTCGAGAAGGGCACCATCTATACAGCCAACTCAAAGGCCATTGTCTTTGCCGCTGCATACCTGCCGCCAAGCTTGTCATCCTTCTCCCACCAAGGAAGCAATGCCGACCCCACCAAGCCCGAAAACTACGATGAGGAACAGGCGTCGCTCTTTCTCGGTGTGGGGTGGACGACAGGCCCTCCAAATGCGGATCTGCCACACATCAAAGACAAGAAGGGCCTCATGCGGCAGAAGCTCACCGACGCTGGCTTCCACCCGAGCTTCTTGAACCTAGTCGATGCGGTCGACGATGACAACCTGATCACAACCCCGACGCGGTCGGCCAAGACCGATACACCTGTAAACTGGAGACAGAAGATATTGGCAGACGCAGCCAAAGTAGTGGACAGGGATCTGGCAAACCCGAGAGTGTGGCTGATGGGAGACTCCATTCACGCGATGCTGCCATCGCGCGGCATGGGTGCCAACAATGCAATTCGAGATACTGCGGATGTACTAGGCCCATTGCTAGAGCTGGGCAAGCAGCACAAGTCCAGGAGCAACGTCACTGACGAGCAGGTTAGCACCCAGCTGGCTATTTTCGAGAACACGATGCTTCCCAGAGCGATGGCCTGGGTTAAGAAGAGCAAAGATCAAGAGGTACGTGCTAGTAATCCACGGTGGTAGAGACATCAAGTGCAGAGATGAAGTGCATGAAGCTGACGCTGTAGGTAGCTACCTGACTTGGAAAGCACCAAAGGCAAGATCATCATTGCTGTGCTCCGTGTTGGCATCTTTTTCCTGAGCGGCGCCGTAAAGATCCTGAAACTGTTTGGGTGGACTCCTAAAGATGATGCGCCGGAGCTAGCTTGAATAATCTGGGCAAACAAATCCCAGCCCAAAGTCAGGCGTCTCGCCAAATGCCGTTGTCGACCATTAATATGAAAAGTGCCGGAGATGTCCCTTACAGATAGTTCTCCTTTTCGCCGTGCTTAACACGTAGTAGAAACAAATGGGCTTCATCTCCCTATTCCAAACACCTATTTCATCGGATTGATGAAGAAGTGGCTGTCAGTCGTCTGCATGACGTCCAACTTCTGCCCAACCGTGACGACTAACTCCGCCCTTGGTACACAGAGCATGCCAAAGCTCGGCTTGAACTTCAGGCCCTCGTCGATTCGCCGATATTTGACCAGTTCGTCCCACGGCTGGCGGGGATTCTTGTCGGCAGTATCCGGGTCGACGTTTGGGACCTGGCATCTTAAGCAGCGTGACACCACGTCCAACTCGACAGCCTTCTTCTCCCTCTGATCATCGCCATCACCACCGTTCTCGGCCTCTCGGATGCGGAGAGTTTTCCAATTGTCCTCAGCCCAGGGCTCGTGACCGCTGATAATGATGTTTGGCCGGAACCTTTCAATGTCAACGGCGTGCTCACCACCACTCCGTAGCCGCCCGTTGAGCTCAGTTAGACTGGCCAGCGACGCGACCAGGACCGGCATCATGTCGGCGAACTTTGTCGCCTCTGTGCGGCCGAGCCGATCCGGCGCGCCACAGCCGCGAAGGACCCTCGGCGAGGGTCCCTTGTACAACAGTCGGGTTTCGACGCTGAGGAATTCCGAGATGGCTTGGGTCATGGTCGCAGGGTACTCCCAGCCGTCCGTCTTTTGCCCCCAGATAACGCCGGTGCGCAGCGTGGTGTTGGCCTCGAGCCACTCCGTGGTCGGGTGTGCGGGAATCGAGAGCTCCCACCCCTTGTTGCCCTCGATAGTAATGACGAGCGTATCACTGGCGAAGTCGACACGCGTCCGGATGAGCGTCATGCGGGGCTCGTCCCTGATTGTGAGGAAGTCGCGCTTCCCGGCAGAGACAAACATCCAGTTGCGGTCGAGGTCGAGCCCTGTCTTGAGCAGCGCAGCCGACTGGACCTGGACGCCACGGCATGACTTGATGGGGTATATCCGCAAATCGACAATGTCGTGGCTGGCCAGTGGCAGTTCCGCATCGGCCTTCTTCAAGTAGTACAGGACAGAGCTGGTGACGATGGCGATAATCGCTGCGAGGGCTACGCCCGGGGTTGTGGAAAGGTCCAGATGATCCATGACCACTGGTGACTGGATCTCACGATGGAGACAAGACGTATGCGGTTGGTGCTGGAATTGTGTTGTTGATGGTAAGGGCTGTATTTAGGTTTGCTGTCATGTCGTGGCCATGTGTGCGGGGTCATGTGTGTCATGTGTGTCATCACCAATCGCACTGGGCCAAGCCCAAACTCAAAATCTCTGCAGAAGCAGGTGACTTTGCAGCCACTATTACATTAAGCTTGACAAAATGATAGGGACCAGCAAAGAAGCCAGCCGTAAGACCTCCGCGAACATTGCATCTTTAGTCGCGGCTTTGTGAGTATCGAGTGTGCGAAAGCACCCCCAACCCGGTGGGCGTGTTTCGCATATCGACTACGGAGCCGATCAGCCGAGAGAAATGCGGGTTCGGAGAACACACACCAGCCGTTGGTGTACTGAGGGTACTACATCAATGAAAGTAGATTTCTCAGCCCTGCGGACTTGCAGCTGCGAAACTCTAATGCAGTATGTGACCCGAAGTGCCCGTGGGCTACAGGTTAAAGCGAGAAAGTGCTGTCTGTGCCGCCATTTCACGCGGCTCAAACATAGCAAACATGTGGATGCTAGCACGATCGCACTCCGTACTGAAAACGTAAGGAACAGTCAATGTACAGTATTGATTGAGTCCGTTTCTGCTGGTGGTCAAATTGGTGCAAAAAGGGGCCAGCTTGGTGCTGGACTTGTTTGGCTTGGACCTTCCGATAAGTGCTAACGCCTCACCGACCCTTGAAGACTTCGTGTAGTGCCCCGTGCTTGAACGAAGAGAAAGCTGAGGGGTTAGTCGTCGCGCATTCAACCTTCCCAATTAGGCAACTTTCACGGCCACAGTCTGCCCGACTGCGCCACCTAGGGGTCGAGAAATAGAGTTTGAACAGAGTTACCTTATCCAGTTGAGGTGTGGCGGTACTCGAGTTCGTTCAAGCACGAACTCCAGCCCGGGCGGCCGAGGAGGGTAGTCCTCCGAGGACGGGCTTGCCAGGTAGTGCGGGGGCTGGAGTTCGTGCTCCGTTTTCTATATAATTCCTTCTCGAGGTTTTATTTCGTTCAAGCACGAACCCTAGCCAAGGCGGCCGAGGAGGATAACCCTCCGAGGACGGGCTTGCCGGGCAGTGGCGGAGGCCAGGGTTCGTGCTCAAAGATAATTCAATACTCCTTCGTCCCTTGCTTGGCTGTCTGCTGTTCAAGCACGGGGCTCTCCAGCCCTCGCCGGACAGCAGCGGGGCCTCTAGTTACTAGTTCGGGAAGCCCGGTCCTCTGTCTGGTGCCACGAGATTAGTGGATCTGTACAGTTTCCACTTATACTATGCGTGGCTTCAAGCCAGAACTGGCGATTAGAACATTGCGCACATGATTCCTCGATTCTGCATCTTTCAGCTTGTCACAGGACATGCAGCTTGCCAGGGCGACGCCTTCGTCCGGGTCGAACGGGGCTATCATCCATGTCCGTACGGCCTGGTGATGGCGTCGAACGCGCCTGACACGGGGCCAGCCGAAGAATACCCCTGACTAGCGGCACCAAAGCACAAGCGTTATGCCAATTGAGGCGAGTAGCCGGCGCCAATGCAGGAGCCGGCTGTGTTCTAGACCCGGCAGCGGAGCTGATCAATAGATCGTCAACTAGGACGGTGCCAGCGGCCCCATCACAGCATGCCCCTGATGATGGTCTGATCTGAGGCCGAGTTCTGAAGCTGAAGAATATGCGCCCAAGCTGCGACCTCGTGACCAATCTCATCACGGAGGATGGCCTGTTGACCATATTCAGCTGAACATCGAAAGACGTCTTTGTTCCTGCCGCTGAAAACTACCCTCGTATATAATGTTCCAAGTCTCACCACCTATCGGGCAACTAATCAACACAACAACACATCAACTTCACCATCTTCCCTCTTGAGCTCCTTCATTCAAACCAACTTCATCATGCTTCAGATCACTCTCCTGATGGGCGGCCTCGCAGCCTTCGCCCAAGCCGCTGCTCTCCAGTCTATCCCAGCCGCTGCCCTGTTTTCCCGCGCACAAAGCCCGATCAACTGCGGTCCTTTTCCCGGTAAAGGTCCTAGCGAGGGTACTACCTACGTGTCGGCATCCGGCAAGAGCTACAAGATCCTCTGCAACGCCGAGAGGGGCGCTTACAGCGGCTGGTACTATGCCCAGGGCTCATTCCCCACCGCCGAGTCATGCATCGATGCCTGTGCAGCCGGCGCGGTCCAAGGATGTGTCTATGCCTCCTGGAACAATCAGGGTGCTTATTGCGCCCTGGCAACCAATGTCGACCTGACTGGGAATGGTTATGAATACAACACAATAGGCGGCACGTATATCAAGACTCTCAACTGCAAGGACGGATCCAGTGACAACACTGTCTGGACTACACCCGCCGGAAAATACCAGATCCTGTGCAACTACCAGTACGGCGGCACCACCTTGGGTGCCTCAAAGCGCGCCGAGACGTTTGAGCAGTGTGTCGGTTTCTGCGACAGCACCAACGGCTGTGTGGACGTCGTGTACAGCGAGGCCAAGTACTGCTGGCTCAAGAGTTCAAAGACAAACGGTTACAAGAGCCCGGGCTGGTACACCGCCATCAAAGTGCCCGACAACTTCCAACCTGCCAAGCCTGACGATGTTACACCTGTGAGCAGCAGCCAAATTGGCGCCATCAACTGCTTCGACAACTCAGCCGATGGTACTACCTTCAAGGCTGCCTCCGGCAACTCCTACGACATTGCCTGCAACTACCAGTACGATGGTGATACTATTGACAGCATTTACACTCGCACTTTCGAGGACTGCGCCAACCTTTGCGACACTACTGATGGCTGCATCGACGCTGTGTGGAGCAAGGCCAACTACTGCTGGATGAAGTCTTCCAAGACTGGCACCGGATACAAGTCGCCTAATTGGTTCAGCGCTATCAGGAAGTAATCACTTCTTGAAGTCGTCGACACACTTTTCGAAACAGGTTTACCCTCTTGACAATGCTCCCGATCCCTTGCATGTAGTCATGAGCAGCTTATGAGCGACTAGTCATAGAATACTATAGCGAGGTTAGCCGTGGTCAACCGCTATGATCCTGAATGAATTTATTCGTCTCTGATACCTTTCGATTATACCCGTGCACTTTACGTGGTCTGTAGCAAAAACAGGTGGTAATGAAAATCTTACTTACGTTTTGCGGTGATGTCAATTGCTGCACTTGTCGACTGCGCGCTTGTCTTTTCAACGCCGTAAGGTCTAAGGCCATTGGAATCCCAGGTATCCATTATTGCATTTCACTGGCGATTCCTAAATACCGTTGAACGGAGGCCGGGAACTCGCTGATCGAGTCTGTCATAACATAGCGGAGGATAGGTAGAAATAGGCGCTCCGTGCCCGTATGCATAGCGGCTAGCCGCAGTGGTTTTTCCTGAAGATAGAGTACAGAGCTCTTGATTGTCTGATGTGATATACATTGCGAGAACAGATAAGAAGACGGAAGTGATAGTAAGAAAGTATTACACCTGTGATCCTAGGTCTTCAACGAGACCTATATATAAATGCTGGATCATTGGAGTCCCTAATATGCGGCTCGACCAGAAGCCTGTGGAAGGCCTTCTGCAGCCCTCCTGCACCAGGCCCCCAGCGAGAACTGGACCTCCTGTCGATTTCAGCCCAGCATATTGTCTCAATTCCCCAAAATGGAAACGGGCAAGCTCTTTCGTCCCATGCAGATGATCCACCGCTGGCGCAATCGTGGCATGGGAAGCGCCTGATCAACCGCGACATGAGTCATATCTGGCCACATGAGGAAGTATATCGGAGCGGTGACCCAGAAGTTTGATGACGAGCTGACGGCCGCTGATGATGAGTCCGTACAATTGAGAACGTGATAGGCTGTAGATACAAATTTGGTTTTTGCGCGGCGGGGAGCTCATTCGAATTAGGGGGTAGCGGAGCATAGTACGTAGAAGAGCTGAGATGAGAATGGCCTGATCTTGCATGAGGATGAAGTCAAAGAGGAGGGAGACGAAGTCCAATGTACAAGAAGCTGGCGTGGATGGGAGCTGCCTCATATATACTCGGCGGGACGAAGTTAGGCGTAGGTACTAAAGCGGCACCCACGCTAAGCCTGTTTAAGATGCCGCTAAACCCTGCGGGTACAACAGCACGTTCTCGCTTACACAAAGAAAACTGACCATTGTCTCAAAGAGATCTGTCACGTTAATGAGTTCATTCACGTTGGAGTGGCGCAGCACCAAGCACTGATTCGATCTTCCGCAACGCGCCTTCAGCGGCTTCAAGAGACCATTATAAAAGTAACATGACGTTGGCAGCTAGGCATTCCACCTTACGGTAGGTCACAGCATGATCATGCCTAGTGGGCCAGCACAATAGGTAAATTCCGGTGTGTATCGCAAATCGTACTGAAATAATAAGCCATATCCTGAATGGCAGGCTCGATCCACGCTGTTTCGCCTGAGATTCAAATCTCAATTCCCGGGTTTGGACACGGAGTGATGTCAGCAGAGCACAGAGCGAGTTGTGATAGGTCTGTCGAAGGACGTGGCTTACAGGGATCGTGGCAACAAGCGGCGTATCTGAGATCGATTTGCCTCGAGCTGACACGTTTACATGCTCGTTCTCGTATACGAAGTTGAGATTCCACGAGCGTCACTAGCCAAATGTAGCAGGAGCCTATCAGTAAACCAAAAAGGTCGTCGATGGAGAGTGCGGCCGCGGCCGAGGCAGGAACATGGGAACATAGGACTGGATTAACGGGTGGAAGACCCTGGTACGTTGCAGTATCTGACTCCCAGTACAGCAAATGGGCATGGTGCGCCGGTTAAGCGGCTCATATAGTGGGTGACGCTGGCTGGGGCTGTCAGCAGTGAGCGCGCCCGCAACTGTCCTGTGCTCACGCCAGAGGTGACGGGCAAGCAGCACACACGTTACATCGTTCAGCCTCAGCCTCATACCAGCTTTGCGGCTTTCCCCAGGGCCAGTCACAGCTCCCCTAGGACTCGTTGCGCCTTGGCAGGCACCAAGCTCGGCTGATCGCTCGCTGACATCGGACGGGGTTCATTGCATATCCGCATGAGGCTTGCAAGCCTTGCATACGAGCAACTGCCGACGGCTGGTTTCGGTTGCATTAATATCGATCCCACGTTCCATGATATTTGAGAGGTTGTGAGAGCGCTTAACGGTGATTGGCAAGTGGCATGACTAGACTGAAGCCGAGCTGCAACACGACGATCAGAGCTTGGATAGTAAGAGGCCGCAGTGACATCGACAGGCATTGTCTTGTTCACTTGGCCTCAATGGTGGCTCACACACACACACACACACACACACACATTTGTCGGGCTGCGCACAATAGCTGCGCAGCGAACACTGAGGCAACATGCGTCTATAGCACGACGAGGCATTGGGAAATATTGCTATAAGAACAACGAGAATTCCGTAAACTGGAGTCCTTGTCCTCTACCCATCATCAACTCAGAGCTTCAATTCATTCTCTCCCGCCTCTACTCTCACATCAACTCCCACGAATTTTCGATAACTACTCCATTTTGACCATGGTTGCTACCAAGCTTGCCCTCGGCGCTGTCATGGCTGCCTTGACTACCACAGGCTCTGCTGGCAGTCTCAAGATCAAGAACCACTGCAGCGGAACCGTCAACATCGTCATCTCGCACAACGGTGGCTGTGACTATGGGCAGAGCAAGAAGTGCATCCGCGACGGTGGCAAGCCTTACCAGATCAAGAGCAATGGCAGCACCAGCTTCGCCTGGATCGGCGACGGCAAGGGCGCCAGCCTCAAGATCTCGAAGAGCGACCCCAAGAAGATCTTGCAGTACGAGTACGCCCTTGTCAAGTCTGGCGACTACAAGGGGCTTTACTGGGACCTCAGCGACCTAGACGGCTCCGGCAACGGCCTTGTCGGCACCCCGTTCCGCGGCGACAACGTCCACGTCAAGCCGTCTGGCAATGGCGCTGGCAAGGGCACCTGCGTTCCGATCAAGTGCGCCGCCAACAAGGTCTGCCTCGACAGCTACCAGCACCCCGACGACCCCAACACCAAGTGGTGCCCTGTCGACACCGGCGACATCTGGATTGCCCTATGCCAGCCCAACAGCCAGTTCAACTCGCGCGACCTGAACGACGAGGACATTGAGATTGTCGACACTACTCCTCCTCAAGAGGGCGAGGCGCCGGTTGACGACTCCGCCGCCCCCGTCATGCCCAAGATTGTTCTGGACTACTTCCTCCACCACACCGAGGAGCCCAGCTCGCCTGCCGCCGCGAAGGTCAGCCGCGCCTACTACGCTTAGGAGCGTGCCATAGCATGAACACCAGAGAGCTCAATATTTGCAACCAGCACCCTTCTAGTCGTTGCCACATATCGTCTCGATCATTTCTTAGATACACGCTCGTTGGGTCTTACTCCTTTCGCTCCTGTATATATGTTTTCTTCTCAAAGTGGAGGGAGAATTTTTATCAACCATAGAGGTAGAAACTTTTGCATCATTTTGAGGCCTTTCAATCAAGCCAGACGTTGTTAGAAAATCCCGCCTATAGATTATCCAGAGATTTACGCAAACCACGAGTAACCCGCGCACATTAGTGACCTGCCTACTTTACCGTTATTTCCGTATAGTCTATGTTTCTTCCATGTTCTCTTTTAGACATTATGATGCTCGACGTGAGAACCATGGCCATTTCGGCCGGCTTGACCTCCAACGGGTACAAGGGCACACCAAGACAAACCGCATGGGTCAAGCACTACCAGCCAGGCTGGTCCTGCCGGCACTGAGAACCATGATCTCCGACATGGACATCAACGTCGTCGTGTCACATCGGGCCTGCACGCATCTGGGCCCAAAGACGGACTAATCGTCTACTCCACGCCCAAGACGCACAGCGAGGACCCCCCGATGACATTTGAGCGCTGCAGCCAATCCGAGTTCGCCGCTATTTTCTTGGCGCGCCAGCTCTTCAAACTCGACTCTAACTTTACCGTTGTGTCGATGCACTCTGGCTCCGCGAGGACATATTTCGCACCTCGAGCGACGTTGCGGCCACGTTCCTAAATTGGCGTGTTGATATTATTTTCCGACGACTCGAAACACCTTCCGGGTCTTTGTCTCGAGTCAAACTCCTTGACGGCTAACCATTGGGTGAAGAGAGAGACATGACGAAAAAGTCCCCTTGGAAAAACTTGTCTAGTGCAAGAGAACAAACTTTGCAGCTCGGACACGGGTCGAAAGTCAAATGAAGTTAGCCCAAGCAGCGTAGCACACCCTAAATTAGCAAGTGAGGTCATATCAGCTTCAGTAGCCGGATCGCCCTTCCATCATGGTGCTCCCGCGTCGTGCGGCATTTCTGTAGTAAGCTAGGATACCTAGCGTCGCGGTCCACTTATAGCCGCCGCTACGCTTTGAGAGCTTTACGTCACTATAAAAATCTAGTGAGGAAGAGTCTCCACCTTGATAAAAACACAAGGACAAACATTAACCCGGAAGTGGCGGCGCTATAGACTGCCGCGGTAGTTTTACTTGTCTAAGCGTGGATCAAGTCGTCATCATTGATCACGACCAGGCTTGGAGTAGTTGCAATATATAAATGGGACCGGCTTCGCTGAAGTCGAGAGCCGCTATCATAGTAACTTTGTCCAAAAACAGAACAATCAAACGCAACCACCATGCCCGTCCTTCCCAGTCCGGATGCTGTCCCTTTTGAGCAGGATATCAAGAATCGACATTTAATCTATGACTACGACGTGCCTGGAGCACAGACGGACAGCGGCAAGGACGAGAAATGGCGGTACGAGATGTGGTTCCACAGCGAAGACCGCATCGTTTACGCCATCCACGGTGGGCCGATGGCCGGCCGCTACAACTACCAGACGGCCTCCTACCAGTGTGTGCGTCCGGGCGAGATCTGGCAGTGCAACTGGCTCGAGGAGACGGGCACCATCTGCTCTCTCGTCTATGATATCCCCAACAGGAAAGTGACGACACTCTTGGGGTTCTCCAAAGGCCACTGGACGCAGGCTGAAGCTGCGCATGGTGATAAGCGGAATAAGGAGGACTTTGAACGGTGGCGGCAGCTGGCCAAGGTCGGCATTCAGACAGACAGACACATGTTGGCAGAGCAGGCTAGCATCGTCGAGGACTTTCGTGGCGCTGGCGAGTTGAAGGACATTGACGTATCATGGCCGACCATTTAGGCAGGCGGGGACGACAGGAGGGGCCCGAGGTCCAAATAATATCAATCGCGGCTCACATTAATACTAATCGGATTCTCTTGGACAACACATATAGAGGGCGAAAAGACTTCCGCGGCCGGCGGTCTCACAATAGAACCACTGAGATTTGATAGAATGTCTGGTTTGAAATAGACGATTCTGATGCGAGCATACTACTAGCATACTGCATGCTTGATGATACCTGCTCGATCTCACCAACCATCTAGATACGTTCGTGTCAGACCCCAGGGCCTTGAGACTTCTTTCAACGAGCCTACCTAGACATGTCGTCGCTTAGCCCATAGACTCAGGTATTCTCTCCCCTGCAGCCGATACGTATCATCCTCGACATAAAACCCGCCCTGGCTCTATGTCTGCAATACTAAGTTCTTCCCGTGGGACCCGTCCGCATACGGCGGCCACAAGGGCATGCCGTCCCCATTCGGATCGCCGCAATTCACAAAGTTGATCCACATGCCGCTCATGTCATCGCTTAGCGCCCGATATTCCGGCCACGGCCCCACGCCATTGGGGTTGTTGAACACGAACGCGAGCTCGGTCGCGTGCGCCACGCCCTCGTAGCCAAAGTTGAGCCCCGCAGGCGTCACAGTGCCATTGGCGGACGTTGAGGCAGGGCGATATCCGCGGGTGTTAAAGCGGTACACGAAGGTGCCGTTGGGGTTGTGCTGCGCGTAGCTCCGCGCCTCGGCTAGTCGTGGCCCGTGGTAGAAGATGTCGCCCACGATGGCCGCCACGCGCTTGAACTGCTTACCGCGGCCCATATCTTCAAACGTCTCGAGCCCTGTGTTGAACGGGATTCCCTGGGCCGGATCGTTTGGGTATAGCTGCATAATGCGGTCGACTACAGACGCCGGGTAGCCAAAGCCCACCCCCGTTTCGAGGTACGTGCGCAGCTCGGCGTCAGTGTTGATCCCACTGATCGCATTGTCGGTACCTTCATCCGAGTTGGTGCCGTAGATGTGTGGCAGGTGAGCGAACTTGCCTTGGGCGTAGAGTGTTGTGGGAAATTGGGGCATGATATCGCCGTCCACGGTCGGGTACCAACCCGGCCCTAGGTACAGCTCGGGATTAATCAGCGGATATAGTTCATCGTAGGGGACAGTACGCAGGCAGGCCAGACTGTCGATAGCCTCGGTGCAATTAACAGCTGCCACGATCTTGTTGTAGGTAGGCTGGTACCAGTCGGATCCGTTGTACTAGGCCGTAGAGGCGCCGCCGCTTTCCTGGATCGAGCCGTGGAACAGCCCATCGGTGCGGCCGCCGTAGCTGAGCAGCAGCTGGCCGACAGCGAATGACCCTGACGACTCGCCCCAGATAGTCACGCGGTTCAGGTCGCCCCCAAAGGACGCAATGTTCTCCTAGATCCACGCCAGCGCCTGCCGCATATCGCGCAACGCAAGGTTGGTCTGCCCACTACCCTGCACCTCAATGCTGTACATGTTACCCCATCCGCCCTTGCGGTAGTTGATGCTAGTAGCCAGGATGGGCTTGCCCATTACCACGGACCGCTGCACGATATAAGACAGGTTGTAGTTAGGCAGCCCGGTAGTTCCGTAGTAGTAGCTGCCGCCGTGGATCCAGACTGCCACCGGCAGCAACGCCCTGTCCGAAGCTTGCTTGGTCGGCCTCACAACATTAATGCTAAGGCAGTTCTCGCTCATCCCATACACAGCGTCGGAGGGACTGGGATCGGGACAAGCATTGCTGTAGTTCTTAGCGGTGCGGACGCCACTCCAGCTCGTGTTGAGTGCTCGCGGCACGCGGAAGCGGTTCTCACCGCCGGTATCCTGGGCGTAGGGCATGCCCAGGAAGGCGTCCTGGTGGAAGCCCGACAGGCTGACACCGGCATAGGTCCCATTGCGCACCGTCACCGTGGGATCGCAGGGTGCTGAGCTGGCGAGGACCGCCAGTCCTATAGCTGCATTGAAGGGGGAACGCATTCTGTCGATTGATGAGGAAAGCAGCTGCAGCCGCTTCGCATGTCATCAAATGAGGGGTTGCTGGACACCTTATGACCACTTCCGAAATGCCCCTGCTATCTGCGGTTTTTCTCCGACCATGGTTACTCCTCCGATAGCGCAGGTGGAGACGAAATGACGAGGTCACATCGGGGTTCCCCCATTGGGTACAATCGACACCTCTGTCCACGCCGATCCTC
Source organism: Microdochium trichocladiopsis (assembly GCF_020744255.1). Classification (NCBI taxonomy): domain Eukaryota; kingdom Fungi; phylum Ascomycota; class Sordariomycetes; order Xylariales; family Microdochiaceae; genus Microdochium; species Microdochium trichocladiopsis. Next base: position 1,966,892 of record NW_025763554.1, read on the forward strand.
GGCTATAGACGTCGACCTTGGGGACGTTGAGAATGAAAAGATTATTTTCGACAGCATTGTGCTGCCATGTCAACCAAGGCAGCCATAAATTTGCCTGGGATCAATTGCAAATGGTGCCTGTTGCCCAGAGCCACGTGCAAGTCATGCCGGTGATTGGTACGTGTGCCGCACTGATGTAATGCTTTGCTCAGAAACGCAAGCTTATTGGACGGTATGCTTAGGCGGGTCGTTGCATTGCAGGCGGAGCAAAGTGGAGTCACATATCGAGAGCATCCCTTATCAATCCCGGTCCCAATGCTGATGCCTAGAAGGATCACCATCAACGCAAATGCATGCATACATACATACATAAACAGACCCGCCCCAAGCAATGAGCAAGAAGACGTGGAAAGAACTGTACCCACGCCTTCACCATCAATAGCGGAAATCACGCAGCTTCAGTGTCCGAGTACAGTACCAAGAACTACGACAATGACCACCGTCCCTGCTAGCAGCCCGCCCTATACGGGTCCCTCCGTCGGCACCATGCTACAAAATCATACGCTTGCCAGGGAGATCATCGCGCGTAACAACGATCCGTGCCCTATACTCGACAATGACGAGTTGAAATTACTCGGTGCATTCGTCGCTAATCCCGCCATTGCGCAAACCACTGCCAAAGACATCAGAAGCATTAATATCCGCGACAAGGAGCAGGTAGATGCATCTGGCAGTCTGGTTCTTTACCTGATGTATCTACACGTGTCTGCGGGAGAGGGCTTGACCCCCCAAGAGACTGGGGTACTCAAGGATTGGTTTTCTCAACAAGAGCTTGCCTAGAAGCAAGGGAGTTTTGTGATATACCTAGGTAGTCTCTGGGTGAGGCGGTACTGCGAGACCAACAAGCAATCCCGACGTCAAGTTAGCATGTCGCACAGAAGCGACATCAGCTTAGCCACGCTGGCAGACTGGCCCAGGGTCAAGTTGGCGTACAATTTGCCACGTCCTGTCTGTGCTCACTGACATAGCCATCACCTACTGCCCGTTTTCCTTCTTCAACTGCTGCCCATGTGAATGAGCATCCGATACTATGTACCTCTTTGGAATTATCAAGTGCGGCAATCGTCAGCGAATGAAAAATTTCCAGCCCCACAAAGACCACGATCTCCCCAATTTGACGCCTTTATCAGCATGAAACAACGCGTTCGAACCATCTTCCCGCTTCTCCAACGTGGTCTAGCCTAAGCCGGAATCGCATACAGCGACTGCAAGTTGCCCAGCCGGTCGCATGCTGCATACTTCCACCAGTCACTGTGTCGCCAGTACCCAACGCTTCGCAGCCCCCAAAGGATGACCGGGGGTGCCGGTGGGAATGCCCGGTGGAGGCCACCCTCGTACGCCACGTCGTGGTTGGTGAGCACACAGAGGCCGCCGCTCAGCATCCCGACCTTCGCCATTGTCTCCTTGCCGACATGCGCAAACCGCGCCATCAGGTTCTGCAGCCTCTCCTCGCCGAATCGCCGCAGGCCCATGAGCGTCGTGATCTCATCCCGCAGGTGATCGAAAAGGTCCTTCCCGAAGCCGTCGACGAGCTTCTGGACCTTGGCCCCATCGTAAGCTTCCTGGTCGATTAGGCAGGCCTTGATGTAAGTGTGCAGCGCCTCGACACCCTTTTCGAAGATTTGGTGCTGCTCAATGTTGGCGTCCATGATGCCCTTCTCGCCAGCCATGGTTTCGAGGATAGGGAAGATGTGCGACTCCTCCGAGCTGTGGTGAGCGTGCACCAGGTTGTACCATTGCTCGACGTAATTCAGGAACGTCTTCTCATCCTTGGGCTTGATGTGAGGTGCCTGCAGGTAGATAGAGTTCAAGCCCCGGATCTGGTTGTTGCCCCAAAGTCAGCAATCGATCGTAGCTAGTCGGAACCATGGTAGTTCATACGATGCAGTTATGCACATTCACCATCTCGGTGCTGAGCTGCGTGACTTCGTCATCCTGTCAACAGTTTTGTCAGCTGGGCTTCCCAAGGGGAAAGGATCGGCAGGAACGGGTCTAGCGCACAATCTCGCCCTCGGGGATCCGCGCCTTAGGGCTGGGAATCAAGTTGTAGGGATGGTCTGCGTAAACAGGCGCCATCCGTTCGATGGAGTCGTGGGATTGTGTATTGATTCAGACTTGCGCGGCGACGCCGTGTTTGCAGGCAACAGACTGATCAATGGAACGATGGTCGAATTCGGCTGGTGGCAGAATCACTCGATGATGGGCAGCTTCAGGAGCATTATACGCTTTGCTAAAATAGTTCATGGCGAGGTGAAGTAGTGCCAAGAGCCAGATCCCGATCTGGGCAAAGGATGGCCAAGAGAACGTCCTTGGGTGTTCAAATAGCGTAGGGCTTATCTAGACAACTTCCTTGGCACGATGCGTGACCTCACACACCCTGAGATCGCCCCGTCATTGGTGGGCACGGCGCAGACATGTAAGCTGAAGATGCACGCCTGTGTCATTACTAACAGGCTCTCTATGTGGTTGGTAGGTAGTATTGGGCATGGTATCTAGCTACGCTATCGGATAATAGATCTGACGTCACATCCTTTCCAAGTTCCTGAAAAGCTGAGCGCTATCGCATAGGGTCAAATGATGGCATAGCCAGCAATGCATCGAGAAGGCTAGAGCAGCCGTGGCGGAAGCAGAGATTCCCCTTCTTTCCTTTTTCATCTCCAAGTTTGTAGTAAATCAAACCTGGAGCTAGTATATATGATTTGGATCAGTCGTCTGATTTGGCTTCGGCAGCTCTGCTGGAATGTTACGAAACGTCTATTTGAATTAGTGAAGAGCTCGAAAGTGAGCATAACGTACAGCGTGAATATGTGAATAAACATCGCATTGATATTAGCTATATTAACAGCAGTTTCAAGGGCAGTTTTGAAGAAACCCAAGCGACCAAAATTGACACGAGCATTGATCAGAGGGAAGAGGTAGATCTCACCAGCGTTGGTTGAAGCACTCAGTACTTGTATGCGAACTGAGTGAGTCCAAAGACTGAGGCCTTTGTCATTTTGATAAGAAGAAGGATAAGTAGAAGTGTCGAGATCTCCGACAGTACGGCTCCTATAGCTACTGCAAGCAGGAACAGGGTAGAGGAGGTGGTTCGATGCAGGCCTGCTGTTGAGGGTATGTTGAGAATAAAGGAAGAGTGAACTTCTGCTAGATCCTTTGCGGCACAGCATCTAATGAATCCACGTGTAGACCGCCTACAGATAAACAGTGGAAATGTCGCCAGTATCCATATCGCACGGATTAACAATACCTCTATAGAGTGCCAGTGGCTACATAGAGTGCGTCGAGTGTCGGACTTCCCCGAATGACCCAGACACAGCTGAACAGCTGCAAGCCTCACCAAGCATAAGCAGCCATGCAAGGTTGAACTGCATAATAGCCAATTAGACAGTTCGTGAACCCCTGCTTGATGTAAGCATTATCGTGTGATTGGTGCTACTCACGCAGAGCTTCAGCTCAGTATTTGCCGCCACGAATTCCCAAAGCAGCTACACGTTACAACGGTTTTGCGGGGTCACCCAAGCATGGATAGTAACACAACGCGCTGGCACTTCTATATATCTGGGAAGCTCTCCATGGGTATCGCAGGGAAACGGCATCTCTCAAACATCAACACCAGCAATCCATATATTTCCAGTCTATCACGATAATACGCAGTACAATGCTCTTCCTGGTGTGGCTATGGTCGTTGGCACTGCCGATCTGCGTTGGTGCTTCTCCCGACACGAAGACCCGGACTATCTGCTTCACCAAGCGGGTAAGTCCATCGCCGACCACGCCCATTAGCACCAACAACATTGTCAAAACAACGACGTACAAGCGCGTCGTCACAATCACCACGACACCCGCCGTCACTATCACGCCCAAACCAATCACAAGGACGACCAAGGTTATCTCGAAAACCACCGTCTTTTCAGGGAAACCGCAGTCCACCGTGTCTTTCACTACCACCGTGGTCGTCCCCTCCACCGCCGTGACCACTCTGCCGCTCGAAACTCTAACGGTCGAGACCACCACCACCATAACCAGCACGAGAACGGTGCAGTCCGAGACGACCGTGGGTCTGCCCTCGGGCTTCCAGCCCGTGCGCAGCACACTCCCGAGCGCCGCTGCCAAGAAGAAGAGGTGTCTCCCAGCCAAGCCCGGGCCCAAGCCAGGGCCTGCGCTCTGTCCTCTCCAGAACAAACCTCCGCCCCCAAGCTGGCCAGGCGCCGTTACCTGTGTCGGTGTGATACAGCAGTACACCACCAGCACCGTGACACGCACAGCGCAACGGACAACAACACACAGGGCCCCAACGCCGACGATCACAACCACATCGACCATTGTGCTGACTTCGACATCTATCCTGACGACCCCAGACGCAGCCACGACCGTCACTGCCACCTCAGTCATCATCTTCACCAGCACGAGCGCGCCAGTGACTACCACAACCACGACCACCACGGAGACAGTAACTGCCACAGTCTACGCCGCGACAGCCTACGCGCAATGCACCTCGGGCTCTACCAACTTCGCAGCCACCCTCAGCGGCCACGCCATCGACGCCAGTACCGATGCCTACGGGGAAGGTCTGAGGCCCTTCACCACGTCTGACAACTCGCGCGAGGACTGCTGCGAGTCCTGCGCCGCTAACCCAGTATGCGTGGGCTCAGCCTTCTACGGCGGCTTCAACGCAGGGCAACGCTGCTACAACTTCGTGGCCCCAGGCGGAGCGACTTGTGGCACTGGATCCGGACAACAGTACACCTTGGGTGTCTACCGGGATAGCGCGGGACCGGGACAGGGTTACTCTATTTCTAATGGGCCTTGTGGTGCTTATAGGGTAAATGAGGGTCCGTTTGGAGCGGCCGCCGCCGTCGTCTAGAGGACCATGTTGCATCCAATCTACACACTGGCTTGCGAGATGCGGCTGCTGGCGCCACAGACAGATCATGGGGTGCGGCACCGGCAGGAGGGAGTCGCTCAGAGCAAGCGAGAGTGCGACACATGTTCCGGCCCCTTCATGACATGACTGCGGACGGTCCTGTGTGCCTTGGTCTTCAGGACGACTCCATCGTCAGGACCCCAGCAAACGATAAACTCGCAGGGTTGCCGATGTTTTAGGGCTTGTACTACGTGACGTCGCACTCTCGCCGGCGTAGATGGAGAGGCTGATACAGGAGGTTGGACTGCATTTTGGTGGTCGAAGTCTTTGTACTTTAAGGAGTATACTGGCGGGTGAACGGGTCGAGGGCGAAGCTTTTCAATCTGACAACCGCAACCAGGTCAACATATCAGGAGCATAATGGGTTCACTTCTGCTCTGGCGAGCCTGGCAACAATGACGTCAAATAACTTGAATTGCATCAAAAGTCTTAAGTGCATACTAACATGGGATCACAGGGCCATGGGAAATAACTCTGCAACGTGTCCCGCCTTAGTCGTCACTGAGGACCCGAGGTCGCTAATGACCTCCCAAGGCGACTAGCATCCCTCCCAGGTCAAGACCTAAATCTACCCCAAGTAAGCGAGCCGGTGGTTTCAAATGACGATACGAGTCGGTCCATGCACTTCAAACGCCTCTCGCCGACTCGTTATCGCCGGGCAGATGTTACATTTTCTGGCAGTTGGTGCCCATTGAGCAGTCGCCAGGCTATTGAAAGAGACATAATTATTAGCTTTGCTCGTTCAGCAATGGCCGCAATGCACGCTGCAGGACTGCTTGGACTTACCCAAAGACCGGCACAGCATCCCTCCACTCTCTGGTAGTCGGGGCAAGGGGCATTCGGGTCCTCTGTCAATCGCCAGTGGTCAGCTTTGTCATTTCGCACGAACTCTTCTACAAGTAGTTACAAAAATGGAGGCGAGGTGGCAGAAACACTTACTGGGAGTGCAGACATTGCCGACAAACTCGAGGGGGTCTGGGGGAAAGTAACCGCAGAGGGTACCAAAGTTGTACGGGCTCGACGTCCACCTATCAACACCGCGGCAGCACAGGTTGTTCTGCTTGCCGGCTGGGCACGAGCTCGTTGGGGATGGTGGTGCGATCGAGGTCGGCGACGGCACGACACCAGTATACACGGTGAGCCGGTTTGGGGCGCCGCAGGCCTGCGAGGCTAGGCCGCGGCAGGGCGTGGTGCATCCGGCCTGGTCGGCGACGGCGCTCGCGGGGAGCGAGGGGGCACAGAAGCACTCGCCGCCGTTCTCGAGGCCAGCGACGGGGAACCCCTGGCCGGTACAGAAAGCGATGCAGACCTCGGCGCGCGAGAACACGTACGAAGGCTGATAGGCGCCGGTCAACAGGCGGGAGTTGACGTCGTCGACGTAGCAGCCCGTGTAGGACCAGCCTGCGGGCAGGGCGCTCGGGTTGGCGGGAGCTTGCCGTAAAATATGAGGCGAGCCGGCCTGGGTAAGCGGGCTTCCTGCCAACAGGGCAATAGCCAGTGCTTGGTTTGAGATGAACATTGTGACTAGAATGATACTCTGCCACGGGATTTTTCGAGGAGGAGACTGGGGCACACTGGAAGATCTGCAGTTTATGCTAAGAGAATCGTAGGATTCGACGTTGAGATCGTGTTGGTCTTATAGGCCGATCCTGCCAGGGGTAAATGGCTGTATCTCAAATAGAGGCTGGGCAAACAATATTAGATAGGTTGTGGAGCCTATAAGGAGCGCAGCCCTGGCCCTTGTGCGGCTCGTATGGATTTGTGGAGCCCGTCCGAGGATCTAGATGTGTGGCAGACGCTGTGTCGAACCACTCGCCGGGTCGGATAGGCCTCGTATGGAGGAGCCCACTGCGTGCCTGCCTTCCTGCCTGCCGGAAACGGCTAAGACAATGGTATCCCGGCCACGGAACTCGTGTGAAAATGACGGTTTGTGGGGCCATTGCTGGCGGTGTATCCCAGAAGAAACGGGCAAACATTTGATAACCATTCGCGGATAGGGTTGAGCCAGGGGGAGGTTGATTGCCCCGTTTTTGGAAGAAGTGAGAAACAATTATTTATTCCGCTGAAGGATTCTCGGGCGCTCTGTCTGCGATAGGAAATTGCCCCATATTTGCACGGAGAACCCAGTGTTTATTTATCGCTGAAGGATTCTCGGGTGGTCCATCTACGATAGGAAAGTGCTCCGTATTTGAACGAATTGAGCACCTAGCGGCAGAAAACCGCATTAGCACAGGGCCAGAAATCAAGGTAGAGTTAGCAGCATCTTCATTGGTGATCTTCCGAGTGACAAGAGAGCAAGTGGTCCTTTACCTGCAGAGCCTCGGGTATCTGCTAAGCTCACACTTGTATTGGAGGTAAGTTGCGGTTGTGTCAAAGAAGGCGAACTGAACATAGGTCTAATAGCATTGTGAATGCATAGCTTCAGAGCAGAAAGATTCTTTGGCCGCAAGGATGGAGAAGTCCGCCTCATTGAGCGAACCGATGTGGTAACGCACTCCGGATATCTGGACGGCGATGTTGGCCTGATTTAAGCACAAGGATACACCACTGATTATGCAGTGCCGAGATGATCATCTAAGCGACGACGAAGAATATGAGATCGTCCTGCATACATGTTTCCACTTTACAGATCAGGACTGCCGGTTCTGTGGCAAACCTATTAGCTGGGCCAGTGTCCTCAACCGCGCCGCTCTCAGTACCTGCCTCGTCACTCCCGCCAAGGTGTTTCTCAATCAGACCGGCGCGTGCGAGGGCTACTGCGTTCGCTGGTGTGGCACGGTGTGCCTGTAGCCCCAGTGCGAGGTCAAGCAGGTACTGCTGGAGGAAGAGTCGGGGAAGGGTCAAAAAGTAACGCAGGAGTGTCATGCAATAGGGCGTACCAGCGACTGGCTCTAGAATGGAAACGTGTTAGCTTGTGCTTAACAGTTAAGAAAGAGGGAAGTATTCAATTGGATGCTATCCCTCACAGAATTGTGGCTTCACAGGACTGGGTGCACATAGTAATTTTTTTAAACGATGTGATCAACTTACGGAAGAACACGGCCCGGTCCCGAATCCTTCACTGTCCTGCACCCGCACCCTCACTACTCGCATCGTCACTGCAAATGGCCCGCTCTTGCTTCGGCACAGCCTCGCGGACCCAGATATCCTGATGTATGGAGTACACGGTCGACACTGAATTCGCATCCCCGCCCCCGAGCGGCACGGCAGAGAAGACTCCGTTCGGGCTCATAGAGTGGTTCAACACGGTATACGTTGCGCTGATGGCGCCTCCTTCCCCCATTTTTCGCGACATGGGAGGATCGCTGAGGCGCCTGTGTGGTGCTGGGTGTGCGTGAACAGGCTCAGCGCCAACGGAATCTGGTCTTTGACCTCCTCGACGCCGTGCATGAGGCCGAGGGACGAGCAGTTGGCGGACACGTCCGGTGTGAGGCTCGCTGCGGGGACGTCAAAGGCGCGGCTGTTCACTGCAAGGGCGTAGCGGGCTACGGCTTGGCGGAGCTGTTCAATGTGCTCAGAGGCCCCGGCGGAGTGTGCGGCCACGTCAAGCTGGCGTCAACGCAATGCGGTACACCCCGTTGACCATCGATACTTTCACCTGCGCGTAGCTGGTTCGCTGCCTCCACATCTTTGTATTGCAGCTATATGACGAATAGCATAAGCACAGCATCGTTGAATCAAGCTTTCCTCTCACTAGTACGTGGCTCACCGGTAGTGTTCTGGCGCAAACCCTCAATTCCAAATCCAGTTTGTGAGATGATCTTCGCCAGCATGGCAGGGTCCGGGCTCTTTACATTCCAACAGACCCCAGCTTGCCCCTCTTTACATTCCAACAGACCCCAGCTTGCCCCTCATAGTAATAGTCACTACCGGCCTGGATGATGGGCAGGGTTAGATATTATCTCAAAAACATTCAGAGCGCTGGACTGGTTGTCACAAGTATTAACCCTGTTCCGTCTCTTCGAACTCTTTATTACAAGTCGTCGGCCCCAAAGCTGATGTCCTTGAAATGCATTATCAACTCGTGAAGCTTAGCCATATTTGTCTCATCGACATTACGCGGCCGTTCAAGTCTGAAGTTGAACTCTCTCCCCACACTTTTTTGAACGGCTAGTAACCGAGCTGGTTCAGTGCACTGAAACACGAAGATGGCAGCTAGCCGCCAGTACTCAGGTACGTATCGCATGAAACCGATCCTTCTCCATGCCGTTTGAGGATCCGTCGTAAAGATGTCATAGATTCCCAGAACGGGCATACGAGACAGCCATGCATACCTCCAGTTACTGAGCGCTTTCATAATAGGCAATGGCTGCATTTCCGAGGTGCCGCCATGGCGGTGATGGAAGATGAATATATGCAATGCTTGCCACGCGTGTTAGAACTACTCATCCGCCTGGCTGAGTATTTTGCAGAATAGTCAAGTGCTTACCACTTATGACCACGAAGAAGTTGAGCGCGCTCATCTGTCTGGTCATCGCCTGTTGCTCCTGCGAAAGATCATCCTCCATCATGATCTTCATGATGCCAGCAAACGAAGGCCGAAATTTCCCTATTGTACTCCGAGCCCAGGTGGCCATGTGTTGCGACCAACTGCTAACATCAGCAGCTTGGAAGCACACTTCTGGACACGTCAGGTTGATTTGAAGCTCTGAAACCAGCATCCGTGGTGTGCAGTTGTAGAATATCACAAACGCACTGTCGAGCAGGAACACATAAGCAATCGTTCGGAGGAGCTCCTCCCGGAAACCGAAAGCCCTCCAGGCGGTATCTTCCGCGGCTGCTTCTTGATACGCGCTCAAGTTATCATACGAGGCTCCGTATGGTTGAACACTACGCGCCGCAGCGACTACCTGACTAAAATCATGCCTTCGTGCTTGATTCTTCTGGGCAGTAGATCCCTCCCACGTCATCCAGAGCAGCATGGCATAGGCCGCACGTATAGCATCCAACCTAGCGGAGAGTTGGAGATGGTGCACGGCCCCGTCACACGTGGCTATGGGCTCATCGCTCAGCTGGGGATTCGAGAACACGAACGAATGCACAGCGTCGGCCCACCGCATCGCCTGATCGCCGTCGCTCTTCTCGGACGTGAGAGCGGCCCCGATGACTGCCATTGCAGCCAGGAGCGGAGCCGGCTTATTTGTTGTGGAGAAAGTCGGCTTGTGGAAGACTGGCCAATTCGGGTACCACAATGACCAGAAGGCCAGAATGAACCGTTCCAAGTTTTCCGGTGAAAAGAAGCGGGTACATAGAACCTCGGTTGTCGGAGACCAGTCTAAGGCGGCCCGATGTTGTCGGGCAGTGGCATGTATCGCCTCGCGAATGCCCAAGACAATGTCTCGGCTCTTGGCTTCAAGAGGATGCTGCACAGGGCCAAAACCCGTTCCTCCCGAAGCTACGACATTTTGGCGGGTTCCGGGAGCCGTCAAAAGCGCAGGACCGTCTATGGTTTCGCTGGTTCTTGATAGCTCGTGCTCTGTGACGAGAGACGACATGATATGCCTGCGTTCAACAGAGCTGCCGCAGTCGAATGATTTTGCCAGACCATCGGTGCAGGTGAACCGTGCCAGAAATGTCAACGCCGTCTGAGCACATGATGGACGTGGCACGAGAGATGGGGCGAGGGAGATGGGTCCAGCGGCGGCCCAATTGGTTTCGAAGAGAGCGTCATGCAAGATGTTTTCTCCGCAACCGAATTGAACATCCATCACGGCCCATGCATCCTCGGATAGCAGGTCGATACACTGCTCAGGGACAAGCGGAGCCAGGCCAAATACTTCCGACGAGGGATTGATGCAATCCAGGTCTTTGCACGTACTGAACTTCGCGATCGCCGCGGCTGGAACTTCTTCGACGCCGATTTGAAGTAGTGCGCTGGGTTGGCTTGCCTGTGCCACCCGGTGGCGGGACGATGATAATCCCTTCGCGTGGAAAGTGCAGGGTATGTTCAACCGCAAGCAAGAATGACAAGGCATAGCTTGCGTGCATTTTCGTTTTCTCTCGGTGCATTGGTCGCATGACACCTGCTTCCTGCCACGTTTTGATACTGCCAAGCTCGGTATGGCGGATCCTCGATCCAGGCGCTCTTTGCAAGTTCGTAAGTGGCGAATGAGCGCATCCCTGGGACATAGGCAGTCAATATGTGTCCAACGTGTGAACATGACATGGAGCTCACCTTCGGCTGAACGACAAGGTACAAAAGTCGCAAGAATATGCTCGTGTATTGCCATCTGCGCCCAGGTCAGTGGTTGTGGTCTTGTCAAGGCAGAGAAAACGCTCGCAACGCAAGGGCTACTCACGAGAAAGGAGGTGCCTCTGAAGATGCTCTGGAACTAATAGTATTAGCCAGTTGCGCGAGAGTTGTCAAGTGGACAAAACGCATCACCACCAACCTTGTTTTGCGAAGCTGCGAGAACAGCCCGAACAACAGTAAAGACCTGACGCAGTTGCTCTGGACATGTCTATCGCACCCCTGCGGCAGGGGTTCAGTGCTGTGAAATGATGTCCTTGTGAAGAATAGGCCTCACAACACCTGCGGCTCACAGATTGACTCCGATTCAGGGGTTGGCAGTAGTGCCAGGCGGCATCAGATGCACGCATACACGGAGATATTATCAGTAGTAAGACGGAGGCTCCCAGTGTGTGCGAGGGTGTGAAAGCGCAGTCGTGGGTCCCCTACGTTGATGATTCAGCGGTAGAGAAGGAGGATGGATGAGCCAGGGAGGCTGCATGCCGCTCTCATGGAAGCGGAACCCCCGCACCCGCCACCCCCGCAAGACCCGCCAATTTAGAGCCGCGCCAATGTGGGGGAAACACTGCACCCCCGTATCTCCGGGCTCCTATCAATGATACAGGACGGTAACCCTGCGAGGTACCATTCGGAGCACCTCCAGTGCCAGCCGCCAGCTCTCGTTTCCAGCACGGAAAACCCGTGCGCAGCTCTAGGAGGAGCCACGGCTGAGGCCCCAGGAGAGTATTACCGACTATCAGCCCCCGATGGCGACGCATGTATCACCAACTGGCTCCGATATTGCCACCGACTGCGTGTTCTGGGCATCTCTACTTGGGCCGGCGTCTGGACCGCTTGCGTGGCACGCGGGAAAATAGCCACCTCCACGTCTGTGGCTTGTGGTGGCGGTGGGGAATTATCCCCCCCTCTCCCGCTGTCGTTCTCGTAGATCCCGCGGCGTTAGTCTTGCGCCGTCGCGGAGTGAAACTCCACCCTGGCTAGCAGATGTTACTAATTGCGTTGTCAGTAGAGCATGGATGGGCAAACTCAGTCGGATATTTCCCCACAAACAAGAACGCTCTTTCGCTACATTCGGAGATCGAAGCTCGCGTTGAGCTCAGGGAATATAAGTTGCGAGAAACTCCTGGCCAAAGGTGCATATTAAAATCGACGAAAGGCCATGAACCATATCTGCCTCGATAACGCAGCGCATCATCTCATCAGCTTATTCCCATAATCACACCAGACCGATCTGCCTCCAAATGACTCAAACAAAAGAACCTGTGCGGCCGATGCGGCTACCGCCCAACACGCCGCTGGAGAAGTTCGCCGAGTTTATACACCTCGTCCAAGAGATTTGCGGCCGCGAAAATGTCGAGATTGTCGCCAAACCCGAGCAACTATCTAAAGATCATTATCTTGATCAGAGCAAGGTACACGATATGTTCTACCTGCTGGGAAAGGATTGCTTTGTATCGTCTGCCGTTGTTGCCCCACGCGATGTATCGGAGGTTCAACAGATTGTCCGACTGTGCAATGATTTCGACATTCCCCTATGGCCATTCTCGATCGGTCGAAATGTTGGTTACGGCGGTGCTGCGCCAAGGGTCCCAGGGTCGGTCGGACTCGATCTTGGTAAAAACATGAACAAGATTCTCAAAGTCGACGTGGAGGGCGCCTACGCGCTGGTGGAACCTGGAGTGACTTATGCAGACCTCCACAACTACCTTGTCGAACACAATCTGCGCGACAAACTCTGGATCGACGTGCCTGACCTAGGCGGAGGCTCCGTTCTTGGCAATACCACTGAGAGAGGTGTCGGCTACACCCCATACGGTAAGCCAAGTTTCTCATCGTCCAACCTCTTTCCAGCTGTGGACCTAACAGCAGCACAGGCGACCATTTCATGATGCACTGTGGCATGGAAGGTGAGCAACCATAATCCTTAATGAGAGTGACGTGCCAAATCTAATGGGTTGACTCGCAGTGGTTCTGCCCGACGGTAGCCTTGTCCGTACGGTATGCTTTGATTTGCCCCCCCCATCTTCGGCGGATGGATACTCTAGCAATGGTTGATGATACTGACATTCATGCTACCTAGGGCATGGGTGCGCTGCCAAATCCGAATAGCGACCCCAGCAAGCCTGCTCACGAACAAGATGCGAATGAGTCGTGGCAATTGTTCAACTATGGATTCGGCCCATACAACGATGGGATCTTCACTCAGTCCTCCCTAGGAATCGTGGTGAAGATGGGCATCTGGCTTATGGTGAATCCTGGTGGGTATCAAAGCTACATGATTACCATTCCCAAGGATGAAGATCTTCATAAGGCAGTGGAGATAATCAGACCGTTGCGCGTATCGATGGTTCTTCAGAATGTCCCGACCATCAGGCACATCCTTCTGGATGCAGCTGTTATGGTTAGTATTTCCACAGTCGTCGTCGGCACATATATGCGGGGTTCCTTTTCTCTAACAGCTAACAACAACAATAGGGAAACCGAGCTTCGTACACCAATTCAGACAAGCCACTCACGGACGCGGAGTTGGACCAGATAGCTGCGAAGCTGAATCTCGGACGTTGGAACTTCTACGGTGCACTCTACGGCCCTGAACCTATTCGACAGGCAATGTGGCAAGTCGTCAAGCAGGCATTCTCCGCTATCCCAGGCGCAAAATTCTATTTCCCTGAAGATCAGCCCGACAATCTCGTTCTTCAAACAAGAAACCTGACGCTACAGGGCATACCAACCACGACCGAGTTGAAATGGGTCGACTGGCTGCCCAACGGCGCTCATCTCTTCTTCTCACCCATCGCCAAAGTAACTGGGGACGACGCAATGGCCCAGTATCAGCTCACGAGGAGTCGCTGCGAGGAAGTTGGACTGGACTTTATTGGGACGTTCATAATTGGAATGCGCGAGATGCACCACATTGTGTGCCTCGTCTTTGATCGGAAGGACCCCGAGTCCTGCAAGAAGGCTCATTGGGTCATCTCAACTCTCATCGATGACGCAGCCGAACGAGGCTGGGGAGAGTACAGGACACACCTTGCGCTCATGGACAAGGTTGCCCAGACATACAGTTTCAACGACAACGCGCAGATGAAGCTCAATAGAGCTATCAAGCAAGCTCTGGACCCCAGGGGAATTCTTGCGCCGGGAAAGAATGGGATATGGCCCAGTAACTACAACGCCGAACAGTGGGAGATTGTCCCGAAGGGTGTGTAGACCTGGCTTTCAGTAGTATACCATACCAGAATCTTAAAGCGCGTTGCCAATGCTGCAAAAAGTAGTCAAGTAGTTGATTCAGGTATGATAAACAACATTTGAAAGGATCTTTTCTGTCTCACTACTAGCCGTCAACCTTTTATGTCTCGTCTCCCCGCCTTTGATCCTATATAGGTTATCTGCAACATTAAGGTTAGCTGTAAGAACTGCTGCACTTACTTAACCAAAATTGGTAGAGACGCCACAGAAGAGCATCTAGTAGGGTACATAGGCACCAGTGGACTTAGCAGGATGGGCAGGTGTGTACGAGTTAAAGTAAGATTGGAAGCTCGAACTTGGTACGCTGAGAGGGTACCAGGTTTTCTGGGTTTAAGTAAAACTACCTCACGATACTTGACGCATCGGTATAATATGCTGATCGCTGGCTACCGACTCCGCTCCAGTAATCTTCTCCGGTGGCCTGACCATTGCCATCTCGACGGCCCTCGCTAACTTGACGCACCCGACATCGACACTCCGCCAAAAGATATCTGCTACAAAGATCGTAATGACAAGACACATGAACCAGCCTAGGAGAAGGCCTAGACACCAGCCGCTCTGCCCGCCGGCCCACTGGACCGGCGCGTCTCTACCAGCAGTTGCGCCCTCCTCAGGTTCGATAATATACACGCCCACCACATTTTTAAAGATCAGCGGCTGCACCGCAAATCCAAGCGAGTGCATGACGGGGCCATGGCACAGGTATAGCGCGTAGGATATACGGCCGAGGTATTGTGCGACGGGGTTCTCGAAGACCCAGGCCGCGAGCCTTGGGAGCAGCGGGACGGAGAAGATGAAGAGAATGCTGCCGACGGCGTGCCAGAAGAGGTACTTGCCGTCGCCAAAGGCGCGCGGAGTGAGGTACTGGGAAAGTACGGTGAAGCCGGGTGTCGAGCTGCCCCGGGCGTCCGGGTATGAGAGGAAGAATAGAGAGGAGAGGAGGATGAGAACCAGACAGGTGGTGAAGAAGATGGATAGAGGCATGAGGGTACGTGGCTTGGTAGTTGGCTCAGGGCTTCCTTGCTCCAGGTCTACTACGCGTGGAGCGGTCGAGGCGGAAGAGGACGAGACCCGAAGGCGGAGTCGGCCTCTGCCAATACCCTGCTTTACCCGTCCTACTACAGTCCGCCACGACCACGGCGAGGAACGTGAGGCAATGTACAGGTGCAACTCAGCCATGACAGCACCGCCTAGGAACACGCCGACATCCCACCGGCCATACCAGAGACAGTAGACGCAGCCGATCCAGAGTAGCGAACCCCTCCACGAGCCACGGAGTGATGCCGTACCCAGCAGTGCAAGAAACAGCACCATGGAACTGCGGAACTCGATCGGGATCGTCCACAGGTGCGGGTCGTACTCGATATACATCGGGTTCCAGTTCCACGGGTTGCTCCAGTCCCACCAGCTGTAGTACAGGTCGCGCAGGGTGGTGCCCAGATCCGGGCGGCGGTCAGGGTTGGGCTCCCACTCTCCGCCTTGCCACGGGCTGCCCTTGAGTTTCCACCCTGGCTCGTATGCACCCAGCCAAGCAGCAAGGGCGATGATGATGATACTGAAGGTCGGAGGCAGGAAGAGCCGCATACCGCGGCGGAAGGTCAGCGAGGCCAGAGACGAGTGCGCTTTCGATAGGTTGCGCTGGCGCACGAGCTGGATGAAACGGTGGCTGAGAACGTAGCCCGAAACGGCGAAGAAGACGCATACTGCGGCGCGGCCACGGGCTACGAGACATAGGAAGGGGTATTGGTGGGCATAGACATGCTCGCCGTTGCTGTCGGGGTTGAAGCCGTGGATGACGGTCAATGTGTAGGGGTAAAGGAAATGGAAGTTGAAGACGATGAGGCAGGCGATGCCGCGTATGCCGTCGAGGGATGCCAGCTTCTTGGCCGGGCTGGTTGTTACAGTCGGCGTCGGGCTCGCAGGTTTCTGAAATCGAAGGAAGCTTGGAACAAGCTGGAGAGCGGCAGCCAGTGTCCAGCTGCCGACAACCTTGGCAGCTTGTTCGAGCTTCACCCATCTCGGGCTTGGTGTAGACTTCGACATGTCTTGTAAGAGGCCCCAGCCTTCGTCGTAGTCGTCGTCTTCTTGGAAGTCTTCGAGGTACTCTGGGGGGTTTGGGTTCGTCGTAGAGTCCTGGCTGCCGTTGAGAGACACCAGCGGCTGGAGAGGCACAGAGGTGGGCAACTGCAACATTTTGACTTGCTGCAAGGGAGATACGCCCAAGCACGACAGCAGCAGCACTTGTATATGCGTCTAGACCATCTGCCCGGTAAGATTGCCACCCTATTGGTATTCAATTACCACTATTACGAGACCCGCACGACCTACTTGCCCATACGAGGCCACGATGTCGGGAGGCTTAGACAGGGGCTCTCTGGGGAGGCCGGCGCAGGTGGATATCACAATTGTCGCCGCCTGGAATGGCGTTTGTGGGAAGACCAACTTGAGCAATCCTCTCCGTGCTTCCCCTCGGATAATCCAGTCTAAACACCATGGATCTGGCTCCCCTGTTTCTGTAAGATAATCGATGCAGCCCTGAGTCCTGATCTGATCTAGGTGGTGCCGATGAAGATCTGTAATTCCCTCTCAACCCAAAATACAAGAGCCCCTTTTCAAAACTCGCGATCATACAGCGACAGTCATTGGGCACGAATGATTGTGACTGTAGATACCTCTGACCAATGTGTCCATCTAGGCAAGGTCAAGTCCCTGTCCATACGCAGCATGCGACAAGGGAGATGACCTTACGAGCCGACTGTGGATCCGACCAGATGCAGAAATACAGCCCAAGAGAGCATAAGCCGCACCGGTCTTGGCAGGCTTTCTCCGGAGCCTCAAGCAACGAGATTAAAAAGAGAGCACAGGGGCCAGCAACCACTGACAGGGCTATGGCAAGACGCGAAAAAGCATCTGGACGGTGCGAGCCAGAGGGAAAAGATAGACCCAGCAGGATCGTGGCCGCGGAATCCTCCGTGGCCCATAAGCTGTTGTGGAGTCTATCGCGCTCCAGGCTAAATCTATTGGCGCCCTGGGCTAGGCTGCCACTTTTTGCCCCCCCCAGTCACTTTTTCCATCTGGCAGGTTATCCACTTTCTGCATGAAACCGTTCCTTTTGTTCTTTGACAGGAGATGACCCCACTACTCGAAGTCATGCTTGTACCTGTCTCGTGTGTGGCTATGTAACGCAAAAATGGTCTGAAAGTGCAGTTTCGACGACTGCTGACTGGCCCAACACCTGTTATTCAAGGAAGGAAGTTCTTCGGGCTCGACCATGTCAGATAAACCTGCACTTATGCCTGCGATGTGGTTGAACCGATATTTCTCCATTGTTTGTGCTGAAGTTCAAGGTCATGCTGGCTTAGTCATCCAAGACATCCTGTACAAATAGATGTCGTGACAGCAGGCAGCATCAGAGAGTTTCTCTCCTTCAATGAATCAAGTGCTCAAGTCCTCTTTTAACAGTTTGCTGAACATGGAAGCATGGCAAATTTCGGTGGTCGATGGAAATTTCCATGGTCCAGGCGTTTGGCTCCGTTGTCCCATCGTGGAACTCAAGTGAAATTTGCTCGTGTATGGTAAGTCAGAAATAAGTAGGAGCTCTTCGCCCTTGGTAGTATTTCTCCCCACGCCTGCCACACCGGTCTGTCGTCTCGTGTAGCCTGTTCCTCGACAACAGCTACTCTGCCAACTTGATTCATGGTGCTTTAATCCTATCCTCGCAATGTGCCTGGACACAAGCCATAGGCTCACTTTCAGAGCCTGGACCAGCGGCAGCTGTAAAGCGTCTTCTTCAGTGGCTCCCTCTGACGAAGTAATATGTAGCACAACCTTCGTGAACCTGCATATGAGATCCACAAATCACTGACACATATGTGATCGACTGTCGCTGCAGCTGATAAGAGTTATCGTGTGATCCTCTGCTCTCGCCCCTTCTGCGTCCTGGTATCGGATAAGGAAACGACATAATCCAACACAAACTCGAGCCACACTAGTGGGGTCTCTCACGTGTAGGACACATTCCGTTCCACTATGTCCGATTCGAGCGATTACCATTACTGGCGCATTGAACTCAACACTCCTGGCACTCCCACGCCAGGGTCACCATCGAACTACTGCGCACGCCATAGCAAGCCCTGCACTAGCATTTGAATGTGCTGAGACTTCCGCGACCAGCACATTGGCTGGCGCATTTTCACGCAGGACCTCTTTGCGCAGACTCTTTGGTCATCAAGGTCCCTGCGGCATGGAGGAGCCTAAGCGCCACGGGCTCGGCCTCGGATCCAGGCTTAGCTAGTGCTGCAAGCTCCTTCACGTTGTCGAGCCTTATGCTGCCAGGCACAACCACCTTCTCAGGCTCAACAAAGACAGAGTCGACCTCGTCCGAGTCTCTTGCTACAGCTTGAACGAGCGCTTCGCTCACACTCTCGACATCGCCAGCCTCGTCGTTGTCTATGCCTCCCGCCTCGTCCACCGCGTCCACGTCCGCGTCCAAGTCGACAGTCTCATCCACATCAGAAGCATTGAAGTCTTCGACCACGACATCGTCGGGAAACCCTCCCGAGCCGACGTCCTTCGACACTGCAGACTACACTTACTACGAAGTCACGCTGCGTATCACTTTCGAGAGCACCCCCTCGGAAGTTCCAGCCACGAACACGTTCAGCCTCACCGTCAATGGACCCGCAACGCCATAGTGCGTGGTGGACGTGTCAAGCCTCGCCCCGACAGCATACGCATCGCAGACAATGCCGGCAACCGCTTCGTCCCCAAGACCGACGGCTTAATTGGGGTGTAACAAGATGGCGACTTCCCCTCGTATGGAGCCACTGACGATCCTGACGGCTCGCTGGCGGATACCAATCGATAATTCTACGATAACATCGTGCTCCAGCTGGGGAAGGCCACCAATGGTGCTTTTGAACTCAATACCAAAGCCAACGGTGTGACAAAATTTGTCGAGTCATCAAGCGCAGTAGGCGCGTGGTCCTCACCGACCGCAGCAGCGCCAGGATCAGCACCAGCGCAGAGGTTGTTACCTCGACTTCAGCTTCAGCTGCGACGGTCGGCTTCCGCTCCGGGACGACATTTACGAGCACCCGATAATATCTGGGCTTGAAGTATATTGTAGGACATAAACTCGCAACGTGCAGCTCTTGGTTGACACCAGCAATTGGATGGTAACTCTTTAGTACCAGCTTTCAGTGATTCAACCCAATATATGAACACCAACTAGCAAAAGCGTTATAGCGCTTAAAGACGATATCACAACGGCCTTCTTCACTCCTGGAGCAATGAAAGCCATAGCTAGCGTTTTGAAGTCTTCCTGATTGTTTGCCCTTGGGTACGGCGTCTTGGGTATGTCTTGCCCCAACAGTGGGCAGATTTGTTCCCACCCCAAACCTTCGTCCATGATGATCACATATAACCTACTGGATGAGACTTGGTCTTTGACCCAGCGGTTACTTGGAAAGGAGTAGAGAGTTAATACATAATGACTTTCAACCCACTGCTAAGCAGAGCTCGTATAAAGAACCAAGGGCATAACTCACTACTCTATATAGTTTTGGCGCAGTGTTGCCTCGACACCGACATCTGTGGGCATCTTGCCATCTGAAAACCGCCAGTAGAACAGCTCTGTCAGGGTAAACCACCCGTGGTTCAATGCATCGAAGTACCGTAAGAAGCAAAGAGGCGGCTTTCTGATGGATTGATAGAGGGCACCAATCGTGCTCTGGATCGACCTCACCCAGGCGTCCGGGTCTCGTTCGACATAGATGAAGACCACTTCGGGATCGTCCCCGTAGGCCCGGAAAACGGCGTCGCCGATATAAGACGGTATCCCGAGTATGATACTATCCTGAGTCAGTCACCATTTGAATCAAGTAGCTGCGGAAAAGGCCTGTGCTAAGAAGCCAGCGCTATCAAGACTCACTCGTAGCCAGCAAACCATTTGTCAAGCTCTGCACGACCGTATGCTTCTGTAGGTGAGGCGCCGTGGCGGGGGTCGGTAGTCTTAATGGCTTCAATGAACAGCTTCACATTTCGAACTGCGGTTTCTTTTCTATCAAGTCCTTTGAAGGGCTTCTAGCCCAGCATCTGGAAGGCTCTCATCAGACCCAGCGTACCTGTGCTGCGTATATCAGTGTGATTAGTAAGGTTTACTACCTACCTCGCGTGACGTACAATTTCTGCAGCGGCCCCCGAGGATTGGTTACATACCGACTGGCACCAAAAACGAACACTTTCGGATGGGTGTTTCCCACCGCCTTTTCCGGCAATTTATCGATAAATCGAGACATTGAGGCGTGTGGAAGAACAGACACTTGATCTGCTAGCACTCTATAAACGATATGGCGAAGCGACTGGCGAATTGCAAAATCAATGCAATCGCGTTACAGACATGGGAGGACGCAGTAACCGCGGCGGGTCCATCAAGAGCTATAGTCTCAAAATCGGGTATTGGCCTAATAACAGCCGAAAAAAGACCGGCAAAAACATCCGAACTTGAACGATTATAATTCCCGACAACGCGACCCGATATACCATAATCGAGGCTTTGAAGGGGATACATTACAGTTCGAGAGGGAACCAGCCTCTTGGCGTCGTACTTCCGTCCACCCTTCAGGGCTAATTGAACGACTGGGCGTGGGGGGTTTGTGTTCCGCAAGGTAGATAAAGCTAAAACATCGTGAGCGGTCAGAATAATAGTTTGATAGATTGCTCAAGTATACAGTAATGGCTATCTGCCCCAGAAGTCCTGACTATCATTCAGCCTGGTAGTGACGGTTACTACCAGGGGTAAGTTGGGGTAAGCCCATAGTTAAGGGCCGTGCGTGAGACCCCTGTAGCTAACCTATGATAGTTACTACTATGACGGTTATTACTACAGGGGTGTAGTGTGACGACCCGACTAACAGGTCGCAAGATCGGGCCAGGGACAAGGGCAGGTTATGCACGCGGGCGGACACACCCCTGGTTACGTAAGCATCTCATTATGTCAGTAGGAGGATATGTTGGATCGCAACATATCCACACATAGCCCGGATATAATGGATCACAACATATCTAAGTATATCCAGGAACATAGGGATATATCTCTATGGGAATCCGATGAAGGGCAAAGGATATATAGGGATAGGAGGATCTCCTTGTAGATAGTTATTACCTTTGTACTTTAGCGATCAATCTAAGTATTATTCTCATCCTTTATTTGACCTAGTTACTTAATTGACCCGAGTGTAATATCTCGTAAGAGATACGAACGATAACCCCTCGAGAACACGATAAGTACGGAGTTAGTATTATATAAGGCTGCTACCTACCTTATTTAGAATATAAACCCCCTAGCGCCCGGTCAGACGGTTAACCCCGGAGA
The DNA here is from genome assembly GCF_020744255.1 of Microdochium trichocladiopsis. Classification (NCBI taxonomy): domain Eukaryota; kingdom Fungi; phylum Ascomycota; class Sordariomycetes; order Xylariales; family Microdochiaceae; genus Microdochium; species Microdochium trichocladiopsis. The sequence goes on from NW_025763554.1 coordinate 1,988,729, forward strand.
TCGGATCGTGATATTTTAATCGCTCTTGTTCGGGTAAGTATATCCCGGGCAATACTAATAAACAGGTACTACAGTTACAGGTCATGAACAATAACCCAGCACACACCCACCAACGTACCGCCGACCCATCGTAGGACATAGCACCTATACGTAGAAAACTTGGTACTGTGTCAGGTGTCACGATCCTGCCTCCGGGGTCAGCCGTCTGGCAGGGCGCTGGGGTTGCTGTTCTGCAAGATAGGTAAAGCCTGTACAATAACAACTAACACTCTGCTGTCGTTCTCTCTCTGGGTTGTCGTTCGTGTCTCTGGGAAGAGATACCAGTCTCGGCAATTGAGTGACTAGTTCAAGTGTGGGTGAAACTGATACTTAGATTGATCGCTGAAGTACAAAGGTAGTGACTGTGTATCTAGGAGATCCTCCGCATCTATATATCCTTTGTCCTTCATCGTGGTCACGACTCTGACCCCGATGGTCGTGGTCAGGTCCTGAGCCGAGTCCTGATGGTCATGCAGATGCTGGTGACCATCCTTCTTGGCACGGCGTCGGTCATGCATATCTGCATGACCGGTACGTACCTTCCTTATCGTCCCTTATCGTGCTTACATAAGAAACCTGTGACGGTACTGCCACATGATCCGCCCTTGTCCTTGGCCTGATCCTGTGGCCTAGTTGTTTGGGCTCTTCTGCGCCCGTAACAAACATCCCCTGTTGGTTGGCCGTCACATTATCCCCCTTCTCCCCTTAAGCGCTGTCCTCAGGCTTAATTCGGTAGGTCCTTCTTTCTTCCTCATGGCCCACCATGTCGTCTGACCTTGCAACGCCAGCGCCGCCCTTTGATTCTTCAAAATCTGCGCGATCGCGGGCTTCACTGGTTCGCCTCATTCGAGAGACCGGTTCTTCCTCTCCGCTCGACGTTATGCCGTGTACGGAGTGTATTCGTCGGAATCGCACATGTCGTATGGCTCCGAAGCGGCCTCGCTGCTTGGAGTGCGTGCGCCATGGTGTGAAGTGCGACGGCCTATTCGTGGGGTACCAGATTGATCGAAACCTTGATCAGCAGCGTGAACTGCGCGACCAGGAAGAGTCCGCGGAGGACGAGCTGATTCGTCTTCAGTCGGAGATGGCGAAGATGCAAGCGAAGATGTCGGAGTCGCTTTCTCGCCTGAATCGTTTGCGAAAGCAGCGTCGGTTCCTTGAGCGCCGCACCGAGCAGCTTGCCGACGAGGATTCCGCGAACTTGGAGATCCTCGATGGGGTTGTTACCGACGAGCCTTCCCTGGTCCTGGATGCTCAGTCCGTCGGGGCGCAGGTGGTGGACTTCTCTTTCCTGGACCCCTCGTTAGGTCCCGGGGGTACTCATACCCGAGCGCCTTCAGTTCCCGATCCGCTCGCGCCCGATATGGGGGGTCCCATTCAGTCTTCAGCCAGAAGTGGATGAGTTGTTCCTTGCAGAGGGTGAGTCTGTTTTCCGGTTCCCAGCTATTTTCCTTGTGTGTTTCCGGTTCCCATTCCACGTGGTATTCCGTGTGTCCTATATCCCGATAGTCGAGTATCTTCTTGACTTCGGACGCCGGGTGCTGGTTGTTTGGTTTGTTTTGAAGGGTGGGCACTCCCATCGCTTCGTCCCATTGTCGCAGGTCGTCCGCTAGCCAAGTCCAGTACTGGGTGACTTGTGCTTGGGCGAGTTCTTCCTGCTTCTTCCAGCCGTTGTTTTCGACGAGGTACCATCTTTGGCCCCCTTCGTCTGCATGGTCTAATATCCTTGATTTGTCCTTTTGGATGGTCGAGGATTTGACCGCCATTTGTCCTTGATGTTTCTGTCGTGTCCAGTTCCAGGGTTGCTCTTGGAAACTTCGTGGTCGATCTTCCCATTCCTGGAGGAGTTCCTTGCAGTTTGTAAGGTTCTTCCGAGGTTCCCAAGTGTTTTCCGCGTCGTCGTACCCTTTCCATTTGATGAGGTACCATCGGGTTCCGTCGCTAACTTTGTCGTCTAGGATTTTCTCGACCTCGTATTCTTGGTCCGGTTCGACTTCCACGTTCTTCTGGAGTGGTGTGTCGGCGTGTGCTGGTTCGAGGAGAGAGGTGTGGAAAATTGGGTGGATTTTCATTCCCTTAGGTAGTGAGAGCTCACAATTAAGTGGTCCCAGAACCTTCTTGACGCGGAATGGTCCGAGTTTCTTGAAATCCAGTTTACTGCTTGGTCGTTTTGTTTTGATGTTTTTGCGCAGCAGATAAACTTTGTCCCCCTCCTTATAGGTCGGTCCCTTCGACCTTTTCTTGTCGTAGATTTGCTTGTGCTTCCGTTGTCGCTGAATGACCATGTCTTTTAGTTCTTTTTGAAGGTGTACAAGCTTCTGGGCCTCGATGAAGGCCTCCGGAACCATCGTGTCTCGCAGCGCGGTTGGTTCCTTGGGATCAAAGCCTTTATTCGCGAAGAATGGGCTGACTCCCAAATCTTCATTCGTCGAGGTGTTGTACGCGTATTGCGCCGTGGGGAGGTGCTCGATCCAGTCGGTTTGATCTTCTTTGATATAGCACCTGAGGTATTGTTCCACGTTTTGGTTCATACGCTCGGTTTGTCCGTCTGTCTGCGGGTGAAATGCCGTAGACATGCTGTGTTGGATGCCGATCTGGCTCATTAAGTCCTTCCAGAAGTGGGAGGTGAAGAGCTTATCTCTGTCCGTGATGAGTTTCTCGGGTATCCCGAAGTTACTGATAACTTCCTTCTTGAAGATCCACGCCGTTTGCTTGGCCGTGTATGTTTCAAGGAACGGGATGAACAGCGCATACTTGGTGAGTCGGTCAGTGACTACTAGGATGCTATCGTATGCGATCATCGTTGCTAGGTCCTGGGAAGGTGGGAGCTTCGTGATGAAGTCCATCGAGATGACCTTCCAGGCTCTATCAGGTGGTGCGATGCTCTGGAGTTCGCCGTAGGGCTTCCGTCGCGAGGCCTTGCTCCGTGCGCAGAGGTCGCATTTGAGGATTCCCCCTGAGACTACTGTTTTGAGTTTTTCGAAGTCGAATTGTTTCTTGACTTGTTGCTGGGTCTTGAAGATTCCCTGGTACCCGTGGAGCGGGTGCTCGTGAATTTCTTTGACCAGTTCTTGTTGCAGCGTCTCGGGTATCCACCTGAGTCCTCGGTATTTAACGATACCTCTGTCGATCCTGTCGAGGTTGTAGCGGGAGTCGTTGCCATGTTCCTTTGCGATCTCCGAGGAGTATCTGAGGGTTTCGTTAACGATCTTCTGTTGCAACTCGATGTTCCATGTGTCGATAGTGATGGCAGCGATCCGGAGAGTGCCGTCTTCTGCTTGTCGTAGGAGCGGAAAGTTCTCCGTTTTCTGCTCGTGTTCCGGGTATCGACTGAGAGCGTCTGCTCTATTGTTTTCTGTTCCTTTGCGGTATTTGATTACCAGGTCGTATTGTAGGAGTTCAGCGTACTATCTCAGTAGCCTTCCGTTGAGGTTGGTTCCTTTGAGGAAGTATGTTAGGTTCTTGTGGTCTGAGTGGACGATGACTTGGTGGGGCGATCCTCGAATGTAATCGCTCCATTCCTTGCAAGCCAGGACTATCGCCATGAGTTCTTTTTCGAACGTGGTGTAGTTCTTTTCTGGTCCTGTGAATGTTTTGGACATGAACGCGACGGGATGGATTCGTCCGTCTTCGTCTCGTTGTCCTAGCTGAGCGCCCATTGCATAGTCGGATGCGTCCGTTTCTAGCTCGAATGGTGCTTCTGGGTCTGGGATGCGGAGAATTGGATGGCTTAGGATGATGTCGATGAGTCCTTGGAACGCTCCTTGCTGTTTTTCGCCCCATACGAAGGGTTCGTTTTTCTTCGTAAGGTCGTTCAAGGGCTTCGCGACTTCTCCGTATCCTTTGACGAATACTCGATAGTAGTTCGTGAACCCTAGGAAACTTCGTATCCCGGTGACGGTGGTCGGCACTGGCCAGTTGCGCAGTGCGTCCGTCTTGCTTGTCTGCATGTGTACTTGGTTGGGTGTGATCGTGTATCCAACGAAGTCGATCTTTTGTTTGTGGAACTCGCTTTTCTCGGGGTTGATGAGCAGGTTGTGTTCCCTGAACTTGTCCAGTACCTTGCGTACGTGTACGTAATGTTCTTCCCGAGTTTTCGAATAGATCAGGATGTCGTCGAGGTAGACGACGACGAAGTCGCCGATGAATTCCTTGAGGATTTGGTCCATCATGGTCTGGAAACTTGCGGGTGCGTTGGTGAGGCCAAAGGGCATGACGAGGTACTCGAAATGTCCTTCTGGTGTGCGGAACGCTGTCTTCCATTCGTCTCCAACCTTGATCCTGATGAAGTTGTAGGCGTCCGGCATATCGAGTGCCGTGAACCAGTTTGCGCCATACAACTGATCTCTGAGGACCGATATCAACGGTAGTGGGTATCTGTTTTTGTGTGTGATCTCGTTGAGCTGCCGATAGTCAACGCAGAGTCGCTTCTTTCCGTTTTTCTTGGGTACAAAGAGAATTGGGTAGCCGGCGGACGAGGTGGATTCTCGGATCCAGCCTTTCTTGAGCATTCGTGCGAGGTACTCCTTGAGTGTTACTCGTTCGTCCGGGCTGAGTTTGTAGATAGCCTTGAACTGTGGTTCCGTACCTGGTTTCAAGGGTATTTCGTGGTCCCATTTGGAGTGCGGGGGGAGTCTGCGGTCGTTGTCCTTATCGAATAAGTCTGCGTAGTCGTGGTATTCTGTCGGTACTTCGCTGAGCATACTGTTGAGTTCTTCGATATGGGCTGAGGCGATCTGCATAATCATGCCTTTGATCCCGTCATCCCATGACAGTTGTCGTGCACCCCAGTCTATCCGTGGGTTGCTTTTGGCCAGCCATCCGCTGCCAAGTATGAGGTCGTCTCCTCCGATCTCAGAGATATCGAAACTGATGTCTTCGCTGTGGCTCGAGAATTGGACCCGAAGTGGTTGGGTTTCTCGCTTGATCCATCCGTCGTCGTACCCCAGTGGTCCCCCTTCGAAGTTGCGAATCCTGTATGGTTCTTCCTTGGCTCTCCACGGGATTCTGAGTTTATTGACTAGGCTCGGGCTGATGTAGGTCCCTTGGCTGCCGCTGTCGATGAGTGCTTTGCAGGTTACTCCTTCGATGAGTACCGGGACGACGGTTGGTCGTCCATACGTAGGTACGGAAATGGTAGAGGAGGCGATTCTTAGTTCCGGCGCGCCCGAGCCTCCTGCGGGGGCCGCGGTCCTTTTCCCGCGTCACGTATGACGGTGGGTAGGACATAGTTGAGTCCTTTGTCGAGTAGTCCTTCCTTCCATACTACCTCGATGTCCGCCCAGAGTTCCTTGCGGTCCTCGGCGGGCACGTAGTCGTGACCCTCCGTTGCTTCTCGAACCATCCTGCTGACTCCGTCGTACTCCTGAATGGTCAGGGCTGGGACGATAGCGTTTTCCGCGAAGAAAGCCATCTCCTCGTTGAGGGTCATACATTGCTTGTCAAGGTGGCGCCTCAGAGCTTCGTTATCTCCTGACGCGTATTCCTTGAGTCGCTGGATGCTTTCGACGATGTCGGGCACGGTGAGCTTGTTCATATCCTCTTGGGTTTTCCGTAAGGCTTCCTTCTGCTGGTATCGGACGATCTTTCGGTAGGAATGGACCTGACACACTGGATTCCAGCAGTCGATGGCCCTGATTTCTCCGAAAACGCAGCTGAGGGGTGTCTTCGGGTTGGACTCCAGCTCGTAGATATGGTTCCCCATTCTCCTGACGGCCCAGTCGTTCATGGCCCCGGCGAGCAATGGGTTTGGGATAGGTAGTCCCGCTGTTCTTTCGGGGAACAGTTGGTGTCTGGCCTTCGGCCCGATGTGGTCGAGGCACTGATCATGATAGCAGTGGATCCACAGTATCTGAGGGTGATTGATGTCCCCGTAGTCCATCCATCGGTGGTCCTTTGGGTTGCGCTCCGGCGCGTACTGTAGCTGCTTTGTGAACCGTTGTCGGAACTTCGTTCTAGGTTCTTTGGTGGCTTTGAAGCAGAGGAGAGGGATCTGCGATTCTTCGGCCCGATATTCCTCGTCTTCGGAGTCGTGGACCTCTCCTTCTTCGTCACTGCTTATTGGGGCTGGGGTGTCGCAGTAGTTATCCCCGCCGTCTTCTGGAATGAAGCGTATATGGTCCTTGTCGCGTTGTGACCAATACTCCCTTGTTTCTTGTGTTTCTGCTTCCGAGGCGTGCTCGTGTTCCTCGTCAGTCTGTTCCTGCTGGGTGCCTTCATAGTCGTCACTATCTTCTGGCCAGTCGTCCAGCGTCTCGTCGTCCGTTGGCGAGTTGGTGTCGTCAATCGTCGAGTATGCCAGGCGGTACGTTCGGGTACCTGCCCCTGGTGCACTGTTACTCGGGGTGCTCGAGTCCCTTTCCTCAGTGGCTTCTTCCAGCTCGCGGTATTCGTACGTCGCAAGTGGGTGGACGGGTGTTCCTTGCGCGTCTGAAACTTCAACTCCGTCTGAGGGAAATGCCGTGTCCTCATTGACCGTGGCCATCCCCTCGGCATAGCTAGCCTTGATCTGTCGTGTGGGTACCGGTTGAAATGCCTTCTTTGGCTCTGGGCACTGGGGTGCGAAGTGTCCTTCCTTTCCACAGTTGTAGCAAGCCTTGCTGCGCATATCTTTCTTGGCCTTGCTAAGATCCATAGGTCCCGAATGGTGACCTGTGGCTGTTGTCGTCGTCGTAGTTCTTTTGAACTGCTGACGCACGGGTTGCCTTGGGTGCGATTGGAAACGGGTGGTATTGGCGCTTCTCGCCGGCCTTCGTTCCGTTTCTCGCTCGTGGAGTCTGCTGTCGATCCTGATCGCCATCTCGCAATATTATCCAAAATCTCGGGGTACGTGTTCTCTGGCGGCGATGACGTCCTTGACGCCGCTCTTGAGTCCATCGTAGTAGATCTCGATCTTGGATTCCTCAGTGAGGCTGAGCTTGGTGATGATGCTTTTGAAATCGGCAGTGTAAGCGGACGCTGAGTGAGTTTGTCTCAGCTCCCTTAGACTCTTCTGTGCCTTTCGTTTCTCATCGGGGTCTTGGAACAGGGTTTCGAGTGCGTTGACATATCCGTCGAAACTGTCGAATATCTCCTATGTCTCTATGTCGTATTCTTCCAGATTGGGATTGTTCATGATGCGGGCCATGAAGGGTTCGAACCAGGCTAAGGCTCTGCCGTCAAGGTATGCTGCCGCGTGTAGAATCCTGGATATCTCGTCTGGGAACTCGTTGATGTACTGTCGTTGGTAGGCCTTGACTTGGGTGATGTGTCCTCTGAGTCTCCCGGGGGTGCCATCGAATTTTCCTGGCGCCGGGTACCTGATGCGCCCGCCTATTGGTGCTTGAATGATGTTGGCTGCGGTCTGCATCGTGTGGAGTTGTTCCCGTAGTGTTTGGTTTTCGGCCTGCTCCCTGGCAAGGATGGCCGCGTTGCCATTCACGGTGCCTTGGAGTGACATGATCATTTGTCTGAGTTCTTCGATTTGATTCTGGCTTTGTCCGACGGTATCTCGAAGTCGTTGAACTTCCTCATCGTCGTCGTCGCTGTCCGGGGTTTCCATAGCAGTCCCGAGCTCCTGCGCCAAGTTCGGCGCTGGGGCGTAGGGTGGTGCTGGTGATCCGGGGTTTCGTTGCGACGCCATTACTGCGGTGTCTCCTTCTTAATTGTGAGTTGGGAGAGTGCTTCCGCGAGTCCTTCCGGTGAGGTTTTGGTAAATTCGCGTCCGAGACACTTCGAGTTGTGTCCTTGGTACGCGGGTTGGTGACAAGTGTCGCAGATGCTCCTGTGGGTGTTCCACTGGTGGTCCGCGCAACGTCCGACGTAGATGGCGTACTTCCCGCACAGGTGTTTAGTACAGGTGGGTGGTGTCTTGGGGAGTACTGCCGACGTTGGGTCCTTGATCCACGAGTTCGATCGTTCCCTTGGTGTTTCAGTGGTTACGCTTTGGGTGCGTGGGGTGTCCGAAGGAACCTGGTCGAGGTGGTCTGCAAGGAGGTGTACTTGTCGTGAAAGGTCTTCGAGAAGGTTTCCGATTGAAGTGAGAAGGTGTGGTGGCAAGTTGTTCATTGTTGTGCAACTGTGGTACCTGTTGTTAGTTGTTATTGCTCAGGGTGTACGTACCTGAACAAGAGCGATCAAAATGTCACGATCCTGCCTCCGGGGTCAGCCGTCTGGCAGGGCGCTGGGGTTGCTGTTCTGCAAGATAGGTAAAGCCTGTACAATAACAACTAACACTCTGCTGTCGTTCTCTCTCTGGGTTGTCGTTCGTGTCTCTTGGAAGAGATACCAGTCTCGGCAATTGAGTGACTAGTTCAAGTGTGGGTGAAACTGATACTTAGATTGATCGCTGAGGATGAAAGGCTAAACTAATTACTCTGGGGCATTCAGCCCCTTTATGTATTCTTTCCTCCTCATCGCTCATGTCATGTTTGTGGTGACAAACACGAACAAACACCAACAAACCGTCAGTGGATCACTGGTCCGGGTTTGTGGATCACCGTGATCCGGTTGGTGGATCACCGTGATCCTGGTGCGAGGCTCACTGGCTCACCTAGTGAGCCGGTGATCCTTCCTATCGATAACCTTGCTGACATAAGGAGATTTCTTACGTAACCTGGGGTGTGCCCGTCCCGCGTGCATGACCTGCCCTTGTCCTTGGCCCGATCCTGCGACCTGTTGGTCGGGTCGTCACATCGCGGTCCAGGAGTCGAGGTGGACCTTCCCTACGAAGATGATATACGGCGGGATCGAATAGCCGTACGACGCGATGCCCTGGATTACTGTAACCCATTCCTGATTCCCTTGTTGTATAGCTCTTGGCCTCCCGCGTCGATCGGAGGTCGTAACGACGGTTTCGACGGAGATTTTGCCCATCGCGAAGCCCGTCTCGTCGAAGTTGTAGATATCGTCATTGTGGATCCCGTATTTCGCGATTATGTTTCGTACGAGCTTAAACCACGCGTAATACGCGTCCGGATCCTCGCAGAGGACCCTCTGGTAGTCGATTCTTCGATTTAAACGCGTACGGAGCTCAGGTCGTCGTCGTACGAAGGTTGAGGCCCAGTTCGTTCCAACGCGTGGCGCGTCGCGTACGCGGAGGAGTCGATCCGCCATTTCTCGAACACCACTTAACCGCGGTGGAAACGAACGCGAATCTAGGTCAAGTATGTATTGTACGATACTGTCCTCTTCGTACGAGGTCAATTTCTGGCAGGGTGGTCGGGTATTACGCTTCGTAGTTCGGCCGTGAGATCGTTGTTGAAGGGTCGTACGCGATACGTTATAGATTGATGCAGCCTTTCGTACGCTTAATTTTGGGTCCGATTGGAGCGCATTAAGCGCGAGAACCAAGTCGCTTTCAATTGATTGTCGTCCCATTATTATTGGTGGAGAAAAGGAAGGAAAAGAAGTATCTCTTTAATATTGCAGGAAAGTGACCCGTTCACTTGTGGATTACGTTATATCTTATAAAATAGGGGAGGTAACAGGGGTCCTAAAAAGAGCAGTTTTAGCGATTTTGGTGGTCGCGAGGTACTCTGGTCGCGAGACGGGGGGCAGACTTAGATATACGTACTAGCCTATATGTAGGGAGCAGAAGCAAGCACTTGCCTGAGGATGAATGACCATCTGCCTTGTTGCTACTTTGCGTGGCCAAGATTGATAGGAATGATGGAATGACACGACGTATCTGGCGAATACTTAATAAGATCCCGTCCAGCTTAGCATCTACTTCTTGGAGCTATCAGGAGCATGCCTCGTGTTCTTGCATTGCTCACATTATTCTCTGCGTCTCTCTGTCTCTCAACTCGAGATTCTGGAAGGATCCTTGCTCATTTTGGTTCTCGACCGATGGGTTCTACTGAAACCATTGTCTGTTGAGGGGGGAGAGTCACATAAAAACTGGACCTTTAACATTGACTCGAGGTGTTACGGACATGACCTCGGGTGTTGAGAAGTACTTGAGTGAGCCCCTGTCACCTCCCCTGCATTATTGCCCTGAATGCAACCCCCTATTGCTATCTAGAACCGAGGCAATTCGATCTTGTGGTAAACGTAGGATGAATTATTGCTTGAGTTGTGCGATAGGTACAGTACCTAGACGTAACTAATGGCTTTATTTCCTCTCAGTTCGATATAAAGCGCCAGCGAGGGGCATTACATAGTCAGCCCGGTCTTGAGAGACACGTGGTTTGCTAATAATAGTGACGTCCGTTACCTCTGTCGTTATCGTTTCTCCCACCGCTGGAGCTCCGCCTGTACGAGTTGGCGGGATGACTGCAGACTCAGCTCCAGCTGCGAGACGATTTGTGCGTGTATGTGCTAAGGATACCACTGAGGTCTAATGCAAACAGCAGAGCACCCAGGCAGGACGGAGCCCTAGTAAGAGGATTCCGCCTGGATATTGCGATCGGACAGGGCAAGAGTGGAATCCATTGCACAAGTAAAGAGGTTTATTGCGAGCCCGCTCGAACAGATCCGATTGTATCCAGGTGAGTAGCTCGAGGGATTAACGGTCGATGACCGTCTCACCAACCTAACATGCTCGGCGGCATGTTGAACGAGCTGGCGGCCGACCTTTGGGTAGACTGCAACAGAAACAGCGTGCCAACCTAGGTGGTTTGGAGCGTGGCACGGGGAATGGAGGAATATGTCAGCTCAACAATCTACCAGTACGTATTTGTATTGGTGTGCATGACGCTCGAGCATAAGAGCGATTACGTCGCGACAGCTCACCCGGAACACGCTGCTCACGGATGTGAAATACCTCTCTTCTTCCCCTTACCAAAAGCCTTGGCTGAAGTCGGGTGCGTCTTGCATGTCCCTCGGCGGGCCGCACTGTTCTTGGCTAAAGTCGCGCTGCATGGCTCTATGGAGCTCAGACGACATCAACAGATCCGGCAGCAAGGCGTCTTCCGTTGAAAAGGTGCTCAATTGTGCCGAGTTGAGACAAGCGTGGAATTTTGGACTGATAGGCACCACCAACGGTCACCAGTCTGCGAGTGATGGCGTTTGGGCTAAGTATCGCGGTGCTTGTCCGCGATTAGAAGGTCGTTGATCTGAGCCCGAGCCTAGTGAAAATCACCCTTGGACAAGCCCAGCCGCTGTCAGCACGTCTCGGGAAAACCCATGCGGAGCCTGGGATCGTCGTTCGGGTGCCATCTGCAAGTGTTGAGTACTTCCCCCACCGTCGCCCGGTCGGTCGTTGCCTGCATTGTCGCCCCAGTAAGTGCGATTTCTCTGCGCAATCTGATGCTCCGCCATGAAAACGTGCGGGCTCGCTGTATCTCTCCGTACAAAACCTCTTTCATTGATGAGAAGAAGATGTGGACATCTAAGCGACGATGTTCCCAGCCACTGCTATCAAGCACAGCCTAGGCCTTGCCAGAATTCGGCCGTACTGTGTGGACAGCACCGTCATCAGCATCAGCATCATCATTAACCCACCACAACTCCGGATGTGGAGCCCATTGCGCGTCTCACAGAGCCCGATTACGGATTCAGTGCCCTCGGAACACCCGGCCGAAAACCAGCAGTGGTGACCGCACCGGGGCCGGCACGAGGTGCAGCCGCCGGGAATGCAGACCCGGCGGCGACAAGGAGAGAGAGAGAGCCATTGGCGAATCACATAACATGATCGGTCGTGGTGTGGTGTGGTGTGGTGCGGCTCGGCAACACAAAATGTGTCGTGCAGAGTTGCTGAGATATCATTGCCACGCTTGGCTTGTCCTTTTTGGGCTTCGAGCGGATCAGTAGCACCCCTTCAACGCTTCCTAGCTGTCTATCCTCGAACTCCCATCCCCGGATTATTACTGAGTGGCTGATCGCAGGCGGAAGCCCCCGTGCTTACTAGCAGGCCGGACGCAACATCGAGACTCTACGCCACTGGCAAGTGTGCTGGTTCCTGTAATCACTGGATCGCCGAGAAACTGGCTCGTTAATATCAAGCCAAGCGCATACCAATATTCAATATCGAAAATTTATACCAGAGATGCTGAGACACCAAGGGCTTGCCGGGCTCATGCGTAGGATAGAAATACACCGCAACAGCAGTCACATAACTATACAGTAAAGGCACATAGGAAGGCAGGATATGACAGGGTCAACGCGACACTTCTCTGTAAGCTGTATGATGGACGTGCCTGTGACCTGGCCTAAGTTAGCGCACTACTCCAAACATCGCCTTGCTGTGTGCCTATCGTGATCCGCCATGAGTTCCGTATCAAGTGATTTCCAAGGAACATAAATTGCCTCAGTACTGACTTGCTCCGAGCTTCATCTCTTTGCCACTACCTTGACCTATCTGCAGCCAAGATTGAGTTGACCTCGATGAAATGCGTAGATTACAAGCTTCAATCTCATTCCCAATAGAGATATCACGTGGGAGATACAACTTCGCGACTTTAAGTAGTCTCACAGCCTCGTCGTCCTTTCCAAGCGCGTTGTGACCCAACGAAGTAAGGTAGTAGATCTCCCCAATAGATTTAGCACCGGCCATGTCGATGATAACTTCATCCATTGGGGAGATAATCTCCGTACCCCATACGATTAATTGATTCCAGTCCTTCAGCTTGAGAAATACGCGACATATGTCTGCCAGGAGTTCACTGGACAGTCTCAGTCTCTCATTGTCCCAATTCGCGTCGAGCCAGGGCTACTGTATGGAGGGGTCAAATAGTGCGGTCAAGTCGGTGTATGTGTAATGCCCCCGGCCCGTGACGATATAGTATATCGCTTCCAGTGCCTCTCTATAAATCTTGAGGGCTTTATGGTAATCGCCCTGCTCAATTGCCTCATTGCCTGTGGCCTTAAGCGTCGTCGCTTTGGCCAGGCACTCTTCTCCCGTGGGTAGGGAAACGAGCTGCGCGTCGCGCAATTCCTGTTCGACCGATGGTAGCGCCGCCGGCTCACCCTCGATAACGAGGTTCTCAAGTCGTTTGACTATGCCAAAGGGCATGAGCAGCTTCCGCTGCAGCTCCCTGGTCGTTATTGCCTTGTCCTGAGCCGTGTCCTGAGCCGTAGCACAACGGCTTCGAAGGCGCAGTTTGAGGCTGGGTGATTCATTGACTTCTGGTCGTTCAAGACGCGCGTACAAACAGCTGCGAGTGAACTTGTCGAGGTCGTCGGCAAGAAGCACGAGGGAGTACGGTTCGGATCTCCACCGCTCTAGAAACGACTCCAGGTCCCACGGCTCTCCCGACGTTCCGAAGTTGATGTACACGCTCAGGCTATGCTCCGTGAAGTGCTCTACCTGCTGGCCCTCGATGACGATGGGAACTTGACGCTCGACCATATCCTGCTCGGGCCACACTGCTTCCACACGGACGAAAATGTTGAGTTCACGAAAGACGGGTTTCGCCTCGGCATGGATTTGTTTACTGAGTCGAAGAAGGGCGAGTGAGCGTTTGTAGTTATACTTTTGAACATCGTCATTAGGTTAATAGTCGCAATTTGCGTTCGGTTCGAGCAGGAGGTGGTAGACCTGGTCCCGAATCTCACGTGGTAGGGAGAGGAATGACGGCGTCATCATGGGTCTCCTGAGCAAGCTGTCAAGACTGATGTATGCGGGATAGGCTGCGCGAACCCAATAGGGAAGCGATTATTGGACGTGCGGGTGTCGAAGATAAATAAAGCCGTGGGGCGAATCAAACAACCTGGAAGGGCGGGCTGGATTTGTCCTTGGAAGTGCCCGACATGTTGTGCGTGGGCAGAGGCAGGGCAGCTTTCTAGCCTGGAGGGCGGAAGGACGGCGGAGGGAGGTGCGGGGAAGACGCCCCCCAGCACATGTGGGTCGCGCGTAGCCATTAAAAAAGTGCCCCAGTTCCACCGCCCCAACTATTACTGGGCGAGACCCCCTCCCTGTCTCTAACTTAAAATGGCATTCATTCGGGCCGGTGCACTTGGTTGGTTGGGTTTAGGCAAAGCTTGGGCAAAGCTTACTGTTCATCCAGCCGAAGCTATTGAAGGAGCAGCACCAGGCGCCTAGAACAGCGAGCCAGGCGCCGGTGCCACCATCAGGGGGCCCGTCGGCTTGCAGCTGGACCTCGTTATCTGGCTTGTCAGAACCTTGAGACAGCTGTGATTTGTCGGCGGTTTGTGAACCCCCCTGCACGGTGTCGCTGTCGGCTGGGACAGCCTTTTCTGAAGACATGGTTTCCTGCTTGCGGTGACCATTTTGGGGAGCGAGAACTGATAAGTGTGAGAGTCAGAGGCAAAGAACTTCGAGAAGAGGAAACAAGGAGATGAGTTGGTGACGGCGTTGTGGTGACGGCGGTGTAAAGTAGCTGGAGGAAGCCTTGCTCAGTTTTCTCAATTTCGCTTGTTTGTTTTGACGGAATGTCCGCGATCTCACGCGCTTATTAATTCGAAACACCATCGCTCGCTTACAAATACGAGACAGATACGACATGACAGCTTGTGCTGAACAGAGTCCTATGCATGGTACTTTTGAAGACGAAAAGGGGTCCTATGCATGGTTCTTTGAACAAGCAAACAGAGCAGCACGGAAACAGACATGATCTGCACGCCTCGTGGGGTCACACTAGGGCCCGGCTTGGCATCCCGGACCGAACTTGACCCATTTCGTCCACAATGCTACCCACCACTAACATGTACTGCAACCTCGAAAGGCTTATCACGCTGCGACCCTGAGGCCTGCTAGCCCAGGTGGCCAATGATGAGAGCGCGTCGTGCAAGCTGCAGCTACCGAGATGGTTTCCGAGGAACTTAGCGCTCCCCCAACTGATTAGCACTGCAGTTAACGGGATGATTCTGCTGCCTACCTCGGCAGCTACAATACAATTACCACCCCGGCAACTATCCCTCCCTTTGCAGCAGGTCGTGATCCGTCTAGGGCATGGAATGAAGCTATTTAAGTTTCGACAATGTGGTAGTGTGGTAGCAATGTAAACAAAGGTACACGTTGGTCGTGGTTGGGACGCGCCAAGCCTCTTGGAAACATCCTCGGCTGGTTCCATTGCCTGCACCTGTGCGTGCGGCTGAGTCGGTGTTTTCCGTCAGTCACAGGAAAGGTGTTCTTGTACATTAAATCAGTGCGGCAAGGGACCTTTCTTCAGCGCACAATCGCACGGATGGCGCAATACCTATGCACCTTATACTAGCCAACGTCGCAGAGGATTTGCTGATCGCATATCATGGTTTGATATGAACAAGGCTGGGTGCGAACAAGAGCACGTCATCATCGACGTCCAGCGCTGTAAGTCAGCCGCGGATGAATGGGGAAGCCGAAGCTGATCTAAGGAAAATGCGAGCATTACACTGCAGGAAAAATACATGATTGGTGGCGCCGAGTGAAAACGAAGCGGATTCCGTGGTTAAAGCTGGTCCCCGTGCAACCAGCTTCACCAAAAGGGCCATCCTCCCCATCGCTACTCTTCGCCGGAAATAAGTGCTTCTTTTAGCCGATCCTCAATCTCCTCAATCTTCATCTCCGGCCGCCCTGTCTTTGGCATACCATGCCACCTGCACACCGCCAGTCCTGCGACCGTTGTCGTCAGCAGAAAGTGAGGTGCTTGCGAGACAACAATCTCTCGATCCCAGGCCCAGGCCCGGTTTCCGCTTCCCTGTTGTGCGACCGTTGTGCTAAGGCAGGAGCGGAATGCAGGTACAGTGGTATGTTTCATCCTTTTTCGTTAAAGGAACCAACCGCATATCCTTTTCGTCGTCCAGTAACATTACTTGGCGGGGGAGAAAGAGTGGTACGGACCGCGGGACGGGTGCTAGGGCGGACCAACAGACGATGAAACCTAACAAGCTGACCAATCGCTCACAGAGAAACAACGAGGCCAGCGCCGGCGCTGTTCTGTTCGCTCGCCGAGCGAAATTAGAAGCATAGACCTGTTCGACCTCGGGCCGGCCGTTGGTTATGTAGATGGGACGCCCAGGTCATCGACTGGTCCCTCCCACGTCATGACAGCGTTGATGGGTCACCCTTCTTCCAACCTGCACGTTGACGGAAGCGAGACGGCCGCCGGCGGCTTCGGTGCGCCGGACGCCGAGCACCATCTGCTGGCGCTTCAAATGCCCCCAACTTCGCGCGAGTCACTCGCAAACTTGCTAGCAGACGCTGTATCTGCTTCATGTATGCCGGGGATGTCCTTTTACGACGCCACCGCCCAAGCTCCATTGATGGGGACCGACGCCGACCACGAAGATGCTAGGAGCTTCTTGTTCTCCCAGCTGACGGCCGTGAGCCAAAGGGCCATGCGGACAGCCCGCCGTCTTTCCCGCTCCGGCACAGGAGCAGGCGCAACCACCCTGATGGTGTCGTCGCCCGAGGTGACCGAGGCTTTGGAGGACACGAATACGCTGATAAGCACCGTCAACGACATTATGAACGTGGTAGCGACGGCAGGATGCGACGAGTCAATGACCACGACCGATTGCGCCGGACTAGCCATCTCGGCTCTCGCCTGTTACCAAAACCTCATGACGCTCTTCCAAGCCATATGCGATGCCATAAAGGGCAGACTGCAGGCCAAGAAAGAAGAGCGGGAACAACAGCAAGAACAACAACAACAACAACAACACGCCGCCCGAGACAACAGCGGCGTGGGACCTCTCAATGTCGCCCAGTTCGTCATGGTGCTGCAATTGCTGATGCATCTCATCAGTCGCATGGGCCGCATCTTGGAGATATCGAACACGACGGCTGAGCAGGAGAGCCAGTTTATCGCACCCGCGGCTATGCTCGACGGCAGTACCATGGCCACCGACGACTATGCCATTGACATTGGCCCCGATCAGTCTACTGCATCGTCGGCCACATCAACCCACCACTCGACGCCGCACCGCAGTGGTCTGCTCGAGCATGTGCAAGAGATTGTCGAAAACATACCTAGTGAGCGTGAGAGACTGAGGCGCATTATTCAACAACTGCAGGCGGAAATGGACCATGCAGAAATACACTAGAGGTCGCGAGATGGGTAACATTGTACACCTGCGGCTATAGAGGTTCAATATAAAGTTCTAGAACCGGATAGAAGGTGGCGCCCTATTCTATATCTACTCGTAATAAAACCCCCTTAGAACTTCAAGTGTCTCTTCAGAAAGTCAAACTGCCTGCGCAGAATCTGCTCTAGATCCTTGAACATCCAGTCCAAATGACCACTTCCCTTCAAGATATCCAACTCCTTGGGGTACCCCATCGGGGTGAAGCAATGAAGCTGACTGTCCAGGGGACTCGTCTCGTCGAGCTCGGGCGTGACCATCATCGTCGGCGTGGGCGCGACGTACTTGACGACGTGGAGCAGGTTCCACCCCAGGCACTTGTAGTACGTCTGCACCGAGATGCGGTTCTCGAGGGCGATGCCGAGCCGCTCGAGCGCGGGGACGATCTCGGGCGCCATTTCCTGCCCGTTGGGCATGTTGCCGTCCTCGTCAATGTAGGGCAGGTACATGGGGCTCTGGCCCGCCTTTAGCAGCCGGCTCTCACGGTCGTGCATGGCGAGCTCCAACAGCGGCTTGCGCCTCTCGGCACTGCCGTCCGTGTTGATCATGGGTGCCATGGCTATGGTGGCCGCCACACGCTTGCTAAAATAAAGAAAAAGAAGTCTGAATTAGCTTCGAGGGGGGGACCACGGCACGTCTGGGCGAATTTGTATCGTTGGGCGAAATTGGAAGGACAGCCCACACGTACTCAAATGCAGTCGCCGCAAGGGTGACGTTCCCTCCCCAACATAATCCCCACAGTGCGATCTTGGTCTCTTCGACCAGAGGATGTTGCTTGATCCAGGTCACGGCGTCATGGAGATCCTCGATTTGCTGACGAGGGTCGACCTGCTCGCGCCAGGAGAAAATTAATCACAAAACGTCAGCGGACATGAAAAACGTTGAAAGGTTGCGGGACTTTTGCGGAGAAGAAGCACCATCAACTCCAGCAAGGACACTGAAATTTACCTCATTTCTAGGCTCTCCGTCGCTCGCGCCTACACCGCGCGGATCATAGAGAAGAACGGTGATGCCGTGTTCCTGGAACCACCTTGCAATATCGGGCAGGTTGGCATCCTTGGGGAAGTTGAACTAGAGAAGGGCCAGGCACACAAGCCATGCGTCAGTTTCCCCCACGTCTTCTTGTTAAACGCGTTTCTAGAGCGGGAAGTAGCAAGAAGGTAGACAAAAGGTGTTAGGAAGGTAGTTACCCCTGGCGTCATTATCATGGCCGGGGCCACGCGAGACAGCGGGAAACAGCCATCCGCGCAGCGTGACGCCGTCGAGAGTTCTGATATCGGCATCGAGGCGAGTCGAACCGCAGTCCCCCATTTTGCTTATTCGCTGCGACGGGAGAAGAGCAAAATGAATTGGGAAGATGATGCAGATGAGTGTAGGGCAGTGCTGAATACCTCCCTAATGAAAGACCTTGCAGCCGGCTGGATTATATTGAAAATGTCGGTGGTAGTCATGGGTGCGAGCGACCGAGATGGAAGAATCAATTTGACCCTCAAGACGGAGGCCATCGTGTGCCGACTTTAGGGGCAATCAACCGACAATGCAAGTCGGAGCCCGAGCGCACAGTCTGAGATGTTACCGAGAAGGGAAGTTGCTGACTGTGCCGGCTCTCTAGGTGACCGATCGGGCCGGACCGAACCATAGTGGAACTTGGAAATCAGGCGTCATCGGGGTTGAGTCGCGTCGGCCCGGCACCGGTATGCTGGGTCGGTGATTGGAGATTCCGGCTTACCGTGTTAGACGGTCTCCGACTCGGAGATGCAGCAATCATTAGGTACGCTGTCGAAGTTTCGAGCGCCGGACAAAAGGTAGGCTACCTTGCCGTCGCATTATACTCTGAACTTCAGAAATGCGAGACGATCCTCAGGAATCACGGATTTTGGGCGGACGCAGCTTATTATCCCAAAGGTGGAAACATCGCAGCATTAGGTATGAATTTCGGACATCGTCATTCTGTCACGGCCGTGCAACACCCAACTGATGGTGCCTGCCCCAGACTCGTCGGGCGTCACGGAACCGTCGCGAGCATGAAGCGGGAACAACGCTGAGGCGGTCGTGATGAGAGGGCATTGGCAGTCAGCACGCTAGCGGCGCCGGCAAAGGCGCGACCCTCCGTCGGACGTGACTAGGTCCGAACCTAATTGTTAGCCATACTGACCAACGCCCCTCCAGGTTTTCGTAGGGGTACCGCTGTCAGTGCTCGAGGCCAGTCGATATGGCTATTGACGGAGCGTGAAGCGTCGTTGACCTCCCGTTGTTAGCGTGGGGGGTTTAAGGCCTTGATAGTACGTTGATATGAGACTACCAAACCATTCCCAGTAGCACCCAACATGAGCCAACACAACCCAACATAAACCAACACAG
The DNA here is from genome assembly GCF_020744255.1 of Microdochium trichocladiopsis. Taxonomy (NCBI): domain Eukaryota; kingdom Fungi; phylum Ascomycota; class Sordariomycetes; order Xylariales; family Microdochiaceae; genus Microdochium; species Microdochium trichocladiopsis. Next base: position 2,008,076 of record NW_025763554.1, read on the forward strand.
TCACAAGCGCTATCGAGGCCGAGGCGCATCACCGACAGCATAGACACATGTTAGGATCAACCATTCTAAGTCAGCCGAAAGTCGGAAAATGCCTGGCACGGAACTGATACTTTAAGCAAATTATCACTCTCAGAGGACTCCGTCATTCCTCTCTCTACCTGTATTTGAAATCACCCATTGCTCGATTGTCCAAAAGCTCCACCGCCAAGGACTCCACGGCTACCGTGCGCTCGTGACGCGGCACATACCTGCCACCCCCCTGCCGCCTGTTACGGCCTGAGATCGCGACAAAAATTATGGCAATATTTCGAATGTCAACTGGAGGTTAAGCCCCCCCGAAAAACACTATGATCATATACGATACCGCCTTGGATGCCGAAGCTGCTCCGGGAACACCAGAGGACAGCCGATGCAAAGCTTCGCAGCTTGTTGAGCGGCTTATCAATTGGTTTCGATATGGGAACTGTGAGGACTTCACAGGCGCCCTTTCTATTTTCTCAGCTTTGTGTCTGAAGCAGGGAAAGATGAGCGACGCAATACAAGTTCAGGCAGCGGCCGATGGTGGCGGCGCCGAATCACCTTTGATAACGAAGGTCTGAAGACGCTTGACTATGCCAAGGCGCATGAGTAGTTTCCGCTAGAGCTGCCTAGTTGTAATTGTCTTGTCCTGAGCCGTAGCACAACGGCTACGAGGGCGCAATTCGAATCTGCAAGATTCATTGACGCTTGGCCTTTCAAGATGCGCGTATAACCAGCTCCGGGTGGACTTGTCTAGATCGCCAGCAAGAAGCGACTCAATACCGCGGCTCTGGAAACGATCCGGGGTTGCGGCGCGTGATGTGCACGCCCAGGCTATGTTCATTGAAGCTCTTTGCCTGCTGGGCCTTGAGATGGGGACATGACGCTCGAGCATATACTCCCTGGGCCACACTGCTTCGACACAGAGGGAAATGCTGACTTTACGAAAGACGTTTTTTGCCTCGTGATTGCTTAGTTCGCTGAGTCAACGAGTGAGTGTTTGTAGTTGTAATCGCCATGAAGATGAAGGTAGTCGTCGAGCTGGTAGACCTGCTTCCGAATCTCCGGTGGTAGGGAGAGGAACGACAGCGTCACTCTGGTGTCAATCATGGGTCTCCTGAGCAAGTTGTCACGACTGATGGATGCAAAAGAAGCTGTGCAAAGCCAACAGAGAAGCGATTGTTGGACATGCGCGGGCCAAAGATGGCCGCGGAGGCTCACACGGCAAGTTCAGGCCGAAATGCATATTACTCGGGTCCTAGACCACACAGCAGATCATGATGAGGCACGACAAGAGTTTAGTAAGCTACGCGGCGGCTCAAGTCCTCACGTGGCACCAGTGCTCGCACCACGAGCAGCTGTTTGCAGCAAGGCAGCGTAGTTGAACCTGTACAGTACTTCCCATCGACTCAGAATTGCAGTGGCACTGGCGCCCTCAACTGGGCACCACTTAAAAAGTACTTTGTGCAACCAAGCACAACCAAACACTCAGCATCAAACATAACCAAACATCCAACACCAAACAAAAATAAACACTCAACACAACAAAACAGCAAGTAGCTATGAAAGATCGGGACTAAGCGACCCTTTTCGAACAAGCATGTCGTCCTGCGAGGCCCGTGGGCTGATCTCTGCCCGAAGCACCTTCGGCAGTGGGACGTTCGGTAAAGTCTAATTTGCCTCGCAGCATCCTCAATGTCATAGCTGCGAAGGTGGAAGATGGCGAAATCCTGCTGGGGGAGATCCAAAGACGCAAGACGGCACATTAAACACGATTGTGGTTGAGCAACGTGGCAACGGAAATTGAGATCGTCCGGACCCGCGAGCGCAACTTTATCGCTCCGGACAAGGCTGTTGACGAGCTCAAGAAGCGTCGTAACGATGCAGACCGCCCGTCTGCTGCAACCTCATTCCCCAGTGGTCTCCTGCCATTCAATCAACGCTAGCTTTGCTCTGTTCTATCCGGTATTATCCGTCCAGCTTCGTACCCTGCCCGCTTATTGCTATCCTGTTCGTTAGTCGTTCGCATAAGGGACAATGACTGCCGAGGTCAAACCGACCCTTCTCTCCATACCTGGGGAGATTCGCAACCACATTCACCGGCTTCTGCTTGACCCGAATGCAAACCGCGAATACGACCCTAATACTGATAAATACAACTACAGATACGGCGACTCCCTCGCCCTCTTCCGCGTCAATCACCAAATCTACTCAAAAGCCCAATACATCTTCTGTCAACTAAATATCTTCGTCTGTGTCGAGATAGAGCGGCCTAAGGGGACGCACGCGCTCATCCACGCGCTTGGAAGTCATGTCTCCTTCGTCAAAGAGGGTCAACATGCAAAATCCTTCACGGACCACAGCCTTAGCTTGCGCGTTTCGCGTGTCGTCCGCTTCTTCATGGGACAAGAGGAGCCGCTGCACTTCGTCATGCTCCTCGAGAATCTGAACAAGCCCACTCACAGCTGGCTTTGCGCGCATCTTGAGTATCCTGGCGCCAATGGATATCTGGAGCTCGAATTGAGTCTCCGTGACCGTTGTCTTCTGCACCAAGACGAGGCAATGACAACTGAGTCACTGCAGCGGCAGCTGCTTATGCCCTTCGGCATGGTTAAATGTCTCCGTAAAGTCACCGTGAAGGGCAATCCAACTCCGCTGCCGTCGGTCGTATGCGAGTCGCGCAACGCACAACGCGACCCCATGCCTACACAAGAACAATGCTTGAGCGAAGCGACTAGGCTCAAAGAGGAAGGCAATAAGGCACTCAAGCAGGGTGATTATAATGAGGCCCTGAGAGAATTACACGGAGGCCCGAGAAGCGATATACATCGTTATCAGAGGCTGCCAGCGACACGACTACGGCCAGGACTTCTTCCTTGATGTGTTTACGGAACGGGATCCGCCACGCGGCAGGGAATGGCTCGACGCGAGAGAGAAACTAAGCATGCAACTTCTGGCAAACACATGCCAGGTATTTCTCAAGCTGAAGGACTGGAATCGACTGATAGAATGCGGCCAGCAGACCATTCATTACTTCAGATCATTTCGGGAGCAGGGGGATATGCGGCCATTGAGGGAAGCATGCCGTCGTATTCCTGGTGCCGACTCGTTTGCTAAAATTTACTACCGAACAGCGCTGGGGTACAAGGCACTTGGGGAGAAGGATGCGGCCGTAAAGTTACTCAGAGTTGCAGAGGTATATCTACCACTTGAACGGGCCATTCAGAACGAAATCGCAGGATATGGTTCGCGCGCTGGTCGAGCTTGATTAAATCTTGTCCACCATCGGGCAGGAAACTGTGGCAGGTTAGAAATCGCCGCTCTGCTTAATCATATTTAGCGTACCGAACACTTAGTTGTACACATCGGTATAGAGATAAACGGGCGAAGTCGGTATATTCTTGGATCTTGCTTGTAAAGCCTGTTCCTTATGATCGAGACGTTGTTTGTGCCTCAGACTTACCTGCACGTTTCAAAATACATAAACACCCAATGTCTCTTCAATTAGCAAGGACTCTCAGTTGCTTCCTAGCACCTAGATTCATACAGTATCCTCCTGTTCACCGGTGATCTTGTCAAATGACGACTAGTTTTACCACTGGTGACGAGACACTCTCTCGCATCGTCAATGATGTAATCAAGGAGGCCGAAGCATTCAGCCTAAGGCTAGAACATCTGGAAGAGGGCGCTCTCAATGCACGGCGCAAAGTCAGGAGAACAAAGCTGAAACAAATCAGGTCACGATTCGACGCGCTCATTGACAAAAACGAACGTCAGCGGGAAGAACTCAGCAATACACTTAAACTCTGCGGATTGAATATTGATGATCCCGACGCCGTCATGAAATTTATAGAGAAAAGCATCATCAAAGCCGCATGGGGCAGTACTGGCGACACTCGTGAGAGGATGCGGTTGGTTGGGATCGATCAATTGCGGATAGGCTATTACGCCCGCATGAGAGGTGTCATACTTAGGAGTTTTGGCATAGACTAACGTTATCCTTAAGTGTATAAATGCTATATACGCACAGTGGTCGTAACCTATAAGTCCTCGCCTTTCGGGCATTCACTAACAGTATGCTAATTCCCAAGCCTTCATCCTCCCCACTATACCAGTCACTAGCCCAAGAGAGCCTCTTCGTTGGCTCACATCTGGACGCGACTGCAAGGTCACAAACGAACCAAAGTGTAGGGTTATCCAATTTTGCCAAAGCACATTGACTCTGGCACCAACTTGAGACACACAAGGACTCCGCGAGGATGACTAGGCAAGGAGACATGATACATCACGCCAATCTCCATGTATCGGCACCGATGGCTGCCTAGACGTGGGCTGTCGTCGACTCCTTATCAGTCGCCACAGTCTGCACCACCGTGGTAGCCTCCTGCGGCGTCCACAAAGCGCTGTCACCCAGGCGGTCCGCCGTCAGGCCAGCCCTCCCGGGATTCTTCATACCCGCCTCAACCTGTCGCTGGTATGACACGTTGCGCAGTCTCTCGTGCTCGGCGGGCGTCAGGTGCAGCTATGTCGATTTCACACGCCATCTTGTCAGCTTCTATTCCACCATGACCCCATTCAAAACATAACAGAGCACTCACATAAACCTCAACCGCAATGGCATGCATTGTCAACGCCAGCCACCCAGCGGCCGCAAACAAGACAAGAGTCGCCGCGGCCCTCTCCATGAGGTTGCCACCCGTATCAGCGCGGACAAGCACCTGCAGCTCGTCATCGGCCCCATCATACCACGGATGGCAGCTGGGATACCACTGCAGCACGAGCCCCTGGTTGTTCCCCAGCGTGTCGTGAATGATCTTGCATGGGCGCGCTATGTAGTACGGGCCTGTCCGGGACAGGATGGGTGCGCCAAGTATGCCGATGGGGCGGAGGGTGATGATGGAGGTGGCCTATGTATGTTAAAATAATCATGGCCGTCAATAGTGAGGTTCCAATCTTTTCTTGTAATACAATAAAACCAAAAACAGGAATGCAAAGGAACAGGAGAAAGAGAGGGAGGGAGGGAAGGAGTAGAAGATGGGAAGACAGAAAGAAAAGCCAAGACAAAGAAGGAAACACAAAAAAGCAAAACTCACATAAACCCACGCCCTCAACATCCACTTCCTATGCAACTCAATCTGCAGCCTCTTCACATTCCACCACGCCAAGCCCAACGCAATAAGAAACACCGCCCCCAGCACACCAATATACATCTGCGTGTCCGGATCCCCACCCATCGCGTCCCGCGCAATCATAAACACCGCCGCCGTCGACACCAGCGACAACAAAATCACCACGTACCCATTCAACCTGTGCACGAGCAGCCAGCGGTGCCGCACGACCGGCACGAACTGGACACAGACCAACAGCCCCGCCGGGAGGATGGTGGCGAGGTGCATCAGCAGCCCCACGCGCGTGTGGCCGCGCAGGCCAAAGTAGCACTGGCCTGGCCCGGCGTGGAGGTTTTTGTTCGTGTGGGCAGACAGCGGCGCGCAGAAGATGCCGTCGTAGTTGAGGTAGGCGAGGCGGGCGAGGACGAAGCCTAGGAGACCTGAGGTAGTCATGAACCAGAGGATGAAGTTGTAGCCTTTAGTGAAGCCAATGGGCCGGTAGATTTTGGCGGCGTAGGTATCGAGGCGGGCGGCTAGGCTGCGAGGGGGGTGAGGTTTAGGGTTGGGGTCGTCCATCTTTACTTGTCTGTCTGCCAGTCTGTGTGGGAGGAGGTTATCGTCGTTTGAGATAGAATTGGGTGTTGCTAAGAGCAATGAAGAGGGGAGGACGGCTCAACGATCGATGGATGATAGGAGCAGTGTCTAGTTTAAATAGGTCTCGCAACGTTGAATTAGCAGCAGACTTATAGTGACTGAGCACCTACCTGAATAGGTATCAGCCTCAGATCTATCCAGGCATGGACAGATGCATGGAGCGGCTTTAATGGAGATACCGATATACTCGCCAAATTGTCTCTGCAGCTAAGGCGCGGGTGGCCTGCACGGTTAACCCAAAAAAGGCTCGGGCCGTATTAACTTGGCGGGGCAAATTGAACACCTTTTGCGTGCTAACCGCTAGAATTAACTATTTGACTACTTTGAAGCTGTCAATAACGTTAATATTCGCTTTTCTTAGTGTTGTAAGCGTGCATTAGCTGTGTAATACGGCGTGACTGTTATACCGGTGATGTGGGCATTAGCAGTGTAATACGGCGTGACTATTATGCCGGTAATGGATTTCTGAGGCATAAGAGGGTAGGGACTAATAACTCCAGGTCTCTAACTAGGCGAGGGCGACGTGAAGAAGACTCACATAAACCCGTTTCTTTTTGCCAGATCAACCCCCTCCTCGGAAGTTCCCTATTTCGTTCCTCTCAGCTTAGGAATTCCGTCACACGCAGCTTCGGTCCGGCGTCGTCTTAGTTCTTCCGTGGAGGGGATCCAGCAGCTTCTGTTAGTATATCCGAAGCGGACCCCGCCTGTTGAAAGCTGTCAAATGTTAAGAGAGGAGCACGAGGTACTGTTGCACCTTCATTCAGGTCTGACCACTGAGCTCGGCCTGCATATGTCGTGGCATTATTCTAACCACCTGCCCTACTGCTGCACCTTCCTTACTTAATTCAACCTAGCTAACTCAATAACCCCTCCAATCTACAGACCTTCCAATTGCCAATTCGCAGGGCGCCCTGGTAGGCCAGTCAGATGCCTGGCAAGTGCAAATTTACGTACAGACGACATCAACCTGGCCCAATTCGATGCTGGGGGGCATGTTGGCGACAGTCACAGGCAGACCCACAACACCAAAGAAAGCGAATATGGACGTTGTTAGCAGCTTCAAAGTAGTCAGAATACGTTGATTCCACCAGTTAGCACGCAAAAGGTGCTCAATTTGCCCCGCCAAGTTGATACGGCCCAAGCGATTTTTTTGGTTAATCGTGCAGGGCACCAGTCCAACATAATTCAGCACGGGTCCACAATGGAACACCTCAAGAAGGGGTCTTCCCCACAGTAGCAAACCCACAGGCGCAATCTCGGCCCGGCAGCGTGTCGAAGCATGCGCTTAGTAGCAAAGGGCTAATTCCGATTGGCGTCAAATTGTAGAACTCCGCCGCCTCATGGCTCGGCTCTCCGCAAAATAGCGACGAACCCCCGGCTAATCCGAGAAATCTAGATGCGGCTGTTTGGGCTCCGAGAATGCCACCTGGTTACTTCCCAAACGGGCGGTATTCTCAAAGGGCATGATATGACCTTTTCTTTGAGACGATGCATCATGTACATTGCGTGATCGTCAGATGAAAGCACGAGTAAGAATGCCATAATGGCCGTCGTCGTCCAACCTTCTGCTGCTGTTGCTGCGCCAAAGCATCTCCACGGCGAAATCCCTTCGAGGAAGCTGACGCGGGAGGAGCTTCTCAAGACGCACAAGACGTATCTGAAGAGGAACGATGTGAACCCAGATGCGCCGAGGCCCGTCAAGCAACCGGAACTGGCCGAAGCGTACCCGGCGTCGACCAAGTCGATACATGATGTGGAGATTGTAGGTTTCTTTACTTGCGCGCCTGAACACATCTCATGGAGGTTGACGTGTGCTGTGCCGGAAAAAGATACCCTTGGGCGACCTGTGTGTCTAGACGCACCATCGCGGGCGCGGGATCATCGTTAAGATCATCAGCCCGCCATAAATCAGCGCAGGCGCCGTGAGCGTGGTTGAAGACGCGTTCGGAAATGTCGACAAGCTGGCCGTCTACAACCAGCCCGATTCCTCCACCCTGTCGGCTGTACCCGAAGGCTGCGTCGTGGCCGTCAAGGAGCCGTACTACACGCACAACGGCGCCGCGCACGACTACATGATCTGCGTCGACCACCCATCTGATGTGGTGCTGCTGCGCTTTACCGACCCGTTGATTCCCGAGCCGCTGCGTCTAGGGCCGCTGCTGAAGTCGGCCAAGGAGTGGCGCACCGCCGGCGACACAGCGTTTATCGAGAAGGATTACCCGACTGCCGTGTTTTGGTAAGTATCAAGACGAGCCATCCTAGTCACATCTTCAACTAGCCAGAGCCTGACACAAGATGACTAGCTATACCGAAGCCCTGGAGACTTTTGAAGACGACAAACTAAAAGCGCCCGTATACACAAAATGGGCGGGCACAAATCTACTGCTTGGCCGGTACGATGCCGCCCTTGCCGACTCCCTCGCGTCGCGTACCGGCGGGGTAGGTGACTGGAAGGCCTACTACAATGCTGGACGGGCAGCATACGGGCTGTGCCAATACGCGACTAGTCGTGAGTACTTATCGCGGGCGCTCCAGCTGAACGCCGAAGGGGCTGGGGGCGGTGTACGGCGCGAGCATGCTCGATGTTTGGCGCGGCTGCGTGAGGAAGAACATGGTGACTACGCCTTTGCAACGATGCTGGCGTCACTCAACCCGCAGCGCGTTCACCTCGACTGTGGCTCGTTCTTGCGGAGGACGCGCATTGCCGAGTCGCAGCACCACGGTCGAGGCTTGTTCGCCACTGAGGCCATCCGAGCCGGCGAGCTGGTCTTTGTCGAGAAGGCGACACTCATGCCCAACCAGTACGAGCCGATGCGGGCGTTGGCCGCGCTGTACGCCATGATTGTGCGCCAGCTTTGCGAGAACCCGTCTCTGGCGCGGTCGGTACTGACGCTATATGCGGGCGAAGAGCTACCGGAGAGATCAGTCGAGCCGGGGACTGCAGTGGACGGTGTTCCGATTGTTGACGTATTTCTGGTCGAAGGGATCAGCACCAAGAACAGTTTCAGCGCGCCACTAACGTCCATCGACAACACGAAACCCACTCCTCCCGGCGCCGCGGTCCGCATGGCAAAGGGTCTCTGGGCCCACGCCAGCCACATGAACCACAGCTGCGTTCCTAACACGATGCGATCGTTCTTAGGCGACATGCTGATCAGCCGGGCGACGCGCGATATTGTAGCGGGCGAGGAACTCTTTCAGCAGTACGTGCCCGTCAAGTCGCTCCTCGACGGGCGCAATGCCGAGTACAAGGGCAGCTGGGGCTTTGAGTGCGCGTGCACGCTTTGCACGGGAGAGCGCAAGTCTCCGCCAGCCATGCTCAACCGTCGTCGCGAAGCCCTCGCCGCCGTCGAAAAGGCCTGCAACAAGCGCCAGCCCGGTCGCGACGGCATCATGGTTGTGCCCGATGCTGTCATACGCAACATTGACCGTCTCGCGCGCCAGCTCGAGGACCTGCATGAACCCGAGGTGTATGATAAGTTGCCGCGGCTCCCGTTGATCTATTCCTCGAATTGGTGCGTGGCGTCTCATTCCCATTGCCCGTTCATTGATGCCGCGTAAGATGACGCCTGTAACCTGACCATCATTCCCGGCCGGGTTGGCCTCACTTTCGGCGATTCCTGGTGGGACAGGGGGCCGGGGGCACGGGCCATTGAGCCCATTCCGGTACCCCAACTAACCCCAGATTGAGTTCATTCCGGCCAGCGAAAAATGGGCTAACCCACAGCTAACCCAACCCCAAGCCCAACCCCAACTAGCAGGGGTCCGAACCTGTGGGGCCCAGTGGCGCCCTCATATGCGTACATGCACAGGCCGCACGACGACGAGGGAGGCGCGTCGACTGCCAGAGCAAGCAGGCAGGCAGAGGCGCGCGCAAAAGAGAGAGGCAGAGAGAGGAGGGCCAAAAAAATGCCACGCCTAGGAGTCGAACCTAGCTCTTCAACTGTGACTAGCTCGAGCGTCCGGGTCGGATGGCTCCACAAGCTCAGGTTAGGGACCCTTATTCCTGCGGCCGACGTGGGAATGGAGAGCTATATAGCAGTGACGTCATGACCGCTAGACCAGCGAGGCTCTCTGGCTGTTTGTTAAATAGTCAGTCGCTTATTTGGATATATAAGGCTCAGGCAGGCAGGCAGGTCGGCAGGCTGGTCGGCAGGCAGGCCGGCAGGCAGGTCAGCAGGTAGTTCGGCGGCAGCGGTAGCAGGTCGGCGGAGTAGTGGCAGTTCGTCGGAGCCGGTAGCAGGTCGGCAGGTAGTTAACATAGCGAAAATACCTCCGAAGCGGAGGAAGGGGTGCCGGCAAAAAGAGCTACCCACTTGAGAATCTCTACGAGACGAAGAGATTCTCAAGTAGGCGCAGTAATCCGGCCCGGAGTTGAACCAGGGATTCCGCTTAGCAATTGCTAGCGACGTCTTACCGCTTGACCACCGGGCCTGTTTGTTCTTAAGAGACTGGCTGCTTATTTGGATATATAGGGTCTGGCCGTGGCAGGCTGGCAGAGGTCGGCAGGTAGGTCGGCGGCGGCGGCGGTAGCAGTTCGGCGGCGGTAGTAGTTCGGCAGAGGTATAGTAGTTTAGCGGCGGTAGTAGTTCGGCGGCGGAGGTAGGTCATTCCCGGCCCGGAAGGGTACGGGCTATTAAGTTCATTCCGGTACCCTGAGTTCATTCCGGCCAGCGTAAATGTGCTAACCCCTAGCTAACCCAACCCTAACTAGTAGGGGTCCGAACCTTAACCCCCCCAGCTCAGCTACGCGTGTACGGCTAGGCACTGCCGCGAAAAGGGGGACAAGGTAAGTAATAGGTAATAAAAAGGAGATAAGCGCGTACGCGTAACAGCGCGAGCCCGGGGAGTCTAAAGGGGAGAGGGGACGCGCGTAAGAGGAGATAGAGGGAGGAGGAGAATGAAACGGACGCGCGCGCGCATTTCGATTGAACTATAATACTAGCTTAGGGTCTCTTCCCAAGAATATAGGCAAGAGTCGAAGATCAGAAGTAGTACCGAGAAGAGAATCGCATACGACAGGTAGTACTCCACGATGGACCGCAGCAGCCAGGGAGGCGACTACGAGAGCGATTACGGCAGCGCCGCGCAGCAGCGGCAGCAGCAGCAGCAGGAGGACGCGAGAGCTACAGCAACGACCGAGCCAGCAGTAACACCAGAGCTCTATCTATATCGGGCAAGCCGCGTACTAGTCTGCACACTATGTAGGGCAGGAATCGCAGCGGCCGTAGGTGGTGTAGTTACCCACTACCGACAGAGGCACCAGCTTAAGGGCGGCCAGCTACGGGCAGTCAAATCGGCGGCAGCGGGGCCGGACAGCGGCGGCGGAGGTCAAGTCTGGGAGGCCCACATGGCGGCGTACGAGGCTAAAGCGGCCGCCGAAGAGGCGGAGCGGGGCCGGATTATCGACTACGAGGCCGGCGTCGACTATGAGTCGCCGTGGGTGAGCCAGATGGGCTGGGCGGCGCATCTGGCCGGCAAGGATATGGCGGAACTACGGCGCGCCGCCGAGCCAGGTCTATCGACGAAGGAGCTAGCTAAACTAAGCTGGTCCGTCCGGAAAGAGAGGGAGGCTTCGGAGGCGACGCTCGTACGGCTGGGCCAGAGCTTCAACCGGGTAATCGAGCGGTGTAGCCGGCGGATCGGCCAGGTACCCGTGGAGACGCTCTGCTGGCTAGCAAGCCGCGACCCGAACCGGCCGTCGCCGCGGCCGTTCCGCGTTAAGCAGGAGGCGCATACGATGGAGAAGTACCGGAGCTACTGGCGGCGCTATCTCTGCTACTGCGTCCGGGTCTTCCGGCTCGGCCGTACGGAGGCGAGGAGGAAGCACCAGGTCCAGTTTACCGACCAGCAGTGGGCCGCTCTCGAGGCTATTATAGAGGCTCTCGATAGTACGGAGGAGGAGAGCTCCCGGGTAGGGGGCGGCGGCGAGGAGGAGGAGAATCGCGAGGGCGGCGGCGACGACGGATATCTAGACGAGGCCGTCTTCACGTTCTGTGTTCTGTCGCTTACGCAGCGGGTACTAGTACAACCGTACGTAAACCCGCTACTACACTTCACTACCGTACTCGCGATCGACCCCGTCCGAGCACGATTTCGGCCGCCGGCCGAGTTTACAACACTACTAGCGGGTCTAGCGTGGTGTAGCCGCGTACTACTACTAGAGTACTTCTTCGAGCACGTCCCGATCCAGGAAGAGGATAGTACTACGGACTCCGGCGAAGGGGAGGACGAAGGGCGTAGCCAGCTCCAGGCTAGGGATATCGACGCATTTATGGACGGCTATCGGCAGTGGATCGCAGACGGCTCGTACAGCCCGTTCAGTACGCTAACCCGGTTCTTAACGATCGGAAAGGGCTACCGCCAGAAGGAAGGGGGGGCAGCACGGATTATCTGGGAGGACGGGAAGCAGGCGCTCCGGCTACACGGCTTCCGGATCGAGGTCCAGAACTTCCGGCGGATGGCCCAGGGGCTCGTCTCAACAGCCGAATCGGCGCTCGACGGGCTTCTGTACGGCCAGTCGGCGGTACTACTAGGACGGATCGAGCTTAGCAAAATCAACGACAGCGTAATGTACGAAGGGGGTGGGAAATCGTTCATCTCAAACCCGCAGAACAGCTGGCTTCAAGCCGGGCCCCGCGTCGTTGCCGAGCTCGTTTCGGAGAGGCTCTGGTCGTCCCAGCGGCAGCAGTACCACCGGGAGCGGTCGCAGAAGTGGCTAAACCAGATCGGAACGCTGAAGAGCCAGCTACTCGTACTAACGCACGTCTGGGGAGGCCAGCCAGGCCGAGGGCCCGAGATCACGAGCGTGCGGTATCTAGATACGAAGCAGCTAAGCCGGAGCGTCTATATCTTCGACGGGCAGGTAATGCTCGTAACGGACCGAGATAAGGCCAAGTCGATCCGGGGCTACGGCCGAAAGGTCGCACGCTTTCTCCCGGAACGGGTCGGGCAGCTACTTGTCGTCTATCTCGTCTGGCTAGTCCCGTTCGAGGAGATGCTTCTCGATGCGATTCGGGCTCGAAAACCGTCGGAATCGCTGCGGCACTGGCTATGGAAGGACGGCCGGAAAGGCCGCTGGGGAACGGACGTGCTTACGAAGGAGCTTAGGGCAGCTACGGCGGGCTATCTCGGCGTCGAGCTAGGTACTTCGACGTACCGCCATCTCGCGATCGAGCTAGGCCGTACGATTCAGGGGCTTATCGTACAGCAGAAGGAGCTCGAGGTCGGCGCGGCCGATGACGGATACGGGCCCGAGGATGAGGAATTCGACGAGGCTACTGGCGAGCTACGACCGAGGGACCGGACGGAGGTAATCTGGGATCTGCAGGCGACACACAGCAGTGCCATGGCACGATCGCACTACGCGATCAACATCCAGTTCCCAGGGCAGCTACAGCCGCAGATGATCGCCAACTACCGCGAGATCAGCCGGCTCTGGCACCAGTATCTGAGCTGGGATAGCCAGGGTAAGGGCAAGTCGCCGGACCAGGCGCAGAAGCGGACGAGGAAGCGGAAGCGAGAGTCTACGGAGGCCGAACTCCCAGGTAGGGAGGAGACGATAGAGTCGAGCCCAGAGCCGGCGAAGCAGAGGAAGACGCTCCCAGAAGCCGTCGGGGAGGTCCGGCGCCGGGTCCAGCACGGGCTCGAATCGATTATTGGGGCCGGTGCGCGCTGGAGGACGGCAGAACAGGAGCAGGCCATGGTCCGGATCATACAGATGCGAGGCGGCTCCGTACTCATCGTCGTACTACCGACGGGCGGCGGCAAGAGTCTACTATTTATGGTCCCGGCGGTACGAGGGTTAAACGGCGGCGTTAGTATCGTCGTCGTTCCGTTCGTAGCGCTGATCGACGATCTCGTCGCGCGGGCACGCTCGTTCGGGATCGACTGCGTACGCTGGAGGTCGGCTGAGGAGGAGGGCCGGGAAGCTAACTCGCTCGTGCGCGTGGCTAGTCTAGTCGTAGTCAGCGCCGACCAGGCAAGCAACCACGAGTTCTGCAACTACGCAGACACGCTACGGAGCCGGAGGCTACTACGGCGGATCTTCATCGACGAGTGCCACACGATTATCATGGACGTCGGCTACCGGAAGAGGCTCGTGGAGCTGAAGGGGCTGTACCGGTACGACTGTCCGGTAATCTTGCTTACAGCTACGCTCCCGGTGAAGCTAGAGGGCTGGTTCCGGCAGCAGATGATTGCGGAAGACGCCGAGATTATACGGGCACGGACAACGAAGAAGAACATCCGGTACGCCGTTACTACGGTCCCAAGTAGGGCCGGACTAGGAAGAGGCCGGAAGGTTGGAAACGCGGTGCAGGAGGAGGTCGTACGACTGGTCGAGGAGAGGAAGAGCTCCGGGTCGCTTAACGGCGATAGGAAGGGGGTAGTGTACTGCCGGTCGAAGAAGGATAGCCAGAAGCTGGCGGAGCGGATCGGGTGCGGGTATTACCACAGCGGGATGGAGACCCAGGCGCGAGAGGAGGTACTCGAGGCATGGGTGAACGGCAGCAGCGCGTCCCGGTGGATCACGGCAACGACAGGTCTCGGAACAGGCGTAGATATTCCCGGAATCAGCGTGATTCTACACGCAGAAGAGCCGTACGGGCTAGTGGACTACATTCAGCAGACGGGCCGCGGCGGCCGCAGGGACGGGGAGGTGGTCGAGGCGGTTATCGTGCTTGCAGACGAGGCAGGGCCAGGGCAGCAGAAGAGGCGGCAGGAGGTTGAAGGCCGAGAGACGGACGTGGAGAGGACGAACCGGCTGGCGATCGAGCAGTTCGTCAGGGGCGGAGAGTGCCGGCGAGCGGTGCTGGGCAGGTTCATGGATGGGGTAGAAGGGGAGGACTGTGATACGATCGGGCGGTACGGTGCGACTGGTGTAAGGGCGGAGCGGCCAGTGACGAGGAGACGGCAGACGACAGTACGGCGGAGGAGGAGGAATCGGAAGATGAAGAATCCGGAGAGGAGGAACTAGACGTATCAAACCGGTTCCAGGAGCGCCAGATACAGCAGCAGCAAAGGAAAGAGCTGCTCCGGAGCTGGCTAGGAGCGGTCGAAGGAGAGAGCCAGTGTGCCGTGTGCTACGTACAGTGGCGGATGGTAGGGTCACCGGTATCGAGCAGGAGGTCGTACGGGCACGGGCTACATAGGTGTCGTGTGATCAGGAAGGCGGACTACATCGAGTGGCGAACAGGGCTCCAGTTTGTCGAAGGAAGCTGCTGCTGGCGCTGCGGGCTGGGGCTCGACTGGTGCGAAAAGCTGGGCCGTACGGAGGGCTCGGAGTCGCAGTCAGAGGGAGAGGAGATAGACTGCTTAGGTCTAGAGCGCGGATGGAAGAGAAGGCGCCAGGAGGAGTGCCGGTGGAACGACAAGGTACTGCCGGTACTAATGTACGTGCAGAAACAGGATTTACTACGGGAGATAGTAGAGGACGAGGTTGAAGGGGGTCTACCGGAGATGGGGGAGTGGCGAGAGTGGATCGTACGGCCGCGAGAGGTACTCGGAGAGAGGATGACGAACGGGCTTGCCGTACTAGAAGCGGTCGTCCGGGAGGTTCACTAGTAGGGAAGGTAGATATGTATGCCAGTATCACAGGCGAAGGTTCACACAGCGCTTCGCTAGTGATATGGGGTGCCGTTAGGAACGGGGTATTTACAGGCGCTGATCGTGCTAGCGACGTAATCATACGCTAGAAATATATATACCAGGATTACAAGCGAAGGTTAACATAGCGCTTCGTTACTAATATGAGGTGCCGCTAGGAACCGTCGTTTATAGGGGCGGATTGCGGCAGCCGTATAACCACGCCCCAGAGTAAGCGCGAACTATCAAGGTGATCGGCCGCGCGAGATATTAACGGTCCCGGAAGTAACGGGGTCGTCGAGAACACGGGCGAATTTCCAGTGTAATAGCTGGCTTATAGTTCGAGTAGTCAACTATATATAGATATTTATCAGGGTGGTGGAACCCGTGCGGCCGTGGGTTAGGCCGCCGGCAGGCCGAGTATTATTTATCAGGGTGGTGGAACCCGTGCGGCCATAGACCAGAACCATGCGGTAGCGGAATAGTTATTTACCAGGGAGGTGGGACCGCTATGCATGCCCGGACCATTTATATATGTGTATTAGAGCGGTAGGAGCGGTACCAGGCGGGTTTAGGTATACCGTCGGGCAGGCTATAGGATGGATTTCTTAGAATAAGGGTCAGGGTCAGGGTTATATATTTGGGGTTAGATATTGAGGAGGGATAAGTGAATTATATATGCGGTAAGCCGGGGCGCGAAGCGCAATATGCCCGAGCCAGGGCCGGCGAAGCCGTAGTTAGGTTAAGAGTGGGTGGTAGGCGGCAGCCCGGGGCGCGAAGGGTAAGTATGCCCGGGCGAGGGCGGCGAAGATATAATAATTATATAACACAAGGAAAGAGTGGAGAAAGTAGCGGATAGTAGGTGGTAGTTATGAAGAGAGAGGGTTAGGAAAAGCCGGGGAGGGTAAGAGTTAGTAGGTAGAAATAGGGAGTGAATGTAGAGGGAGAATGAGATTAAATAAAAGGTAGTTAATGTTACGGGCTCGGGCTCTGGCCCGAGCCTAGGTGGGTCAAAAAAGGGGAGACAGGGGGGGTTAACAAAACCGTAACGCGCTCACGGAGAGTGCGAACTACCTCCTTTTATTTCCCAAGTTCGTAGTAAATCTAATACGCCTAGTATCTGTTCAGACCTAGGGCCAGTACTTAACATACTACGAACTTCCTCGTCCTCGGATATGGCCGAGGTCAATGAGCTAAGAGCACGGCTCGACGCTATGCAGATCGAGATGCGCGACCTCCGCGCCACGTACGAAGCAACCCTCCCTAGCGGCTCCCCATCCAATCACCAATCAGGCATCGATACGTTCGAAGACCGACTCAGCCGAATGCGCGTCGAAATCGAACAACTGCGGGCAGCGCAGACACCGCTCCCTTCAAGGGCACCCGGCGACGCAAATACGGACGGTGCAGGGCGTTCCCCGCCCTCGATAAGCCCGGCACGCGAATATCCCGCCAACTCGACTCGCCCATACCCTAATCCGACACCGCCGCTCACCCTACGGAAACCGCTCCCGAAAGGAGAGCCTTATAATGGCGACAAGCAAACCTTCGCGGCCTGGAAGATTACTATCCGACATAAGCTTACAGCCGACCAGCACTTCATCGGGTCCGCAGAGGACCAATGGGTGTACCTATGGCAGAATCTCTCCCCTAAGGTCCAGGCGCAAGTCGCGGCCTACTACGAAGCAGCAGGGGAGGGGACAGGCTATAACACGAACGCATTCCTATCGTATCTCGAGACCGTCTTCGGGAACCCCCACCGACAGCAGGTTGCTGAAGCGGAACTCGACAATCTTCGGCAAGGAAAGAACGAGTCCTTCGCAACATTCTTCGTGCGCTTCGAGCAAAAAATGGCCCTAGCGGGGGGGCACGAATGGTCGGCCGGAATACGCCTATCCCGTCTCCGAAGAGCCCTCTCCTCGGAGATCCGCGAAAAGAGCGTAGGAGCCGGGGTCTCCAGGGATAACTACGAATTGGCGGTCAACCAATACCGATCGATCGCGACGGATATCGAAACGTATCGAATGGAAGAACGGTTTCGCTATCACCCAAGCCATGCGCCGACCCCGAGGCGGACTCGCTTCGTAGACAACGAGGGTGATACTCGGATGACAGGAGTTAACGCGTTAACTCAACACGGCACCAGTAAGAAAAGCCAGGGCCGCTCCCAACCACGGAGCGGAAACGGGCAGCCCAAACGGAGGGCTAACTGGGTCTCGAAGGAGATCCTCGACGAAAGAAGGAAGCAAGGGGCTTGCCTACGTTGCGGAGCCAAAGGACACTTCGCTCAGGACTGCAACCTCGCCCCCGCGATACGCCCCTCGACGGCAGTACGGACACTGACCGTGGATGAGGGATACTCCGACCCGGAGTCGGACCGCGAAGACACAAAAAACGAGGAGACCTTGGCCTAAGTCTCCGGCCAAGGCGACCAGGGTCACACCCGCAATCAGTCGAAGTACAGGGTCCCCAAGGGGCGGAGGAATTTCGGAAGATAGAAGCGCAAATGAACGAACTACCATTCTTAGTGCCGATATTAGTCCATTCCCTGAAAACCTTCGACGTGCAAATCGACAGCGGTTGTGACTGTTACGGAGCAATTAGCGAGGAGGCGGCACGAGGCCTCGGTCTGAAAGGAATCAGGCTCCACTCGCCGCGGGAGTTGAAGGTAGCACGGAACCTTCCCCGCGCCCCGGCAATCAAAACGTTCGTCCGCACGTACCTCGACGTGGATGGATGGACATGCCCAGCCGCCCTCTACGTTATCCCGGGGCTCTCCCGAGACCTAATCTTAGGCCTCCCGTGGATTAAACGCTGGGGAGTACGGATGGACGCCCAGAGGAGAACATTGAATATCGGTGCGGCTTGGGACCTCGAAGTAAGGACCTCCGAACAGAGGGGTGGGCGCTCGCGCCTAACTAGAGTTTCGGGCTCGGTAATGAGACGCCTCCTACGGAAAGGGGGCCAGGAGGGAAGGACTGTAATGGCGGTTAGTATCCACGATATTAATACGGCGATCCGGGCGAGGAACCCGGTCGAGCCCGAGGAGAAACCGCTTCCCCCGGAACTTAGAGGCTTTACGCAGCTGTTCGATAAGGATACCGCAATTCAGCTACCCCCTCATCGGGGCCCTATGGACCATCATATCCGCCTTAAGAAGGATAAGGAGGGAAAGGATCACGAGTTACCGGTGGGGCCGCTCTACAATATGCCAAGGGATCACCTCTTAGAGCTCCGACGACAGATTACCGACTTACAGGATAAGGGCTGGATCCGGGCAAGTTCCTCTGCGACCGCGGCCCCAGTCCTTCTTGTAAAGAAACCCGGGGGGGGTGGCGGTTTTGCGTAGATTACCGCGCCCTCAATAAGATTACAGTCCAGGACCGATACCCGCTTCCCCTTATCAAGGAAACGCTACGGAACCTCTCCGGCGCGAAATGGCTAACAAAGCTGGATGTCCGGGCTGCATTCCATCGAGTCCGCGTCGCGGCTGGCCAAGAGTACCTAACAGCCTTCCGTACAAGGTTCGGATTATTTGAGTGGCTCGTTACACCATTCGGCCTAGCCGGAGCACCGGCTACCTTCCAGAGGTATATTAATCGGGCTATCGGTAACGACTTGATGGACTCGGTTACAGCCTACCTAGACGATATACTGATCTACACTTCTGGGGGCCGCGAAGAACATATGGACCAGGTCCGCAAGGTTCTAGGACGGTTATTAGACGCCGGACTATTCCTGGATCGTGCGAAATGCGAATTCGCGGTGCAGGAAGTAAAGTACCTCGGCTTCATCGTCAAGGCTGGAAAGGAAGTCCGACCCGACCCCGAGAAGATTAGGGCCATCTCCGAATGGGAAACTCCCCGTAATGTCCGCGCGGTACGGAGCTTCCTAGGGTTTGCTAACTTCTACCGGGACTTCGTAAGCCACTACTCCGACATGGTCACACCTCTCACCCAGCTCACGCGCAAGGATGTCCCATTCCGCTGGGGGCCCGACCAGGAGAAGGCTTTCCAAGATATGAAGAGTATATTCATCTCGTACCCGGTCCTCACGCAGTGGGACCCTGATCGTGAAACCGTTGTCGAAGCTGACAGCTCAGGGCGAGCGCTAGGCGGATGTCTCTCCCAGTATATCGACGGCATTCTGCACCCGGTAGCCTACCACTCAGCGGCCCTAACGCCCGCGGAGAGGAACTATCCGATACACGATAAGGAGATGCTCGCTGTGATTTCCTGCCTCAAAGCGTGGGCCCCTGAATTGCGAAGCGTAGCCTCCCCGTTTACGATTCTCACAGATCATAAGAACCTCGAGTACTTCATTACGCCACGGCTTCTAAGCGAGAGGCAGGCGAGATGGGGAGAGGTTCTATCCTTGTTCCACTACAACCTCCGTTATAGACCGGGGGCACAAGGGCTCCGTCCCGATGCCTTATCACGGCGAGATCAGGACGCAGCCGATAGCGAGCCGCGGCTAGGACAGCTACTCCAACCAATCTCCGTTGCTCTTTTGGGGGAGGAAGAGGGCACAGGGGAGCCCCCTCCTACAGGCGCCCCGCATCTTCCCCGAGGACGGGACCTCTTCACTGAGAACGATATCCAGCTACTCTGGGACGAGGCAGTAACGAAGGACGGGGCCTATAGGGTCCGCCTCACCGACGTCCAGCAGGGGAAAAGGAAATTCTCCAAAGAGGCAGAGACTATCGCCCAGATTGCGGATTGTACACTGAGCGCACACGGGGCTCTCTTGTTCAGGGGGAGGATCTGGGTCCCTACCGTAGAACCCTTAACTACACGCCTCGCCCAGCAAGCCCACGACTCGCCACTATCAGGACATCCAGGACGGAACTCGACCTTCAATATCCTGCGAAGAAGCTTCCACTGGGACGGAATGTCCCAGACCGCGGCCCGGATAGTCCGAAACTGTACCTGCCAAGCAGCCCGAGCTTCGCGGCAAAGAAGACAGGGACTCCTGCAACCCCTTCCCCCACCCGACCAATTCTGGAAACAGATATCTATCGACTTCATGACGGACCTACCAGCCAGGTCTAATGAAGACCCTAGATACCTAATGGTAATTACCGACCGTTTATCTAAGTACGTACAGCTTGAAGCGATGACCTCAATGAGGGCAGACGCCTGCGCGGAACGGTTTAAACAAGTCTGGTGGCGTTTCCACGGGTTCCCCTCCCAAATAATAAGTGATAGGGGGTCTGACTGGGTCGGTTTCTTCTGGCGGACACTATGTCAACTCGCGGGGGTAGAGCAACTGCTATCAACAGCCTACCACCCCCAGACAGACGGCGGGACGGAGCGGGCGAACCAAGAAGTACAGGCGACCTTAAGAACAGTCGTAGCCTTCTCGCAGCTAGACTGGCCCCTACACCTACCGGCCTGCCAGCTAGCCCTCAATAACCGGGACTCATCCGTAACAAAGGTGAGCCCTTTCAGGCTCCTCCACGGCTTCGATATTGAACCTATACAATCGGTTAAGGCATGCCCCACGAGCCCGAACAGCCCCGCCGGGCGAGCTACAGCGTTTATGCAGAGACTCCGGGATGGGACTGAATTAGCCCAAGCCGCAATCGCCTTCGCTCAGCAGCAACTACAGGACGCCACAGACCGCGTCCGCCGCCCTGCGGAACGCTTCCAAGTTGGGGACTGGGTCTGGCTTAGCCTGCGAAACCTAAAGACACAGCGCCCCAGTAAAAAGCTTGACTGGGTTAGAGGTCGCTACCAGGTCACCGGCGTCCCGACCCCGCTCACAGTACAACTTGATGTCCCGGGGGATGTCCATAAAACCTTTCACGTTGACCTTGTCGAACGAGCTGCCGACGATCCCCTCCCGAGCCACGACCGGGGGGTCTCCAACCCGGGACCAGTCGAGGTAGGCTCGGATCCGGAAGGCCCCGGACTGGAAGAGTATGGAGTGGACAGCATCTTGGCTGCTAAAACCGGAAGGGGCCGAGGCCGGCCCCGGCTGGCCCTCGTCAAGTGGACGGGGTGGGACCAGCCGACGTGGGAACCGATCTCGGCGGTGGAGGACACGCAGGCCCTAGATGAATTTGAGAAAGAATGGGGGGACATCCGACACAACGACGGACCAAGCTCATTACGGAAACGGAACGGGGGCACAGGTGTTGCTGACGCGGTTGGTATTCGGGCCCTCGACGGGCGGGGGGCGGCTACGGCGGCTACGGTACATGAACGTCTCCCAATTCAGCCAACTCCCAATCCTCCCCCATTCCATACCTAACTCGCGAATTCTCAATCTTCATCTAGTACACGTCAAGGTACTCCAAGCATTCCGACTGCTTACTTAGCCTCGGACACCTCGGACTCGTCGTTACCGCCACCGAAATCCGAGTCGACATCGCCCTGGGCAGGGGCGGCCTGCTCAACGACAAAAGGGTTGGTGGGTCGAGGTTCCGCAACGACAGGAGGGAGGGTGGGCTGGAGTTCCGCCTGACGCTCACGGCGACCCGAACGTCCTCCGGAGCGGTTGGTGCGAGGGCGCTGTTGGGTGGCGCGGGGGGTGCGAGACGGAGTCGACGGGGTGCTGCTGGAGGGAGGATCGTACTCAATCTGAGCACGACCACCAAAGGGGGCGGGCGCAGGCAGACCACGCTGCGGAACCATGCCGAGAGACTGCATCAAGTGGGCAGTGAGCTGAGCGGTGTCGCTGAGGTTGCTGGCGACCTGCTTGTTGAATTCTTCCTGCTGGTCAAAGCGGCGGTCGATGTGGTCGAAACGGTTGTTGAGAAACTGCGCAATGCGCGCAAGTTGGTGGGTGTTGGCGGCGCCACGAGTGCCCGACGGAGTGGAGGCGGTTCACCACCGGAGCCGGTGGCGGTGCTGCCCGGAGCGAGGTCGACGGCGGCAGACATGGTGGCGGGGGTGCGAGGCGGAAACGGCGCGGAAACCGGGGAAGAGAAAGACACAAGAAAACTGCCAACGCGGGGCAGCTGCGAGAGCGACTTGAGGAGGAGGAAAGAGGGAAAACTTGGGGGGTGGGAGGTGGGAGAGGGCTTTATATATGTGTCGAGGAGGAGGGGCGGCCTGCCGGCGAGCGCACCACGTGGGTCCGGTGCGCCGGCCAGCGCACGTCGCCCGGCCGGCAGCCGCCCCACTTTTCGCCGCGGCGGCGCCATCACACGAGGCACGCCGGGCCTTCTTTTCTCCGCGCAGGCGCCAGCACACGAGGCACGCGGGGCCTACGCCTATAGATGAAGCGCGCGGGCAGAGGGATCGCGGCGCCCGCGGCCTATACGGGCCCGAACTGTGGGAAGGAAGGAGAGCGAGGAGGGCGGAGCTCCACCGAGGAAAAAACGGGAGCCCGACGCCAATCCGCGGGAGGCCACCCCTAGGCGGTCGTCGGAGGCGTGCCGTCTACACCGGATCACAGAGATGGAGAGAACCGGGAGAGTCAGAACCCCAGCAAGAGGGGAAGGAAGACTCGACCCCGGACCGCAAAGGGATACTCTCGGGCAGCCGTCGTGTCTAGACATGCGTCAGATACGAGCGTACCCGGACCCTCACGCCACGCTCGACCAACGTAACGCGGCAGTCAAGCGACCCCTACGCGGGAGCCATATCGCGAGAGGCGAGGTTACGCGACACGCTACCTAATACCGGTAAGCAATTCGAGCTATAGTTTGGAGGAACGATAGTCCGGGGCGGCGGTCCCGATACCGACCATCCTAGGAGGGGGGGAGGAGGGTATGTTACGGGCTCGGGCTCTGGCCCGAGCCTAGGTGGGTCAAAAAAGGGGAGACAGGGGGGTTAACAAAACCGTAACGCGCTCACGGAGAGTGCGAACTACCTCCTTTTATTTCCCAAGTTCGTAGTAAATCTAATACGCCTAGTATCTGTTCAGACCTAGGCACTATTCGCAGACGTTTGTATTAAAGACGGGGCCACTTGCCCACACAAACTGGTGCAGCGGGTCCGTGCATTTGACCACTGTCGAGCTGACTAGGGCCGGGTCGTTGATTGGCCCAAAATAACCCCAGACCCACCGGCACTACCCCAACCCGAATCAACCCCAGGTCAATTCACAGGGTTAGCAGCCCCATGAGATGTCCAGCTGAAGCGACAGCTCAGTTTCGCAGGGAAGACGCGACACGAGAAGCCAAAAAGGAAATGATGGGCTTGATCAGGGGCGCGACGCGACAACATAGTATATAGATGATTAGAACTGTAGATAGTCAGAGCTGTAGATAATCGAGTAATGAACAACTTCAAGAACCAACAACTTCAAGAACGTCAAACATGGCCAAACAACTGTACGAGCGCGACGACGTGGTGACAATTGACGTGGATACGCAGGTACTGCTATGTCGATTATGTCCAGCTGGTGTTAAGCCCGGCGCTGGCATCGAGGCGCACTTCCGTTACCAACACCAGATTCGGGGCAAGCTACTACAGGACATTATTTACAGCTTTAGCGACATCGAACTCCAAGATCCGCAGACGTGCAGACTGCCGGCCGATGGCGGCAAGCCAGTTCAATTGCTTCCCGTCGTGAACGGTTTCAGCTGTGCAGTATGTCGATATATCACGACCACGAGAGACAACATTGTTCGACACCAACGTACTGCAAGTCACAGTAGCGACGAGGCAGGCTGGAGCGCCGTAAAGGTCCAGTCGTGGTGTAAGGGACGGTGGGCGCGTTATTGGATCGTCCGTACTGGGCACGACAGTGACGAGGTTTTGTCCGATCCCGAAGCGACACCATTAATCTCCATGATGGACCAAATGGCTATAGAGGACGACGCAGAGGAGGAGAAGGAGAACGAGGCATGGCTTCGACAGGGCGACTTAAAGGAGGGGATAAACAGTGACTCATCGTGGGTCAAGAGGCTAGGCTGGGTCAGGCACTTCGCTGGGCGAGACTTGATGGACATAAGCGACGCAGCCCAGTGGGTGAGGGCCCGGAAAGAACAGCAGTACGGCAGGAGAGCCGTGGACGAGGCAGGCATGCGCCAGTCACTACTGCTAACACGGCTAGCAGAGAGCTTCGACCGCGAGGTAGACCGGTGCTGCTGGAGACTGGATGTGGTGCCGACAGATACGCTGCAGTGTTTGGCATCGATATCGGCAACTCAACAGAGCGGCGTGCCGTTTGGGCGGAAGGAAAACGAGGCGTCGATGACGAAGTACAAGTCGATCGGGCATCGCTACTTGGGATACTGCTTACGGGCCCACCAGCTCGGACGAGAGGCAGCAGAAGAGCAGCTAGCCATCCGGTTCAACGATAAGCAGTGGGGCTTACTATGCGATATGGTATACGAGACCGAGCACGAAGAGCGCGAAGACGTGGATACGACGCAGGACAGCGGCTTTTTCAGTAGCGAGGGCAGCGAGGACGACGATAAGGAGGAGGAGGAGGAGATGGAGGAAGAAGAGGGCGGAGACAGCACGAGAGAGTGGAGCCGGCTAGACCGGGCCGTGTTTTCATTCATCATGGCTTCGATCAAGCAATACGTCGGAGGTAGAGTGTACGAGAGCCCACTACTAGCGTTTTGCGCCGCGCTAGGGATTATGAAGAAGCCGCAAGGATATATGGAGGCGCACTTATACACGGGCATGCTGGCAGGGCTGCTTTGGTGGGCCAGGCTGTTTTTTTTGGAGGCCGCGTTCGAGGAGTACGGGAGGGACTTGTACGAAGTTGACGCGGCGGGCGCGAAGAAATTCCGGGAGGAGGAGCACCCCAAATGGATGTGTTTAGGGACCAATACGGTAATAAGCACGGTGATCGGTTGGATGGCGTACGGTAAGGGCCACCGCAACTTACGGACGGGGACGGCGACGATGCGGTGGGAGGATGACGGCACGGCACTATATCACTGCGGAGAGCGGATCAGGATCGACGACTTCAGACAGACGGTACGGAGCACAATCAACGACGCAGAGAAGCTACTGGACGAGCTGATGTTCGGGTCGTGGGCGACGATCGGCAAGGGGCTCGAGCTAGGACGGATTCAGGACAGCATGGTACGCGCAGGAGCCGGCCAGTCGTTCGTTACGAACCCGAAGAACAGCTTTTTAGAGCCGGGATGCAAGAAGGTATTCAGGCTTGGAGAGTCGAAGCTATGGGACGCCGCCCGAGCTCGGTTTAAGAAGGGCGCGGTACGGCGATGGCTACGGCAGCTACGACAGTTCAAGGAGCTCGCGATGATGCTGGTGCATATCACCGGAGGGCAGCCCGGGAGAGGGCCGGAAGTTGCGACGCTACGGCACTGCGACTCATGGCAGCTACTCCGGAACATGTTTGTGCAGTCCGGGGAGGTCATGTTCGTATTCGACCGGGATAAGATGAAGGCGATCCGGGATATGGGCCGCAAGGTGGCGCGGTTTATGCCGGACAGGATCGGGCGGATGCTGGTCGCGTACGTCACGTGGCTATTACCGGCAGAGAAGGCTTTACGGAAGAGGTGTGGGCTACCGGTACCGCAGCGGCAGCTATGCGAGTTTATGTGGCGGGACGGAGACTCGAAGGTTTGGGATACGAACAAGCTCAGCACGGTCATGGCACGGATTACGCTAGCGGGTACCGGGGTAACGCTCAGCGTAGGTCGGTATCGGCCGGTAGCTATCGAGATGGGCCGGCTTATACGCTCGCTGGCGATCAAGCAGCAGGAGGTAGACATGGGCGAGGAAGAGGACGAGGACAACGTTGAGATCAACCCACTGACCGGAGAGCCAGTCGACTGTGGCGGTAGTCGGAACGTAATTTGGGACTTACAGGCTACACACGGGACACGGATCGCGCGGGCGATGTATGGGCTACATACGGCACACCCGGGAAAGCTACAGCCGGAGATGGTTCGGTCGTTCCGGGCGATCAGCAAATTATGGCACGAGTTTTTGGAGAATGGCAGCAGCGGCAACACAGAGGAGGAGGGGAGCAGCGTGAAAGCGGAGGATGAGAGGAGCAGCATTTGCTGTAGCTGTGGCAAGGGAAAAGCAGAGACGCCGAATAAGAGAGTCAACACGGCGGACGAGAAGGGTCAGGCAGGCAGCGATACGAAGCGGCGGCGGACGAAACCGGATCCGGAGGAGGAGATGGCGATTGGGCTAAAGAGGCTGTTGGGCCCGGAAGCGAAGTGGAGGAGCGAGAAGCAGGCCGAGAGCATGCGGGCGATTATGCGGCTGAGAGGCAGCGATGCGGCGATCAGCGTACTACCGACGGGGGCCGGGAAGAGCATATTATTCATGCTGCCGGCGAGGATGCAAGAGACGGGTACCAGTATCGTCGTAGTGCCGTTCGTGGCGCTCATCGACGACTTGGTAGAGCGGGCAATGCTGATGGGGGTAGACTGTATCCAGTATCGACCGGCTATCGGCGTCGGACGAGAGCTGGTACCACGGTCGGCGCGGCTCGTGGTAGTGAGCGCGGACGTAGTGGGCAGCGATGACTTTTGCGGCTACGCAGACGGGCTGGTGCAGTCGGGACAGCTGGGGCGGATATTCGTCGACGAGTGCCACACGATCATCATGGACGTCGGATACCGGCCGAAGCTAGAGCAGCTGCGCGGACTGGCAAGATTCCGACGGCCGCTGGTACTGCTGACAGCAACGCTGCCAGTAGGGCTGGAAGACTGGTTCCGGAGCGTGATGGGGGTACAGAGGGCAGGGCTGATACGGGACCGAACGACGAAGCTGAACTGCCGCTATAGTATCGAGCAGGTCGAGCCCGGACGGAATGCAGTACAGGAGGCAACCGAGGGTGTAGTAGCACGGCTGGACAGCAAGATGACAGCGGGCCAGAAGGGGGTGGTGTACTGCCGGTCGAAGGCGCAGAGCGAGGCTATGGCAGTTAGTTTAGGGTGCCGGTTTCACCACGGCGACATGACGGAGGAGGAGATGCGCAAGGCACGAGAGGACTGGGCGACGGGACGGGGACACCGGTGGATTACGGCGACGACAGGACTGGGCACGGGTATCGACATCGGAGGTATCGTGGCGATCGTACACATGGAGCAGCCGTACGGGCTCGTCGACTTTATCCAGCAGACAGGTCGTGGGGCACGGCGAGAGGGCGAGGTGGTGGAGTCGGTTATCATACACGACGGACGACCAGTATGGGTGAACGCGCACCAGGACTTGGCAGCCGAGAAGAACCAGATTGCGATGAAGGCGTTCGTTTCGACGACTGGATGCCGACGAGCGGTGATTGCAGCGTTTATGGACGGGGTCGTGGGCGAGCAGTGCGGAGATATCGCCGGGGCAGAGCGATGTGACCGGTGCCGGATAGCAGACGAGGAAGGCCAGGAGGAGGAACAGGGAGGGGGAGCAGACGCCAAAATGACAGCGGCAGAAGGAGAGGGAGATGCAGATACAGTGGCAGGGAGAGAGGAGGCAGGAAGGGGCAGCTGGGAGCAGTTCAGGGCAGACAGGGGAAAACGGGATATGGTGCTACGACGGTGGCTAGAGGAGGTCGCAGACGAGTGCTCCGTATGCCACATGCACCGACACCAGGCTTTGTTGGACGGCAATCAGGCACCGGAGCAGGCGACGCGCTGCAAGGAGGGCGAGATGTGTAGGAGAATGGGGAAGCTGAACTACAGCGAGGCACGAAGGAAGGTTCGGTTCGGGCAGCATTCGTGCTGCTACAAGTGTAAGCTCCCGTTAGACTGGTGCGAGGAGGCAAAGGAGACGGACGGGAGTTGTGCATACATGGACAAGATACTCCCGCTGCTACTGATCGGGACGCAGAGCTGGCGGCTACGCAGAATAGCACAGAGCCAGTTCGAGGTGGATGTGAAGGACGAGGATGCATATTTAGCGTGGCTCGGGAAGGATCGACGATTTCACGGGATGCGCGGGACGAATGCTTTGGCATTATGGGAGGCGGTAATATGGGAGATATACCGAGGGGGAGAGTACTGGTTCAGCTAGTCAAAGCAGAGGGTAATTATCAAGCAGGGTATTTCAAGCGGGTCGAATCAAGCACGAAGGTTGAGACGTCGCTTCACGGGTGATATAAGGGCAGTTCCAGAACTATATATATGTTCGGGTGAGTTTTCAAGTCGAAGACTCAGGCCAGAAAAGCAGGCGTATTTGGGTGCCACAATATCATGGGTGAAGGTTGAGATGTCGCTTCACATGTGATATAAGGTCCAGGCCAAGACCCCATACGGCTGGAATTCCAGGTGATTGTACGGGTCGTGCAGTCAGTGTCAGGAAGCCGGCAGGTCCAGGTGGTGTTGTATTATATGCGAAGGTCGAAACGTCGCTTCGGGGCTGATAAAAGGTACTGGCCAAAGCTATATTTATTTTCAGTGTAAGTCGTCGTGTTAAAGACTCAGGGCCAGAAAGCCGGCATGTTCATGTACTACTATATCACGTGGGAAGGTTAAAACGTCGCTTCGTAGCTGATGTAGGGTCCAGGCCATAACCATATACGGCCGGATTTTCAAGGTAATTATTCCAATAGTATACAGGTAGTGAAAAAAAGAGGGAGGCCGTAATCAGTTCCCGTTAGGGCAGAGATCCGTGCGTAGTACAAGTAGGTAAAGAAGAGGGTTGAGAACCG
This sequence comes from Microdochium trichocladiopsis, assembly GCF_020744255.1. Lineage (NCBI taxonomy): Eukaryota > Fungi > Ascomycota > Sordariomycetes > Xylariales > Microdochiaceae > Microdochium > Microdochium trichocladiopsis. The sequence continues at coordinate 2,036,980 of NW_025763554.1, forward strand.
TAGTCGCGCGAAGCGCGTCCCGTAGGCAAAGATCCGTGCGTAGCACAGGTAGCGGAAAGAAGAGGTAGGGCGATGTGAATTCAAGGGGGGCGGTTCGGGGTTAGAGGAGAATGGGAATGTGCGAGAAGGGTTGACGGAGAGGGGTTTCAAGGCGCGAAGAATACAAGAGAAGCAGGTATAGAAGTCAGGTAAGATCAGGGTCAGGGTTAGAGGTTTAGGGTTAAAGAAGAAGAGGGAACAATTTTAGGGTTAGGGTTATATGTTTGGGGTTAGAGGAAGAGAGGAAGATTTATTTCAAGGTTAGGGTTATATATTTCAGGTTAATGAGAGAAAAAGGATTGTCGACGTTAGGCGGAATAATAATTTGAGTTTAATATAGAAAAACATGAAATAAACAGTAAGAGAAACAACAGAGATATAATTAGCAGAACGTAAGGCGGTACAGTCCGTTCGCGTAAGGACGGAAATCCGTACGTAGTACACAAGTTAGTAAAGAAAGAGGTAGGCCGTGATCAGTTCCCGTTAGGGCAGAATCCGTATGTAGGACAAGTAGAGAAAGAATAGACAAGAGAGGTCATAGTTAAACGTAGTCGCGCGAAGCGCGTCCGTAGGCAGAGATCCGTGCGTAGCACAAGTAGTTTAGAAGAAGAAAGAGAAGGCTTTAGAAACCCGGCAGGTAGGGTTAGGGTTAGGGTTAGGGTTAGGGTTAGGGTTAGGGTTAGGGTTAGGGTTAGGGTTAGGGTTAGGGTTAGGGTTAGGGTTAGGGTTAGGGTTAGGGTTAGGGTTAGGGTTAGGGTTAGGGGGTTTATTTTTTTCCCTTTTTTTTTTTTTTTTTTTTTTTT